>NW_023425405.1:43729024-44451524 GCF_014108245.1 Pipistrellus kuhlii | reverse complement strand
TGCCTGTTTTTATCTCCTTTCATAAATTCAACACGCAAGAACTACTGGTCATTTATCAGGAACAAAACACAACTGATGTTACACAAAGAGGTCACTTAAAAGGGAGAACAAGAAAAGATTGTGGGTGAAATCCTGGGGCACAGTCACATTGAACGATTGTATCTATGGACAGAGATGTAAGACACTGAAAAGCACAGGAAACCCATTAAGGAGAGTATCAAGCAACTCCACCCTGGCCCATCCTTCAGGTCACCGGAAATCACTGCCTTTTCACTTAGAGTGCATGGTACATTGCCTTTAGCATACTTAATCCTTCAGGTCAATACATGTCTCTCCACAATTTTCCAGTCCCCTAGTAATGTAAAATCAACCCATCTTGAGTTTCATTACCTCAGTGCACTGCTGGGTGACTGGATTATTAATGTTTTCAAGAAATTTGAACTACTGGGTTAATGATATGCTAGATAATACTTTTATTGTAGCAACTGAACACTCTCAAAGGAGTGTTAATGTCAGAATTCAGGCCCCTCAGCGGGTCCCTTGGTAGGAGGGCATGGCTTGACCTCTCTCAAGTTTTACCCAATAAATAATGTTACTTCACCCTATTCTGTTCAGATTTCATATTATCTCTCTTTATTTGCTCACATTGAAAATATTTTTCAGTTAGTTTATGTTGAATTAAACTCTCCATTCAGACCAAGATGTTCAATTGGACATTTATCGTTTACAGCCTAATTTTCACGTTCAGTATCTTAGTGGAGATTTATAGTTGAAAATCCCCTTTTTAAATGAAAACTCAAGTACATGATGAAGATATTTAATCTATAGTAAAAGAACTTATAGTTAGGGCAGAAGAATTAATGCATTCTTGAGATAAGAAAATGATACCTGAAAGTTCACATTATTTTTTAATCAGTTAATACAAAAATATAATAAGATGATATCTACTCTACAGTTCTTGCATCTCATGTGAAATCACTGCTTTTGCTTGGCAAATCTTATATTTTAAGAAATTAAAAAAAAACTATCATTAATGTAAGATTATCAAGTACAATTCTATGAAGTGTCTTTATTTATCTTTTCAGAGTCCCTAAAATTATTTGCAGGTTTTGGTAAATTTTGTCACTTATATATATTGCCCTTTTAAAAGTTTTCTTCTTTAGAGTTATATTTACTTTAAAATAACATTATCCCAAATAAGCAGCATTAGATTTTGAATCTCATAGAATATATTCATCTAATTGGCCAACGTAAAATATTCTCACAAATTAATACAAATATTTCTCTTTATAGCTAGTTCCCAACCTACTGTTGTAGGACATCTACATTTTTGTGAGATTTTGTTTTTTGATTTTTGATAAAATTTGATTGACATTGTCCATATCATATTTTCTTATGAATACCATAGTGCTTAAAATTCACTACCCAAAGTATAAATATATGCCAACAAGTATTTTGGTACTAAAGAGTCAATTTCATAATGTTCTAAAGATATTAATATTAATATAAATTTCTTAGGGTATTATAGGAGATTAATCTCACTCTTGCTCTCACTCTCATGTAAATTTGTGTTTGGGATGATTACAATGATTATTTTTATGGGAAGTGGAAAACACATTTTATCTTCTTTTTTTTTAATATATTTTATTGATTTTTTACAGAGAGGAAGGGAGAGTTAGAAACATCGATGAGAGAGAGTCATCGATCAGCTGCCTCCTGCACACCCCCCACTGGGGATATGCCCACAACCAAGGTATATGCCCTTGTCCAGAATCGAACCCAGGACCCCTCAGTCCCCAAGCCGACGCTCAAACCGGTTTCGGCCACATTTTATCTTCTAAGCAATCATGACTGCAGCTGAAAGTGTCTTATTGCTGTATAATGTCATGTATAAAAGCTTTCCAAGGTTCATAGTCAGGGTATTTATTGTGTCATTTGCGGTTTTTAGTTCCATCTGCTAGTGCTATTAATATTAGGAACAAAAGCAACTTTAACCTAGGCTCTTTTATTCAATAAACTGGAAGGCCACTTAAAAGAGCAAACAGCAAATGTTATCTCCTGTTTAAGAAAAATAAGAATAATTAATTTCATTAATTCTCATTTTCTTTTCATTAGTTTTCTCCTGGATAATGTCAATGTATTTTCCTTAAAGAAAATATGTAAAGGATCTATGTATGGTTCTAAAAGTATAATTTTTAAAAATCATTTATTTTTTAAATAATATTTTAGCTTTCAGAGCAGTTTTAGGTTCACAGAAAAATTGAACCTAAAGGGGGAAGGTATAGAGATGTCCCATCTGCCTCCTACGTTCACACATGCACAGCCTCCTCTTTTATCAACATCCCCACCGGAGTGGTATGTTTGTTACAACTGATGCACTTACATCAACACATCATTCTCATTCAAAGTCCCTAGTTACATTATGGTGTTGTGTATCATAAGTAATGAACACATTTCCTCCCCCCTACCCCCCACTCACACTAGTACACACACTCTTCTAGGGAAGCTCTGGCACCTTAAAATCTCTCTCCCTTTTTCTCTAGGTGTCATTGTGGGGCATTTCATGCATGCCCCTTTTAAGGCGGCCTTCAGCAACTATGCCCAGCACCCACTCACCGAGGCTAAGGGCTGATGTTTGTGCTTGTGGTTCCCACTGCAGTGCCAGCTGCCCATTGCGCTGCATGCAGCTGCCCAAGTGCCACCACTGTGCTACCACTCAGTCTGGATGCCAGTGGAAAGAAGGAGGTGATCCAGCACAGGCTGGGGAAATAGGCTGGCGTGTGTGCTCCTAGCACGCTGGGCTGTGAGATCCATATGCCAAAACCACACTGCATTATTCATCACAGTCAGGAGGCTACGACTCTCACTGACTTTGCATCCAGATTTTTGTTTGAAAATAACTCTCAAACCTTTTATTTATAGCTCCTCTACCCTTAAATGCATATGATGAATCTTGGGAGGGTTGGAACACTACTGTGACTATTAGGGTGCCATATGCAGAATTTCCAGTCATTCCAATGAATACTAGTATCCATTGATGGAGGCTCCCCAAACCAAAGGTTCTACGTCTCTCTTAAAAACTAAATTCAGCCGAAGCCGGTTTGGCTCAGTGGATAGAGCGTCGGCCTGTGGACTAAAAGGTCCCAGGTTCGATTCCGGTCAAGGGCACGTACCTTGGTTGCGGGCACATCCCCAGTGGGGGGTGTGCAAGAGGCAGCTGGTCGATGTATCTCTCTCATCGACGTTTCTAACTCTCTATCCCTCTCAATTCCTCTCTGTGTAAAATCAATAAAAATATATTTAAAAAAAACAAAAAAACAAGCAAAAACTAAATTCACTCAGCCAGCTTGGGTAGTTAAGCTCAAGCTGGGCCCAAGCTAATGGGAAATGGTAGCAACGTTTCTTTATAAGAAGCTGTTGGCTGTAAAATTTCCCAAACTGTACAAGAGGGTTTATTGCTTTGAATAGAGACATTCTTATTACCTTGGAGAAACTTTGGGATTTATTGCCAACATGATTTCCTAATATTTTGCAAAAAGTAGATCCCAATTAAGTTCCTCTAAAGTATATGTGCAATTTAATAAATGTTTTCACCAACGTCATAAATTTTAACATGGTTTTGCCTTATTTTTAGGGCAAGACAATAGTTAATTTCCTACCGGAATGAGTTTTCAAATTGCTTATTACTGATTGTTAAATGAAATACTAGCATTCTGTGAATATTTAATGAATTACAAATTTTGATAAGTGGGTCATAGGTCATTTAAGAAACAAATAGCACACAAGTTTGATTACAGTATTGAGGTGATACAAGTCTTGAACTGGTCAGGATTTTAAAGATTCTGTTTTTTCAACCTTTGGTTTATGACATCACAGATATTTTCAATGAAATTAGAGCCTTGTAATTCTGCATAGGGTGTATGTTTTCACTGCATAATAAATATAAAAACTGTACCTGTACCCTGGGTCCTTTTGCAGCTCAGGGGGGGGGGGGATAATTTTCCATACAAAAACTTAAACTGCTCAAAGTATTGAACCCTTTAGAGTGCTTTTTGTGTGAGTAATAAAACTAATTGTAAAAGTAAACCAGTGAAACTTATTATATATCCAGAGTGATGCTGATGTAAAGCTAATCATTTGTTACCATGAAAAGCCTATTTGTCGAACAGCCAATAAAGTTCAAAGAACTTGTTTTTTTTGCAGTCCGGCACTTTCTCTCTGGAGAAAGGTGTTTACTGCAGACTGCGTTCTCTTTGCCAATTAGCACCTGCCAATGATTAAGAGTCAGAAGACCCCTGCCAAGCAAAGTGTTTGCCTAGAATTTCCTTCTTGCTGATAAAATGGAAAAGGTTACATACATTTTGTATTGTGTTTTTATTGAAAATGATCCAGTCATAACACTTTATATAGAATATATATTGGTTAAAAAGAAATGAGTTTCTCTAAGTTTTCATTAATTTTTAAAAATACTGATCAACTAAAATGCTTGCAGACATTTTAGGAACACTTACACAATTTTTTTAAACACACAATTTTATGATTTCATTGATTTCTATGTTGATACCATAAAAATGTGATAGCAGTGCGTTAAAGTGCACTTAATTGTCCTTTTTAATGTGCAGTATTCCAAGCAGATGTTTGCAGTGCAGATTTCTGTCTTAGTCTTTTAAAAAATTTACTGTTAATCTCTAACAAAATATTTTTTTCTTTGATTTAGGTTGAAAGTATTTTATAGGGCCCTGATTTCTTCAACATATATGTTGTAAGCCATCTGTATAATTCTACAGTTATGGAGTAGTAATTTTATTCAATAGTATATCATCAATCTTACCCATGTAAGAACAGATTTTAGTGCTTATATCCATGTTTTGTACAATATTTTGAATTCTGGGATAATAAAGTCTGTTTAACAATGAGTTATATAACTGGGTTCCCCTGTTTTGCAACCACATTCTCTGGGTTGCAGTTTCTATTTCCTGTTTAAGAGATGGCTGGATTTCAACTGTAAAAGAGTGGCATTTAGGTGATTTTTAAAAAAAGAGATATAGAAATCTACCAGATGGAATCAACACATTTTGGAAAGTTATGATGATCGTAGTCCAAAGTAATGATTTTTTTAAAAAAGAACTAAATTTAAAGTTAAATGCATCTTCTTTCAAAGGAACTTGTTAAGTTTGCCAATGACATTGAAACATATTATCATGAATAAAACTCTTTAAATAGCATATCAATATCTTGTAGTCTATACCATATATTAAGCGTTTAATATGTCAAATTATAGAGAAAATTGGGAATTTTTATTCAATTGTTACACTATTCACAAAATATGATTCAATTAACTTTGTTTTATAGCTTTACTAATTTTGTTTGTCTGATTTGGACTTTCAGGTATATGTTACTGCCTGTCCAAAAATTCTGCCAAATTTTGTGTGGTAGTGTAGAGAAATTACCAATATTACCATGGACAGTTTCTAATGAGAGAAACCATAACAAGCTGGTAGGACTTAAATGTATCCTAGGCCTACCTTACTTGCAGGAAATATGTCCCAAGACCCCCAGTCAATACCTGAAGTCACAAATAATACCAAACCCCACATATACTATGTTTTTTTCCCTTGTACATATATACCTATGACAAAGGTTAACTTATAAATTAGGCACAATAAGCGGTTAAAAGCAACAATGATAAAATAGAATAATTCTAACAACATACTGTAATAAAATTTATGTGAATGTGGTCTCTCCCCAAAAAATATTTTCGTATTGTATTCATCCTTCTTCTTCTGAGGATGTGAGATGATACAATGCCTACATGATAAGAAGAAGTAAGATGAATGACATAGGCATTGTGATGTGGCATTAGGCTTCTCTAAGGTTGACTTGAAATAAGACCTGTATCTAGGTAGCCATCTGAAAACAAAGGTGGCTACTGGGTGACTAGAGGCAAGTAATGCCTACAGTGTGGAGACACTAGAAAAAGGGATGATCCATTTCCTGGGTAAAATACAACAGGATAGTGAGAGATCTAATCACATGACTCAGAATGGTATACAATTTAAAATGTACATATTGTTTATTCCTGGGATTTTCCATTTATTATTTTCAGATTGTGCTTGTCCACAGAAAATGAAACCATGGATAAGGAAGAATAGTAACGTTGATTATTATATCCCCCCCTCCCCTAGATTTTCAATCCAGTAAGAATAGTTTTTCCATAGAATAATCTGGTATTCTTCAAGGATTTTTATGGTTTCAAGTCTAATATTTAAGTCTTTAACCCATTTTGAGTTTATTCTTGTGTATGGTGTAAGAAAGTGGCCTACTTTAACTTTTTGGCATGTATCTGTCCAATTTTCCCAACATCAGTTATTTAACTTTAACTTGTTGTATGTTTTGGTCTCCTTTGTCAAATATTGATGGACTACAAAGGTGTGGGTTTATTTCTGGGCTCTCTATTCTGTTTCACTGATCTATGTGCCTGTTTTATGACAGTACCATGCTGTTTAGATTTCTATGGACTTCATTTGATGTCAGGTAGTGTGATTCTTCCAACTTTGTTCTTCTTTCTCAAGATTGCTGTTGCTATTTGGGGTTTTTTGTGGTTTCATATAAAGTTTTGGAATTATCTGTTCTAGATCTGTAAAATATGCCATTGTTATCTTGAAAGGAATTGTGTTGAATCTCTAGATTGCCTGGGTTAGTATGGACATTTTAATTATGTTAATTTTTGTCTATCACAAACATGGTATACACTTCCACTTATTTGTATATTCTTCAACTTCTTTCTTCAGTGTCTTATAATTTTCTGAGCACAGGTCTTTTAGATAATTGATTAAATTTATTTCTAGGTATTTTACTATTTTAGAAGCAATTATCAATGATATTGTTTTTTTTTAAATTTCCCTTTATGATAGTTCATTATTGCTGTAAAAAATGGAACTGATTTCTGGATATTTATTTTTTATCTAAATTGCAGACATTTTATCATAGCAATATTTTTTCTGATATATTATCTTGAGTGAGAAACACAAAAGAAAAATAAACAAATGGGACCCATATTTTAGTTTAACATTACCCCCATCAAACTAAAATAATTTGCACAGCAAAGGATACCATCAACAAAATAAAAATTTAGCTTTTCAAATGAATGGGAGAATATATTCACCAATGATACATCTGATAAGGGGTTAATATCCAAAATTTATAAAGAATTTATACAACTCAATACCAAAAAAAACCAAACAATCTAATAAAACAATGGACAAATGTTTTAAAACTAATGTATGTTTTTTATTTGTGTTTGTTTTCACCTTTATATAACGTTCCTTTCTGCCTACTTCCACCTCTAACAGACATCACATATTTCCTCTAGGAACAGCCCATCCAGTTGTATAGCCCTAAGGTCATGGGTTCATTTAAATTTATTGCTTTAATTGTGTACAAAACTTTTTTGTTTTGTTCTTCTATGACTATTTAAGAGTTACTTAATATACCTTTGTGGAATGGCCCCTTGGGGATATGTATGTCTACATTTTCAGCAACATTGTAAAAATAATTTTTATTTACTTTCCAAGTGTGTGAAATCTAAGGGAAGCTATTAAGTTGGAACATTATTTTTTTATAAATATAGTGATGACTGAAAGAGGCAAGAGAAAATTAACACACACTCTGTCCCCGTGAAAAGACCATTTACAGATCAAAGTCCTTTCCTCTGTGTTGAATAAAGCTTATCCAGTGTGAGAAATAAAAATGCAGCTATTTCCTTAAGTACATTATTATAACTAATTAAATCAGTACTTTCAAAGCTTTTCACCAGTGACTTCAAAGCTTTTTGAAGTGTTGCTTTGAAGTATCCAACTTTTAACATCTACTGGCATTTTATTTATTTATTTAAATTAATTTGTGATTCATATAATGAAAAATTGATAAGTAGAATAAACTGATAGTTAAATATGGAGTTGTTTTCAATTTCATATTCAGCTTATATTGGAGTCAGTCACACTCTAGAAGACTATATTGGGGAAAGAAATAGTAATAACTATTCTGTTGTGTTGTATTCATGTAGTTTCTAATACAAATAAAATTTTGTAGACTCTACATAAATATTTTTGAAAGTGAACATTTTTCTTTGATTAATTGCCCAACAAATAGTTACCCCAGCTTTCCCTAATATAAAAGCTATATTTGTATAAATAACAAGAAGGAGAGGAAAAAGAAAGGGGTGATGGTGATGCTGGCAGTGGTGGTATTTTTTACACTTTTCCCAGTTAGTCTAGAAAATGAGAAAATTTTTAAAATATATATATTTTATTTATTTTTTTATAGAGAGTAAGAGAGAGGGATAGTTAGAAACATCAATCAGAGAGAATCATTAATCAGCTGCCTCTTACACACCCCCTACTGGGGATGTGCCCACAACCAATGTACATTCCCTTGATCGGAATTGAACCTGGGACATTTCAGTCTGCAGGCTGATGCTCTATCCACTGAGCCAAACCTGTTTCAGCAAGTAAGGTATTTTTTATTTTATTTTATCTTTTGAATTTTATTGTTTCAAGTATCACAAATAGTAGTACATATGTTTCCTTTTCCCCCTATTAACCTCCACCCCGCCTCTCCTACCCACCCCCGCACATGCCCCCCCCCCCCCTGTGTCTTGTGTCCATTGGTTATGCTTATATACATGCATACAAGTCCTTCAGTTGATGTCTTACCCCTGAGTAAGGTACTTTTAATGAGGAAAAAATACCAACCCTGTAAATTTAAAGATTTAGCTGAGAAAAGTACTTTGTAAAATAAAGTATTGTAGGGCTCCTAGAAAGAGGTAGTCATGCTGTACCTGTGAGCAAAGCCCTACATACAGTAACATCCTGGGAACTTGAGAGAGTATTATTGATCTAGCTTCCTTGCTGGGTTAGTTTAGAAAACTAAAACTGAACCATTCCATGTGCAGCCATTGCCCATCCTCACTGCAACTTTCAATTTGCTAGGGCTTCCTCTTTCTCATCAACCCATATCAGTAGTATAAACAGCGAGAGGTCAGTGGTTCACTTGTTTCTTGGTCTTGCTTTTAATCTTAAAAGGGATAGATTTACAGCACATGGTTTCTTCAAAATCGGAGCTAAGTTCAAGAATTCTTATTTGGTAGGTAGTGAAAAATGGAGATCTACATGGTGTTATCACCCCTCACCTAACCTTCCTCCAAACTCTGTCAGGTTTTCAATGAAACTTTTCATTCAAAAGGAAATCCTGGAGAAAGTCCACACTGATGTGAAGACAAAGAGGTGACGTGTGGTAGGGTAGAAATATCTGAAGCTAAGCATAGCCATGGCTCATGTGGCCCAGTTGGTTGGAGTGTCCCCTGTGCACCAGAAGGTCGGGTTCCCATACATTGGTTGTGGGTTTGATCCTCTGAAGGGGCTCATGTGGGAGGCAACCAATTAATTATCCTCTCATTTCGATGTTTCTCTCTCTCTCCCCGTTCTTCTCTTTCTGAAGACAAATATAATAATAATAAAGAATATTCATGCTTAGATGTGCCCTAATAAAATTTCTGTGCAATATCCCTGGTCGTGTCAGAGAGGCCCAACACTGAAAGAGACTAGATGCCTAAGAAAAACATCAATAAAACACTGAAAGGACTGCTGATTGACCTGGCTTCCTCAGCTTGCAGCTCAATTTTGCAAAAAGGTACCTCTGGGCATCAGCAGACCTGCATATAAGTGAGCCAACTCAGTACCCTCCTACAACATCCAACTGATAAAATGCAGGCTGCTCTGGGGAAGCATTATGGAAAGCACAGATAAAGTCCAAGACCTAAACAGAGGAAGACATATAAGCCATCTTATTGACAGGATAATCTGTGAATAATCACATCAACTCTCCCCTTATTTATCTATAAAGATATAATAGGAATTTAATTTTTCACAGAAACTGGTAAGTCATTCTTAAATCATATGGAATATTAAATGTCCAAATGTATAAAAAAAACTTCTGTTTCAGTGAATATAATCTTTATTTTGTGAACTTCATGGTAGATATTTGGGAGTTTTGCTAAGGTATTTATCAAGCTTAAAATTTTCTACATTCAATTAAGAAGTTTAAAAAATAATATAACAAAAGACACTACTCAATTTTATTCAAAAGAAAGACATACCTCTAAAGCAGCTATATTTAATGCATGTTATTAAAAATCTAAGGGGAGGATAAAAACCACATCAAAGAACTATGAAAAACAAAATACAGAAATCACCCCTGTCAAATTATTGAATAGACAATAAGCTTATGAAAAGATATTCATCTTCCACAATAACTAGGATAATACAAAGAGCAAAATAGTTTCATTTCACAATTATTATATTGGAGTAAAAATTAGAGTTGTTGCCCTAACTGGTTTGGCTCAGTGGATAGAGTATCGGCCTGCGGACTGAAAGGTCCCAGGTTGATTCCAGTCAAGGGCATGCACCTTTGTTGTGGGCACATCCCCAGTAGGGAGTGTGCAGGAGGCAGTGGGTTGATGTTTCTCTCTCATGGATGTTTCTAACTCTCTATCTCTCTCCCTTCTTCTCTATATAAAAAAAATTAATAAAATATATATTTCTAAAAAACTTAGAGTTGTTTACTTTCAATTGTTATTGAGAATAAGGAAAAATAGAAAGACAATAAATTACTATTAAGAGCAACAACCATTATGAGCACTTAAGGTCTAGTAGAATTGATATAAGGTGCCTAGGATGGGAGTACACAGCTCTAGAGGGTGGTGTTTACATAGATTAAAATGGAGTCATGTTTGTGGCAAATACACCTCAAGCCAGATAGGTTTATGTATATATAATTATTATAAAATACTTACATTTGAAATATATCATATTTAAATATTTGATATTAACCACTTAATATTTATATTAAATGCAGCATTACAATGTTAGACTACTATAATATTTAAGTGATGTAAGTATGAGGATATTTCATATACATCTTTTGTAAAATATGTACATATTATAAAATATTTATAATTATATACAAGTAAAAACAGTTATTTTTTAGAAAATATTTTACATGTACAAAGACAGGGTTTAATAATACATATCATAAGAATAAAATGAATATTGCTGCATTATTTATTAGAAAACATGATTTCTATCAGTAGAGAACTGATTAAAAATTGATAAATAATTGCTCATAATATAGTAATCCCCTTTTATTTTCAGGGGATATGTTTCAAAATCCCCAAGGGATACCTGAAACTGCAAATATATATATATTATGTTTTTTTCTATACATATGTAACTTGGTAAAGTTTGATTTATAAATTAGGCACAGTAAGAGAATAATTACAACAATAATAAAATAGAGCAATTATAACAATATACTTAAATAAAAATTATGTGAATGTTGTTTCTCAAAATATTGTATTGTACTTACCCTTTTAAAAAATATATCTATAATTTTATTGATTTCAGAGAGGAAGGGAGGAGAGAGAGATAGAAACATCACTGATGATAGAGAATCATTGATCAGCTGTCTCCTGCACATCCCACACAGGGGATCTTGCCTGCAATCTAGGCATGTGCCCTGATGGGGAATCGAACTGTGACTGCCTGGTTCATGGATCAACAGTCATCCACAGATCCATGCTTAGCCGGGTCACTCTTCTTAAAAAAAAAATATCTATATCTATATCTATATCTATATCTATATCTATATCTATATCTATATCAATATATATATCTATATATATCTATATCTATATATATTGATTTTTAGAGAGAGGGGAAAGAGGAGTGAGCGAGTCAATGTCAACTGGCTGCCTACTTCATGCCCCCTATTGGGGATTGAACCTGTAACCCAGGCATGTTTCCTGATGGGGAATCAAACAGGCGACCTTTTGGTGCATATAGCAGAGCCCAACCAATTGAACAACACCAGTCAAGGCATCACCCTTGTGAGATGATAAATGTCTGTGTGAGGAGAAGTGAGTTGAGTGACATAGGCATTATGACATAGTGTTAGGATACTATGAGGGTTACTTAAGCAAAGTACTGTGACACTGTGGAAGTAAATTGATAACTGAGATGGCTATAAGGGACTAACAAACAGTATAGATGTGCTGGACTGAAGGATAATTCATATACTGGTAGGAGGAATCAGATGGTTTAAGATTTTGTCACCCAACTCAAAATGGCATGCAATCTAAAATTTATGAGATGTTTATCTCTAGAATTTCCCATTTAATAATTTTGGACCAGGGTAGATTGCAGGTAACTAAAAACATGGAAAGGAAACCATGGATAAGCAATGTATAATATATAATATTTGAAAGAATGAATTAAATCATAACACATATCCATAGTAAGATCTCAAAATCACAACTTTGAGTGAAAAGCAACTTGTAAAAATGTATTATATAAAAATTTAAAACACACTAACAGCATTGTATATTTGTGAACACATGCATAGGCATTAAATATATTAAAGAAATAAGAATACAAGTAGAATGGATGTACATACATTTAGCACAGTGATTACCTTAAAAATAATGGGAAGGTATTGGAACAGTACCGGTTTTGAACTCTGGAGCATTTTTTTGAACAATTATTTGAATCAAGTATAGTAAAACTTAATGTGTGTTAAATTGGAGTGATAAGGACATGAATAATTCATATTATTTGTACCTTTTTACTTTGAAATATTTCAAAATTAAATAAGAATCTTTAAAGTTGAAAGTGATCCATTATAATTTTTTTATGAAAGTCAAAAAAGATGAAGATGTGCCATTGACCATTAGCTTTTGACAGAGACTGATTTTCAAACTTTAGTATGTGTTAAGAATACCTGTAGGACAAACTAAAACACAAGTCAGTAGAAACCCATAGTGACTGATGAAATAATCTAAGAGGAGCTCAAGAATGTACATTTCTAAAAAGTTTCTTAATGATATTGTTACTGCTTGTCTGGGGACCACACTTTGAGATTCACTGATGTAGGTTATAGGTGACATTGACAAGAATTTTTCCCAGTGAGCTGAAGAGAGAATATAAAGCATTCTAAATTAATGAGCACATGTTATTATGGTACCACTGTCAAAAACTAATTTAAATGAGGTTAAAACCCATATAATCATTGCCTTAAATATTGTATATTTTTGGATGTTAGAATAGGAAATCACTTTAGTATAATGAATAGTGTTGATACTGACAAATGATACCTTTTACTTAATCCTTGATATAAAACATTAGCAAACTGAAATTTATAAATTTAATGTCATCATAATACTTTGTCTAAACTATTTGTCTGAAATACAGGTAGCACTTATATATATATATTATATGCTTACATTCACAAATACACTTACATATTTAGAAATATATATTGGCCTTTGAAATTAAAATGGTATTTGATATTTAGGAAACTAACAGCAAATGGACATTTGATATGCACTTTACACAGTCCTTTAATTTGAGATCCAAATTTCAATGTCACTCCAGTTTTAGATACTGAAAGTATTTTAGGATTACTTGCATTTAACTTGATAACACTCTGGGCTGTGTCCTTTGGGACATAAACATGAATTAGAATTACTCCATGGCTTTCCAGCAAAATCCATTAAGGGAAATGTAGCCCAGAGAGATTGTCTTACATCTGACATTGCTCAACCTGCTTACAGCATTACATGGAACCTCTACAGCAAATGATTAATTTGTTATTAAAAAAAAGGTCTCTAATGTAGATTTTTCTTTTATTAAGATTATTTTCATACCTCAAACTCTTCATAAGGAAGTTGAACCGAATTTATATGTGTATTGACTTTTTAATTAGAAGAGTTTTAATGGGGATGTCAAAGTAATTTGTAAAGCATTTTTTTTAAATTTAATGAGCATTTCTCTAAAAATGTAGGTTAAGAAGTTACTATCACTTTCTGGCTAACTTTCACATTTGTCTTTTTCACGTAACAGATGGGCAGTGACTACACAGGGTGAATCTGGAACCATGCCTACATCTGGCAAAGTATCAACATTACCCCCCAGGTATATTCCAGATCACATCTTTATATGTTATCTTTATGTCTAAGGAAGGACCCGGAAGTGTGGTTTTTATTCTAATGTTGCTTGGCTACACTTGGAATTGAGGAACATTAGGAGATAGAGGGGCCACTTGGAAGCATAAAAAGTTTCACGGAGGCTCTGACCTACACCAAGGGCTCAGACTATTATTTTCTGATTGTTTAGGCCATGGTGATTCTGGACTCCAGGATTCTCAGCTTTTTTAGAACAAGAAAAACTTATGAGAAGTCAGGTTGAAAATATATAACATCAAGGGGAAAAGCACCTGTCGTCATAAAAAATACAATCTTGCCTCTCTATGTTCCAGCTGTTTCTCTTTTAGAAAAGGGGTCAAATAGCCCTCTTCCTTTGCCCAGGGGCATGCACCTGGTGAATCTTTTGTACCAAAGCCTTTGTTCCTCAGGCTTAAAATCTCTTGACACTTTCACTGTTACAGTTGTTGCCTCTTCAGGTTTATTTGGACACAGCTATTACTATCTTCCCTTGTAACTTCTAGCTACTGTACCTGTTTTGGCTGTTCAGGACAAAAGATTCAGAAAAATGCAAAAAAGACAATGATTACATGGTTCAACAAAAGGACACTTGACTTTCTTAAAAAAAGAAAAATAAGCCAAGAACAAGGCTAAAGTATGAGTACCCTGTGTGGGGCTTCCCTCATGCTCTGTGCCTTGTATTATGTCATTATTTTAAAAGAATCTAGGTTTGCTTTAATTCTGCATTAAATGAAGACTAGTAAAAGTACAGGCTGTCATCAACATCAGGGGCAAAACCAGTGGCAGTATTATCAAGAGATTAGTGGGTAATAGTTGTTGAATGCTGATTAATGTTTTATTTGGTTTAGCAAAATTTTATACAGCACACACTACGGGCATTTTACAAATAGGATCTCACTTAAATCCTTAAGGCAATCCATAAAATAGGTACTATGCTGCTTTGGGTAGGCTGTTATTTCTTTCAGCAGCTATCTAAGGTACAGGTTAATGTTATTCCCACTTTGCAGATGCAGAAAAGGAAGTTTATATTCAGGGTTTTAGAATCCCAGAGGCATCCTGATTTGATATGCATATACATGCTGGTGATCACAACGTAAATAAATAATAGAACTATATTGGTCCTGGCACTGAGCTAGCCGTTGGTAATAAAAGTTAGGAAGTTTGTTGGAAGAACACTGAATGTGTTAGAAGAGAAGGAGTGACTTGGGCTGCTGCGTGACAGTTTCACAGGTGTATTCTAGTGCTACCTTTTTCTCAGCTGTGAACATAGTCTATTCCTTTTTTAACTGTGGTGCTGTCTGTCCTTTGATGTAGGGAGGAAGCCTGAGAGGGGGGGAAGGGGGGCAAGAGAGAAATTCAGCACCTTCCAGGTCTGTGTTTGTATAAACAAACAGGAGAAAGGCACACCATCAACTAAGGAAAACAGCCCCAGAGAACGTGCATTCTAAGGGATATTTGATCTCCTTTGGACTCATTAGTATGAACTTTGTCCTGTCTCCACAGATCTCAGATATGACAAAGCCCAGAGCTGTTCATCTGCATGGCATCTCCTCACCCCAATTAGCTTGCTATTGTTCTCAGCCATAAATGTTGCTGATATTTCTAAACGAGTTATAGATTAGATTAATTATCTTCATGCTTTGAGATCTTATTGTTGAGCTCTGAGGGCCTCTGCCCAAAGACATAAGAACAAATAAATAATGTCTCTTCATTTATTACCCTAGAAATGAGGAGATATCCTAAGGGAATAGTAAGATAAACAAACCTTGTTCTTGAGCGGTTCTCATTCTCTCTTTCTCTCTCGTCGTTGTTCAAAACTTCCATGGATATTACCCCTAATGTTTTTAGAATAAACTACTTTCTGGAGCAGAATTACAGAACAACATTGAGTCATCCTCATGTGGCATTTTCAAAATGAACAATGGAACTACACACATGCCTGCATATTAATGCAGTATTTTCCATGCTAGTGGAGAGCATAAAGGTAAATAGTTAAAATTCCTTTAATAACAATATCTTCAGCATTTTTTTTATTCTAAGTACAAGGTCAATGTCAATAGTGACTACCAATTCTCTCTACTACCCATATCATCCACAAGCAAAGTACTGGGGCATGTAAAATATAGGAAGCACCACTACCTTCTTCCATTGTACTATTCATAACTTCTTAGGCCATTATATTTAATTTAGACTCTCTAGTTAAGGGACATAGGAGAAAAAAAAATAGAGGAAATGAGGTTATTCAGGTTGCCTAAGAATACAGAAGATAAATTTAGTAATGATTTTCAAGCTCAGAGAGACTGTGATCCCCATTTCCCCTAAGGTTGGAAAAGGACAGAGAAGCCTTAAACCATAGAGTAAGAAGACTGTGTTGGATATATAATATAATCATAGCAGGCCAGGGTGAAAACAATTGTAAAATCATCTGGTGCAACCCCTTCTCTGTCAGAGGAGGAAGCTGAAGGCCACAGAGGGAAGCTGAGTGTAAGGGTATGGTGTAGGTGGTGAACTAGAACCTGCGCCCTTAACGGACTCTGCCTCCTGTCAGTGAAGGTGCTACCGTGTTTCCCCGAAAATAAGACATCCTCCGAAAACAAGACCAACTTACAGGTTTCCTTCTGAGTGAAATATAAGGCACCCCCCCAAAAATAAGGCCCCCCTAGGCTCTGTCTCAGAAACTTTGTGAAACCTAAACTGCAAGAAGTTGTGACTTGGGTGAAGAATTCATGGGAGAAAATCACTGACAGTTGCATTGCAAATGCACTGCGAGCAGGCTACCTTGACAAGACGTACTCATTTAAAGACAGTGCTATTGCTAAACATGAGAGATTTGGTCCACTGCTTCTGAAAGAATTGGAGTCACAAGAAATTCACCAGGAAATTCAGGAATTGGATTGTTATGATGATGTTCCAGAAGATGATGACATGATTGTCATTGAATAAACGAGTAACTTCTTGATACTGTAGGATTCACAGTTTGTCTGGTTTGTGTTGACAACTACCGTACTACCATGCCGTATACAGGTAATAAATTTCCTTTATTTTCATTTAACAATAAATGTGTACCGTATTCTTCTTCATGGAAAAACAAGACATTCCCTGAAAATAAGACCTAGTGCATCTTTGGAAGCAAAAATTAATATAAGACACTGTCTTATTTTCAGGAAAACAGGGTAGATTTAGAGACTATCAAGGATGATAGGCTTTCCTTCTCAGGATGATGAGATTTTATAAACAATCCAAGGGACTTAATCCTTTTCAGTTTTGTATTGATCAGTAAAGAACACTTTTAATTATTTTCACTTGATTCGGTAAAGAAAAAGATAATTTTCTCACCACCCCCCTTTGGATGTGGAATATTATTTGAATGAGTAAGTCGTTCGAGAACTATATCTTGAGCTCATTGTCATATGCTGTGCTAAGGAGAACAAAATATGGCCTTTCCTCAGAAATGTATAGCTCAGTGCAATGATTCCCAGAGAAATGATGTGTGGATAGATCTATGCTTATTTATAAAAAAGTTTTAAGCACTTTTGAAATGATAGTGTTACAAATATTTCATAAAGCTAACTTGTTTTTTTTCAAATTGTCATTCATACTTTTTTGTACATGTGTTAAAATGCCTCTCATTTTATTTATAAAATATTAAGAGTAGATTTAATGTTAAGACTTTTTACTGCCTGATTTATGAAAGAAACAATTACTGCTTTATGAAATTTAAAAATCTGGTCTAATTAAATGAATTGGTAATTATCATTATGAAAAATGTGCTGTGATAAAGGCATTGTGGCAGAGCATGGGAATACTGTATTAGTTTTGAGTATCAGACTTAGCCTTATTTGTCTGAAAATAACACAATAACATGTGCCTGACTTAGAAGAAGTCTAGAGTTAGGCAATACTGGGCTGATATCTGTTTTCAGCTCACTGCTTTATCATCTTAGAGTTTATTTCAAAAGAGCTATTGGATTCCAACCATTTTATTTAAAGAGAAAGCCAGGAAAAGAACACAGAACATTTTTAACCTTTTTATCTCAAATGTACACAAGATATTTCTCTCAGAAGTTTCACCAGTAGACTTCATTTCATATATTTCAGTCACATGTTTACTGCTAGATACAAGAGTGACAGTTTTACCTCGTTATCTAGTCACTTTTACCTGGGCCCACTGCTGCCACAAACGAGACAAGTAAGAAAGTCTTATCAGTTACCTAGGTATTTTTTGTTGTTTTGTTTTGTTTTTAGTACTATAGTTTGAATAAGAGAAGGAAAAAAAAGGATTGTGAATAAAGCAAAGGAAGTTTACAGATTATTATTTTCAAAGACTATTAAGCAACCTATTTTTTTCCTCCCTTTGGGATTAAGTTCTTTCCTTCCTCCCTTCCTTCCTTCCTTTCATATTTATCTAGAAAAAAACACCTGATTTTTTCCAGGTAAGGATGACTTAATATTCTACATAGAAGAGACTTAGAAACCCAGTTAGTTATGTGTGATTTTAAGTGAAATAAATATTAGCTTTGGTGGAATTGGTAGCTGCTTCTTCCTGCTAATGTCTCTTAGAAACAAATCGTTAACATAACATCAGTTGACAGTACCTTGTCTAAAGATACTAGTATGTATTTTTGTATACACTTAAGCATAGTTTAATCTTTGCTTTTGTAATTAAGAATAAGGTTTTGATTAACCCTTATCTTCATTTATTGTTGATAATTAAATTGAGTATTTTAGTTAAAAAAGAATGAACTTTAGCATGGCTGGGTGGCTCAGTTGCTTGAAATGTCCTCCTGTACACCAAAAGGTTTCTGGTTTCTCAGGGCACATACATAGGTTGTGGGTTTGATCTTTGGTCTGGGCCTGTATGTGAGGCTACTGATCAATCTCTCTCTCTCTTTATCTCTCTCTCCTTCCCTCCCTCTTTATCCCCTCTCTCTAAAAATTAATGGAAACATATTCCTGAGTGAGGATGTAAAAAATAAACAAATAAGAATCAACTTTACTTTCTCTGCTAATTACATGATTACATATTATTATTTTATTACATCAACTTATGTTCTATTTAGAAGTAATGTGTTAAACTTGAAATTTCATTAATTTTAATCATTCTCTACAGTTGCAATGCAGGCTGGAAAGTGGACATGAAACTCTTCTTTATAGAAGCAAAGCAATATTTTCTTCCTACCTTACAATTTCACATCTAGATTTTGTGAAAGGTGTCACTAGGAAGAAATCTACTCAAGATATAAAAGACTAATATTATAGCACGATTCTCAACTTTGAAGGGTTGGGGTAAATATCTAAGTAATTGTTAAATACTAGAGTCCTGGTGTAGGAAAACTCGTGCACTCGAGGGGGTCACTCAGACCGGCCTACACCCTCTTGCATTCCAGGACCCCGTGGGGGATGTCTGACTGTCGACTTAGGCCTGCTCCCTGTGAAACCATTAGTTGGACATCCTTAGTGCTGCCGCAGAGGTGGGAGAGGCTCCCGACACTGCCGCTGCTCTGGTCAGCCATGAGCTGGCTTCTGGCTGAGCAGTGCTCCCCAGTCGAAGTGCACTGACCACCAGGGGGCAGCTCCTGCATTGAGCATCTGCACCCTGGTGGTCAATGCGCCTCATAGCAACTGGTTGTTCTACTGTTAGGGTCAATTTGCATATTACCCTTTTTTATATAAGGATTCTGTTTTTTCAAAGTCAAGTACTTAGGCAAATAAATTTTTAAAGTTTGATGAACAGTTTATTTTCATTAATATAACTTAAAATTTTTTGTAGCTGGACTATAGAATCAGATTTATCCTCAAATGTTCAGTATGCTTTATAATCATATCTAATATATTGGTTAGCTTCATTTTCTGAGTTTCATGACTGGCATATGGAGGTGACTAAACTCTAATTTTATTTTCTTTGTTTTATCTTGTTTGTTTGAATCATACCCAATTACCGTATTTTTCGGACCATAAGATGCACTTTTTTCCCCCCAGAAGTGGGGGGAAAAAGTCCCTGCGTCTTATGGTCCAAATATAGCCTACACATATACTTTTAAAAAAAAGTTTTTTTACTTGCCCGGCTCTGTGTGGTCTCTGTGTGCTTGCCCGGCTCTAAAATGGTTGTAAATGCTGCTGTTTACTTTACAGGGTTGATTACATGTGTTTATGACTGTGATGTTGGGTTTTAATGCACATAAAATATTTTAGGACACTATTTGTTTCAGAATCTTTTTTTCTTCATTTCCCTTCTCTAAAAACTGGTGCGTCTTATGGTCCGGAGTGTCTTATGGTCCGAAAAATACGGTAATTACAGGCAGGTAATCTAAGTTCTTTCTAGTGGAATTTCCATATTGAAGTAGCTTGATAGAGATGTTTGTGTTCCATTACAACAATAATTGTGTACTATTTAGTTCCAAGAAAAATAACAATGGCATCTTCTTTTGCAATCCCAGGTTAGTGTGTATAGATAAGTATCTTCATTGTCTGGGCTGTGTAGACGCCTGT
The DNA here is from genome assembly GCF_014108245.1 of Pipistrellus kuhlii. Lineage (NCBI taxonomy): Eukaryota > Metazoa > Chordata > Mammalia > Chiroptera > Vespertilionidae > Pipistrellus > Pipistrellus kuhlii. Next base: position 44,430,980 of record NW_023425405.1, on the reverse strand, counting down.
GTGTGAGAAGTGGAGGGAGTTCCCCCACTGATTGTTTGGTATCCATAGTCCCAGTATAGTAAATTGACAATACTTTGTGGTAACCTTCCAAAATCTAACTTTGATCTCATTTCATGGCCCATCCAAATTACTCAAAAGGACAAAAACAACAGGGAAGAATGAGTAATTTCCTTTCAAGAAAACTCTGCATTTCTATTTTTAGAAACTGGCAAACCTTGGCTTTCCTGCTTAGAATACAACTGGAGTTTGTAATTTAGATGTGAGTTTTGGTTTTCTTATTCGAACTAAAAGTTTATAAATGAAGGCCATGTTAAAAATCTTATAGTAAAGTTGCAGGAGGTACATTAATCTTGAAGTGAGTAAAATGAGTTTCTTACTAGGGAATTTGGGAGAGAAGAAAACCACACAGATAAATACATAAGGACTATGGCAAGTTTACCCATATAACTACATTATTTTCTTTAAGGATGATCTTTTCATATTTGCATTATCTGGAAAAAAGTTTGCCTTTGAAAATGTGGGTTATTTGGATAATAGCTTACAACAAATGAAAAATGATTTTGTTTGACTCAGGGGTCTTCAAACTGCGGCCCGCCGAGGAGTCTGATCCGGCCCGCCAGGTTTTTTGGGCAGTGAGCGCAGCCGAGGTGTTACAGTAGGAATTAGTAGTTCATATAGTCCAGCCCTCCAGCTCTGTGAGGGACCGTGATCTGGCCCCCACTTTAAAAAGTTATTCACAGGGTTAAAAAAAAAAAAAAAAAACCATAGAAAGATGTGCAGCAAGAACTTTTACATTATTCCTGTCTCCATCTAGACATTATCTATCCCACTCCTACACATATCTGCTTATATACATTTCCAATGTATAATTCCTGTTTTTACTCTTCCTGACTTTCTTGAAGCATATACAGATAAGTATATATTCTTATCTCCCTTTTCTTTACACAGAATGAAGTACACACACAGTTTTTCCTCCCTTAATGATATATTTTGGAGATCTTTCAACAACAGTCTATTCAGGAACCTAAATGCAAAGTGTTAAGTATGTAAAGTAGCAATCAGACTAGAGAGAAATAAAGTTCGAATAACTTCTGAGTTATACACAGATGTGATATTTAAATAATCCCCAGAGAATAAAATTAGCCACTATTTTTTTAAAATTTAACAAGATATAATATATTCATAGATTTTCATTGACCTGGAGTCTTACAATAAAAATTGAACCTGGGCCGAAACCAGTTTGGTTCAGTGGATAGAGCGTCAGCTTGCGGACTGAAAGGTCCTGGGTTCAATTCTGGTCAAGGGCATGTACCTTGGTTGCGGGCACATCCCCAGTAGAGGGTATCCAAGAGACAGCTGATCAATGATTCTCTTTTCATCGATGTTTCCAACTTTCTATCCCTTCTCTTCCTCTCTGTAAAAAAAATCAATAAAATATATTTTAAAAAATTGAACCTGGTTTTGCATATACTAGCATGGTTGGCATATTGTTCTAATTTATATATTATGCTTAAACTTTATATAAACCTATCTTATATTCTTATAAAAACAGTTTATAATAAGATGATTGCTTTCTCTTAAAATACCAACAAATCATTCCTAGAAAAAAAGCCCTACTATTTATTAACCTACGTTTAAATCTCTAGTAGCTTTTATTGGCTACTAGATGGCATTCCAAAATTCTTGAACAAGATTGATTTGTAAACTTTTAGGAAGCTTGGGTTTTATCTACAGATACAATTCTAGTGATGTTTAGACAGATACTGACTCCTACAGGCTGTTCTTACTTAATGCAAATGAAAAAAAGAGGGGGAGTGGAAGGGTGAGACAAAAAGGGAGGGGAAACAGAAAAGTAATATAAATAATCAAGTGCACAATTTTCCTACCTCTGTATGCTTTCTACTCTCATATTACAGTCCCAGATTTTCCAGCAGACAGTTCTAACCTTAGCTCTGAAACCAAGCTCTCAGGTGTATAATTAAGTTCTATCTTCCTAAAATGTCTCTTATGTAATGAGACTTGACCTGGTCAGTGATGTTAGATTTCATTCCAAAAGCAAGTCTATTTTCCAAAACCATGCAGTAGTCTGGCCAAGACCCGCAGACATTCTTGATGTTTTTTTTTGTTGTTTGTTTTTATTTTGAAGAAAACAAAACAAGGCTGGCCAGTATGGCTCAGTGGTGGAGCGTTAACCTATGAACCAGGAGGTCATGGTTTGAATCCCAGTGAGAGCATATGCCTGGGTTGCAGGCACGATCCCAGATCTCCTGAGTGGAATGTGCGAGAAGCAGCCAATCAGTGCTTCTCTCTCATCATTGATATTTCTATCTTCCTCTCTGAATCAGTAAAGACATAAAAAACAAACAAAAACCTGACAAGAACAACACAATATAGGCTGCGTTCTTAAAGCAATTAATTTACTGAATTATAAGACTCATTCTTAGGGGAGGAGATCCTGAACATCATCATCTACTATTGATTATAAAAGTATAACGAAGACTATTAGACAAAAAGTCTGTACTCTGACATTGGTTCTACAAAAATGCAAGGAAAAACTCCTATATCATGTTTGATCTCAGTATGTATGTAAATCATTAATATATGTAATTCATTGCCATTACATCTATTTAAAACATGTTTTACTCTTTGCTGTGAATTAATCATACATCCTCTTACACACCTTTGGATTGCTTATGGTTTTTTTTTTTGTTTTTTTTTTGCTTATCACCATGTTTAAGAGTAGAGATTAACCAGCACTACAGCTCACTGAGTATTGTCATGAGCAATCAGTGTAAGGCTGCTCTCATTTGTTTCACTTTATTTCATTGCATTTTTTTTTCTCCCTGATCTCAATCTTATTTTACTTCCATTTCATTTATGAACATACACACAGTTATGCTATATAAAATATTTACTAACTGAACCCAATAATGTATTCAAACAATGTATTATCCCATAAGGTTTATGCCATAAGTGAAAATACACTTCAACATCATTTAAAAAAAATTTATGTAATCTATCACATGGATAGACTAAATGACAGGAAAAGAGCAGTTGATAAACTTCTGTTTAAATTTAAAAGCATATTAAGAAAATGTGAATATAAGGCAACCGCCTTAACTTTTAGCAATTACTACATTTAATAATAAAAAAGTTAGAGCCATTCTCATTAAATTCAGAAATAGAACCATGCAGCAGTTAAAACAATATTAGAATTTCTTATTAATATTATTAAATACAAAAATGGTAGATTTATAGATTGAAAAGAAAAAAATACCATCATTATTGTCTTATAACCTACACAGAAACACACCCCATAAATAATTGAGTATCCAGAAATGATGACCAATACCAGAACAACTTACAGAAAATAATATTCTACTAACAACAATTTATGTGAGATTATAAGTCACTAGAAAGGAAAAGTGTCCCTCTTCTCCTCTAGAGAGAGAAGCTGACTATTTTATTATTAATGACTGGTATTATTGACCTTCAATGGGGGGGGCAAACCATTATTGTTGTTGTTAGTGTTATAGATGGCTCCAATAGAGATTTCCCAATGCAGCACCAAATCCCATCATTATAGAACAGAACCAGAATCCTTTCTGTGTTCCCATATTAAATAAGTAGAGATAAGTAAACCAGGAGAAGAGATAGTGGGCTGAGGTGAAGAAAAGAAAAAAAGGACACCAGGTCTAGGGAATATGAAGGACTATTGAGACTTTTTCCTGAGAGTAGTCCTGTAGATGGTGTGAGAGGCTACAGCCCAGGAGCTGTGTTCAATTCGATGATTGACCTTTAGTCAGCTCACAAGTCTTCAAGCCAAATATTATTTCATGTGAGAAGGAATATTGGCCTCTCTGTAATTTTCCTTGCCTGTGTAGCGTCCATCTGTGTGTGAGTCGTTCAACATTCTGTCTTTACTTGGAGACTTCAGATGCCAGATTGTAACCACAATAGTGTACCTACCTGAAATATTCTCAGACATTCATTCTGTCTAGAAGACCATTAGATGTCATTGATTTCCATTCCTGTATTGTACATTGATCGAAAAGGTCACATAAATGTCATGTAATTCTAAGGATTTCTCTAATGTTTAGAATAGTAGATTAAAATATGCTAAAGATTAAAATGATAAAGCAATGAGGTCCTCTGGGAAATATTAATTAGGAGGTTGTTATATTTAATACAAAGGAATGTATTTTTCTTAAAATATGTATGTGTGGTTCTTTTTTCTTGCCTTATCATACTAAATGTATGTTCAATTAAAGTCATTAGACAGAGTTATCTCAGAAAGATATTAATATACATATTTTATTTTTAACAGTTTATTAATCTCAAACTGTGGATAAGTTAATTGTTTGCAGCTGTCAGAGGCAAAATGCTACTTCCACTTCAACTAGCTACGGTAGTTAGGTTCAACATATGGATTCATAATTTAAAGAATGTTCTTAGTCAGAGTCTCTATGATAATAATTATTGTCAAATAGATCAGGCATGAACTGCATCCCATACAGAATTTATTAGTCTAGATTCATAATTTATTAATGTTATATCATTCAGAGTAGTGTTTTAGAGTTTTTTTTTTTTTCACTCTTGCAGGAAAAATATAATAGCTCTTTCACAAAGTGTATATTCCTTTCACAAAGTCTGTGTGTGTGTGTGTGTGTGTGTGTGTGTGTGTGTGACTAGAAACACCCAAGACTTCTTAAATCTTATCCACTGAGGTGTTCAATAGGACTTTATTAGGTTGTGCTCCTTGGTAAATAACCCTGATTTTCTAGTTTATCTGCCTAATTGAAATTTTCTAATTTATGATGGTTTATGCATTTACACAATTCAATCTAGAATTAGATAAGAGATCACAATTTATTTAAACCATTTTTATTTTTTATTTTCTTTAAAGGTTTGATCTGGTATATTTTATATCTCAAGGTCTATTTATCACAAATTTGTTTTGTTTAATTAGCAGAAATCTATTTCTTTTTTTTTTTTTAAATATATTTTTAATTGATTTTGTACAGGGAAGAAATGAGAGAGATAGAGAGTTAGAAACATCGATGAGAGAGAGTCATCGATCAGTTGCCTCTTGCACACCCCCTACTGGGGATATGCCCGCAACCAAGGTACATGCCGGAATCGAACCCGGGCCCCTTCAGTCCCCAAGCCAACGCTCTATCCATTGAGCTAAACCAATTTCGGCAGAAATCTATTTCTTATATTGTTCATTTCACTATTAATTACCTATATTTAAGATTGATTTGTACAGAAATAAATGTTCTGAAATAGAGTGTTGATGATTAAGAGTCTGATGCCAGTTGACAGTTAGTGCTATAATTTGATGCATTTTTGTGAAATTGTTATTAAAGAAAATTGCAGTTATGTATGCAATTTGTTGATTTGTCAAATAAGATACTACATATAATCTTTGAGCAAATGTAACATTAGCCAAAACATCATATGACCTCTAAAATAAATCCAAGTCTCTATTATTAAAATACACCTGTCCATCAACTGATTGGCTATTTTAGAAACCAAATAGAAATCATGGAAGGTGAAAATTTGACCTTTCATAATGAGATTTTTTTTTAACGAGGCTTAATAAAAATATTAAACAATGTTGTTCTGTTTTAAAAAATATGTTTTTATTGATTCCAGAGAGTAAGAAAAAGGGATAGAGTGATAGAAACATCTACGATGAGAGATAACTATTGATTGGCTGCCTCCTGCATTGCCTCACACTGGGGATCAAACCCACAGTCCAGGCATGTGTCCTGACTGGGAATGGAACCATGACCTTCTGATTCACAGGTTAGTGTTCAACCAACTGAGTCACACGTGTCTGGGTTTAGCAATGCTTTTAATTTTTATTGTACAATACCTAAATATCTTAAACAAAAGTTCTATTTTCTTTTCATCACTCTAACAAGTTTTTGTGTCTCTATATTTCTATCCAACTGGCAATTTTACCATACAGCATATTATCCTATCTTTGTATTCTTGGAATTAAAACTCTTTCATATGTTTTGTGAAGAATGGCATATTAATAGAAGCCATGCAATTAATTTGAAAATAAATAGCCATTCATTTTGGGCAAATCAAATTCCTAAAACTTATGCTAATCACTATAAAAGTGAATAAGTGAAAACAATATTATGGAAGTCTATAAATAAAACAAACTAAAATAATATATTTATAGTTCCTACTTTAACTTCAAAAGTTTTTTCTTTCTTTTTCTTTATTTTATTGTTGACATTGTTACAGATATCCCCATTTCCTCAATCCCCTTTGTTCCCCTCTACCCAGCTCCCAACCCCTCCCCCCTGGCCATCACCACCCTCTGTCTATGTCCATGGGCCATAAAGTACAAGTTTATATCATATTCTCCTGAACAAAAAAGGCACTTTGTCACATACTCAGCTTGCGATTCCAATGCAATGCTAATGGCACATTCAACATTGTGATCATACATAGAAATAACAAAAACCACTTAAAGACTTCACAAGAAATTCCTATATACATCATAATTTACAAACTAAGAAAACTCTGGTATAATTTCAACTACAATTCTTCTTGGCTTGTTCATATAACATTTAAACTGTCATTTATATCTGAATTAACACATTAGCAGCATTCCCCAACCAAGTCTATCAGCAAATATGTAATGAGAGGTAAACATGGAAAAGCTCCTCAGGGTTACATCAAATGATCGTTTACTAATTAACTCAGTAAATATTTACTAAGCACCCACTTTGTGATTTATTTATTTATTTATTTTTTAATTCCCCTTTTGGTCTGTTTGTTTTGCGAGATAGTGGAGAGTCCTTCAGGGGAATGAAAGAGGTAGGCACATGATCACTCACAATTGAAAACATGTGGGAGTGGCATTAAAATTATTTCGTTGACAGAAGATAGCATAAACAAGAAGAGTTAGGTCTAATTCATGAATATGCCAGGGAACGTCTTGGCATGTGAACTGACACATTCCATGCAGGGTTTCTTGGCACAGAAGGCTCCCCCCCCCCCTTTGAGAAAGATAGAACATGTATGTGCATATATGTTACTACAGACTCTTGCCTCCCCCGCCCCCTTGAAGAAAATAATTAGCAAAGATTACAGGTGGGAAGATGTGTTCTTCCAATTAATATCTAAATATAGAGGTGTGTCCTTATACTAAGCTTTAATCCAAATATATTTATGACACTGTCAGTGCCTGCTAGAGAGGAGCCAACGGTCCATGAATTTGCCAATAAAGCTTTAAACTCTGAAAGGCAAGTACATTTTGCTTTGGATATCAACTTGGGTCTATGTCACATTTTTGTTACATTAATATTTATACTGTTGCGGGGCCAGTGTTGCTCAGTGGTGGAGCATTGACCTATGAACCAGGCAAGGTTTGATTCCCAGTCAGGGCACATGCCTGGGTTGTGGGCTCGATCCCCAGTGGGGGTGGGGGTGCAGGAGGCAGCTTATTCATGATTCTCTATCATTGATGTCTCTCTCTTTTTCTCTCTCTTTCCCCTTCCTCTCAGAAATCAATAAAGATATATTTAAGAATATAAATAAATAAAAAAGAAGATAATTAAAAATACATTGTAATGTTTTTGTTTATGCATTTTCCAGGGAGAATTATGTTTTTAATTAATTATGTATGTTAAAATAAATCAATAATTTAGGTGAGAATGTTTGCTAGGCATGGTTTAATCTCTACAGCCTTGCTCTCACTCTTCTACAACTTATGAACTAAATAAACAGGTTCACACACACACACGCTGCCCACTGCCGATGTTGAAACATAGAATAAAATTTCCCATTCATAAAGGAAAGGAATAAAAGACATGAAGTGGACACTTTCCCATTACAATCCTGAAATCCCACTGGGAAGACTTTCTTGAAGATCACTTACCTTGAGCATGGGGTGAGGGGTCTGGATTAGGTTCTAATTTATCTCCCTAGAAGAAATAATATTTTTCCATTTTCTCTGTGGCCTCTGATCCACTTATTTGGAGACTACTCCTCACCCATTTCTCTTCATGGCAGCATCTGAAGTGAATGAGAGGGAATGCCTCCTTTGGGGCTGTACTGCCTTCAAAGTCTGCCTCATGCTGAAGGGAAATTGGAATCTCAAAGTTTTATTATTATTGTCTATTTGTTATTGTAAGTCTGCAACAGCCAAAGGCTTCTTTAGTTAAAACATGTGATGTTTGGCAATAAAATTATCTCAAGCTGTACATACACTTATTAATTTTAGTCTTGATTGATTTTATTCAACTAGGTCATTTCACTGGATCATTATTTAATCCTTTTAAAATGTCATCACCAAATGCTGGGGTCTAAAATCTATAGCTTTTCCTCCTTTACAATTTTATTCTGTTTGTAAAATGTCCAATTTATTCCCATATTTGTCTCTTTGATGGCAATACTTCATAAAAAGCAGTCAATAACGTTCAAAATGTACTCATTCTTTGATTTGTTTTCCCAACCATATCGCCTAATGATTCTAACTGAAAAGACAGTCTGACTTTCAAGTTACTGCATACAACAGTTTTCCCAAAGTTTTGCCTCCGCATAATATGGATCATCATCTTTCCAATTTTAATGTCGTTTTTCTTGCCATCCACCACCTGATCTTTAAACCTGTAACAAACATTTTAGGTCTTTATCACAGCAGTAACCCTCAGATAACACCAACTTGTGGATTAGTCAGGATGGCCTACGGTATACTGTGATTAAAAATAACTCATGAACACTCAGTGCTCTAAGAACTAACTTATAGTATGGTTTTATAGCCTTTACCTTTCACAGATAAATAATTTCAAATCATATAATTTTTATTCATATTCTTTTAAAAATAAATAAAATGCCCTCGCCAGGTGGCTCAGTTGGTTGGAGCATCTTCCCATTCACCAAAAGGTACAGGTTTGATACCTGCTTGGGCACATACCTAGGTTTCCACAGTTGGGCACTTCTGGGAGGCAACAGATTAATCTGCCTCTCCCACATCAATGTGTCTCTCTCTTAAAATCAATAAAAACATATACTCTGATGAGGATTAACAAATAAAAATAAATAAAGGAACAGGCTATACTAGCCTAGCTCTAAGAGAACACATTGAGTTTTTAAAAATATCATTAGCTGTTCATCAAAAATGAAAAGTCATAGGGTTTTTGTATGTTAAACTAGAGGTTTTATTTATTTATTTCCACTTCTGACCTTATAACTCTTACTTATTTTTTTTATTTCCACTTCCACTTATAACTCTTAACTCACGTGACACATTTCATTGTATCATTATATAATAAAAGTAACTGAGAAGAGTATTCCAAGACTATGAAAACCCTTCAACCAAGTTCTATTACATACGATAACATATTTAGTGATCTAGAGTTTTCCATATGAAATAAGAATCCATATTTTTATACTAGAAAGTGCATAGTGATTCTGCAAATCCAACTACATGTATCAATTTGTCTGCTAAGAATGGAATGAAAAGAATAGTGAGAAAGCCCTTTCTTATTAATATGTACTTTGCCAGATTAAAAACAACAGTGATGAAATAACACATTAATTATATACTTTGGAGGCTTTCTGCATCTATAAATCAAATGGTCAATATTAGCAGCATCAACAATATTAATGAACTCAACACTGGCTTCTCTATTACAATTAAATCAAATACATTGAACATGATTTTTAATGGTTATAGCTGCTGAACCTTTAGAAGAATATTGATGTCAAAAGTAGCGTTATTTTCTAGAAAAATACCTTGCACTGGGCAAGTGTAGGCATTTCCTGAGAGTCAATGCTAATATTATTCTTTCAAGTGTTTTTAATGTATATAAACATAACCTTTTATTGAATCATTTAAGACTCTTAGTGGAAATCTTGTGGTTCATGTTACAATAACGGATCTTTAGAGATTCAAATGGCCAATTACTTAACTAAATAAAGGAATTGCTTTTCTAATCTGCTCTGTAATGTTTAGTTAACATGTTCAAAACAAAGCACATGGTGCACTATTTCTTGTTTCCTTTTTGTTATGAGTAATATGGGACCATCAATGAACTCCTGCAATGCTATTATAATTTGGATTCTAGAAATGCATGATGTTAGAAGGTCTGTGCAAATTTCACAAATGTGAAGCAGAGAAAAAAAAATTGCAAAATGTTATTTTAATATTTCAATTGCCAGAGCAAATTTTTTAGGACTCTGAGAAAGTACGTTATTTCCCCCACAATTTTAAATATATATTAAAAACTATGTTTCCTCTATTAGACCAGGGATGCATAACATATTCCATTTGAGAATCAAACCATTATAGATATTCTTCATGCATATCTGAGATATGGACCCATTCTTGGAGCTTCAATGATCAGTACTATGAATATTTTTAAATAAATGTTCTGGAAATGTATGATCACTGTTACTGGAGAGCCAATTTCAAAGTAGACATATGAGTTGGATGAGAGTTTTGGATCAGATAGCTAGAGAACCCAAAGGGCAGTTTGTGAACATTTTTGATCAAAGAGACACACAATGAAATAAAATTTTCATTTGGTAAAGCCCATACAGATGGTAACTGAGAGGAAACATTAAAATAGCGAGGGCACGTGTATATAAACAACTTGATTTCTGAGATAGGGTATTCACTCAGGATTACCCTGGAAAATCTGGGTGGTAAATATTAGTGTATTCTCTCGCAGTGGTACAGGCTCAGGGAAACTTCCTCTCATGTGCTTGGGCTCTATTGTCTTCTCATACATGCTCTCCTGGGAAATTTCATTTACTCATGTGGCTATGACTACTATCTATCCTTTCCTCCAAGACTCACCGCTTTTCTGAACCCAGATTAGACCTTTTCTTTGGTGTCTCACAGCACTTTCAAATCAATACAACCAAATGGGATTCCTTATCCCCACCTCTGTTTCTCACCAAACAGGCTAATATTCTCTATTCAGCTTTCTGCCCCCCCTATAATCTCCAACTCTCTGGTTAGCACAGCCATCTGTACAGTCATTTAAGTAAAAATTCTGGAAATAAGTAGAGGGAAAATTCCAAGACTCTAGAAAATTTTAAAAGTGATTGCTGGGTATATAACAAGGATATGTTATATTTATATGCAAATTGCTCAAAACTTATGGATAGAACAAAGATTCTAAGAAGAAAATGTAGTCAAGAAACATTAGAGACATATTCTCTAATCTTCACCAAAACTTGCACTGTTCTCTCAAGTCCTCACTTCACACAAACTCCCATGTTTACCTCCTCAGGGCAAAAGCTGATAGGCACTTGACCTTTTGGTTAGACAAAAGCCTTTAAGATTGGCTTCTTTCTCTAGAGAGTATTTTCTAAATAGTTCCTCTTTCCTTTTAGCATTTCAGGAACCAACAATGGAGAATTTAGCTAAAAACATTCTTCCATGTTTTGGGAAAGAGAATTTAGTCTAAGGATTTCTGTTCTTTTTTTTTTTTGAAAGTAGTTATGGAGACTGGGGAAGAAAATAGAAGTGAGGGATGTAGGGAGTTTCATATAGAGTCTTTAAAGTTCAGAAAATTCAGAAATATTCGGTATTCACATCTATATAGACAAAGTTTGTTCACTGGGCTTTCATGGGAGTATGGTATAAGGCATAAGATCAAAGCCCAATATTATGTGTGTCTTGACACCTGGGGAAAACTGAGATGGACTTGAACATCCTAACCACAGATACTTTCCCTGCTCTGCTCCTGCAGCTCAAGTCCCTTAACCCAGTGGTCGGCAAACGGTGACTCATGAGTCACATGCGGCTCTTTGGCCCCTTGAGTGTGGTTCCTCCACAAAATACCACAGCCTGGGCGACCACTGCCCTAACCAATTTCCTTATCACTATGATCAGGTGCAGTTCCTACTTATCTTTAAGTAGCAGGCTTCATTTCCCTTTCAGCTCCTGGGATTAGTCAAAGAAGCCAATCACATTGTTCTCCTTGAAACAGGGACACTCCACCCTCTACAAAATCCTGGAAATAATCTAACCTGCCTTCCACAGCTCCTGGTACCACCTCTAGTGGCCCCAATGGGTGTGTGATATTCTCTTCCTCCAGACTATGAGTAGATGAGACTAATAAACATTGTCAATCTTACCTGCCAGTTTAGGGTGTCATGTGTTTAGCCATCCCTATAACACTAGGAAGATAATCTCTCCCTCACCAACAAGGTGAAGAGGAGGTACTCCCACATCCATGTTTCTCTCTCCTCTTCCCTCTCTTCCACTCTCTCTAAAAATCAATGAGAAAAAAATATCCTCTGGTGAGGATTAACAAAAAACAAAAATAAAAACAAAGTAAAAGGTGTAGTCGATATGCCTGGGGATTCCATAGGAATATGGATTACAGATTCTCTCTCTCTCTCTCTCTCTCTCTCTCTCTCTCTCTCTCTCTCTCATCTCTATCTCTATCTCTATCTCTATCTCTATCTCTATCACTATCTCTCTCTCTTTCTTCCATAGAGGACTTTGGAAAAACATTTCTGCACCAAGGAGGAAAAAAAAGCACATCAAAGAGAACTTGATGACAGCATATTTTGAAATATAGAAAAACATTATTTTTTGGCTAAATTTCTAGGTGACATGCCAGAAGTTTAATTCCAACTAGTTTAGTGCCAACTAGCTTGCTACAACCTCAAAAACAAAGCATTGTTTCTTCTAAACAGCTCTCAACTTGCTTTTGGATACATTAGGCTATGTCTTCCAAAAACTTATGGTGTATCTGAAGCATGCATGTAGCTGAGCATGCACAACGTTTAGAGACTTTAATGTAAAGTTGGAGGCTGATCCTTATTGTGATTAATTATTAAATGATTAAGTTGGTCAGAAGTGTATTGGGAACTAATTACTTTTAGTTCAGATTTATTGCTGTCATGATTATTTATAATCTGAGGCTTTATTCATTTTAATCCTTATGGTAGGTAGCAATCTGAGATGATCTTCTTTCTTTTATTAAACCATAATTAGCTTACTGAACTTAGTCCACAGACATGTGCTCACATGTACCTTCTACTTTCCCTGAGGTAATGGAAAGTAATTATATTCACTTTCCTGCAATCATTGTTCTTACAAGTAAATATCAGAACTTCAAGGTTATGCTCACAGATACTTATTCTGGAAGACTTCTCTCTTAAAAAAAAATAAAAAGTACACTATAGGATTTTGTTATGAAATCCTAAGGGTTAAGTGTTCCACAATTATTTTCGCAGATATTTTTCCTTTTATTCTTCTTTTTTATCACCCTCTTTTTCTATTAACTACTTGGCTAAATATGATTCAGAAAAGAAAATTTAGCTTAGCTGGAGTGGTTCAGTGGTTGAGCATCGACCCATGAACCAAGAGGTCACCAGTTCCATTCCTGGTCAGGGCACATGCCCAGGTTGTGAGCTTGATCCCCCGTAGGGGGCATGCTGGAGGCAGCCAATGATGTTTATCTTTCTCCAAAGTTCCTATTTCTCTATCCCTCTTCCCCTCTCCCTCTAAAAATCAATAAAACATTTTAAAAATTATTCATGGTAATTCTCTTGGGAGACACACTCTTTCAATACCAATCTGAGGGGCAAGAGTCAACGAATACTGACTAGCACCAGAGAATGAACTGGAGAGGAACACCATTTCGTGAAAAGCTGATTGCTGAATGAAGCCTATGTAGTCGATGGCAGATGTTGTGAGTAAATCGTTGGGAGGTCTACTGTCAGCCACCTGAGTATTTCTTAGCTCCCGCTGAATAGCCATAAATTAATAGGAGCGCTGAAAAGTCTGTTGACAATGTCGCATGCCTGCAGCGACCAGGCTTTCATCTTTTCTTACATAAACAAAATACGGATCAATCTCAATGTGATTAGTAGTTTAAAGGGAATACTTTATTTTTTCACTTGGAATATAAGAGGAGACTGCCTTTATCAAAACTTTATAACCAAAAGGTCTTATGTCCCATCGATGTTTGTTAAATATTTGTCTCTTTATTCAAAATAATATTTAAATAACTAAAAAAATATAGAAAGAAATCTTTCTAAAAAAGGCAGATTAATTGCTCAAACTAAATGCATGTGATGCAGAAGACAATATATAGTCACAAAAATTTAAGCTCCACTTATATAAATAAAAGTACTTAGTCCAGTTTCTTGTTGCTAATAACTCTTGTTGAGCATTCTAAGAGTTTCTGAGCCTTAGGTGCATTTCCATTATTTAACAGAAAAAAAAGGCATTCTTCCACCTCCTTGTGACTATTTGGAGGTTATTTTTATTTTTTATAGTTCAAGACACACCTGTGCTGCTACTCATATAAGTAGCTTTAATATATTACAGTCATAAAATACATCTGATGGTTAGAATTTGGTTCTCAAGAGATTACCTAAATACTAAGTTTCAGATTTTTTTTTTTTTTTTTTTTTTTTACCAGAAGTTTCTGCTGTTCACTCATTCCCTTTTTACTCCTCCTCTTCCCACAGCCTCTAGATTTGTTCTAGTAGGATTAGCCTCAAAGGCCAAATAATGACGTTAAATTATAGGCCCAGGAGAGAAAGCTGTTTCAGCCATCAAATTCGCTTAATATTGGCCTTGCTTCTGTTTAGCGTTATGCTGCCTTTGAAGGCTGCCTTCCAGTGAGCAGTTTCCCCAGAGCCAGGAAGAAATGTCTGCTCGTGGGTTAACAAAATTCCTTCTATATTATTTTGTTGTTCCAGTTTCTATGCCGTGATTTGCTTGGCAATGACCTTCCTTTCAACTCCCCATACCACTTTACTTATGCCTGTCTTACAGCACTTACCTAGCTTTGCCTTTTATTATAGTTGTACTTTTGCTTATTTTATTGAACCATTAAATGTTATAATCATACGGAGAGAACAGCACCTTTTTTTTTTTCTATACCCACTCCATAGCGTGAATTAAATGTTTATTTTATTGTAATTATTTTATATTGAATACATTTATTAAATGTAATAATTATTACATTATTAAATAATTAATAAATTATTAAATTAAATTAAATGTTTATATCTTTTATTTTAATTTCAGTTTTGGTAATTATTTTTTTCTTAATTTTAAATGGATAGTTTCTTTCCTTCCCTTTTTTTTCTTGGTATCTGATGCTTCAGTTTTGAGCATAATATTTTGAAAAACAACCTATTCCAAGTCCACCCGAAGGTTTATATCCCATATTTGACATTCTGCTCCTAAACATGACAGTGATCTTATATAACACTCTTCCTATGTTAAGGTTACTCTAGTGCTCGCCCCAACAGTTTTGCAATAACCATGGCTATGGGCCCTTGGATAAAACAAGGAAAATACCACGGGCTCAAGAGGGCAGCAGAATCCTTAAGCATCATAGATCAAGAATGAGTAGCTTCCCAGTCAGGAAAGAGGAGAAGAGATGAAGAATTAGCCCAAGAGGAGCATCTTGGTCTTAAAAAGGTTAAGAGAGTTCTTGGAGGTTTTGAGCCTCTGCTTACTAATTAAAATATAGCAAGATTAAATTTACCTTTTTTTTTTTCATTTATAAAATAGAAATGGTAATGCATACCTCAAAAAGTTGTAAGGATTACAGCATCCATTCAACCTATTTACTAAGCTTCTCTCACATGGCAAGCTCTGGTCAGACCATGACTGGTCCATTGCAGTAAGTTATAGGTTAAAGCTGAGTTTAACTGGCACCGATCTATAGTGGAGAAGGAAATGTTAATCTTATTAAAGTAAATTGATTACAGACGATGTGATAGTTATCATTTGGCTAACTAAATTCTGGTCAGTATGTGTTCATTCTGGCAAATACTTTTATAATAATTGGGACGCTCCAAATAGAGTTCTATAAGTAGGAATGGATGACTATCTATTATTGATATTGCAGAAAGAGAATGTCCGAAAATGAGTCCGAAAATGGTTTTTAAATAGTATTTTCTGTAATAGTGCTTTTCCTCCTTTGCAGTGCTTTCTAATACCAAAAATTAATTCTCCAATTCTCTGGACAACAACAGCGTGTCCAAAGATTCAATTCAATTCTGAGACTAACTACTCAGAGTTAGTACAAACCCAACAGATGAAGTGCTCAGCCCTACAAGACTGTGCCCACTTCAGACAATAGTAGCAAGCCCAGAGCCTTCTGTACTTCTGATCAAATGGCTATAAATTGGCTTCCCCATTACCCCTCCTCAGGTTCAATAATTTGCAAGAATGGCCCATGGAACTCAGAAAGGAACTCTAAATGACCATTACTGGTTTATCATAAAGGATAAAACTCAGAACAGCCAAATGAAAGTGATGCTTAGAGCAAAGTATGGGGGGAAAGGGGCATAGAGCTTCCAGGCTCTCTCCCAGCATGCCATACTCTCAGCAACTCCACGGGTTCACCAGCCTGGAAGCTCGCCAAACACCATCCCATAGGGATGACCAGTGATGAGCTCAATCTTCAGCACTCTCCTCTCCCCAGAGGTTGTGGAGGCTAAAAGGTCCAGGCTTCTAGTCAAGGTTAGGTCTTTCTGGCTACTAGCTCCCAGCCTGAAGCTGTTTAGGGGACTGCTAAGAACTGCCTCATGAGAACAAAAATGCATGTTCATATACTGAAGTTTTTATATCGAAAACATTGGAGATAGAGGAGAGAATTCTTGTGCCATTCCTTATAGATAGAAGAGAATAGGGTTTAGTGTGGAAACGAAGGGAATTTGTCCTCAGACAGGGACACAGGTAGTCCATGTTAATGGCAGAAAGACAAAATATTAGGATACAAATGTAGAAGAGGGAGACTTGGGGGTGAAAAATCCATGGACCTTCCTCCTGATAAGTTAATGTTCTCCATGAGGAAAGCAAGAATGAGACTGGAGAAGAAGTGTAAGATTTGTAATGTAGAGTGGATAATTTAATTGAAGTAAAAGTAAAAACAAAATAGAATTATCATGCAGGAAAAAGGCTCTGTCCATGTCACAAATTTAAAGGGAGATGATTCATCATTGAGTATGTTTTTCTATAGCCATGTTCAGCTATGACAGTCTAGACATGAAGAAAGAAGAGGTACATTCAGCCGAAATTGGTTTGGCGGTCACATCCCCAGTAGGGGGTGTGCAAGAGGCAGCTGATCGGTGATTCTTTCTCATCTATGTTTCTAACTCTCTAGCTCCCTCTCTTCCTCTCTGTAAAAAAATAAATAAAATATATTTTTTTTAAAAAGAAGAGGTACATTCAATCAGCCTGGTGATTTTATTATTATTATTATTATTATTTTCCAAATAAGAATGGTCAAACAGAAGATGGAGAGGGTTTAGAGTTTTTGCAAGGGAATGATTATAATACAATGATTGCCATTGAATATAAATTTAATTAGAAAACTAGAAAAGGGATGAGGGTGCAGAGGGAGGGGAAGTGAAATGCTTGTAATTCAATGAGTTGGAGATCTCAGTATTTTTTTGGTCAGAATGAGACATAGAAAAAGGTGATGTTCAGAAACGGGTAATGCTTCGATTTAAACTATAGGAAGGGTACAGTTACTGGTAATAAAAAGTCTACATTACTGGTATAAATATTAAAGTAAGTGGCTGAGGTTAAATGGGGAAAGATAACTGGGGAGAAGAGGTGAAAGAGTCAGAAGCTAGAAAAATGACAGCATAATCTATGTAGATATTTACTAGTAAATCATCTAGAAAAGTAATGGGAGTAGTTATGGCATGAGTGATGTTGTATTAGTCATTGTTCATTGATCTCTGGAGAAACAAAACAGGAGAGAGAGAGAGAGAGAGAGAGAGAGAGAGAGAGAGAGAGAGAGAGAGAGAGAGAGAGAGAGAGAGAGATTGATTATGAGAGATTGATTATGAGAGATTGGTTCATGTGATTATGGAGGCTAAGGATTCCAGGATCAGCTGTCAGAGCTGGTGGCCCAGGAAAGCTGGTGGTATAGTTCCAGTGCAAACCCCAGTGCCTAAGAAGCAGGGGAGACAATGGTACATCAGTCAGAGCCAGAGGCCTGAGAATCAGGAGCACTGATGTCCAAGGGTGGGAGAAGGTAGATGTCCCAGATCCAGTATATAGAAAAGTTGGCCTTCCTCTGACTTTTTCTTCTAATCAGGCCCTTGGTTAATTAGATGAAGGTAATCTTTATTCAGTCTATGGATTCAGATGCTAATCTTTTCCAGAAACACCCTCACAGACACACCCCAAAATAATGTTTTTACCAGCTTTCTGGGTATCCCTTAGCTCAGCCAAGTTGACATAAAATGAATCATCACAGACATTAAGCCAGGAGTTAAAATATCAAAGAATTAAAGATCTTACCAAGAAATCATTTGCTTCAAATATTCCAGGGAAGAGAGCTGAGCTGTTTTGCATGAAAAAAAGTTTTGTGTATGTTTGGGGACAGGATGGGGTGCGGTTCAGCACGCACGAGAGACAAGAAGAGGAAAGGATGTAGGTCTAATGCTCTGTGATTCAAGGGCCTAGAGACACATGTGGGTTGGCTAACATAAATGTCTGATTTGTACTGTTATGTGGCTTATTATTCATTGAACTCAGTTATTCTACCATGCCCAGCTTTGGAATCAATGCTACCAAGTCTATTATAAACGTTTTGTGCATATTTTACCATGTTATTATCTTGTAGAAATTGTTCCACGTTTTATTTCATAAAGGAGTGAACAGAGACTGACAGACAGAAGCAAGAACGCAGAGGGAGAGAAGGCCAAGAGAATATAAGCCTCGTATCAGTTCAAAGTTTGGGGAGTGCTTTAGAGTTCCTTGAGTTGGACTTTTGGTGGGTTATAAACGAGGGATGTTTTGACCAAGTTTTCTTACCTAGCAACTGCCATCTGGTCTGTATCTCTATATATTCATGTTATAGTTTAACAGTAGAAGTTTTATTTTATTTTATTTTTAAACAATCATCTCTCTAATGAACTTTTGTCAATAATTGCCCTTACCTTCACGCCATGAAATTGCAGCACCACAGATACACTGTGTATCTGTTTACGGACTGAGGTCCTTCAGAGGATCATAAACCACTATAAGTGTCCACATTTTTTTCACTCTCCTCAAGAACCAATTTTTGTCCCCGTGGAGGTAACATTAGGCCTACA
The DNA here is from genome assembly GCF_014108245.1 of Pipistrellus kuhlii. Lineage (NCBI taxonomy): Eukaryota > Metazoa > Chordata > Mammalia > Chiroptera > Vespertilionidae > Pipistrellus > Pipistrellus kuhlii. Next base: position 44,411,903 of record NW_023425405.1, on the reverse strand, counting down.
TGATACAATGATATAAATTTCCATACGCTGAAATCTGTCTAGTGTTCTTTTTACTGCAACTTTGCACTCTTGCTTTCTAGAAAGAGTTCTTTAGAGAAAATGATCTGTTGTGTCCCTGTCACAAATCTTATCTTGTTCATGTATTTTTTCCCCCCTCATAACCATCTGCAATGGGAATTTCCCAGTACAGTTTCCAAAAACAATTTAATTCCTTACTAGTATGTTTGATTCAAGAACATTTAAGCAAGTTTCCACTTTCCTTGGGGGTCCAGGACATGTTAAATGGTTTTGTATCATCATGTTCTAATCCTAAGTAATAAAACATGGTCCAGGAACAGCTGCTTAAATGACTTGGCCTCCAGGGTACACAGTTCACATTTTTTTTGTGTGCCATAAATCTATAATCATTTATACCAAACATTTTCTCCATTCACACCAGATGTGGGTGGAATAATAGGATGAGGATGAAGGAAGTGAAGGTCTGAAAAATATTTGAATGATACTGGCCTCCTTCAAAACTTGGATTTTCAAAGTCTATGTACAACGCATCTTATTTTTTCTTTGGTGGCATGTATGGATTCATGTCCAAATTTTCACCTGAACATCACAGTATACGTTTTATTTTAATGAATTGTCTTGGACATTTTAGCCTACAGAACTGTGAGAAAACACATTTCAGTTGTTTAAGCCACCCAGTTTGTGGTATTTTGTTATGGCAGCCTATCAGACTAAGCTATATGTATAATATTTGATATATACTATAGCAATTTTATATATGATATAAAATAAATATAACATTATACACACAAATATATTTTTTTCCTAAGGTGAGCAGGATCTTAGGAATTGAAAAGAGGGCAAGAATTGGTGATATAACTTAAAAAGCTGTTTATCTCTCTTACTCCATAGCTTACCTTCTGGTTAGAGATGTGGGTGAAGAAAAGTGTACATTTTTCCTGGATATTAGTGGGGGAGTTGAATTTTAGAAGGCACCTGTAGTCACCCAGTACCTATTATAGCATTTGAACTTTTTAAAAATCAGTATACCCAAAGAGAATAATTTACTCCTAAGTTTCTCCTGTCTAAAACATTAAAAACTTATAAACAATGTCTACATGACAGTGATATAGAGTGTTAAACCAATTCAGATGTTTAGATCGTTTTATACTAGATTTGACCTAAATAAAACTTAGGTAACATAAATCTGGCCTTACATTATAGTTATGCACACCATTATATATTGCTCCCCTCCCTTGTTCTTATGAAATGGCATCACACCATACACATTAAAAAAACAATTTGTTATTTCCTCCTCTAAATAATATCTTGTAACTACTTGCTTTTAAGGCCATCATCTCTAGATCTAAGTAGTGTTTAAAATGTACTTAGCTGCATAATATGGATATTAAGTATTTTATACAGTTTTTTTTAATAATGGCCATTACTATTTCTAATTTTTGTTCAATTGGTGCTGTAACAAAGACTATTGTGATATATTCTTTTTTTTTAAATTTTTTGTATGTATTTTATTGATTTTACACAGAGAAGAATTGAGAGGGATAGAGAGTTAGAAACGTCAATGAGAGAGGAACATTGACCAGCTGCCTTCTGCACACCTCCCCACTGGGGATTTGCCCACAACCAAGGTACGTGCCCTTGACCGGAATGGAACCCGGGACCTTTCAGTCCACAGGCCCCAACGCACTATCCACTGAACCAAACCGGTTTCGGCAATTGTAATATATTCTTACTTGCTGTTGCATTCAGTTCAGAAGGGCAAAATCTTGCAAATAGTTTTGCTGTCAAATGTGTGCATATTTCATGTTTTACTACAGTGCCAAATATCTTTCCAAAAATAGGTTAGCAATCTTTACATGCACTTACACTAGTAATTTTTAAGATTATCATTCTCTTTCATCTCACCAGCACTTCATATTATCAATGGTTTTATGTATTTTATTTTTGATCATTGCAACCTTTCCTAACTTAAAAAATATTATGAGCCCTGGCCGACGTGGGTTGCGCTTCAGCCCATGCACTGAAAGGTCATGGGTTTGAATCCCAGTCAAGGACAGGTACCTGGGTTTCAGGTTTGATCCAAACAACTGAGCCACACTGGTGAAGGTCATACATAAATTTTAATTATTATAGTTTAATGCCTTAAATTAAAATAGGTTTCCACTGCAAAAATGAAGTGAAAAGAAACTAATTATCTTATTAGGATAATTAAAAATATGCTCATGTTGTAGCATGAATTCTTTTGGCAATTCCTTACTTTGCTGTTCAGGTCTTCAATGATGGTGACATGTTAGAATAAACAGGGAACTGCTTTTCTTTAATATTTAATATAATGGTAGTGTGCAAACAGAAACACAATTAGTTTTGCAAATATGGTCTTATAAACTGCAATTTGAAATAGGCTTATTTAGGTTAAAAAAGTCCTATTATAACACAATATATTTCTGCTTTAAAATATAACTAAATCTATGCAATACCAATATGTGCACAACAAAATAAACTTGGAAAAACAAAGCTCCATTTCAACATGATTAAGAAAGGAAGGCTCTTCCTTTCCCATACAGATCTGCTGCCACAGCATTGCCACCTTGTTCTGGTAGGGAATTTGATGGTGACTTATAAAACCTTGAAGTTTCCGAAGCAATTTAAATATGATCTTTAATGACTTTGGAGTGGATTAGCCCTTGACCTTTCTGCTCCCATGGCATTTTTCTCAACTAGCTTTGACATATGTTACAGAAAATTATGCTCTTCAGATCTCTTTGAAACTTCCAATTATGTCAAGAGGCTTAACTTGACTTTTGATTGACTTATAATGGCAAGGGCTGATCTTTGAAGGGGATTACAGATGCAAATCAATGCTCTTTGGGACTTTAATTTAGCTGTAATTCTGTTAATATTAAAAGGAGACATTTAAAAAGAATACATTTATGATATAATTTATGTTTTGTGATTTAAAACAATAGATTGATTTCCAAATGAGTCCAAATTATGATATGACTTTGGTTTCTACAGTACTTCTCTTCTTGCTCATTTACTAGTAAAGTTGATACAAGAAGTGTATAAAGCACTGGGGTGAGCAAAAGCAGGTTTACAGTTGTAATATAAATAAATAATACAATAAATAAATAAATACTATAAGAAGAAACACTGGTTTCCTATATTTACAACTGCAAACTTACTTCAGCCTGTCCCTGAATAAGGTATCAAGAAATTGAACAATTTATTCAAATTACTTTGGGAAAATGTAATTATAAGAAAAGAAACACAACTTACAAAATGAATAACCAAAAAACAATATTAAAACAAGTAATTGACAAAATTACTACAAAAACAGTTTCAGATGAAAATAGAAGTGAAAGGAAGCAAATATAGAAAGTAAGCTGAGACACAGAAGAAGAAATGTAGTAAATTCTGAGATGGTAAACAGAAATAACTGAAATGGTCATTAAAATATTCTACACCATAAATAGCATATGTCAGTTTTACATAAACCTTTTTAAAGAGGGGAAATATATATCTTTAAAAATGATCTTTAAAAATAATTATGTAATTTAATGGTTTATGTAGATCTACATAGGAAGAAACTATAGACTATGAAAAATGGATAATTCATATTAAGAATATAGAACTTGAAGGTAGTGATTATGAATATAATATTTTCATTCAAATTTATAACTCCTGAGTATAATTCTAAATGAAATAATCTAAATGAAGCACAAATTCAAAAGGGGGCTTGCAGACATCCATGTGAATAAGGATCTTAGATTTAAAAAATATCTATCATAGTTCTGTAGGCAAGTAAAAATATGCTAGGTGAGGATGTTGTTTTGACTTTAAATCTTGTGTCCTAGCAATATAGGCCATTACTTCATTTATGGGAGTGAAGGTGGTAGATAAATGCATGACAATTTCTTCTAGTTAGATTTATACATTTACTTAATTACTGTACGCATTCTTCTATTGAAAGATTTAAAATGATATGGGTTGAATTATATCACAAAGTAGTCCTTCCAGTTTCTTTTGTGACCAAATAAGTAGATCTTACTACTTGTTCTTTGGAGTATTAGTACTAGTACTAATATTAGTACTAATATTAGTACTAGTACTTTGGAGTATTAGTATTTGTAGTTGTAACTGACCAGCCTTTGAGGGCTGGTCAGTTACAACTGCAACAGGATTTGAAAGATCACTAACATATACATAGCGATTTACAAGTTATGTGATGTAGCATTTAATATTCACAACCTCTTTGTAGGGAAGATATTCTCATTAAACCAAATCATTCCAAAAAGTGTTCACAAAACAGGCCTCTGGCCTTTCATTTGCAGATGGAAAGAAGAGAGGCCCCGCCCTGACAGTGCTTTGCCCATGCTCACATACCCAGGTGTGTAGCCAAGTTGGAATCTGAACCCAAGTCTTCTCATTTCAAATGCCATGATCTTCCTAGAACAATACATGAACGATGCCATCCAACTCCCCCCTGGCCCTCTTTAACAGAAACATGGAACTGGATGAAACACCGAGAGAGAAATCCTATTTCCTCTATTCACATGGAAAGGAATTTGTTACTGGATAAAAGGAAAACATGCCATGTCCTCTGCAAACCAAGTATGGATTTTTTAACAGCCTACGATATGTATGATTGAAACATCACACTGTGAGTCAGGGGACTTGCAACATGAAGATGCAAATGTACAGGCTGAATAATTACTGAAATTTCAAGATTATAGAAGCGTATTAAAAATAAAAAAAAGACAGTCCAGTGTGTCTGTTGAACAGTTTAAAATGATAAGGGTGGCATTAATCTTAAATCAAGTAAAAAAAGCAGACAAAGAAAGAAATAAAAAATTCAAAGATTAAAAGGAGCATCATTAAAAATAACTTGTTTAGAAATATTTTCTGAGAAAATAAAACTCTTTAAAACAAATGAGCTACTCAGATAAGGCATCTTCCTTCCTCATTATTGATTTTGTTTCTTGTTTTATTTTTGGGATGAGGGACCAGAAGGAATAAACTGAAAGATAGGATGGAGACATAAATTATGACATGCTTAGGAACTGTTAGCATGTGCTTCATAGAAGAGTATACAGAATGACAAAATGCAAATCAGAAAATATATAGTCTGATACATTTTCCTCTGGCTGGGCTTCCAAAACCTACCACAGCTTTCAGCTGTTGTCCGAAGCAATTCTCAACTTCAATTCTAAAGTAACAGCAACTGAGACCAATTCACAGAAGATGGCAGTGCAAGTAAACACCTGTACTTGCCGCCTCCCACAACCACATCAAAATTATAACTAAAACACAGAACCACCATCACCCAGAACCACTGGAAAGCTGAGTGGAAGGCCAATAACTAGAGAAGAAGAAAGCACACGGAGACTGGTAGGAGGAATGGAGGCATGGAATGGGCTGGTCTGGCACCCACATGGGCCGCTCTTTTAATTGGGAGCGAGATCGTCTCTGCAGGGCCCGGAGGAGTAAGAAGCAAGGGGTCCCAGTCCCACACCAGACCCTTAGCCCAGGCTCCCAGAGCTAGGAAAAGAAGTCCTTGTAACTATAGGCCGTAAAAACCAGCAGGGATTGGGACTCACACAGAGGCTGCTGGAGACCCCGCTGTTCTCTTTAAAAGACTGGCACCACAAATTAAACTTACAAGGTCCTGCTTCCTCTGAGCTCCAGCATCAGGGCGAGGCTCTAGGGCAGGCGTCTTCAAACTACGGCCCGCGGGCCACATGCGGCCGCAGAGGAGTCTGATCCAGCCCGCCAGGTTTTTTGGGCAGTGAGCGCAGCTGAGGTGTTACAGTAGGAATTGGTAGTTCATATAGTCCGGCCCTCCAGCTCTCTGAGGGACCGTGATCTGGCCCCCACTTTAAAAAGTTTGAAGACGCCTGCTAGGGGATACAGACACATGAGGAAGAACTGGATTGTCTGGCAGCAGGGCAGGAACTCGGGAGCAGCTTTCTCCCAGGTGGAGGTGCTCCTAGGGATCATTGTTCCTGTGACCTCCCCAGTCGCAGGACTGACTGGCAACCATTTCTTTTTGCTCCTCCCTCGTGATTTCCTAAGACCCCCGCCTCATACAATTTATAACCTCACCCAAGCAGCAGCTGTTGCATATGAATCGTCTGTCCTTGCCCAGGGTAAAGTCTCTCCAACAAGCTGCAGCTGGGTCAGGGAGCCCAAACCTTTCAATAATAGGCCCAAGACCCAGCACCAGCACCAGCCTGCTTAATAGCTGGGCCTTGTCTGTGTACTTCCAAACCTGATACAAAAAGGAAGAATCTGTAGCTCCTGCTGGGTGGCCCCAGTCAGTGGCTGACTTTGCACCTTCCTGGAGACCCAAGAGACAGTATACCCAGTAGTCAGTATCAGACCATAGCAGATTACAACTCTACATATCCACAACTGAGACACTCAAGGGGCAGACTCAGTGAGCACCAAAACTCCACTGAAGCAGTCCTGCTCCATAGGGTTGTCTCCTGCACAGCAGCTCTCCCACTGTAGGTGCAGCTGGTCCTCACAGCCAATTGGCTTGGAGGTCAATTCCTCCCAGTAACACCAACAGCATTCAAGTCTCTACATTGAGTTTACAACAAGGCTATGCTCACAGCCCACAAAGGGGTGAACCTGGAACTCCCAGCTCAGGTGACTGGGGAGGCTGAGCCACTGGGCCCTGTAGGACACCTACTACACAAGGCCACTCTACCAACTCAAGGAGACATAGCAGCTCTACACTACATAGAAACAAACACAAGGAAGCAGCCAAAATGTGGAGACAAACATGTCACAAATGAAAGAAAGCAAACTACTGGATATAGAGTTCAAAACCACAGTTATAAGGTTATTAAAAAATCTTCTAGGAACCCCCCCCCCCCCAAAAAAAAAAAAAAAATGGAAAAGGACCAGTCAGAAATTAAGCATACACTAATGGAAATATAGAATAATATACAGGGATTCAACAGTAGAGTAGAAGATTCTGAGAATCAAATCAATGATTTGAAATACGAGGAAGTAAAAAACACCCAACCAGAAGAGCAAAAAGAAAAAAAATATATATATAAAGATAGTGTAAAAAGCCTCTGGGACAACTTCATGTGTACCAACATTTGCATTTTGGGGGTGCCAGAAGAAGAGAGAGCAAGATACTGAAAATTGATTTGAAGAAATAATGACAAAATAACTTCTCCTACCTGGTGAAAGAAATAGACTTACAAGTCTAGGAAGCACAGAGAGTCCCTAAATAAGAAGAATCTAAGGAAGAGCACACCAAGACACATCATAATTAAAATGCCAAGGTTCTAAAGATAAAGAGAGAATCTTAAAAGCAGCAAGAGAAAAGCATCCAGTTACCTATAAGGGAATGCCCATATGACTATTAGCTGATTTCTCAACAGAAACTATGCAGGCCAGAAGGGAGTGGCAAGAAATATTCAAAGTGATGAATAGTGTGGACCTACCACCAAGATTACCCACAAAGCTATCATTTATTTATTTTTAAAATATTTTTTAATTTTTTTTTATTTTTACAGAGAGAAAGAAAGAGGGATAAAGAGTTAGATGTGGTTTCTACTAATGGAATGCTTTGAAAAAAATCTTGATAAGGATAAGTCAATAAAAATTGCTGTCAAATTTAGTATGGATGAAACAACAACTAAAGATTGGGAGAAAAGTTTTAAAAGCTAGAATTACTACTTATTCAGTTTTGTATCTTTTAGTTCTTATTCTCTTTAACAAATGTAGAAGTGAAAATCTTAGATGATTAAGGGTATGCTTTCTAGAATACATCATAAAAAACTTTATTTAATGGACCATACTCAAAGAAGAGGTCTGGCTCTACATCACAATATTGGTAAAGGAACACATATGCGTATGCTTTTAAAACAAGATGTATATATTTTATATTGATGTTTTAAAATTTCCTGCTTAAAAAAAACATTTTAATTAACCAACCAAACTACTAGTTCTGATCTAATCAGATAGAAGAATGTCAAAGATTTTTATTTTCAGTCTAAAATAATCCATAACTCATTATCTGCATTGACAGAAATCTGGGTAGAGCCAAATGACTGAAAATCTTGATTTTGTTGGGAGGGCAGAGAAATGAAGAAGATAAAAATAAACACAAAGAAGAAAAGGAAGGAACTATATGAAAGAAAATCTCTGTATGGAATGTAAAATTGCTGAATGCAAATTTTAGATGTGTTCATAGTAAGATTTCTAAAATTACTAACACTGCCCATTCACCTAAAGTTAAATATTAAGGGCATAATTAAGCTGTTACAAAGCAAAATTAAACTTATTTGGCAGAGACCAAAATGGACTGACCTCTGAGGTGAAACACAGAACAATATACGATGGTTCAGAATAAGGACAATATCTAGTCCAACCTACATGCCTAACCATTCTGATATGCTTCTTCCTCAGTTGCTATTAGGAAATTATTACTTGGCATAAATATGTTAGTTAAGTCAAAAGATTTGATAGTATCACTAAAGTAATAAATATAAATAGAAAAGGAAAGAGGAGAAAGCAAGAGATTGAGATTGAGAAATGGAGGAATTGACAAGGTTGTTCAGGGAGATAACCCCCCCCCCAAAAAAAAAAAGGGGTGTTCTGTAAACCAAATGAAGAAAAAATTTCAAGAGGAGACACTGAGCAACTGTGTCAAATGGTTCTTATAGGTCAAGTATGCTGAGTATTAAGAACTGGCCAATGGACTTTGCAAAGTTGAGGTCATTGGTGATTTTGACTAGGTTCTATGGATCACTGAGAACAAAGTAATCACTTGTGTGGGTTTAAGAAAGAATGGGAGGAAGGAATTGGGTAACTCTTCTAAAACCAAAGAAATTGAGTAGTACAGGGTGGAGAAAGTGGAATCAAGAGACAGTGGTTATTTTTTTATTTTTATTTTTTTAAATGACAGTGATTATCATATACTTGAATGCCAATGTAAGTCCTGTCAATAAATATTGATGTTAATTCATACATCTTGCAAACATGAAGCTTATATATTATTTTACAGTCTAATTCTCTTACATAACAAAATGAATACAAATGGTAAATAATAGAAATTATTTGTTTTTCATCAATTTTGTATAGCTCTCAGAATTTTTTAAAATATAAATATCTGAAAATCTTCCAATTTAAAACAAATATTTCTAAGATCCTTTTCAATCAACTATATGATTTTTGTTGCAGACTTCCCTGTGACATTTCACTACTTACTGAATAAACTGGTCAGCTGAATTTAAACCAAGTTGCTAACATAATTTAACCAATACATGTGATGGTTTGAAGGCATAAATTACTTAGGTAAGTAATGAAAACAAAAGGCTACAAAAACTACTAATCAGGGAAAATGGGAATCTGAAGTTAAAGGTGATCTTTCTATTATCCATCATTTAAAATACAGTACCTAAAATTTATGGAACATATTTCTTTGACGATTAGAAGCACCTATTTTTTTTTCTCTTTAACTTATCATGTTTCATTTGAATTATATAATAATCCAAAATTACTTTATATATTTAAGTATTAACAAATAACCCAAACATTGTCCCTTCAATTCAAATATATTAGCCTTGCACTGTTATCATTGGAATGTAACTGATTAAATATTCATATTTAGTATTAAACATTTATAGTAGACATTTAAAAACCATATTAGAGGATCAGCATGTTGCTGGTTTTTTTTTTTATTGAAGCATTTGATCAAATAACAATGTTTAAAGAAATTGAATACTCAAAAGGAATTTAGATTTAAAATGTCACAGTTTTGAAGTCATGTATTTTTACTTCCAAATGGCTTACTCAATTTTCCTGTTTCTCTTCAGATGGTACAAATCTTTTGCCTTTTAAAAGATGCTTACTCATTGTTGTTATTCTCTTCCAAGTTCCTAAATAAATTGAACTTATTTCAAAACTGTTAATTCAGTAGCAAAATCTATATTTTAAATTACAAATTAATATAAATTATAATAAAACAAGATGTATGACATTTATGGTTTAGCTAGTCTAGAAAAGGATGGTTTAAGTTTTATATTTCTATTCCCTAATGTTTTGTTTGAGCTAGATGATGGTGTGGATGTAAAAAAAAATAAAAAAAAAAAAATTACAAAGACTATGCTTAATTTATGAGGAAAAAAACATATATTTTTAAAGATGTTTTTATTGATTTCAGAGAGAGAAAGGGAGAGGGAGAAGGAGATAGAACCATCAGTGATGAGAGAATACCTGCTGGACAATTTATGAAACATTTTTGACATTTAATTATTATAGATTAGTTCTAATATTGCTATTTCAATGATGTTGTTAAAATGGAATGTAAAACAAATACTTAAAAAAGACTTTTATTTGGATTGCAAGATCAGAGTAAATATTACTCTGAAAAACCTAATTTTCTTCTTTTAGAAAAGTATGCAGAGTGGTTTAAGTTTCAATATTATTTTTAGAATTACTAACTCTTATCACCCAGGGACAAGTGGTTCCATTGTGTCTTGCTCTCCTATACTTTTTTTAATTCTGCTCTAATCAAACTTTCATTATCATCAGAACACTGAAACTTCCCCTATAAAAGAAAACAATGATCTTCATGTTATTTATTTATTGATTGATTTTTTATATTGATTTTTAAAGAGAGAGAGGGAGATAGAAATATAGTTGTGAAAATGAAACACTGATTGGCTGCCTTCTGCATGCCCCCATTCACCAGGGACCGCAACCCAGGCATATGACCTGACCAGGAATCTAACCAGCGACTGATTTCTCAGTGAAAGGGACGATGCTTAAGCAACTGAGCCACACTGGCCAGGCCAATCTTCATGTAATTAAGTCCAACATTCAATTCTCATATTATTTTGCTGACAGTCAGTATCGAGTGTCTGCCCCCTGGTGGTCAGTGTGTGTCATACCTACCAGCTGGTTGGCTGGTAGGCCAGTCAGCTGCTTGGCTGGTGGTTTAGCCTTTTAAATATATAGATAGTTGTTGTTTTAACTGGCTAAGTTTCAAGATGGCTTGATTCATAATAATAGATATATGAAACACAATGCCTTTTTTTCCCCCCCAAAATTTTAAAAATGTATTTTATTGATTTTTTACAGAGAGGATGAGAGAGGGATAGAGAGTTAGAAACATTGATGAGAGAGAATCATTGATCAGCTGCCTCTTGCACACCTCCTACTAGTGATGTGCCCGCAACCAAGGTACATGCCCTTTACTGGAATCCAACCCAGGACCTTTCAGTCTACAGGCTGACGCTCTATCCACTGAGCCAAACCGGTTTTGGCCAATGCCTTCTTTTAATTACAATTTCTTCACATTGCTTCTGAGAGCAATATTTTCTTGGTTTTCCTCCCACCTTACTGACAGTTTATTGTCTTTTTTTTTTTTTTTTAAAAAATATGTTTATTTTCTTTCAGAGAGGGAAGAAGAGGGAGAGAGAGAGAGAGAAACATCAATGATGAGAGAGAATCATTGATCACCTGCCTCCTGCGCTCACCTACTGGGTATAGAACCTGCAACCTGGACATGTGCCCTTGGCCAGAATCAAACCTGGAACCCTTCAGTGTGCAGGCAGATACTCTATCCACTGAGCAAACCAGTTAGGGCTAGTTTATTGTCTTTTTGTTGCTCAATTCCTTAGCTGGTTCCCTTAGTCCTCAATGTTCATGTCCCTGGACTGAGTAGTTAATGTTTTGATATGTGTGACTATTTTTTACATTATACAGAGCACATATTTTCCTTCGTATAGCTACTTGATTTTTTTTTAACTTAAAAAATAATTTATTTTTATTGTTTACAGTATTACAGATAGATGTTCCCCCATCCTTCCCTCTCCTTTACTCCCACACCAGGTCTTCACCACACGTTGCCTATGTCCATGGGCTATGCACATATGCATATACATTCTTTGCAACATCTATCTGTTGCCCTACCCCTCCTCTCTGAGATCTGTTATTCTCGATGACTAAAACTATTAGTAATGCTTACGGAGAAGTCAGAGATGTAGGCAATCTGTTACATTTTGCGTTAAGCCTGGCAGTTTTGTCAGCTCTGTGACTTGTAGTCTTGTGTTTTGACATCTTCAAATCACACTTTTTTTTTTTTTTGCCTTTTCCATTTGATACAAAATATTAAAATTAATTTTCTCAAATATAAGTTATTACTGGAAACATAAAATGGCTGTGATTTGCGTGTCTCTGCTGATTGTTGATTAGTGACATTGAGCAACTTTTCATATGTTTATTGGCCATCTGTATATCCTTTGGGGAAGTGTCTATTTAGGTCCTTCGCACATTTTTTAAATTAGATTGTTTGTTTTCTTGGTGTTGAGTTGTATGAGTTCTTGATAAGTTTTGGAAATTAACCGCTTGTCAGATGTATTATTGGTGATTATGTTCTCCCATTTAATGGGTTGTTTTTCATTTTGTTGATGATTTCTTTTGCTGTGCTAAAAGTTTTAGTTTGATGTAGTCCAATTTGTTCACTTTTTTTGCTTTAGTTTCTTTTGCCTGAAGAGATATATCAGAAAAAATTATTGCTATGGGAAATATCTGAGATTTTACTACCTATGGTTTCTTCATAACTTACATTTATGTTTTTAGTCCATTTTGAGTTTATTCTTGTGTATGATATAAGAAGTTGATCTAGTTATAGTTTTTGCATGTGTCTGCCCAATTTTCTCGGCACCTTTTATTGAATAGACTGTTTTTACCCCATTGTATATTCTTGCTTCTTCTCTCAAAAATTACTTAACCATAAAGGTGTGGGTTTATTTCTGGGTTTTCTATGCTGTTCCATTGATCTATTGCCTGTCTTTATACCAGCACCATGCTTTTTGGATTTCTATGAACTTGTGATTATAGCTTGATATCAGGTAGCAAGAATTCTTTAACTTTGTTCTTTATCAAGATTTTTGAGGCTATTCAGGATTACTTCACACCTGTCAGAATGGCTATTATCAATAAATCAACAAACAAGCCTTGATAAGGATGTGGAGGCCCCATACACTGTTGGTGAGGATGCAGTTTGATGCAGCCAAATCTTATTTACAATAGCTAAGATTTGTAAGCAGCCCAAATGTCCATCAGTAGATGAGTAGATAAAAAAGCCATACACAATGAAATATTACTTGCATGTAAAAAAGAAGGAAATATTACCTTTTGTGACAGCATGGAGAACCTGGAGAATATTATGCTAAGTAAAATAACCCAGTCACAGAAAGACAAATACCGTACGATTTCACTTATATTTAGAATCTAATGAATAAAATAAACTAACAAAACAAAAACAGATTAATCGATACATAAAACTGACTAACAGCTGTTTGAGGAGAGGTGGGCTGGAGGCTGGGTGAAAAAGGGGAAGGAATTAAGGAAAAAATCTCCCAGGCACAGACTACAGTTTGGTGATTGCCAAAGGGAGAGGAGGTGGGGGAGGTGGGCAAGGGCAGAGGAGAGATAAATAGTGAAGATAAGAGACTTGACTTTGGGTGGTGAAAACACAATGCGGTATGCAGATGATGTATTAGAAACCGGGACACCTGAAACCTGTATGGTTTTACTAACCAATGTCACCCCAATAAGTTTAATTAAGAAAAACATAAAATTGTTATATTTTTAAAACAGAAACTTTTCTCTTATTTAGATATGGGTGTGAAGAAATATTTTCCTGATCTCACACAAGCTGGTGAGGCTATTGAAACAGAATTTTTGGACTGGATCTGTTTCTTTGTCTGCAGGATTCGAAGAATAAATCCATGGACAGAAAGTGGTATAGCAAAGGTAGAGATTTATTAAAGAACTAGAGGCCTGGTGCACAAAATTTGTGCACAGGGTGGGGAGTATCGCTCAGCCCAGCCTGCACCCTCTCCAATCTGGGATCCGTATCACAATCCAGGACTGGTGGCTCTCAACTGCTCGCCTGCCTGCCTTCCTGATTGCCTCTAACCGCTTCTGCCTGCCAGCCTGATCATCCCCTAACCACTTCCCTGCCAGCCTGATCAATGCCAAACTGCTTCCTTGTGAGCCTGGTTGCCCATAACTGCCTCTCCTGCCACTCTGGTCACCCTTAACTGCCTTCCCCTGCAGGCCCGGTCACCCCAACTGCCCTCCCCTGTAGGCCTGCCCCCCCCCCCCCCCCCAACTGTCCTCCTCTGCTGGCCTGGTCTCCCTCAGCTGCTCTCCTCTGCTGGCCTGATCACCCCTAACTGCCCACAACTTCCCTCCCCTGTAGGACATCTTGTGGCAGCCATCTTATGTCCACTTGGAGGTGTCCATCTTGTGTCTTGGAGTGATTTGCATATTACTCTTTTATTAAATAGGATAACTACAGACTCCCACATAACGAGGAGGAAATGGTTCCACTGTGTTCCTTTTCCCTATGGCTTATAAAGGCTGCAGATCCTGGTGCCTTGACATCCCCTCTGATTGGTCACTATTCCCTTAAACTGGTCACTATAGTAACTCCTAAGCTCAAAGGTCAAGTAACCTCACATGAGACATGTGAGATTCTTCCCCCTTCCCTCTTCCTTATTGTTTTTCTATTCTTCTTCTTCTGAATAAATGAAGGGCTTCCTTCTCTTTATTTTGTAAATATAGACCTTTTGCTGTTCCCAGCTCTCTCATTCTATGGAAATGTAAGCTTTTCAGTTCCCCAATCTATGGAAATATACCTTCTGCTGCTCTGCAGCCCTGTACTTCTTCCATGGTCCCCTTAATTCCTAAAATTTCCTAAAACCTGTCTTTTTCAGCCCTAAAAATTCCTGTTTCACTATGGTATGCTTTTATCTCAGCAACTGTTATCACTTCATAACAGATTGATTACCATGCAAACTGAGTATTTTCTTAGTCATTATTTTAAATATTATTTTTTTCTGAAAATATTTCTTGGCTCTGATTAAAATGTACTTGAGTCAGATATTTATAGTGTGAAAGGAAACATAGTCATTTTATAAATGAATGCAAATAATATAGGTTTCATAATTGCTTTCTTTTAAATTAATTTTTATTTATTTAAAACAACAATATTCATAAAATTAATTTGTGATGAAGTGTGGTTTTAAGGGTTACTGAAGAAGTTATTAAAAATAATGAAGTGCTAGCTGGTGTAGTTCAGTGGTTGAGCATAGACCCATGAACCAACAGGTCACAGTTTGATTCCCAATCAGGGCACATGCCCAGGTTTCTGGCTTGATCCCCAGTAGAGGGCATGCAGGAGGCAGCTGCTCAATGATATGCTCTCATCATTGATGTTTCTATTCCTCTTTCCCTCTCCTTTCCTCTCTTTGAAATCATTACAAACATATAAAAATAATGAAGTAACAGACAATGTTTAATAAACATAAACAATGTGTTTATAGGAACATTTTTCTTATCTTAAAATTGGGTGTTTATTGTGCATATATTATTCAGAAGTAAAATTCATTATTTTAGAACAGAGGTTGTCAATTATGATCCTTTAGTTTAGGTTTATTATATATATTTTTTGGCTCTGATAGTAGTATACTTAACTTTATCAAATTGAATCAATATTTCTGTGGCTTTCTAATGTTTTGCCAACTAGATTGTAAACTGCCAAATATATAGCCAATGACAAAATTTAAAAAGTAAACACATTGATTTATTTACTATAAGTGCTCAAAGCGTTAAGTTAATATATGGTATTTTTATAATGTGTGTGCTGTGAACCATAAAAATATATTTGCCAAAATGCCAAAAAGCTAACAGAAAACACACACAACACATAACTATATAGAGTCACAAATTTCCCAAGATATGCTTAGTAGTAGGAGAGAGCCTTACACAAAAGAGCACAAACTATATGATTTAATTATTATAGGTAGTTCTATAACAGCCAAAATTAACCTGATAGGGAAGAAGTCAGAATGATGGTTTTATATTAATGGGCAGGGTAAAGATTGACTCGGAAGAATATGACAGAACTATTTGGATGAATGCAATGCTTAGTAGCTATTTGTATTGCACAGCTGTATGCATTTATCACAATTTATGGAATGATATAATGAACAATGATACAGCAGTACATTTGTGCATCAATTGTATGTAAATTTTACAAAACTGTAAACAACTACTGAAAAAATGTAAACAAATAAAAAATGTAAATAAGTCTGACAGTTTTACTTAATGATATGCATGCTAAAGTGTTTATGGTTGTTTACTATAATTTTTTTCAACTTACAAAACATTCATAAATTTTCATGTGAAAATTCTTGAGAAAAATTAATTTCTTAATTTTTCAAACTGATTTCTCAAAATATTTTACAGGAAATTACTTTTTTTATTTTAAATATATGCAATATCATAAGATATTAACATTATCAAAGATTTGCTAAAATTATCTTAAAACTAAAACCTATATAATTTTGTGTCAATTACATTTTATACTAAGCTTTCTCAATCTCTATTTGTTAAAAGAAAATTGATTTAGGTCCTTCAATAGCATAAAAGTAAATTAGTGTTGTGCTATGAATCTATAATAATAAAAGCATAATATGCTAATTATACTGGACAGCTGTACGACCTTCCAGACATACTTCCAGATGATGATGCCATGGCAGGGGCCAAGGCAGAGGTGGTTAAGTACAATCAGGCAAGCAGGTAGGCAGGCAGGCGAGTGGTCAGGGGAGATCAGGCAGGCAGGCAGGCAGGCGGGCAAGTGGTTAGGAGCCAGTGGTCCTGGGAACAGGCCTAAACTGGCAGTCAGACATACCCGAGGGGTCCCAGATTGTGAGAGGGTGCAGGCCTGGCTGAGGGACTCTCCACCCCCGTGCATGAATTTCATGCACTAGGCCTCTAGATACTACATAAAAAATACAGCTATGCCAAAGCTGGTTTGGCTCCGTGGACAGAGCGTCGGCCTACAGACTGAAAGTTCCCAGGTTCAATTCTGGTCTAAGGACATGTACCTTTGTTCCGGTAGGGAGTGTACAGGAGGCAGCTGATCGATGTTTCTCTCTCATTGATGTTTCTAGCTCTCTCTCTCTCTCTCTCTAAAAAATCAATAAAATGTATTTTTAAAAAGTACAACTATGTTTTCTTTTTATTTTAAAAACTGATATTTTAGCTATTCTACCCCAGAAAACTACTATTGTATACATTCTTAAAATGATAATACCATGACCAAAGTATTTTACATAATTCATGACTCTAATGTAAATAGCTGGCTTACAAACATAATTCTCCTGAGTCTCAGGTAAATACTCAGTATGGCAAAAGTAGGTTTACAATTGTTCCTATGGAAAGTAATATGATAATTACTAAATAATAACACAAGAATAAACTGTTTTGCATGCTCACAACGGTAAACCCACTCTTGCCTCAGTGTGTATTGGTATTATATTTATGAAAAAAGAAAATACTACACATGAATTTGTTCTGACAGGTCTGATTTGATTCATTGGTCTCTGATCAGCAAGAATGAAGTGTACTGTTATCATATTTTTGCACTGGCTTGTTAAAAAGCCAGTGGAAGCATAGCCAGACTTATAAGTAACTAATCATTTGCCTTAAGAGTGAAATAAAATCAATGTTAATATGATTTGGCCCAAAAGAATCATGTGAAAATTAATTTTATGTATTAAATTGTCTAGGCTATGGTGCTACTTGATTGGTCAAATATCAGTTTAGATGGTGCCGTGAAGGTATTTTTTAGATGTAATTACCACTTAAATCGGTAGACATTGAATAAAACAGATTATATCCCACACTGTCTTGGGCCTCATCCAGTCAGCTGAAGGTTTAAGAGAAAAGAATGAGGCCCT
Source organism: Pipistrellus kuhlii (assembly GCF_014108245.1). Lineage (NCBI taxonomy): Eukaryota > Metazoa > Chordata > Mammalia > Chiroptera > Vespertilionidae > Pipistrellus > Pipistrellus kuhlii. Next base: position 44,394,099 of record NW_023425405.1, on the reverse strand, counting down.
GGCCAATGTGGCTCAGTTGGTTGGACCGTCATCCTGTACACCAAAAGGTCATGGATTCGATTACCTGTCAGGGCACATATCTGGGTTGTAGGTACTGTTCCAAATTGGAACGCTTACAGGAAGTAACCAATTGATGTTTCTCTCTCACACCTCTCTCTCTCTCTCTCTCTCTCTCTCTCTCTCTCTCTCTCTCTCTCTCTTTCTCTCTCTCTCTCTCACTCTCTCTTTCTGTCTCTCCCTCTCCTCCTTTCTCTTTCTCTAAAATCAGTAAATATATTCTGGGGTGATAACTTAAATAAATAAATGAATAAATAAATGACTAAATAAATAAATAAAAGATTGAAGTTATGAGAAGGATGGAATTGTGCAACTGGACTGCCTTTGGACTCAAGACTGCAACATCAACTCTTCCAGCATTATGTACTTGCCAGTTCCATCAATCACAAGGTCCAATTCCATGAAATAAATCTCTGTTCTTCTCTCATCTTACTGGTTCTGTTTCCCTGGGAAACTCTATTAACTACAAATAATAAAAGTCTAGAGGAAAATGTGGCATAGGTAGCATCACTTTCTCAATGTCCACTTTTTGCATAAACCCTTTTTATATGTGTACTCATTTGAATTAGAAAATAATCTACCGTAAGGCCAAGTGCTCAAAAAGCTGTATATAGTGCAGAAAGCAATCCGTACTGGCCTTTCAGTAGAGCTCTTGAACTGGAGATATTCTGATTGAACACAGAGTCTTTAAAAGGAACACTTTTTATATCCAACTTGGATTTGCTAGCAAGTGTAAAGAATATAGACTGTCTTAGTCAGTTGGGACTGATATAATGAAGAACCATAGACTGGGTGGCTTAAACAATAAACATTGTGAGAAATATAGTTCTAGGGGCAGAAAAATCGAAGATCAAAGTATCAACTCAAAGCAGTCTGGGAGTTATTATCAACTTCTACCTCTTCCAATATCTATATTTATTCAACTTAAAAAGTTCCACCTGTGTTTTAGACTTTTATCAATTTTTGCCTAGGTTATTTTAATAAGTCATACTTTTTCTGCCTTTATGCTGAGGTGGACTAGTTTACTAATGTGTTGTTTTTCTCTCATTATTCTGACCTTAGCTTCTTTTTCTTTCATCAGCAGTATTCTATTTCTGCATCCTAAGAAGTAGACATTTTTTAATCTATAATTTTCAACTGAATTAGTAGATAATTTTACCATTTATGTTCTAAGGAGTAGCCTAGCAGATAATTAAAAGATGTAGGTTCTGGAATAAAAAACGTATTTCAGAGCTTTCTACCACCTTGTTGCCTGATCTGAGTGAATTGGACAAGACTCATAATCCTTCTAAGTTTCAGTTTTCCTATCTCTAAATATGTAGTCCTACTTCATGCTATTGAGATGACTACAAAGGTGATGAGGTAATGAATGAAAAATACTTATTTACTACATTTCCTAATAGAAGGGAGCATTTAATAAATGCCAGCTGTTGTTATTTAATTGAGATTATAGAGAAGGTTCGCCCTCAGAGATTATTTCAATTTTTAAAAATCTTACTTTGACCAATTTAAATTTGCTTGTATAAGGAAAAAATAATTGACCTTAACTCTTAACTTGACCTACTAGAAGTAACTTACTCATTCTTGCAAATACTCCTTTCTATTGCTCCTTTCAATACTTGTTTTATTCTAGACCTTTCTTTTTTTCATCTTTAAATAAACAAATCTCTGAAAATTTTACCTCGAAACAAAGTGTAAAATGATTTTAACTCACTTCTAAAATTCTTAAAAGTAATAATAGACCTTAAAAGATGAAAATATGTACTGAATAACTACATACTACTTCTACAGTAGTTGAATCATCCAGCAAAATACTAGGTAATTTCATTTTATTGTAACAACTTAATAATCAGAAAACTTGCCTTTAGACTTCTGGTTATTGTTATATTTATTGAATATGAACTTCTAAGTAGTTGTCTGAGGATACCATTTAAATGTGACTTGGGGCCTTTTTCTTATGGGAAGATTATTTAGGTTCACAATATGTACATTGTTATATGGTTATAAAAGAGTTCTAGAGAACAGTTTTGAAGAAAATAATGACAATACTTTCTTCTGCTTTATTTAATGACATCAAAGTTTAACTTAACATCTGGCATTATTTTTGCTTAAGAAAAGGCACTATGTTAAAAATAATTGGGGCAAAATCTGTGTGATTAAGTCCAGAACACATGTAAAAATGCGTATATATTTTGAATTTTATTCTTGGTTTAAATTTTTTAAAAGTTGGTAATGATATATGAAACTCATAGTGTGAAAATGATAATTTGATCATGGTGTGTTTTCATAAAGTAAAATATACCTTATTATATAATTAAGAATTTGAATATTATAATTTGTATCTTTAGAAAAATTACGTACATTTAGTTTCTTAAGGTTTTGTTGTTAAAACCAATGTGTCACTAATTTGTTATAAAGTTTTTCAATTACTCAGTATTTAAAATAAATCAGGTTAATTCATGAGCAAAGCCTTTCAATTTCAAATTGTTTATAACACATGAAAATACATTTTAACATGTTATGTAGATAATGTTGCAGAACTCATGCAAATGATGGTTGTTAAATATTGAATTAAATCTAATCTCTGGTTATCTCAGACTATTTCATCCAGTTTCCAATCCTAATGTATAAAAAGCCAGGGTCTGTCATGACTGAAACAACCGGACAGATGACCAAACAGCAGGCTGTGTGGGGCAACAAGACCAGCAGGGGGCATTTGGGGGTGACCAGGCTAGCAGGGGGCACAGTTAGGGATCATCAGGCCAGCAGGCAGAGGCAGTTAGGGGTGATCATGCTGACAGGGGGCAGTTAGGGGCGAAAAGGCAAGTAGGCAGATGAGCAATTAGGAACCAGAGGTCCCAGATTGTGAGAAGGATGTCCAACTGCCAGTTTAGGCCCGATCCCCAGGATTATCCCCCGAAGGGTCCTGGATAGGAGAGGGTGCAGGCTGGGCTGAGGGACCCTCCCCCCCCCCCCCCCGTGCACAAATTTCATGCACTGGGTCTTTAGTTATGATATAAAAGCTTTCAACTATAATTTTGCAAGGTTCTTTATTCTATTAGTTCGCTATCATTGAGGTCTTTCAAAAGTATTGGTCCCTATGTTCTCTATAGTATTAATATTTCAACAACTTACTTATATGCACCACAGGAAAGTAGAGTCTACAATTTGATGAGAATGTCTTTCACTTGGGAACATCAATGAGCAGTATATATAGTAATGCCAATCCAGAACCATGTGCTACGAGGATGTTATATTAAATGTCATATTTAGAATAGAGAAGGACCTCTTCCTATATCCCAGAGTGATTTATCAAAGCTCACAGCAGCCACACTACTTGCAATGTTTATTATAGTTATACCAGTCCAGATGTTTTACTAGAAGAAAGATCATTCCATTGATTAATCATTAATATACCCTTGAAGAATAAGATCAAGTCCATCTTTGTATATAAATCTTTAGTGTGGAATTATGCTAAGCTATAAGCTATAAATTTTTATGTTATGAAAATCTGTAAATTGAAACAAGAACATTTATCTAGTTAGAGTCTACATTTTTATATAAGTATATAATTATGAATATTTTAATTTAAAAGATATTTAGTTCTTTAGCAATGTTTTATAGAATATATTAAAGTGATACATTTTAAATTCATTGCTTTAATGCTGAGTAATCAGACATTGAGTTAACTTCACACAAAATATATTCTGATAATTACCAACACATTTACAAAGAGCTAGAAATGTGGAAATGTAAATGGATTAAAAACATAGGGTTTGGTGTCAGACTAACCTGGCCTCCTTCAGTTACTGTGTAACTTTGGATAAGTGTCTTAACATCTCAGAGCCTAATATTACTTATTTGTAAAGTAGGCATAAAAAGACATACCTCATCACAATATTTTCCCAAGTAAATAAGGTATCAGGCCAAAAGCTTATCATGGTAAATTAATTCAGTAAATTTGAGTTTCTTTCCCTATCTTTTGACTAGAAAAAATAAAAAAATAAAAACAGCAATGGGAAAACAAATCTCTGAGTATAAACAATTTTAGATTATTTTATCATTTAGTAATATTCAGAATTGGGCATTTTTCACTATACACTCAAATTTTAATTTTGTTCCCTTCCTAGAATAATCAAATGTAATCACTTTGAACAATGCACTTGTTCAAAACCAATTAAAGTAAATGCTTAAGCTAATTATATTTTGCAGCTAGTCTCAGGACTGATGGATATGGCAGGAATGTCTCATTGTGCAGTTTGTGTGTATAATCCTTTCTTTCTAGAAACCAGATTTGCATGTGGTGTTTCTATTCATTCACAAATGATTTTTGGATGACCTGTTCTCTGTAATTTCTATTAAATTCATTATACAGAAGAGCTCAGATCTACCATTATTAGCACTTACATTTTTGGTGTTTTGAAGATAAAAGCACTATTTAGTATTTGGCTTCTACTGCATACAAAATTCATTTGTTTATACTGTTCTGATTTTTGTTGTTGAGAAATTTTAACAATGCCTGTTTAAATTAAAATATGTCTCTGCAAAGACCAAACTGCAGAGTCTCTGATTGATTCATTAATCACAAGTTAAATTGTTTATAGTTCTGATCCTCACAAAGGCAGGCAAGTTATGGGAATCCCACCTAGGCAGTGGTGGGGGGGAAAGGTCCTTTTAAAAAAATATATATTTTTTATTGCTTTTTTACAGAGAGGAAGGGAGAAGGATAGAGAGTTAGAAATATTGATGAGAGAGAAAAACATTAGTGATCAGCTGCCCCCTCCATGCTCCCTACTGGAGATCGAACCTGCAACCAAGGTACATGCTCTCGATCGGAATCCAACCTGAGACCTTTCAGTCCCTGGCCCCGATGCTCTATCCACTGAGCCAAAAGGGTCAGGGCAGAAGTGGAGTTCTTGAGGTACTGCTGGAATAGCATTTCTGGAGGCCCCCAAGGGAAGATGAGATATGGTAGAAAGCTTTATTTCAATAGAATTACATCCCCTCAGTAGAGCTAAAGCAAAGCCAGTGTCCAGGGTTTCTGTTCCACGTTGCAGCTGGAACCAATCAGCATCAGGCTAGTTGCAGTCCATTAGTCCATTGTGTGTGGAGTCCACATGGCCATGGGCCATGAGAGCCCTGCAAGCCAGGAGTCAATTGCAACACACCAAGAGCTAAGAGCGCAAGAGCCAAGGGAGTCCCAAGAGAACCAAGAGCCCAGAGGGCCAAGAGAGCAAATTCCTTGTTTAGAGAATCAAGTATCTCAAATCTTCCTGCTTGCAGAGGTGTGCCCATTTTGGCCAGTGACTTCCGTTCCCCGGTGTGACTGACTAAAAACACCTTTGCTAGTGTTCCAAACTTTATTGGGCCCTGTGCCTACCTTCCTCCCTGCCCAGTCCCTTTCTTCCACCAAGATTGGTGGGGAATAAACTATTAGAAATTCACTTGGTGACAATATATATCCTGAAATGATATAAGTCTATTTACAGGGTGAATAATATATTTTCCACTGCAAATATTTTGATGAGTTTAATTATACACTGTAGCAACAGACTCTAGAGGAAATAAGACATAAGATAATGGCATATGCATCATTTAACTTTTTCAAAACATCAAATCCAGAATTCCAAAAAGACATCTGGCCCTATAGTTTTAGAAAAAGTATACAGGCATATTATATTGTCATTAAATATAATAAAATTCTAGCTTAAAACTTCTACGTAAGGCATGAAACTGCCACATGTAGTAATATTGCTCATTAAGTTTACACTGAACGGTCAAGATTTATATTAAAACACTTTTGACTTGAGGTGACAAAATTATTGTTATACATGAATTGGTAAAATTAATATGACTTTTTCAAAGCTGAAGAAATTGAATTATAGAAAGATATATTTAAGTTTAGCAAAATTAGTTAAAAATTAAGATCATTGTTGAGACTAAGAATCCTTAATTCACTTCCTTTGTGTTCAGCTCCTTGATTAGACATTTTCCTTTTTCAGCTCCAGTACGTTAAGAAATAACTAGTTTTCAAAAGGATCTCATTGACTGCAAGAAATAGCATCCAATCTTTTCTTTTCTATTTGCTATTTGTTTAGAGGAATTTGCTCTAGCAGATAGTTTGAAAATATAGATTATAAGAATATGTCTGATATGTAAGAAAAAACACATATACAAACCAACATATCTATGCTTTTTAGCCATCTAGTGGCTTCAAAATAAAATTCATGGCCAAAGTAAAAATCACTATGTTATCCTAACTACTGCTATGGAATGCTTATTTTTTAAATAATAGAGGTTTTTTTGTTTTGTTTTTTTAATACTTTAACAATAATTTAGGAATAGTTTCACATAGCAAATCCTACTTTCAAATTTTCATAAACTGTACCTACTCACTTTACTCCTTACTTCTGATGGACAAAAATATATCAATAGTTAAATTGCTTGCCGTTTTAACTTAGTCACAGCATATTGTAGTCTACATCAGTGGTACACAAATGTTTTGCTCTTTTTTCTTATGTTAAAAGACCTGCCTTTCCTGTCATGGTATTGTTTTGGGTGAAAACAGAATCTAAGCACTGGTTAGTCTCAGTATGAAAACAGTAAAATAGAGTCACGACTTGGAATTTATTCTCTCCCATCATGAGACTTCTTATTTTTGTAGAATATATCCTATATACCATGCAGTTTTACATATTTTATAACATCAAAAACCCCAAATCATGTTCAAAGGTAAAAAATAAAGGGTACTTGGGTAATTTTCCAGTTTGGAGCCCTTACTCTATGGCTGAATTCTTGGTCTTGCCTAATGGAAGATTTATTCTATCCCTTACATTTATCCCTTATTTTGTGGTTTGTTAGATTGTGTGTGTGTATGTGTGCTTTCCATAACTTGGCATGGTTAGGTACTCAGAGATAAAAATAACTAGAGATGCCACACAATCTTTTTTACTTCCCCAAAAGAATCTGCTATTCTTGACTCTTGTGGAGTAGCTATATTAACACATCAATAAAAATGATGTTATTTACAGTAAGTCAAGAGTTTTTGGATATAGACTCCTCATTGTTTGATGAACTCAATTTATCTTTAAATGAAACAGAAAAAGAATCTTGTGACAAAATCTTTATGTTTGTTAATGTAAGCCGATCTAACAAAAATTATTGTCTTATTCATTATTAACCAGCTTTATAGACCATAACCAAAAACATGTGTACTTATAAGTCTGCATTTATTTCTTAGCCACTATCTTTGCAAATTCCTGAGGATTATATGTGTGACCAATGTGGGGATCGAAAACACTTATTTTGTCCTGTGTAGAACGAAACACTTACTTTGTTCTGGGTCATATTACTTTGAAGCTACACTTATGTTAATGTCACTGAGTTTCTTTCTCTTAAAAGAGAATACTCACTAGGTTCTATTGCAGACTTTTGATTCCAGATAAAAAGGAACTAAAAAACCTTTCTATATTTTGTTCTAGCAGTTGCTATATAGGGAGTGAATAACTATTTTATTGATCACCTTAATATCATACGTACATTCTTATCTTTACCCACTGCTACATGTCTGCATCTTTTCTTTAAAAAAAAAATATATATATTTTATTGATTTTACACAGAGAGGAATTGAGAGGGACAGAGAGTTAGAAACGTCGATGAGAGAGAAACACCGACCAGCTGCCTCTTGCACACCCCCCACTGGGAATGTGCCCGCAACCAAGGTACATGCCCTTGACCGGAACCGAACCTGGAACCTTTCAGTCCGCAGGCCGACGCTCTATCCATTGAACCAAACTGGTCCCTGCACATGACTGCATCTTTACCCACTGTGACATGAACATGCCTCAGAAACAGAATGAAACAAGAAACAGAACTAAACATTTTTACAGCAATTTTAAAGTTTCCAGCAGAGTTAAGGGCTATAGTCTTATGTTTTCTAAATGTGTATTAATCTAGTGAAAGACTTATTTCTTTATTTATTATTATTATTATATATATATATATTTTTTAGGAATTTGGAGTTGTAATAATACTTCCTTTTTCTTGGGGTAACAACTTATCATAAAAGGATGTTCTTGAACGATTTTTTCCGTAATGGAAAGACTGTTTCATATCTCAATGCTTTCTTTTCTTTTCTATTATCTGAAATGTCAACAGATTATCAATAGTAATTAAAAAACACGTTTCATTGTTACAAGTTAAATTAACAGGTGCCTTTTAAGTAGAAAATAAAATTTCTTTAGAGTCATTGCAGATATGATTCCTTTTTAAATGGCATAATGGGAATTTTAATCTTTATATGTCAATTGAGATTAAAGTATTACATTTAATTACATAACACTTTTAAAAGTTGGAAGGCTAAACTGTTTTCTTAGGAAATTTTACATTTGAATTACTTAATCTATTTTACAAAAAATTTACATCTCATTTCTTGAAAGAATATTGCCTGTGAGCTAATCCTGTGAATTAGAGATTTATGCTCGTGGTTTCTAAGGAATACTTGCCTGGGATTAGTTTGAAGATATTGCAAAAAGATACGCAGAAAAGAAATTTAAAATATAATGCCTCCATTCAATTGGGGCAGGACATGGCAAGTTTCTACATTGCAGATGAACAAAAGGATTTAGGAAGTCAGAATGCTCTCTAGGAAAAATAGATACAGATTTAGAAAAATAGATACAGATCTTGAAGGTTTCCCCAGCTTGTCCAGAAAATAAGTCTCTTTATCTAATTACAGGAGGGGGAAAATAAAGAAGAAAAAATTTGCAATATGTGCAGAAGACTGTGGCAAAGGGAAAATAAAATTATTGTCCCTTTGAAAATCACTTTAGTAATTTGGAGCATAATTTGCTCACTAATTATAGCCAGTTAATATTATCAGAGACATATTGATTGGCAGTAGACTCAGCTACAAGGTGTTCAATGCTCTGTATTCCCGCTGAGCTAATTAATGCACCTCCAGGCCTCAGCCATGGGGTCTATTATGAACAGAAGGGTATTCCAGTCCTCTGTGGCCTCTGATTCCTCAGTGCTTGGACATCTGAAATTGTAGGGTCGGCAGCACCTGGCACACATTTCCCACATCCTCTTCCGCCGAATAGAACAGTTTCAGAAGCCATGTGTGAGAGTGACATTTGGTAACAGACCGCCAGTGCTGTCATTTAGGCATTAAAATAATCAACTTATTTTTTAACTTTAATTAGCTTTTTTTCCCCTACTCTAATATCAATTGAAATTTGAAATTTAAGACAAACAATGATGATGAGGCATGTTAGCATCCATCTGCTTTTCTCTCTGGTGAACTGAGCTGTTGGAAGTAGTTTTATTATTACAAATATAGCATGGCTTATAAGGCATGAGAAGTAGGCATGTGTCATCTAAAACAATAATCATTATTTTGGGGATGCAGTAACATAAGAAACATTTACATGTTATGCAACATACTGAGAGGTTTCATTTGAGAGTCTAAATTCAGTTGTTTAAAATGCAAATTTGGCCCTGGCTGGTGTGGCTCAGTTGGTTGGAATCTCCTGCCCTGCACCAAAGGTTCAATGTGATTCCTGGTGAGGGCACATACCTAGGATTTGGGGCTCCTTTGGGAGGCAATGGATCAATCCACGTATCTTTCTCACACTGATGTTTCTTTCTCTCCCTCTTCCTTTACTTTATATGAAGCTTTTCTCTAAATGAGTTTGTAATATTTTAAATGATTTTTCTGACTTTCTCCTGAACTCACAACCTAAACTTCAAATTGCTATCACTGACTTTGATATGAAACAGATCTGAAATATGAAGCATTGACAATTAATACATTAAACTTCATGTTGATATGCATTGGCATTGTTCTGGGTTTGTGGTATTTGTTAGGCAGCACAACGGCAGATTTTGGCATTTGGGCACAATAATCTCCAAATTGACAACAGTTATATCAGAGAATAAAGAGAATAGAATATATTTTATTCAGAGTTTCCTTTTAGTAAAACATGTGATTTCTTTGTAGGTTTTACTATAAAAATAACTTTCTTAGAAATCCATTAAAAAGTGAAACAGTGATCAAATATTTATCTGATATTCTAGCCTGTTATCTGGTTGGCAACTCTTCTACACAGCTGCTTTATATGTAAGACATATTTATTATAACTGCAGATTCTTATCCATTGGAAAATAAGAAAATATTAAAAGACTATTCCTAGAACACTATCACATTTGGCAGTCACAAGTACCCTCCAAATTCAGAATCAGTCAGCAAAGTGAATTCCAGGTAGTTGAAACTATGTGACTGGCTGGCATATTTTAAAAATATATATATTTTTATGGATTTTCAAAGAGAGGAAGTGCGAGGGAGAGAGAATTAACAATCACTGCCTTCTGCTGGGGATCGAGCCTGAATTGAACTGTGATCTCCTGGTTCAACCATTGAACAACCTGACCAGGCAAGCTGACATCTTTTCATAGATTAAGGTTTAGAAAAATATAATTTGATTTACAAATTTATATTAAAAATTACTGAGGTTTAAGACTCTCTCTGGGTGAGAGCAGTGCTGGGAAAGATTCCACTTGGTTTTTAACCTCTGATTTGGAGTGAATGTTCAGTACTCTGGCCAGTCCACTGTAGTGTACTATCTGCCCACTGGGTTGTGGGAAGTTGATCATAAAGACCATTAAGTAGATAAAGAATCTCATTGTCGCCCTAGCTGGTTTGGCTCAGTGGATAGAGCATCGTCCTGCAGACTCGGGGTCCCAGGTTCAATTCAGGTCAGGGGCACATGCTCGGGTTGTGAGCTCAATCCCCAATTAAGGCATGCAGGAGGCAGCCAATCAATGATTCCCTCTCATTGATGTTTCTGTCTCTCTCTTCCTTCCTATCTGAAATCAATAAAAATATATTAAAAAAAGAATCTCATTGTCTCAACAAGATATAATACCAATCGCTGCATATGCTAAAAATTGCTGCATTGTCCTAAAGTCTCTGACTGCTGACATTCAATGAGAAAGATCATTTTTCTATTTGTTGTTAACATTTATAATTTATAGAATGTCTCTTATGGAAATCCCAATCTCTTTCAGTCCTCAAACTCCTCAAAAGTGTTACTTGTAAAGGGTAAAACCCTTCAAAGTAATAGTGTCAGTAACACTAATATAACATGATATGTATTAACAGTGTAAGGTTATCTATCTATCTATCTATCTCTCTATGTATGTATGTATCAATATATCATCTATAGGGTGGGACAAAAGTAGGTTTACAGTTATATGAGAAACACAGAGTGTATTTTTGTATTATTATTTAATTATTGTATTATTTCCCATATAAACAAATGTAAACCTACTTTGCCCTGCACTTTCTATATATTTTAAGTGTTTGTGAAGTATAAAAGACATAAGTTAATATAGTTTGTCTATAAAAATAATAAATAAAATGTGAAACATAAGTAAAAAGACAGTAATAAAATATTTCAACTTATACAGAAACAGATTCAGTGTACGTGGCATGTGGAAAACTTCCAAATATATAGAAAAAAAAATCTACTATCATAGAGAAATGCTTCAATATGAGGATAATATTTTTTTTTCTTTTACTACTGGGGAATAAAGAGCTGAATAAACGAAGTCCTAAAACAAAGAGAAGATACAAGAAGCTAAATGCACCAAATATAGATTTATTTATTATTTTCTTTTCAAATATTGCCCCACTTATGATCTTAAATAGACCACTAATTAGTGACTCTCTTTTATTTTTATTTTTGAAAATATATTTTTTATTTATTTTAGAGAGGAAGGGAGAGGGGGAGAGATATATAAACATCAACGATAAGAGAGAATCATAGATCAACTGCCTCTTGCAAATCCCACAATAGCGATGGAGCCCAAAACCTGGGCATGTGCCCTGATCTGCAATCAAACCTCGACCTCCTGGCTCATAGGTCAACACTCAACCACTATGCCATACTGGCTGGACTCTGACTTCCTTTTAATAATATAATTTAATTGTCATAACATAAAACTAACGTAATTAAATGTTACAACTTTAAAAACTGTTCCATGTTCATTAAAATACAAAAAAGTGAGAATCTTTATGGATTTTTAGATCATGAGGAAGTGTTGATCAGTCAGAATTTTTTTCCTTTTATTGATTGTAAGTGATGCTGAGGTTTTCCAACCCAGATATCTGATCAGTTAGGAAGATATGCCCTTAAATGGAGAAGGGTGAATAGCGACATAACTTGGAAATGCTTAAGGCCTTTTACTCTTACCTACTCTCACAAGATAGCATGTTATTGTCCTGTGTAAGCTTTCCCATTGTAAAGAGGTCATCATGTCATACAATATGAAGATTTGGGGCTGATTGGGAAGCTGAGTTAAAAAAATAAATTCCCTCATAATAAAACCACCTCTTTAGGGTTTGAATTCTATGAGCTCACAACAAGCATGCAATAAATAAAGGTACATATACATAATGAACACACACACACACACACACACACACATTCACACAAATGTGCACACACATGTATTTTAGAAACTTCCAAATAGGAAAGCAAATCCTAGGTGGCCAAAGGAAACCATTCTGACTTAGAGCAATATAATATCATTTTAATATTAGAGTTAGAAAATAATAATGAACTAAGCCAAGTATGGGCTAAGTATACATTAGGAATCAGTACAACAAAATGCACAGACATAGAGCATAATTGATGAATCTAAAATTTATACCAAACAAACCAATTTTCTACTTCTAAAAATGAATAATGAAATACATTTTATTTTCTATCCATTATGATATTAATTAATTTTAGTGTGTTATGTTGATTGCACTATACAGTATGATTATATTATATCCTTTTATTTGTTTTATTTTTATTCTGGATCTAATGAATCATTTGTATATGCTTTTGTATTCTTCAGGAGCTTAACTTTAGCTCTCCATTGTAGTACTGAGTATATGCTTGTTGAATGAAATATGTACATAATTGTTCACCAAGTTACATATAATCGAAGAAATTAAACAAGTACATTGGCCTGACAAAGGAAAAAATGGCGCATTATTTGTTTTAGTAACCAGAGGCGTTTTACATAAGTAGTCAGACAACTTAAGAAAATAGAGACACTTAGATAGCAACAGGTTAGAATAATTATTTCTAAATAAATAGCTGTTAACAATCATTTGAATAATAGATACTCTCTGTTCTATTTGTTAATATTTGTATTAAATATGTTGTAACCATAAAACTTGTCAAACCTGCAGCAGCACCAAAATCTGTTGGTAATAAATTCTTCAAAGCCCTTTGAAGAGTGAGCATGGCTCATTATACCTTCGGGAATTGTTAACTGAGATGACTCACTGTGATAACTTGACAGATGGCAAGAGAGAAGACCCAGGGAGGTACAATAACTCCTGATCTCACACCAGAGACACTGAAAACACAAAGGATATTATTAGAATTTTTTTTTTTACTATATACACAAACTTTACATTTCCCTTGACAAATTTCTCCTACACACCAATTTTTAAAATAAGTCATATAGTGATATTTATTTTCATAACTATTTTTCACTATAAAATACTTTGGACTTCACCATGGTGTGACTGTTCCAGGTTCTACTAACTAATGCTATGTGTTGTGACTCAAAAGCAGAAGCGACTTCTGTGCTGTTCACCTTTGGATCACCATCCCAATGGTGACAGTACAGATACTTGACAGATAGTGATGAATTCATATTGTTTGCTTCAGCCACTGACTTGAGCATTTAAGAATACTATTTTTAAATATTAGCACTATCTTCTGTGTAATGAATTCTATCTACATGGTTTTTAATTGTTTACAGCCTAATTCTGTTTAGATTGCTCCTGTTTTATACTGGCACTTTTCTCCACATCTCCTTTCTCTCTTATTCAACGAGCTTTAGATGTTAATCTTAATAAATGGTAGAAATAGAAATTAAGTAACTAAAATACTACCTTCGAAGTACTGTTTTCTTAGTTAACTAATACTTTGATAAAAAGGAATGTAAGTCTTCTTTAACTATGTTATTTGATTCCATTGCCAGGATTGTTTAGTAACTGTCTATAATTTGTTATTGATCCAATGTGTTTATAAGCAAAATGCTGTATTCTTAACCTAGCATCATTGGTGCTGATGAGGATCCCACGTTCTGGAAAAGGAACATCACACCTGCCCTGGAGCTAGTTAAATGTACCCTGAAAAAACCTGTTCAGTGTTTCTTTGTTATTATCCCAAGTACCTGGCTCAGTGTTTATAGCTATCAGTTCTGTTGAAATAGCTAGGAGGGCTAATTAGCTCACTTGGAAAATGTAAATTCAGAAAGGTTGATACCTTCTCTTGGAAACTGAGTTGCAGCATCAATACACTTCAGGGGTGTGGTTGAAAATGCATTTGACATTTATCAGGACACACCTGTAAGTTACTTATATAGTCTATTTTCTGTTGGTAAAGTCTTGCTTGACCTGTACCACAAGCCCCTTTTGTAGGATTCCTATCTTAGTAATTAGCATAGAATGTACTTAATGTCAAATTAACAACCTGCAATATTTGAGGAACAACTTTAAAAGATGAGCAACCTCAAATAAGAAAGTCAGTATAAAGTGCTAGGATAGTGAACTCTGAAGTCGGAGTCTCTGAGTTTAAATTTGCCTTAATCATGTATTATCTCTCATGACACATTACCTAACAGCCTACTGTCTCTGTTTCCTCATCTGTAAAAAGAAAATAATAATTGTAACTAAATCTCAGGCCTAATGTGAGGAGTAAATGAATATATACATGTGAAGGTATCAGATACATATTAATATTAACAGCTCCATGATTATTTTTCATTTTGATGATTAATATACTAATTCTTGATCATTTTGATGCACAAAAAAATTCAAAGATGATCCTTTCAACACTCTGTTTGCTGAATTCTTCTCCAATAAACTTGTCCTCCAACCTATTTCAGCCACACAGTTTCATGGTGATACCACAGTGTCTAATAGGGTAGGCACACACATGTGACTCTTTGTATTTATATTTTCATCCCTCATTTTTACTAACCATATTTCAAGTGTTCAATGGCCACATGTGGCCAGTGGCCATTATATTGTATAATACAATCCAGATATAAACTATCCCTATCATCACTGACAATTTTATTAGATTGTACAGCTTGCATCTAATAACTTTAATCCACCAACCATGCATTCTACTCTTTTGTCAGTACCTATCTTTCTAGTTCACTCTTTGTTTTACCATGACTTCAACAATATCTTTACCCTACCCATTACTCTAATTTGTCAGTTCTCAAACTTTTTAATTTCAGGAATACTTTATATTTTACAAAATTATGAGGATGCCATAAGTCTTTTATTTGTATACTACAGGCCTGATGCATGAAATTTGTTCAAGAATAGGTCTTCCTTCCCCCAGCTGCCGGCACCAGCTTCCCGCTGGCACCTGGGACCCGGACTTCCCTCCCTGCCCTGGCTTCATCTGGAAGGTCATCTGGTCTAATTAGCATATCATGCTTTTATTATAATAGATATGATATCTAGTATTTTTATTGTATTATTAATTAAAAGTTAAACATAAAAAAGTATTTAGAAGTTTAATATAAGTACATATTTTAACATCAATTTCCATATTTGAGAAATTACCACATATCCCAAGCAAAAATAAATTTAGAGCAAAAGTAGCTTTGTTTTACATTATGAAAAGCTCTTCAATAGCTAGCTTAAAAAAGGTAGATGGATTCTCATATCTGTTTACATATTAAATCTGTTCATGTATTAAACCATGAGCTTCTATAAAATTCCATTGTAGATTCATGAGAGAATTAAAGTTTAAAAAGGAAGCATTATGAAAATAGTTTGGATCCTCTGATGGTTTCTTAAGGAATTCCCAGAGATGCCCAGGCCACACATTGAGAAACACTGTTCTAGACGCCACCATCTTTTCACTGTCCCTCACTCCATGAAGTCCTCTTTCCCCTTACCTAGCTTAAGTGCTGCATTGCATATAAAATAAATGTCCTTATCTATATTCATTTATCACACTATTTGGCAAAGCCACAACTGTGGTCTATTCCATTCCATTCTACAGCTTCCTCTGTGCAGATGAAAGCTGGTGAAAACAGTCACGCTGACTTCTCTCACTTTTTGTGGGAGGACACTCCAACCAACTGAGCCACACTGGCCAGGCAAGGATTCTGCTTTTTACATTAATGTCCTATTAATTACATATATATAATCTAAGTATCTAGCTCTCTATCATCTATCTATCTATCTATCTATCTATCTATCTATCTAACTATCTATCTATCTATCATCTATCTACCTACCTACCTACCTATCATCTCCTACCAAGTACACTTTCTCAATGTAACAAAATCAACCTACAGTGTGTTCTTTACCTATATTCAATATCATCTCCATAATAATGGAAATAGCATTTGGATTATTTTCTCTTGGAAAATAAACAGAAACCACTTCTCTTAAAAAAATTGATTTTTTAAAGAGAAAGGTAAGAAAGGAAAGGGAGAGAGAAACATTGATGAGATGTTGATTAGCTGCCTCCTGCATGCCTCATACCGGGGATGGAATCTGCAGCCCAAGCATGTGACTGACCGGAATGCAACTGGTGACCAACCAACTGAACCACACCGACCAGGGCTAATTTTCTTTACATAATAAAATTTAAAGCCTCTGAAAACTCAACATGAACCATACCTTCTGAGATATAAATTGTTCTTAATAAAATAAAGTTAACTTATATTGAGACCAAACATGTTTTACAGTATAACATACTTAACTCATTGCTCCTTTCTGACTTTTTAGGAATTAAAGTTCCTAACAGACAATAGTGTGGTGAAGGCCTAGGGCAGGGCACAGGTGTGGGCTAGAAGGGGACAGTGAAGAAAGAAAGACATCTTTAAAATGTCCAACAATAAAGATTTTTAAAAAAGTGTTTCTATATTTCAGATTAATGTGATGATGTTGCTAGGCTGACATAACATTAACAAAGCTGTGTTCTTCCTTGCTTTGGAGCATAATCTGTGTAGGTATAACTCTGCTCATACCCATACACGGTCATCTACTTATTCTTCGGAAACTTAGTCACTGAGGCCTTGTTTACATTTATCTGCATAAGGTGTAAAAATAAATTGCAGAGCTATAATATAACTTTATTATTTGTAGAAACAATTGTATCAATTGATATGATTAAAAATACAGTTTTCATTACATGTTTATTATTCTGAATATAAATTTACCAAAAATATCCTTATAAATCTTACACAATATTAGGATCCCATAACAGTGAATTAAGAAAACATAGACACAAGTTATATGATCTCTTTCAACCAAAATAGATAAAATCAAATGAGAATAAGGCTAAAATGGTTGGTTAGAGCACATGTGGAATTTCACGTTCATTGTTGGATGTTACTTTTAAAGTTGTATCTACAAGCTAGACTGCATTAGAAGACAGTAGTAAGGAAAATAAGATGAGTCCAAATAAAATTAATTTGTGTGTTCAATTATTTTGAGACAGCTTATTTAGATGTATGTAAGAGGTGGAAATAGAATGAAGTGTCAAGAACAAGAGGAAAATGAAAACATGTAATGATTACATAGTAATGCAGGTTTTAATGACTGTGTAGGGTGTTGTGGATAAACGGCCTTTAAGTTCTAGAGTTTCCTGGCTTCTACTTAGAAAATATGGTATCAATCTGACTCACATTGTCCCAATAGAAAAAAAGAAAAAGCTTGCATATTACTCAGCCTTCTCCTGACACTAAGCCTAAGAGAAATGACTCACATGACTTTTTATATTGGGAACACTGAGTAATGTAGAAAACAACGTCTTCAACAACATCTCCCCAATAAATAAAATAACAGATGAAATAAAATAACAGATTCCACATGTTGCTTACGGTGCCCCACAGAATACACCAGGGCAAAATACTGTGAAAAGCATCCCTCCCAGGAACCAGCCATGGTACAGAAATGCAGAACTTTCTGCACCTTAAGTTGGTTAAGAGACAAAGCCTAACTATCAAACATAAATTGAGACTAAGCCACTGGACCCTTGAAAAGCACATGATGGTGGGGATACTGGGGCAGTTGAAGTAACAAGAGCTGGACAGCAGCGTGCTGAACTAGATAAGATTGTACAGGTGGTCTGGATTTAGTATTCCCACCTCTGCCACTTCCTGACAGAGTATCTAGAGCAACATCATGGAACCCCTCTGTGCTTGTTGGCTTCCTTTTGAAATAGGGATGCTGATCGTGACATTTCTACCTTTTACAAACTGTGGTTAGGACAGAATGAGTAAATACAAGTAAAGTCCTGTGCAAAAGGTTTGGCATCTGACAAATGCAAAATAAGTGTTAGCTATTGCTTTACCTTTAGATTTGAGAAGGGCTACACACAAGAGGATAAAGTTTGTTCTGTTTGACACTAAGAAGTGGGATTAGAATAAACACACTCAATCCTCATTATCCAAGGACTTGGTGCTTGCAAAGTCACCTATTTGCTAAAATGTCTGTGTAACCCCCAAATTTACACAAGGGGTGTGCCTTTGCAGTCATTGGCAGGTGTCCTGAGCAGTGAACATTTGAATCACCTAATGTGTGTGTTGTCATTTGAGGTTGAACAGGGCGAGCTCAGCTCTCTTACCATAAACAAGTGCCCCCTCTCATTCCTCTCTTTGGGTTGCTTTCCTGCTTAAAATTACCCCCAAGCATAGTTTGGAAGTGTATGGGATTCCTATTGCAAAAAGCTGGGATGTGTCTTTGGAAAGAACTTTAGAAAGATGGAAAAAGGAAAAAAGGGAGGTGGCAAGATTCTGGTGTCTGCTGCTTTAAGAGTTAGTCTGTCCTTAGTTGTTATTTTGAAACATACATTGAGTGGTCATTTATCCCCAATTAAGTAAAGAGAAAGCAAACAAAATTCATTTTTCAGGCATAAATCTAATAGCTGTGAGAAAAATGACTGCACAGAAAACAAGTGTCTTTCTTCATAGTTAAAATATTTGGGAATTATAAAGTATTAAGAATTTTGTTTGTTTTCTTTAAAAAGTTATAGTTTGGAGAAAATGACTGCTAATTGTTGGTGTTGTTGTTTTTATCTTGTTTCTGGTGTTAATGCTTAAGTATTTTTCAAATATTTTTCAAACACAGTTATAAATATAACAGTTATAAATATAACAGTTATATAAATATAACTGTGTCAGGCCGTCTTGTTGCCTGATTTTAGCTATCACAGCAGCCAAGCACCTGTGTCCTGGCACATCTGTTCAAGAGTAGAACGCTGTCTTGTGAAAAAATGCAAATGTTTATCTCTACAAGGCAATGCCAAATTATCCTGCAAAGTGGTTACACAATAAAGATTCAGCTATATCAGAGAGGCCCACTGACTCACGTGCACACCAGCCCTCAGCTTCATCTGATATTTTCAATGATGTCAATTTGGGGGTGTGACTGGAAATAGTGACTAATTGCAGCCTGGATTTGTTTATTTCTAATCATTATTAAGGGTGAACAATTTTCCTATGTTTAAGGCCTTTAATGTTTCCTCCTCAGTGAAATGCTCATTCAGAATTTTTAAAAAATATATATTTTATTGATTTTGTACAGAGAGAAAGGGAGAGAGATAGAGAGTTAGAAACATCAATGAGAGAGAGTCATCGATCAGCTGCCTCTTGCACACCCCCTACTGGGTATATGCCCGCAACTAAGGTACATACCCTTGACCGGAATCGAACCTGGGACCCTTCAGTCCCCAAGCCGACGCTCTATTCATTGAGCCAAACCGATCTCAGCTCATTCAGAATTTTTAATAGTCTTTATTGTTTAGAGCATTTTTAGGTTCACAGAAAAATTCAGAAGAAGGTACAAAGATTTTCCATCTACTCCCTTCCCGCCCTCCACAGACTCCCCCACTATCAAAATCCTGCCTTCTCATGAATTTTGTACACTTGTTTAGTGATTGATATAAGTTCTCTCTGAACAGCCATCTATTTCCTGTTTTCTGGCTTGCCTTTTTACTGTTCTATGCTATCTTTTGAGGAACAGGAGATTTTAATTTAAATGTAGCTTATCAATCCTTTTTAAAAAAATAAATAGAATTTTATTGATTTCAGAGAGATGAAGTGAGAGGGGGAGACAGAAACATCAATGTGGGATGGAGCCAGCAACCCAGGCATGTGCCTTGACAGGGAATCAAAACCGTGACCTCCTACTCCATTGGTCAAAGCTCAAGCACTGAGCCACACCAGCTGGGCTATCAATCATTGTTTTCATCAGTTATCACTTTTCTGTTTTGTTTGCAAAACCTATTCTAGCCCAAGGCCACGAAAAGATCTTCCTATAAATTCTTACTACAATTATTTTTTTTTCTACTTTTGCTTTTCACGTATGAGTTTTTGATCCACGTGGAATGGATTATTGTACACAACAATATAAGGCTTTATTCTAATACTTTCTGTTAGCGATGATAATTATATTCCACTGGAAGGGCTTTAATAAACTTTAATGGAATTGCAAAGACTAAATGCCATGTCCTAAATGTGTTAACAGTGGGAATCAAGCAATCAAAATAAGTAAGATTTGGATACATAACAACAGTCAGAGAGATATTAAAAATAAGAACCCTGAGTGATAGACCATGCAAAACGCATGGAAGAAATGAGAATCTGTATGTGCAAAGGCTCAGATGGACTTTTGCTCGATGGACAGGTAGTGTGCTTTTACAACCTCGTATTCTGACTGCTGATGTTTTCATCCCTGGCCTTCAAAATTCTAAGACTTTTGTCCTTTGATAGCGTATCTTAAAAGTAAGATACCCTATCAAAGGACAAAATGCTTTGTACACAACAGCTGCTTCATCAATGTTTATTTAATTGAACTGAAATGCACATTATAAAATTACAAAATGAGAAATATGTGTTACAGATCCACAAATGATTGGAATGAAGAAAGGAAGCAAATAAAGGAAGAAGAGGAGAGGACAGAAAAGAATATGAGACTTCAATTTTCTAAGTCCTGTGTCACAATATTACTTAACTTTTTCTTTCTTAAAATTTTGAGGAATACTCCTTTTTTTGTGGAAGAATCACATGATGAGGATTACTTGCACCCTCTAACTGGAATACATCTATAGAATGAGGGGTGAGTCTGCAGCAGGGTCTGGGGGCTCTAGACACCAGAGAGGTAAGGGCAGATCTCATCAGACATGGTAGGGTACACTTTAAAAAACACACACACACACAAAAAAAAAAAAAACCACAAGAAAACTGCCTTACGTGTTTCCTGATTATTTTGTTGCTCCATCCTTCCCATGCTCCCACGGGTAGTGAGACACCATTCTCTGGATGCTTGTCTGCCATTACCCATAATAAATTTTTAATGGCCAATTTTTCTACGTTCAGGAAATGGAAAGGGCCTGACAGTGAATGTTCCATGACTACTAATGATTTCCTTCCCTCTTGGTGCTGAAAAAGTCATGTGGAAAGGAAACTCACCCGAAGCAATCATGTCATAAAATGATGCTCATTTGAACTGCTTACCCTTACGAAGACAAAAATACCTACCATTTAAGTGCATTAAGGATAATGATGTGAAAGACCTAAAAATAATCATAATCTTTAGCAGTATGACCCAATCCTTGCTTCACAAATACCTTACATAATTAGATGTGGCTCTGCCCAAACTCACTTAAATCTTTTTAGTTATTTGTTTCCACTGATGTGTAAATAAAATAATTTTCTCCTGGTTATTTCATGTATGAATGCAATCTTAAAAATTTAGAGCCAAGAAGAGTAAATATCATACTTTCCTAATGTTTCTAATTGGAGTAGATGAGTGATTAAAAAAAGAACAACCCACACACCAAACACCTGTTGAAATTGAGGAAGCCTATTGTTTCCTGTTAATTAAATGAAACAAAGGTTTATTCTGTTAAGGTTTTCTGCAAGTCATACACACAGTACTGCTTTGTATATAGTAGAAAAAAAAACATCCCATGGAGACCCACTCCTTAAAGATATTTGAGGGTATTGCAGAATGAGTGAAAACTTTAGTTAAATGCCCATGAATACTGGTCATGGTTTAAAATTAGATACTTTTGGGGACATTCCGTATGTGTATCTCAAAATATAGATGAGATTGAAATGAAAGGAAATATTAGGTCTAGTAATAATTAATGTCGTTTTCTAATACTTTTTTTAAATCGAATTTATTTAAACAATACAACAAAATTTAATCAACAATATATTAATAAATCACAATGCAATCATACTCAGAGTAATTAGGTATTTGTTAACTGTGGTATACACTTAAAGTGACAGTTGAATTTTGGGATAAAAATCAAACAGAATGAAGAAAATTAATATGCTGACCTTCAGGTAAGGGGGAGATGACTGAAATATGATCAGATCTTCTTTATTTCCACTTTATTTTTAAGATTAGGACAAGGAAGAATGTTAAGTGTCAGCAAAAAGGGATATAGGTAAAATAGAATGGAAAAAATCTGAGTGAACTAAATTGAACTGTTTCCTCCACTGGGATTATAAAGCCAGCACATATTTACATCAGTAGAATGTTCAACTGTTTGGGCAACTCAAATGAAATGATGGTAAAGATGTGTAGTCTGGAGCTCTTGTCAAACTAGAATAGATATGACACTAGGCCCATTGTGAAATATGAACAAAGATTTAATAAAATGAGACTAGCTTGGAATAAGACTGGGGCTTACTTGTTTGGGATATTATTTAAATACATTGTTTCTGGAATTTTATAACTTTGCATACAAGTCTATTTGTGAGGTTCATTGTGGGGTGATCATTGTGAGGTCCAAGAAATAGAAACAAGTTGAACCGGAGAAAACAAAGAGTAACAATGCGTGTGTTAGGTATAAAACTAATAAAATTACTTAAAAATCTTGTCAAAGTATAATTGACAGGAAAATAAAATCACATAGGTAGGTAGGTAATCTGTTTTTAATTATGAACCTTAATTGTAAAAAACAGTCTTATGTAAAATGAAATGGGAAAAATATGGAATATACATTATAGGTATGTGTGTATTTGTGTTTATGCTCATATATATATGTTTCTATGGTTATTTAGTTCTACCTATGTATGTATGTGTGTATTTGTGTGTGTGCTTATTATACACTAGAGGCCCAATGCACGGATTTGTGCACCAGTGGGGTCCCTTGGCCTGGCCTGTGGGGATCGGGCCAAAACTGGCTCTCTGACATCCCCTGAGGGATCCTGGATTGTCCACCGGTGCACAATCAGGATTACGGAGGGATCATGGGAGGGATCCAGGGCATGTCTGGCCCATTTTGCCCAGTCCCAATTGGCAGGACCACAGCAGCAAGCTAACCTACTGGTTGGAATATCTGCCCCCTGGTGGTCAGGCACTTAACATATTAGGCTTTTATTATATAAGCTGTATTTATATACTATATGTATATACATATAATCACACATATAAGCACATATACATAGTATCTATTAATTGCAAATGCAGAGCACAGTGCTAGACACATAGGATAAATACCACAAATGCATTCTCACAGACATATCTATTTATATAAAAATCCAAGAGACCATTACCAGAATGACTGGGACTACTAGAACAACTGGAATGACCAAAATGACTGGAACAATTGGTTGGCCAATCGCTATGATGCACACTGACCACGAGGGGGCAGAGTCTCAATGCAAGATCTGCCCCCTGGTGGTCAGTACACTCCCACAGCCAATCTCCCATAGCTGGCCAGCCTCCTGCAATCCCTCTCTCCAGCTGGCCATACTTTCCCTCTTCCCCCCTCCCCCCTCCCATAGGCCTTGATTGTCCTCCAGGCTGAAGGAATCCACCCATGCACAAATTCATGCACCAGTCCTCTCACATGACATATTTAGGATTAATTGATACTCTACACAACATGCATTCCTCCAAGAGGAAAAACATTTTCTAAACTGTGCTCATGGCTTAGTCACCTTTTGCTTTTAATATAGGGGAAAAAAAGAAGAAGAAATGAAGATGTAGGAGGAAAAGAAGAAAGTTGGGTAAGAGGAACCTGTGAAGAAAGAACTTTGGGCAGGAGAGAATGAGAATAAGAGGCATGTCATCTGCTTTAAGGGACACATTTATAAACAAGCAAGATGTACTCAAGGAAGGTTTTTTTGAAAGTTTTTATGTGATAATGTGATGATGCTGCCTCCACCCTTATATTCCCAAGACTCCTTCAGAGCAATTTATATAACCCATAATGCTTCCAACGTTGAACTATATTTTTTCCTCAGATAGAACCAGGTGCTGATTTTGCTATGCTCTCTTCTGCTTTCCTTTTCCCTCATAGTATTTCTTTCATCCTCAGTTGCCTCCTTAAGACAATGCATGAATTCAGTGCCCGTAAGGTATAGGGAACCAACCAAATTTTATGTATTTCTGTTTCTCCTGAAGATACAATATGGATCTCACACTGATTAAAATGTCTAAGTATAAAGAGAAAGATATATGTCACTATAAACAAGTAAAGTGAACTATTCCAAACATAATTTAATGTTTAAGAAAGAATTTAATTGCTCATTAAATCCTATACCAAATATTTTATGTAATTCTGGAAAATAAAAGCCTAAATATTTGTGGTTTCATACGTAGCTGATGCCATTAAAATTGCAAACAAAATGGTTCCAATTTCATCTAGATTTTACAAGGTTTTGGAACCATTTACCTCAGGCTCTATAAAATAGTAAGCTTGAATATAAAATTCATGTAAAAAGTATGATTTGGTCATGGATACAATAGCAAAATAAGAATATTAATGTTTTTAATATTCATGAATTTTAATCAATCACATATTATTTATATAAAACTTTCCAACTATGGATGATACTGATTTCATAAAAAAAACACCTGTTTGTAGATTTTAAAAAATTGGAGCTAGAGAAGTGACTCGGTCTAGTAAATTAATAATTTTAATTAGCTTTTTTATTCATTAGAACTGGTTCAATGGTAATTCTGCAGGGGCGTCATAGCTTCATAAATGAGTAGGGTTTTCATAAGCCAATTGCTGCTCACTGGATAGCTAAGAAGAGCCCATTAATGGGACTGTTCTAAACAATCACTATTTTTAAATGACAAAGAGGTGCTGACAGCTGAGATAGATAAAATCAACAAAGACATAAAGAGAGACTAAAACTCAGTTGTTATCACTATTCATTGAGAAGCTGTTTTCTTGAATTTCACACTCATTCGGTAAATTATATTAGCATTTGTTATGCCCACGCATTATGTTTGATGGTGAAATTAAAACCGTATGTTCTTAAACCACACAAGTAAGGAAGGTGGTTGCTAAAGCGAAGCAATGCATGCCTATAGAAAATGGCAATGTTTGCTGCTCCCGGTCTTCTCTCACCTCTTTACTCCTGTACAGTCCCACTGCTGACTTGTGAAAAGGTTAGGACCATAACTTAAAGTTGCCCTGTTTCTTAGCATTAGACCCATTTTCTGATAAACTTCATGCATCGGGATGCTTATAGCTGCAAATAAGACTACCCAACTAACAGTGGCAGAGAGAGCCTCTTCATATAATAAAGCATTTGATTGCAAGGCATTTTTAGCTGGCCCCTTGTGGTTGGAGATGGATGCCATAGTCAAAAGTATTGTACAGAGTAAAGACTATTCTCCTTCTCTGTTTTGTTGTTGTTTGTTTGATTTTTTTTTTCTTTGCTTTTCCATTGGGAAGGGGTGGGGGGGAAAAAACAAACACCAACCAAAACCCAGGATCCGCTCAGGTTTTGTTTGTCTGTACTAGTTTGTCTGCCCATGCCCTCGCTACACATTGCTGCTTGGAAAGCCAGTCACTAATATTTTCAACTACTACAGTGGGAGACAGGCTTTGATAGAAAAAAAATAAATAGGCATGGATAATGATGTATGGTTGGCACATGACCCATACTTCCACCAGTTGTGTACAACAGTGCCTGTTTCCAGAGAGCCTCACCCATACTGTGAATTGTCAAATTTTAGCTTTTCCATGTCTGCTAAATAAAAAAAAAAAGGTACCATAGTGTGATTTTAATTTGATGTTCTCTTATAATAAACAATTGAATACATGTATTACTTCTTTGCTCCTGGAAAAATGGAACAACTCTCTAATTCGCTTTCATTTATTTTATGTGAATGCTACTGGATCATATCTTTTCTAATGAAAACAATTTTATTTGAGCCTGGCTGGTATTGCTCAATTGGTTGGGCATCATCCCATGCACTGAAAGGTTTCTGGTTCAATTCAGTCAGGGCACATGCCTGGGTGGCAGGCTCCATCCCTGCTAACCAATACTTTGCTCTCACATTGATGTTTCTCTACTCTCTCTCTCCCTTTCTCTCTCTCTAAAAATTAATAAAATTTTTAACTTAATAGGTGATACTTTAATGTGGTTGTAAATTCAAAATATATTAAAAATTATGCAGTATTTTTTTTTCACGTGAAAAGATCTTTCTATATAAATTTGCATATTGTCTTACAAATTTTATACATATCACATATATAAAATATTTTAAAATTATTTGATTTAGCATAATCTATTTAAATGGTACTTCTTTAATGGATATTGAATTGTTTCCAATCATTCACTGATATAGACGTTGATATAAATAAAAACATTCTTTCACACACACATGCAAATAAATCTATAGGATAAAATACTGAGTCAGACATACATGCATTTTTAATTTTGACAGGTATTGCCTACTTGTCCACAGGGTTCATTAGCACCCACACTTCCACCAATAATATATGAGAGGCTATTTCTCTACAAAACTATTTTGATTGACATTACTCTTTCAATTTACTTAGTTGCTACAACCCCTCTTTTTTTTTTTTTTTTTTTGAATGGGTCAATTTATTGACAATCTTTGTCAAGCTTTAGCTTTCCCTAAAGATAAATATTGAAGGGACAGTTGCCTTCAATATTTATCTTTATTACAGGTAATGCAATAAATGCAACACTATCAATAAACAAGTTATTATTGTGCTTAACTTTCATTGAATGCATTTTTATGCACCAGGTACTACACGTACTTATATTTCTTAATTCTTACAGAAATAGGGAATTGTTATTCATCTTCCTATTTTGTAGCTGAAGAAATAAGAGACAGGAGATATTTCACCTTTCAAAAATGCACTGCAAGCAACTGGGAGTCCTGGGACTTGAACTCATGTAGCCTGTTTCCAGATTCCATGCTCTTAACCACCACAAAATCGTGTATTAATTCAACAGTAACTTCCTTTATTCCTGATGATTTTTCAGCAAGCATTTCTCATCCTAAAACAGGCTCAGCTGTGCTTCCTTCCTTTGGGTTTCAGAATACACCCTTGTGAGCTTACAGTTAATCCTCTTGAAATCTACTTGCTCGGTTTTAGTTCCTTTCTATCCAACATGCTCTGAGGAAGATGGCAAGAAAAACTGTGTGCAAAAGTCTGCTGTCTTGTTTGCTCTGCTCTCTTTAAACCTTAGCGCAATAAACAGGTCCTTATACTGTGCCGAGAGGCTTCCTTTGGGGAGAATATCTTTTATTCTGAACTTGGAGTGATGGGCACCTCGTCTATTTCCAGAAACCAGCACTGAGTCAACTAAGAGTGACAACCTCAGGGAGACAATATAATATAAATAAACCGGGATTTCTTTATTCAAACTTCATGTTGTTTCATTCCTGAGAACTGTGAGACCCATCGAGTCTTTAACTGACACCAAAACACTGCCATTATTGTTTAGAACAGAGGCTTTGTGCGTGGGTCTAAATTGGATATGTCACTCCTTCCCAGGGAGAGATCAGAATCTGGGTAAAATTTCAAGCCTTAGAGATTAGTTAGGTTTCGGCCCCAATACCATGTATGTTTGATGTGCTTGAAGAAAGAGCTGTAATTGTTCGCCTATGCTTTTCTGAAAAAAAGAAGACAAAGTTGATGGATGTGAGTTGATTCTGGGTTTCTAAAAGACAGACCCGAGAGAACTCAATACACTCAAGATTGTGACTATGGACTCATTATGTGTAGAACAACTAGTCCTGGGCAGAGTATCCTCCTTAGATAAATGTTGCAGGAGAGGCAGGAGCCTGGTTTTAAAGGGTTTGACAATGCCAGAATGCAAATATGTTTTCTCAGTTTCACCTGTGGGGAGATGAATGTAGGGCTTTCGTAAAAAGACATTCCATATGATACATGTAAAAGCGGAAGGACTGAACTTTGAAGTAAGGCATAAAATGCCACGCAGGGAAGTTCTAAGAAAGAATGAATGCAGTGGCTATAAAAACATGCCTCCGACAGAAGGCACTCTGGCATCACAATTCAGAATAAACTTGTGAATATGATTACTGGTGAGAGAAAAAGCAGAGTCAAAGCGAACAATCCTGGAAACCTGCACCAATAACCCACAGAAGAAAAAAAATCAAACAAAGCATTGACTGAGAAGCACAGCCAAACGTATAGTAATAGCTGGCCACATTCATATTCCAGCTTCACTTCACGGAGCTTGCCTGGGACATGGTTCCTGCCACTTCAAATTTCTTCAGGTTTTCTGTCTCTCTCTTCTCAGTTTGGAGAACCTTAAATGACTTGAGTCAAAAAACACAATTGACTCTTGGTTTCTTTCCAAGATTCAGTAGCTCCACTAAGTGCCTCATGAGAACAGACCCCAGTAATTACCATTCTAGGGAATGTGTGCTAGTAGCACAGTACAATACTCTGTAGCTCTCTGTGCACTGAATTGATTTGATTAGCCGACCCAGTTACTTAGAATATCCCTAAATGCCGGTTTGTTAAGCCACCATCTTGTCATTATTAAAAATAAGTCTCACATAAGATTTAATCTCTCTCAAAGATGTGACAGAAAGCACTCTCA
This sequence comes from Pipistrellus kuhlii, assembly GCF_014108245.1. Taxonomy (NCBI): domain Eukaryota; kingdom Metazoa; phylum Chordata; class Mammalia; order Chiroptera; family Vespertilionidae; genus Pipistrellus; species Pipistrellus kuhlii. Next base: position 44,365,128 of record NW_023425405.1, on the reverse strand, counting down.
GTCCCCCCAGGCGAATCCCTCTCTTTCATAACAGTTTGACTTGGCATGTCTGTGGTTCTTCTTGCAGTCTTACAAAGTTCAATAAACTCTGTAAAATATCTTGTGAACATTTTATTATCTATTAGTTTTCCCTTTTTAGGGTGAAAGAATAAGCTAATCTCAGAATCTGTGAGTTATTGTGAAGTTCCAGAAAGCAGAGACTGGCTCTAACTCAATAGCATTGTATGGTGCATTGCCTGTTGTACAGTAGGAAATTAACTAATTTTTGGTGGCATTGAGAGTTTGTATTAAAGTAAAGTTTCTTTTTCTTTAAATTCTAATCTATTGATTGATTGTTTGTTTTTTGCTTCAGATATATTTAAATTTTAAATTAATTACAGACACGTTATGGCCACTCAATGTACAGTCTGATCAAAACTTAAAATTTATTTTCTTTGTCTTTTTCCTTAATTTCTAAATGCATGTAAAAGTGAAAGGAAATGTAACCCACATGGTTTCAGTCATTTGTATTGAAATTGTGAAAATGTTTACTTTAAGAGCTCTTTGAAGTTCAAAATTTTAATAGCCCATTCAAACCTTTTTATCTCTAAACTACCATTGTATTTTGCCAAGAATTAACAAAGACAAACACCTAAAGGTTAGGGTTCAGCTAGAAATTCCAAACTCATATTTTCTCCCATGTGTTCTAAACTTAAAAATTCCCAACATATCCTATTTTCTCTAGTACGAACTGGATAATGAGCAATTGGAATATGGTAAGTGCCCTCTTTCCTTTACTCCATTCACATGTAGAGGTGTGATTTGTTTATTTATCAGCACTATTTAATAGGTGATATTGTTTTGTTTTATTTTTTTTTAAATATATTTTTTTGATTTTTTTTTTAAAGAGAGGAAGGGAGAAGGAAAGAGAGCTAGAAACATCGATGAGAGAGAAACATTGACCAGCTGCTTCCTGCACACCCCCCACTGGGGATATGCCCACAACCAAGGTACATGCCCTTGACCGGAATCAAACCCAGGACCTTTCATTCCGCAGGCCGACGCTCTATCAATTGAGCCAACCGGTTTCAGCTAGGTGATATTGTTTTAAAATACACTACTAGAAAACTAAAGAAGATATTTTATTTTGAATACTGACTTGATTGAAGATAATATATACTACTAGAGGCCTGGTGCATGAAATTTGTGCACTGGGTGCACCTTTTGTGCACTCAGCTTGTCCAGTGCCCTCTCACAGTCTGGGAGCCCTGGGATCTGTTGCCCCAAAGAGGTAGGCCCTACCCAGCAGGCTGGGGCTCTGCAATGGATAGCCCCCACAGAGGGAGGCCCCGCCCACCTACAGCAGCCTGCTGGCCAGTGGCCTGGGCTTCCCTCTGAAGGGCCATCATGGGGCAATGGCTGGGCCCCCCACCAATCGCATCGCACCCATGTTGGCTGGACTGATACCAATAGGGGTCATAGTGTGGTCATCTGGAAGGTCGTCTGGACAGTCATTTGTTTGATTTGCATATTATGCTTTTATTATTATAGACAATTTTATTTTAGTACATAGTTCAAAATCCATTATTTTTTAAATTAAATGTTTTAAGATAACACTTATTTATAAGATTATATAGTTTTCAAGTGTAAAATTCTATGACACATCATATATACCAGTATATATATTGCATTGTGTCAAAACTATTATTTTTATATTGTAATTGTTTTATTTACATGGAACTGAGCAACAGGGATAGAGAAAATTCCAGTTTAGTAGGAAAGATGGTCATCAAATAGAAAAGGCGAAGATCTAACAGAGGTAAAGCATCCTGTGCTAACAGACAAAGCAGGATACTTTAAGGTCAATGATTCTTGACTAATTAATTACAAAGAATTAATCAAGATGTACTCTAAGACATGCATCCAACTTTCCTTTTCTCTTGCTTATTCTGTCACTCATATTCCCATTCCTATACATCCCCAAGTTGTTCATCATTTTTCTCTTTAAATTAGTCCCCCCAAACTTAATGGTAGCACATACCATATGCATTAGTGTATAAAATGAGTTATGTCCTACATGTCAAATGTCAATGGTATGATAACTACATGGGTATGAAGTTAGTAGACAAATAAAACAATCTAGTTAAATTGTATTGTCTTGTTGATGCCCATGGGTCTCAATTAAGTTATAAAATATATTAATAGTAAGTGCATCTGATTAAAAAAAAAAGGAATAAAATATGAATAGGAAAAATTGTTACTTTTTAAATAATCATAGGTTTGCAACATGATGTAATAGCCACACAATTATCTAATGGATAGAAATAGTAACCAAACATTACACATTACTAGAGGCCCAGTGCATGAAATTCATGCCCTGGGGCCAGAGAGGGAGTGTCCCTCAGCTCAGCCTGTGCCTTCTTGCAGTCTGAGAGCCCTCGGGAGATGTCTGAGGCTGGGGAGTGGGCTAAGCCAGCAGTTGGACTTCCTTAGTGCTACCTTGGAGGCATGAGAGGCTCCTGCCACTGCGGCTGAGCTTGCCAGCCATGAGCCGGGCTCAGGGCTTCTGGCTGAGCTGTACTCCCCCTGTTGGAGTGCACCGACAACAGGGCGCATCCCGCTGGTGATGAGTGCATGTCATCTCTGGTGGTCAGTGCCTGTCATAATGACTGGTAATTCTGCAGTTCGGTTGATTTGCATATTAGCCTTGTATTATACAGGATACCTAAATTTTATTCAGCTATATAGTTTTATTCTTGTCAATGCAGTATTTCTGGGGTGTTTTTGGAATCTCTGTGACTTTTTTTTGGAATCATATTAATAACAGTAGAGTTTGTACTTGTTCTCCTTTATAAGAATGCCAAAAGTTGTCTTTTGTTTTGAATTCTCACCCAAGTATACACTTAGAGGAGGGAGGGGAGGGTGTGTTGGAAAGAAATATTGACGTGAGAGAGAAACATCAGTCGTTTAGCTTCCATATATTCCCCAAATGGGGATTATAGTTGCAAACCAGATAAGTGCCCTGACGGGAATTAAATCGATAACCTTTCGATGCACAGAACAGTGCCCAACAAATTGAGCTCTTCTACCTGGGTGAAAAGTGATGTTATTTTTTGTTTGTTTGTTTGTTTGTTTCAAATAAGGCTTATTTTCTAACTTGTAAAATAATTATACTTTTACATATAAAATACATAACTTACTACATAATTCCGCATTTGTTTCTATTATTTGAGAAATGGTAAACCATACTGCAATGTACAGTAATCTTTACTATTAAGAAAAAACAGTTGAAAATTTACTGAGCTGAGCCATCTTTCTTCCTGTACTGAGTGTAAAATGGAACATCCTTATCTTTATTATTTTATTTTTCTTTGCAATATTCTCCTCAGTCTTTTATAAATTACTTTGCAGGGGTTTTTTTTGTTCCTTTGTTTTGTGTGTCTTTTTTCACCAAGATTACATACTAGGACCTGGCTCTCATTTGCACATATTTAGGAAGTTCAGCCTATTATGTGCTTAACCATGTGATTGAAATGATTCTCTGATGTGCATTAGCTGAATGGCCACATTTTCTTATTTTTTATCTGGCTGTTTCTACTGTACTTGGGTGAAAAGCCAAAAAGGCAAGCATGCTGTTCTCTGCGAACATATAATTGGACCTCTCCTGTTAAGAAAAGAAAGTATGACCTCACCATAGACACTAATACACATGGGAACGTTCTCAACTACTAGCTGCCTAGCAACTTCAGGATTGCAAAGGAAAGAGTCCCTAAGGCATTTTGAATGGAGAGTCTCAAAGTGGACTGATTCTCTGTTCTAAATGAAAAACTGTGATCCATCTCAAGATACACGAGGATACTAAAGTGGAATTTTTTCTCATCTCAGTTTATCTGAACCATTAAGATCAGAGATTATACATTCTGAAGTGAAACAACTATACCAAATTGTCTAATGTAGGTGGTTGAAAACCTGTCAGAAAACTCTTAAGCATTTTCCTATGTCTAGGATATTAAAAATGCAGGAGGAAAAGATAAAAGAAGAATAAAACAGACTTTTTAAAGGGAGCCGTTGCTGTGCTATAACCTTCAATACTTTTTTTTTCATCAAAGGATTAGTGAAAATGTTTTTTTGTGTCTTTAATCCTCACCCAAGGATATGTGATATGTTTATAGATTTGAGAGAGAGAAACACTGATGTGAGAGAGAGACATCAATTGGTTGCCTCCCATATACACCCTGACCAGGGATCAAAGCCACCATTCTAGGTATGTTTCCTGCATGCCTGACTGGGAATCACACCCACAGCATGTCGGTGTGTGAGAAAATGCTCAAGCAACTGAGCCACGTGGCCAGGGTATGACAGTGGTTTTAATGAAACCACAGAGAGTTGGATGTGTATTCTCTGAAATTAGGAATCTGATAGGAGACTAATTGCTACTATCTGAGTGAGATGTAGGCTCCATCAGTGCTACTGAGTCAGCTGGAGCATGTGATAAAGATTACTGGTTATTTTGCCAAAGTGGGGTTAGTGTAGCACGGGGACAAAATCCTGGTAAAATTCTGATGATGTAAAACGGATTACATTGATGCAAGAAGTGAAAAAGTATAGACAGTACATACAGACATTCTTTTTGGATGAGATACTCTATAAAGGATGCAGAGAAATGTGGCAGGGAAGATGGGCTGGTGGGAAATATATATGTGTGTGTGTGTGTGTGTGTGTGTGTGTGTGTGTTTATGGTATAGCCAGTAGGAAAAAAATGATTCCAGAGAGAGAGTGTATGTGCTTGCAAGAACAATGTCTTTGGTATGCTAAAGGAGATGGTATACAGTGCACAAGAAGACTGAATTGCTTTTCCTTGAGAAAATGCTATTTCATTAAATTTTGGGGTACTATCAATAAAATGAATATACCTTTTAAAAAGAGTGAATGGCTTTTGATAACCGCAGGAAGAATCCATCCTTTGTAAGAGGAGAGAGGGTAGAACTCCTAGGATCAATTCCAAAATCCTGAAGTCAATTAGAGAACCTCAGATTATTTTGCCCTCAATTTTAGCCTTAATTATTGTGTTTCTTTCATTGCCCCCTTGGCACAAATGCTAACATCTTCTGGTTTCTTTTACAGTCACTCATTGTTCTCTCACCTTCAGTCTACATTCATGTTATTCTCACTATTTCGACCACTCTCTTAATAAAAAAATACATTGCCCCTATTTTTTTAAGTATATTTTATTGATTTTTCACAGAGAGGAAGAGAGAGGATAGAGAGTTAGAAACATCGATGAGAGAGAATCATCGATCAGCTGCCTCTTGCACACCCCCTACTGGGGATGTGCCCACAACCAAGGTACATGCCCTTGATCGGAATCGAACCCAAGACCTTTTAGTCCGCAGGCCGACGCTCTGCCAGGGGTCCTCAAACTTTTTAAAGTGGGGGCCAGATCACGGTCCCTCAGAGAGCTGGAGGGCCGGACTATATGAACTACTAATTCCTACTGTAACACCTCGGCTGCGCTCACTGCCCAAAAAACCTGGAGGGCCGGATCAGATTCCTCTGCGGGCCGCATGTGGCCCCCGGGCCGTAGTTTGAAGATGCCTGCAACCGGTCCTGGCTGCCCCTATTTTTATTACTGTGTTCAGCTAAACATAATTTGTGTTTTACGGCTAGGCTTACATATCTCTTCTAAGGAATACCTTTCTTATCCCTAAATAAACAAGCTCTAGTTTTGCTACTAGACAGTCTTATGCTATAACATTTATTTCATTAACATTTATTTGTTTGCCTTCCCTGCTTCATTGTGAGCTCCATGTAGAATTCAGTGTTTCCCAAAATGTGGTGTACGTGTACCCCCAGGGGTACGGAAAAGTTTGGTGTGGGTACGCGTTGCACCAGAGTTTGGATGCACTGCACCATGCTTAGCTGCGCCTAATTCTACATTCTCATGAGTACGAGAAGTACTCAGTGTTACGGAAATTATAGAAGGGGTACACATATGTCAAAAGTTTGAGAAACACTGATTAGATGATGAGTAGGCCTTTCTTTTGACAATGCTGCATCCTATAATAGTTGACATATATTAGATGTTTAATTAATGTGCTGACAGACAAGGGAAATTCAACCCTTAATTTATCTTTAATCAAGTATCTGAACCCAAAAAGCTCTATGAAATATGCATTTAATATAAAAGGAGCTGTTACACTATGTTGATTAACACAAGAGTAAGGTGGATAAACAACTACTTAACAGTGAACAAAGCAAGGCAGGACTGAAACAAGGGATGAATGAATGATGGAAGAGGTATTGATAAAAACCTGGAGCATTGGCTAAGCTTTGACCACAAAACTGGCTTAATGGAAGGAATAAAGTCACTGTTTTTCAAGGGAAGAATACAAATTTCCCCACACTCTGTTTTCAATTCAGTCAAAATAACACTGGCCTTTTTTGTTAACTTGATCATGCTTCAGACTTATGCTCAATTTAGAGGACTTGATTACTCTTAAATATAGTTTGGCAATGGCATTTTCCATCTTGCTCCCATTAACTGAGTATCTGCTTTATATTATTTTCCCCCAAAATTTGTTTTTAGAAAATGAATGCCAACCAATTTTCTAATGTAAATATTAAGTTTTTGTTTTCCTTCTGTATTTCAGACATAGCTACCTTTTTCAAATTGTCCTTGAGAAATTATTAAGTATTCAATCCATATTCTGTACATATGGTACATGTTTAAGAACGTATGAAAAAGGCACTTTTCTTGCTATAGAGGAGTATAGAGGGCATTTATTCCCTTTATAGTAACATAAATAGTTATACAACTAATTATAAAACACAACGGAAGGAGATAAGAGCTACTGGAAGATTGAAAGTGGTGTGCCTTTGGAGTATAGATGAAGGGAGAATAAATTGCCTCTAGAGAAATGAATGGGGTCATACAGGAATTTGAGTGAGGCCTGTGCTAAGGAGTACTACTGAGAGCATTTAAGCATAGAGAAAAGCATGCTTTCTTTGCAGAGATATCAACGTGATTGGGTAAGTGACTTCCCCGGTGTGATAGGAACACTGTCACAAATGAGAAAGATTAGGGACATGGGACAGGCTAAGAACCCGGAGCCAAAGTGCACAGGACATTGGATGGCCCTCTGAAACTTAAAACTCTACTCTGTGTGAGATACAATGTAATTCAAATTCAGATTTCCAAACAGAACTCATTTGAAGAATTGGTTCAAAAAAACCACAAAGAATGAGCCCAGTGCGATGGCCATAGTCTAGGAAAGAGAGAAAGAGGCCCGAGCTTTGGAGAAAAGAAACTCCCATTCATTTGCTGAGCTCCTACCAGCACCTGAGACAGATGCTTTTTAGAATGGCTGAGTTACCCTGCAACAACCCCTGACGTAGGGCTTTCTACATCCGCTGAGGGCACCTTTATTGCCCAGAATAGGCCCCAGCCCCTTCTGCCCTGCCCACTCTTGGCAATAAAGTAGTTTCTTTACTGAAAAGAAAGGAAAATAGCAATACTGATCTGCTCATTGTTTAAGTGCCCTTCATGTTTTAATCCAATTAATTCTCTCAGCAACCCAAATGGAGGCCCAGGGAGAGTAAATAAATAGCATGGCTTCTCCGTGGCTGAACCAGGATGGGCATAAAGCTATGGCTGAACCAGGATGGGCATAAAGCTATATAGTGTTTTATGGGTCAACAGTGAACATACTGGGGTTCTTTATGATAACAGTAGGAAGAGTGGAGAGATTGAGAACTAGGTACAGAGTTCCTTTAAAACAATTTTTTATTTTTGTTATAAATTTGAGAAGTAAAAGCTTATAATAATTTCTGGGTATTATCTTTCCACAATCAATCACAAAGTAATGGTTAGGAATATTAACTCAATTCTGGGATTGAGTTCCATCCTGTTAGTTGCTACCAGTAGCTATGTGACCTTCAGGTAGTTACTTAACGGCTCTGTGCCTGTTTCCTTGTCTCTAATGCAGGGATCTCAAATATTGCTGATCTCAGTGTACTGAAGATTAAATGAGTTAATATTGATAAAGCTCTGAGAATAGTGCCTTGATGGCACCATAATTAGCACTATATAAATGTTTTCTTAAAAATATATTTTACTGAGTTTTTTACAGAGAGGAAGAGAGAGAGATAGAGAGTTAGAAACATTGATTAGAGATAGTCATTGATCAGCTGCCTCTTGCACACTCCCTGTTGGGGATGTGCCTGCAACCAAGGTACGTGCCCCTGACCAGAATCGAACCTGGGACCTTTCAGTCCGCAGGCCCATGCTCTATCCACTGAGCCAAACCGGTTTCGGCTATATAAATGTTTGTTAAATAAAATATTAACCAAAATCTCAATGCTATCAATCACTTTCAGTAAATGAAATCTTAATTTAGAGCAAAAACCAAAAATTCTCTATTTACATATAGGCTTCATCAATGTTCAACCTCCGAGGGGAGATTTATAATATATCTTAGGAAAGAGAGGCATCCGAATGAATAATTTCTGTTTTTGATTCTGAATTTACTTTGCTTTCCCCAGAGGACCTAGAACTGATCTTCCCGCTTGCCTAAAAGGCTTAACCAAAGTAAATACTGTATAGAAATGCCTCATTTTGTAAACATGAACAAGTATCTGATGGACTTCTCCAATTAGCTCTCATGGAATGAGCCTGAATTGCTCATTGTTATTGGATTGAACTTGGAGATTTTATTACAGCATTTTTTTTTCTTCATCTGTAACTGCAGAGAATCATACTACTTTGCTAAAAATGGAAATTAGAGCAATTTTCATTTCATACAATTTCTGAATGTATCCCAATTTCAACATGTTTGGAGCAATTACCATATACACGAAATAGCCTGATAGGATTTGAGTGAAATTTTCGTTCCAGAGTGTTTATCTTTAGACTTTGATTCAACCCAATAAGCATCATCATCTCTAAGGTTTTTAGAAGTTAATATCTAAATAATCGGGCTTCATGGTGAATGCTTGCATTCTATTTAAGTGGTATACTTTAGAATCTATTGCCAAAATCAGAACACAGGCAGTGGATCAAGTATGAAGCAATCCCTTTTGTGTGTGTGTGTGTGTGTGTGTGTGTGTGTGTGTGTGTATATAATGATAGTACAATTCATTGGGGCAAAGTCTGCACATTTATTTTCAAAATTTTTGGAGTGGTTCCAGATATTAAAGATGCCTCTTTTTTTTTCTTCTTCTTTTTTACTGTTTCATCTATTTTCCCCTTACTAAAGAGAGCTGGCTTAGGATTGATAAATAAATCAGGAAAGAAAACCTTGGTTGAGTCCAATGAAGAGCTAACACAGCTTACCAGTGGTCCTGTAAAGATGAACAAAGGTCATTAAAACATCCTCCCAAGCATTTCATAAACAGCCTACTCTTATGCTAAAGAGAGCTGCTTATTTACCTGGCTAATTTTCTCCCATTATCTTCTGGCATCACAACTCCATCTAACATAAACTGCTGATGTTATAGCAATTTCTGGTCTTCTCTCCTGGCATAAAAAAATTCTGAGCTTACCTATTGGTTAATAAGATAGCTTACTGAAGATAGTATTTGAGGCAGAGGCCAGATATTAGTTTTTAAACATCTAAAAACATGAGGTTTCACTCCCATTTGCAATCACCACTTAAAAACGGGTCTTAGTATGAGTTGCTACATAATCTGCCACTTCACTGAAGTATACACTTATAATAAAGCCCATTTTTTTCTACATAAAGATAACATTTTGACTAAAACATTATTATTGCCAAAACTGGTTTGGCTCAGTGGGTAGAGTATCAGTTTGGGGACTGAAAGGTCCCAGGTTCGATTTCGGTCAGGGGCATGTACCTTGGTTGCGGGCATATCCCCAGTAGGGGGTGTGCAAGAGGCAGCTGATTGATGATTCTCTCTCATCAATGTTTCTAACTCTCTGTCCCTCTCTCTTCCTCTCTGTGAAAAAATCAATAAAATATATTTAAAAAATTATTATTTTTTTGCATCCCACACATTTTGATAAGTTGTATTTTGGTTTTTATTTAGCTCAAAGTATTTTTAAAATTTATCCTTGTTGTCAAAGGTATTACAGATGCCCATTATTCATTTTCCATATACATTCGTTTAAAATATTTTGCAGTGAGAAAAGCAGCACCTTCTGAGAGATGGCTTTTGGATTTTCCTCCTGAATCTAGTTTATCACGTCACCACTTTTGGTTAAGCTGATACTGATGAGTTTTGATTTTTATCCTTTAGAAATGAAGACTATTAATTATTTTGAAGTAAAACAATAAAAAGTTTTTATTTTTACTGGTGGGCCATGTTTGAGAGCTATAATTAGCATGTGCAGATGTTAGAGGGTAAAATATTAAACACAAAGAATTTATTATTCCCAGTCCTTCCCCTTCAAAGTCAGATGGATACCAAAGAGGATCCTTGTAAAGTAGACCACTGGAGGGCCTGCAAACAACAGAAGCTGAGAGAGAGCCAAACTATCAGAAAGAAATGGTCTGGAAAATACGGATGAGAATGAGAAAGCAGAACTCAGCTCAAGGTGGTGTTGGAAACATTCCAGAAGGGTTAAGTCTGCAGGCAGAATAAGACTGCAAGAAAGATGTAGCAACTCATTTGAGGAGTGGGATCTCGGGCAAAAGAGTTTTAAAAGGGATTTTAATAACTTTGTATTTCATATGTGCTAACCCTCTCCTTTGTCTTATGAAATCTTCAGAAAAATCTTCATTCCCCTTTAATGATATTCTTTTGAATTTTTATCTTCTTATCATAGGAGTGTCAATATTCTTCTTTGGTTTATGAAGGTGTTATTTATAAACAATAAAATGATGCTGTGCCTCAGTGTGAGATGACTTGGAAGGGCCACTCCAGCTCTAGAGCTCCCGTAGGATCAACTGAAGTACAATTATTGTAGCTAAATTGCAGGGTAAAATCCCCCCCCCCCCAATCCTGTTTCCTTCACAGCCTTACAGCAGTGGTCCTGGGTGTGCTACCAACGTCCCTCCCATACAGAAATCTCTATTTTGTCTCCAGGAGAGCTGGTGTCAGGAGCGATCCTAAGGAAGAAATCTCTAAGATGAGAATTGGAGGCTTGACTCACCTGCCAGCCAGATGGCAACAAACACCCACATCTGACGGTCGGTAGGGTACGCAGAGCCTCCAGGTTCTCCAGTGAAGTAATTGAGAAACCCCTCAATGGGAATAAGTGGGGATGAATACCTGTGGAAGGAAGGTAAAACCTGGTGGAACATCTCAAGAGAAGTATAGGGAAAGTAGTGATTTTAAGAATTATGAGATTGGCTGATTGCTACTGGGAGCTATTGAAAGATTAAAAAGAAAACATGCTGGAGGTGAATGGTCACTAATTTAAGGTGAAACGTGACAGAGTATTTCTTCGGCTGCCTCTAAAGAGATTCCCCGTCACCTGCAGGTAGGATGGCAGAAAAAAACAACCAGGCCAGAACTTAGTTCTAAGGTTAGGTGAGCTCCAGAGAAGTTTGAAATCGAAACCTTGGCAAGCTTGGAGCAGAGAGATTAGGTATTGTCAAGGCAAGAGACTTGAGATATGAGACAGGGGCATGTAGGTTTATAAGACTGAGATCTCTGAAACTCCAAATCTCCCTGAGTCCCCTGAACATGCAGAAGTCACCCAGTTAATGTTACTGTTACTGTCAATGTTACTGTTACTGTTACTGTCAATGTTACTGTTACTGTTACTGTTAATGTTTGTTAATGTTTGTTAATGTTAATGTTAATGCCCCTTGCTTGTAGGCAATGCAGAGGCCTCTGCCTTGTAAGACATTACGCTGTGCCCTACAGAATGCATCTTTCCTTTCCTACCTGGCCACCCATAGAGGAGGTGAAATGCGGCATAAGCCAAAAAAGGAATACCCACCACAGAAGCGTCAGCTTCTAGGAAATCACACCAGACAACGAAGAGAGAACAGGTAAGAGGGAACAGGTAAGAGGAGGCAGGATAGTAAGAAGCTAGGGAAATTCCTGGGTATGTGGAATGGAGAAACTGAGGGGAGGTAATTAAACAAGGCCAAACAAATAATTGACCAATTTATACCCAGCTAGTGAATCACAGGACCTAACTTCCCTGATCAAGGACAATTGCGAACAAATAGTTTTCACCTCTCTTCCTTGAATGGGGAATAAATAGTTATATCACCCTGGTCCAGGAGATAGAGGGAAGAGACCCAATTAATACTATTTGTGACAGCCAAACCCAAGAGTGGATGAAGTCAGGGGAACAAATAACGAAAAACGTTATGAGAGCCAGACAAAAATAAAGTGGTAAGACTGACCAGAGCATACCCCCAAACTCCCCTATACACTCATTTGGACGTATCAGCATGTTGAAAATGCACTTGGAAAGCTGATATTCTACTGAAACTCTCCCCTATGATTCTTGCCCAGAGAAGACAGATAAGACCTTCAAGACAAAGGATGCTGGGTAGGCTCTCCTTGGAGCATGTTTGAACTTTTTGCTTCCTTTTTCCTAAACTGCAGGAGTCCCGATGAGACTTGCAACCAGGGACTCAGCGGGCAGAGTCAGCTTGCTTGGGCCGACACCCTGGACCTGTCTCCAAGGCCTCCTTTTCTCTGACTTCCCATGGAACCAACCAGGCCCTTGCCTTGGCTCACTTCAGTGGCTGTGACTCTCACTTCCCAGTGGGCTCGTAGAGCCTTCCATGGCTCACTTCTTCCCTAGAACATTCCTGGGGACCCACAGCAGACCCGCCTAGGCTCTCTCCTGTTGTTTCCTCTCCCTCAGCCCTCCCTTCATTTCCCTGTCCCAGCTTTAATAAACACATTCTCAGAATCACCTGGCTTATGTTGTGACATCTTGCCTGCAGGAAATCAAGAGCCCGCCCCCCCCCCCCCCCCCCCCCCCCCCCCCCCCCCCACACACACACACACGACAGGCCTGCCCGAGGCACACCCTCTCTGGACATAGTCCCTGTCTGCTGACAGAGAGAAGCAGCAAGTTGGATAACCAAACATTCCCTCCTAAAATAAGATTTAATATGTTGGCAGAGACCCGAACGAAACAGTGCTCATAAGCTAGTAGGGTGCTCTTGGAGGAAAAGCAATGACCTATGATACATGCTAAAGGAAGGGCTGATTCAGTTTGCTCAGGCTAGTGTAGCAGAACACCAGAGACTGGGTGGCTGAAACAACAGGCCAAGGCCAAGATCAAAATGCTGGCAGATTCATTTCATGGTGAGAGCTCTTTTCCTGGCTGGCAGACCTCTGCCTTCTTGTGATACCTTTACATGTCAGAGAGAGAGAGAGAGGAAGCTCTTGTGATTCTTCCTGTTCTCGAAGGAAAACCAATCCGGTGATGAGGTCTCCATCCTCATGATCTCATCGAAACCTCTCTCCTAAGGGCCCCACCTCCTAATAGCATCACATTGGCGGAAAAGGCTTCAACATGTGCATTTGGCAGTGGGGGTAGGGGTGGTGGTGACGCAAACTTTCAGTCTCTGACAGTCTCTAAAGGCTCAAGCAGGTGTGTGTGTGCTGTAATGGCTGTGCTAGATAAGGGGCGGGGGGGGGGGAAACTCACCAGCCAACTGTGGGGGGGGGGCCCAAAGGACCCCCATTTGTCAAAGCAGAAAAGAGCATGTTGGAGTGAGCCAGTATCACTGAGAAGCCCCTTGGTAGTTGTCCTCTGTAGGCGAGGCTCATTGTAGAAAATGCTGATTCAGAACAGAGGTCCCTGGGAGTAATAAGGATCCTGAAAAAGCAGAGTCCAGCTGGTAGCACTTAACCGTCAGAATTCAGGTGGGAGCAATTACCATAATGAATAGCAAGGTCTGAGTGGCAGTCTGTGATCCCGCCCCACAGAGAGCTCTTGAAAAAACAGAACACAGTGTTCTGAGGCACAAGAGAGTAGGGAAGCCAACAGGAATTCTGCTTAATTTGTGCAATAAAAAAAGGAAGGTGGATAATGAGGATGCTGAGGGCAGCTTCAGCAGTACAGTGTTACATTATCAGGCCCAGCTTCCCAACATGAGCCAGGTCTACACTGAGAATCCACTGTCTGCAGGAGACACATCTCACACACCAAAGGATGGACTCTACAACAGGCCTGTAAGTGTGTACAGTAGTGATAGTCCCAGTGCTTTTCTAAAGAAACATATGACCACCTATTGTATATTGGGAGAAAGGGGCATAAGGGTTTAAGACCTAGGACACAGGACCTGAATCGATACCAATAACCCAGGTCACTCTTATACTGGTTTATGAGAACTCAGTAATGAAGTCCTGGCCAAGGTCTGACTCACAGAGTGTCCACTGGGTCCAGAGCCCATCAAGTGTTTTGTTTTTTTTTCTCCAGTCCCTGACAGAGTTAAGGGTGTTTTTTTTTGTTTTTTTTGTTTTGTTTTTTTAAATTTATTTATTTTATTTTATTTGTTTTGTTTTGTTTTTGTTTTTAGAAGAACAGCTGCAAGGTAATCTTAAATAATATACCTGTGCCATTCTCCATGAGGACATGGTATACATCATGTGAATATCATTTCATAGTGTACCCAAATGATAGAACAATGCATGGCTACTAGAACCAAGAGCTAGAACTACTGCCAGGTCACTCCCAGTGAGGCAGCTAGGGAAGTTGGAGATCATTATTATTATTATTATTTGCCTTCCCACCTGGTACAGGAGTGGCATTTGGCAATATCTATAGACATTTTTGGTTGTCACAGCTAAAGGAGTCTACTGGAAATTGTGACGTTAAGCCAAACCACGTATAACAAAAACTAATTTTACCAGAGGCTGATATAAACAAGAATTAATTTCCTACAGCATATTCCTGGTCACAAAAATACCACCAAACTTTTAAATAAAGACTCAAACCACTTTTGTTATTATTTTATATATAGACTAGAGGCCCGATGCACAAAATTCATACAAGGGGCTTGGCCCTTGCAACCATGGTTGCTTGCCTCAGCCCTCTCAGCCCCTGCTTTATCCAGAAGGTTGTTGGACCATCCAGTCTAATTAGCATATTACACTTTTTTTATTATTATAGATATACTTTATTGATTCCAGAGAAAGGTAGGGAGAGGGAGAGAGAGATTAAAATATCAATGATGAGAGGATATCATTGATTAGCTGCCTCCTGCATATGCCCACTGGGGATTGAGCCCACAACCTGAGCATATGCCCTTGACCAGAATTGAACCTGGGACCCTTCAGTCCACAGGCCAACACTCTATCCATTGAGCCAAACTGGATAGGGCCCAAACCACTTATTGTGTGTGTGTGTGTGTGTGTGTGTGTGTGTGTGTGTGTGTATATATATATATATATATATATATATATATATATATATATAAAATTATTATTGATTTCAGAGAGAGGAAGGGAGAGGGAGAAATGGAAACATGGAGGATGAAAGAGAATCACTGATTGGCTGCCTCCTGTTGGATCCCCAGGGATTGAACCTGCAACCCAGGCATGTGCCCTTGAACAGAATCTAACTCAGGACCCTTCAGTTCACAGGCTGATGCTCTAGCCACTGAAACAACCAGCCAGGGCCCACTTCTAATATTAAATATGAAATGTGAGCTGAATACACATTTAAGAAAGATTAGTAAAAGGAAGTTAGATGATTCTTTTCCAACCTGCTTATTCCATTTCAAGGTCTGGGTGGACAGAGTGCAGCTAAGGGAGCAATGCAGGAGCCCATCCTGGGCAGGACACCCTTCCATGGCAGGGCACACACACACACACACACACACACACACACACACACTCACACTCATACACTGGGAGAACTCAGACACACCAGTTCACCTCACATACACATATTTGGAACCAGGGTCCCTAGAGAAAATCAATGTAGACATGGGAGAAATGTGCAAACTCCACACAGACAGTGAGTAGCCTCAACAGGAAATCAATGATTATTTTTCTCTCATCAGCATTATCATGACACTGGGTTGACTGAGAGGAAATTATCAAGGACTTGCTGTACTTTGGATTGAGAGGACAGCTGAGAGAACATCGATATCCTGATGGAGCATTGCCTTCCCAAGCAACCTTCTACTTTAAGTGCCCAATTCTTAGGAGTGCTTGGCTTGATGAGCTTCCTTTAAGGTTTAAGAGAAAATTAGATGTTAGAAAAATTAGTTAGAAATTGGACTCTTATCTACCCTATGGAGTTCTTTACATTATATGTTATTTCCATAAGATTTCTATGGAAATTCCAACTTACTAAGTGAGGTACAGAGCCCCTTAAGTCTGGGTTTTAAGCCAGCTCCCTCGTTCCTTTCTATTTGAAGTGTGGTCCTTGGACAGGTAGCATTGGTAGCACTGGGAAACTTTAAAAAATAAGAATCTCAGGCCCCACCCTAAACCATCTGAAGTATTTAAGTAATATCTCCAGGTGTTTTGTACATAAATTAAAATTGAGAAGCTCTGAACTAAGGAGTTTAGTCAACACCCATGTTTGTTAACCTGATGATGGACAGTCGAGAAAGACCTTGACAGTAAGACACCATTCTTTATTATGATTTAGTTGCATGTACCTCAAACATGTGTGACTTATTAACTGTCTTATCAGTATAACCCATGCATAATTAATTAGATTTTGGGAACTGTTTATCAGAAAAAAAACATCTCAGCCCTAGAATGAACCTCTGTCTGCCACATTCCCTCTTATTCAGATTGCATTAACTGTTCTTTGTTCCCTTGAATAGTCAAATGATTTACTTTGTCTCTTCTCAATGTAATCTCATTAGAGTCCTTCTCTACCCATGTGTGAAAATTAATCTCAATATCCATCACTCTCTACCCCCTCACCACCCCCTCACTTGCTTTATTTTATTTACTTGTAACAGTGTGACATCTTTCATATTCACTGTCTAATTCTTGCTTCCATGCACATGCGTACACACCCACACACTCACAGGAATGTAAACTGCAATTTAAGGACTTTTATTTTCCCTGGGGTATCCTATGAACTTATAAAATTGCTAATTTATATACGTACTCTGTAAGTATTGGTTGAATGCCAAGCAATATGGCAGAAGACTACAAAAGATGATTTTTTAATATGTAAATCTTAGGAGCTTTTGACATTCTCTTGACTTTCTAAATCCTTTAGGTTTATAGTTGAAAAACCTGATGATTCAACCAGTGAATGTTGTACTGCAGGAAGACTGAATGCCAGGTAGATTTTTATCTAGGTGATAAATAAATTTTCGTGTACATGTAATGAATTTCTTTGGAAAAATTGCATATAAATATGCAAACAACTAACCTTCATCTCTAATTTTTTTTGGTATTTGACTTGAAAACTATGGTCTAAATCACAAACAATGAATTGTATTTAACATCTTTTTTGCTTTATCAGAATATCTCAAGTTAAAATACGGCATGACATATTTACATAGAGAAATCAGGTTATGTGCTGATAAAATTTATGTTGCAAAAATTTATCAAGAATTAGCTAAGAGAAGACCCTTGAAGAATTAGGGGATATGGAAGAGATTTCAGATACATGCCTCACTTTCAGGTAGCTTAAAATCTATTTGTGGAGGTAATATACCCATAGGCAAAGAAAATTATAGTGCAAGGTAGAGAGTGACAAATTAATGATAGAGAAAGCAAGTTACCCACTGATCAGAGAAGACAAGCTGCAGTCAGAAGAGACTTCATAAAGGGGGTGGGGGTAGTACCAATGAAATATAAACATTTTCCTGAATTACTCCAAATGAAAGCCAACTTAAGGATTTAATGCATAATAACTCTTCAAAGTTGAAATAGAAAAAAAAATGAGTAATGTAAATAAATCCTCTAATCCAGCCAGGAGGAGCATAGGAAGAACTCCAGGCAATTAATCGACTACCACAAAAGACATAATAGCTCCTATTGACTCTAGACATAAAGAGTTACTGCTCGCACAGCTTCTTCCCGTTTGAAGAGGGACACATACCTTTAATGTTTTCAGTGCCTGCTGAGTTGACTATAATTCACAGGTAGAAGCCATGTTTATGTTTCTAAGGAACCCCCAAGGGTGATGACATACCAGAATAATGTGAACAAGCAGCCCTTTTAGTGCTTACAGTAGTGAATGGGTTTGAGCAATATGCATTCCAGATCAAACTGAAAAGGAAACTAATCAAAAGCTGCATGGATCGGTAATATCAATACAGCTCCAAATCTGATCCCTGTTATTCAAAGAATCTGAAAAGGTGACACCCGCGGGTTTCAGGCTGGATTATGTTGCTCTCTTTTTATTAGAATTCCTAATTATCAGACAGTTCTTTTAGAAACTGTCCTGGTATATAGCCAACCCAATCTACTTGCTGTACTCTTTCTTTATGACATTGTCATTTTTACCTGCTTAATTTAGAGATATTTCTTTTCTTCTTAATTTCTCTTTATTGTTGAAAGTATTACAGATATCCCTGCCTTCTTTTCCACTGACCCCCCTTCTCCTTACACCCACCCCTCCCAAGCCTTCATAACACTATTGTCTGTGCCCATGGACTATGCATATATGCATGTTAATTCACAGTTAGGGTTAGCCTCTCTCCTCTTCTCCCCCACCCCAATGAAACCAGCCAGCAACTTAACTAAAACTGAGATTAACTATTCCAAGAGAGCCAATTTCATATGAGGATATGTACAGTTTTGGATTAACAACCTATATCATCAGATTATAATTATTAGTAATTAGTGAAATATTAGGAGCTGTGCTACAAAGAAGAAATTAAAGATTCTTATTTGACTCACTAAAAGGCTTAACCACTAGATCTGAAATGAATTTAGAGATAACTTCATTCATTTTCTTTCCTCTGCATTTCTCTAGAAAAAGAGCCAATAAATTAGCAGCTGCTTGATCAAGAATTACCCTAATTGTTCAGAGAATGTTTTCATTGTATAGGCTATGGGCATCTCATCCACTAGCTCAGTTTATTCTCTGTGAAGTGGCTCAAAACTGTTTCTATCCATTTTTCCACATGGAAGCACTTTTATTTTAAAGACTGCTCTTCAGCTATTTGTCTTCATGCTTTAGCTTCATAGTTGTAGCTAAATGTATACTAATATGATTTTCTTTAAAGAATAAATATTTTGGTACAGTGGCTTTAAAAATATATTTTATTGATTTTTTACAGAGAGGAAGAGAGAGGGATAGAGAGTCAGAAATATCAATGAGAGAGAAACATCCATCAGCTGCCTCTTGCACCCCCCCCACTGGGGATGCCCGCAACCAAGGCACATGCCCTTGACCGGAATTGAACCCTGGACCTTTCAGTACACAGGCCAGTGCTCTATCCACTGAGCCAAACCTGTTTCAGCTACAGTGGCTTTAAATGTATCCTGGATATTGCCAAAACCGGTTTGGCTCAATGGATAGAGCGTCAACTTGGGGACTGAAGGGTCCCAGGTTCGATTCCAGACAAGGGCATGTACCTTGGTTGCGGGCATATCCCCAGTAGGGGGTGTGCAAGAGGCAGCTGATCAATGACTCTCTCTCTCGTCGATGTTTCGGACTCTCTATCTCTCTCCCTTCCTCTCTGTATAGAATCAATAAAATATATTAAAAAAATAAAAAAAAAATGTATCCTGGATATCATTAAAAGCCTTGCCTAAAAAAGATGCATTTGGAAAAGTGCATAAAAGTTTTTATTTCTCTTGGCATTGTTAAAAAATAGGATTCTTGATGAGAATTAAACAAGAGGGAAGAATTTAGCTCCTTCAAATTCTTTTAGACTCTGGAGTGAAGTCCCTGGGGAAATTGTAGGAGAAATGACAGAGGAGAATGAGCTTTAAAAATAACCAAATCTGCTAATTAGATTTAATTGGGGCACCTCCTTACTATCATCATAATCATCTCTCTCAGTATTATTACACACATCATTAGGAATAATGAAAACATTTCATAGTGAACAAGCTACAAGTCTGTAAAAACAAAAAGGAGATATTTTATAAAGTATAGAAGTAGTCTTATTGCAGCTATCATAAATCAGTGTATATTTTTGCATGTATGCATCCTAGTGTCTATTATATAAAAATTAGAATGCATTATGTGAAATCTAGATAATGGTGAGTGAGATTTTTACACTTCTAAACTAAAACTAGGATTTATCCTTTTTAATCAAAATGTTTTAATTCTTTTGCACAATGAAACAGAGTAATATCTAAGTCCTACAGGAATTAAGTTTGCACTAGCATATATAAAACCTTCCAAAACCCAGGATTTACTTTCAGCCATGTGCTGATAACATCCCTTTGAAAACTGACTGTTAAAGATTATCTTCTAGGAAACTGAATATTTTTGGTTCCAGTATATATATAAACTTGCGATAAAGTTAGAAACATTGATTGCAAGTGTTTTTATGTGTAGAGACATAGTATTTTGTCAAAACGTATGCTATACAAATTTTGATTTTTTTATTTTATATTAGCTTTTAGAAATGTTATAAAAGTTTCTGTGATATTACTATTTAGTACTTCAACCTTGTTAACTCTTAAAATATATTAAGGTGCAAGCAAAAGTGAAAGATTTGCTATGTTAATCTAGAAGTATTATGGTTCACATAAGTTTTATACATCACAACAGAATAGCAAAGGAAAAAAAAGAAAGAAATAATCAGATAAAGCAAAATTATTTTCTATGTTGGTATTCTAGCTTCCTACTCCATAAATGCAAAATCATCCCATTAAAAATAGAAAAAATCATGCAAAATAGATGAAGTAAAAAGCTTACTAATCTGGAAATTGGAATTTTTAATACATTCACTCCTATAGCTATATGACATTTTAATTTTGCTAGATTCCTTCTTCATTTTTTCTTATACGTAGCAACCAAACTTAAGAGGGTCTCGGTGGGTGGGAAAGTTGGTGACTTAATGGCCTAGATTTCTATTTCTTAGCTAAAACTGACGTTAGATATTTTTACATAATTCTCTTTTAACACTGTCTAGACTATTTGTCATGAACAAAACTTAAAAGTTATAATAAATCATACTCTATTCAGGAAAACATGTATTTACATTTTTATTGTAGTCCGTTATATATAAAATTGTAATGATTTTTTAATGAAGGGTGAAGATCAATTATATTATTCATTGTATATAATCAAAGGAAGACTACACACTTTGCGTTTTTAAATAAAGTTTAGATTGTGAGTATGGAATGTATTTTAGAATTAATTTTGTAAATGAAACAGCATTTTTGTCATTTTTCAGTTACATTTGGCCTATCAGTCATGTAAAGTTTGCTTTCTATTGTCATTGCCTATAAAAATAGCCTTTTTCTCCATTTACTAGGTGGAATAATTATGCAGGATGTGGCAAAAGTAGATTTATAGTTGTCAGTAGACAAAACAGTTTATTTTTATGTCATACTTATTAATTATTGTATTACTTATATTATTGATTATTATGTTACTTTTGTCCCACATTATATATGCAAAAAGATAGGTTTTGCTTTGGCTATAACATGTTGGCAGATATTTGGGCTACTGGCAGCAATAGCAATAGAGGTTAACCTAAACACCCCTCTTTCTACTTTATGCTATAACACATCTGTCTTATCCAACCATCACATGGAAATTTTTATCTGAAAAAAAAGAAAGATTTTATTTCTGATTCTAGCCTTGGTTGCATCATGCAATTATTAGTAAGGCTATTTCAGTGCCTTACCAACTAGGAAGGTATAAACAAGCAATTCATTGGTTATGGAAAAGTCAAATTCATTAGTTATGCAGAGGTCAGATTCTTTCAGTTATAAAAGGAAATGCTGCTTCATATGAAAAACACTCCAAAGATGAAAAAAATGGTCTCTTGTTAGAGAGAAGTCAATATTTTAAGTCCACACAAACTGAGGCATTTTATACCAAATTCTTCACGTTGCCTTAGAAAAATCTCATTCATAAATATAGCCATGTAGTATTATATTGCACGTAAGTCTCAGTTTCAAAGTGTTCTTGAGTTAATATTGTTTCAGCAATGAATTACTGTAACATGTACCTTGTTCACAACTGTTATTCAGACTAATCATTTGTGGTATCACGGTGATTGCCTGACAGATTATGTGGTGAATTCAGAGGGCCTTTTCCTTGCCATCACTCTCCAATAGAAACTAGGAAACAAAGACCACAAACTAGAGTCCTAGACCACTGAACTCCATGGCTGGAAAGTGTGCTGCTTCTGGAATTTCTATTCAGTTTTGGATAATGAAATTATGCATGACCAATTTCTAAAACACAGTTAAAACCAAATATATTGGACATGATTTCCTGTCATGTAAAAATATAGACTCTACTTTTCTTAAAATTATTTGTTAAAAAAATTATTATTGCTTCCTTTTTTTATTATATTCAGAATCTATACAATTACTATTACTATTATTACAGTACTAGTAACAGCTGATATTTATTGTATGTTTTTATACCCTGGATCTGGTATGCATGCCATTTCTTAGAATAGTTCTATCAAGGTAGTACAATTAGTATCATCTCCATCTTCCAGATAAAGAACAAGGAATAAATAACTTATTCCAATATGACACCCATCAACTAAATGGTAGAGCTAAGATTTGGACAAAGGTCGGTCTGCCTTTAACCAGTAGCCAGGAAGATATTAGAAGCACCTAAGCATCCTGGTGAATTTGAGGGGTAGAGGTACAAGAGTGTCACATTGTGGCTGCTGTCTAACATCATTTTCACCATGGCCACTTGTCTGTAAATACAATAGATCTGCATCACATGGCTATTTCTCAGGTGAAATGTCTATAACTGCCTCATATGACCCCTCATCGGTGCTAACTTTGATCAGCATAGCAATAATTAACTCCAATACTACATTTTTATGGGCTTTGCCATCAACATATATGCACGAATATATTTCAATTTGGCTTACACAAATATATACTAGTGTGTTTATAGCAGAATAAATGTTAAAATATAATCCCACTTTCCATGTAAATAATGTGAGTCAAATGAGATAAATCAAGAGTGAGTGACATTTTCTTTCTCATGCGTATCAGTGTTGGTGACTCATGCTTCTGAAGCTAGAGTCAACCATGCCATCTGGTGTGCAGAGCAGGTGCTGCTATGAACATGGAGACAACAAACTGATGAACCCAGAAACCCATCATCTCAGAATTCAATCAATGTTACTCATTACATTTACTCGATGAAATTGAAAGTCAGGAAAATATTAATTGATTTTCTATGATAAGGGATGAAAGGTCATAGCTGTCCTCTGTACACCTGGACATTCATGCTCATTCCCTTTTCCCTTCTCCCACCTCACACCACACACAGGCCTTTATGGTATCAACTCAAAGCCTCATCCAGAAATGTCTCCTCTCCCTCTGCAGATGGTCATATAGTTCTATCTTATTTTTAAGGTGATAAATTATAATAATTGCTTTATAAATGATAATTTTAAATTTCTGAAATAACTGATACTTAGACATGGAAACATATGTGTATATAAGTATAAGATTATAAATATTTTGTTTGTAATTTTTATATTTACGTACATTAGAAATGTTATATATTTTCATTTTTGTAGTGGCCATACCACATATTGGTATGATGATTGTGCTGGTTTCAGAAAATGAACTGAGAAATATTTTTTCCTTTTCTACTCCCTAGAATAGTTTGTATTTGGATAAATTTATTTCTTTAATATATGGAAAAATTTATCAACAAAGACATCTGGACTTGGAGTTTTCTTCATGGGAAAGTTTTAAATTATGATTTCAATTTCTTTTAAGTTGTTTTCTACATTACCATTTTTATATTTTATCCTCAAGCCTAACTAAGATTAAGAACATTAATATAAAGTGAGTGTTGACAAGTGAAACTTGAGTAAATATAAGAATTCAGGAAATATGGAAAAGGGTTTCAGTTTATATAGAAGTTCAAGTTACTGATGCTAGAAAATACAGAAGAGTGATATGAGTATGCTTATGTACCATTTATAATGAACACAAATTATATTTATATTTTCAAAAACAGCACATTTTTGTTTAGAAACAAATGTGCAATATCAATGGGTTTTAGCAATTTGAAGAAATTTTTTATTTTATTTTGTCAGATTATTATATACTAGCGACCTGTTGCAGGAATATTCCTGCAAGACTTCCGGCGGGCTTCCCTCCTGCCACCACCACCATCTCCAGGGCCTTGCACGCTGTGCACATAGCCCCACATGCCCGACCCGCCACACCTGCTGCCACTGCACCTGTCCTTCCCGCCCCACCGCACCCACAGCCACTGCTGCCACCTTCTCTGCAGCCACGCACGCTGCCACCACTGCTGTGTGCCCTGATCCACCGCACCCCACAGGCGCTGCCATTGCTTCCCCTCCAGCAGTCACAGCCGCCTTGCTTTCCTTCTCTTCCTTCTATGCTATCTTCAGTCTTCACTCCTCCCTCCCTCCTCGTATGCAAATTAACTGCCATCTTTGTTGGGTTAACTTGAATACTTGCTATGATTGGCTGGTGGGCGTGGCTGGTGGCCTTGGCTTGTGGGTGTAGTGGAGTAGATAGCTAATTTGCATATCACTCTATTATTAGGTAGGATTGGAGGCCCAGTGCACAAAATTCATGCACTTGGGAGATTCCCTCAACCTGGCCTGTCCCCTCTCACAATCCAGGAGCCCTGGGGTGATGTCCAACTGATGGCTTAGGCCCACTAAGCTGTCAGTCAGAAATCCTTAATATTGCCACAGAGGCAGTGTTCGCCACTGCCGTGAACCTAGCTTCTGGCTGAGCTGCAATCCCCCTGTGGGAGCACACTGACCACCTGGGGCAGCTCCCGCATTGAGTGTCTGCTCCCTAGTGGTCAGTGCACATCATAATGACCGGTCATGCCACCATTCGGTCATTTGCATATTAACTTTTTATTATATATTTTTTCAATTTGAAAGCAATAAAAAATTATCAGATTACAAAAATAACCATGATAGGTACCTCAGCTCATCCTTGTAATAAACCTATTGAGCTGGTGTTTCCTGTGGTCAGCATCTCCATCTTCTACAAAATCTGTGGTCTTTTATTTTATTCCACTTCATGGAGAAGGTAATTTAAAGGGCCACAGGAAGTTGTTCCAGATCCTCCATGAGGATGATGCCATATTTACCAAGAGACCAAGCAATCAACGTGTTATCTGTCAGGGAATTTTGCTTTTTATTGACTTGGCCATACCACACTTGTAGATAAATTCATTTACTGACTTCAGGTTTGGTTACCCCCATGCAATATATTTTCCTACAATCCTCAGCATGTAAATGGAAGCCTTGCTGAGCCTAACGAAGGTGTCATTTAAAATCTGGCAAAGGCAAAGAAACTGTTGCACCTCTCAGACTTTGGGCTCACACCATTGGTGACAAATGCCTATTTGTGTTCCAGAGGTACATAGGAGTTACCAGCTATTCTTGCCATTCTAGCTATTCAAGCTCACTCCTGTATATATGCCTATGTTCTTTGTGATAGCGCTTAGCATGTTCACAGATAAGCTTTCTCCTTACCTTTCAAAGTATCTTTCGGGGAATGTCTTTCTCAGGTGTTTGATTGTCAGCTCTGTGAAATTCCTTCATTTTTCTCAAGGGTCCGGGCACAGCAGGAAACTTCTTCTCATCCTCACCTTCCATGGTTCCAGCTGGAAAAGAGGTGCTCAGGGTATTTCTATACCTCAATGTAATTATCTAAATCCACCTTTTAAAACCCACCAGTTGTCTATAGGTTCCTCCCTCTCCTCTATCCACACATATATTAAGTAATATATATATATATATATATATATATATATATATATATATATATATGTAAGGAAGTTAAATGAATGTTTTTTTTGAATTTGGTTTTGATTATGTCCTCTAATTGGCTCATCTACCTCTGAAAGTCAAGTATTTCCCATTTAAAATAATTTTAAGAATTTGTTTGATAGAAAGGTTATCTACCATAAGTTTGCATGATTTTATTTTGAAAGTAACCATGCTTTTCTAATTCGAGCTGGCCTGAGAGAGAAAAGCATACATAGTTTTTACTTATTGAGTCTAGAATTTTTTTTTTAATCTAGGTGATTCATGAAATAGTTCCATATGCCATTGTACAAAATGATATATTTATGTAAAATGATCTGGTTTTCTTGTAGTTGGTGATATTATATTAACTATCACTTTCTTAAAGTAAGGTAAGAAAGTAAAGAAAGAAAAATAGAGTATTTATATTGGTGTTATTCTCTCAAGAAAGTTTTCTTCTGTTTTGTATATTGCTTAGCATAAAAGATCGATTTAAAAATGCTTACTCTCCCAATGACATTTTTTAAAAGAAATAGAACAAAAATTTCATTTGTGTGTAATCACAAAAACCCCATATAGCTATAATAATCCAGACTAGTTGATCTTTGGAAAACTATTTATTCCAGTCATTTGCCCATTTTAAAAATTGGATTATTCGGGTTTTTTGTTTGTTTGTTTATTTGTGTATATATGTGCTTTTAGTTGTATGAGTTCTTTATATACTTTGTATATTGATCCCAATAAAATATATGTTTTGCAAATATTTTTTTCCATTCCATTGATTGTCTTTTCGCCCTGTTGATTTTTTTTTCTGTCAGAGCTTTTTAGTTTGATGCAGTCCCATTTGTTTATTTTTTATTTTGTTGCTTGTATGTTAGACGTGGTTTCCAAAAAAAATCATTACCAAAACCCATGACAAGGAGTTTCTTTTTTCCCCTATGAGTGTCATCCTTTCAGGTCTCACATTTAAATCCTTAATGCACTGACAGTAGAATTTTTATAACATAGTTGAACCGAAGTATTTCATTAAGCAACTATTTAAGTCATTAGGCACATTTGTTTTTTAGCTAATGTTCATTGGTAGTATATTTTACAAAATAGATAGTATTAGTAAATGTAGATTCATTATTTCAGTTTAGCAGATAACTGCATTTTGCTAAAAAGCTCAATCAAATTTCAATTATAACTTAATCTTTATCAAATGTTAAAAAGCTACTATCAAGTTTTAAAAAATCATTTAAATGTTTACTATGGTTTTTGTACTTTAGAATTAGTATTCTCTCCACTGTATTGTAAGCAACTTCCATAATGGGGAGATACAATATCTTTCTTTGAAATCCTGGCACCAAGCAGAGGTTAGACATATAGATTGGTTGCTTCCTGCACTCGCCCCAACCAGGGCAGGAGATCAAAACAGGAACCCAGGTATGTGCCCTTGACTTGGAATTAAACCCACCACCCTTCAGTTGGCGTGCCAGTCCTCTAACCATTGAGCAATGCCAGCCAGGGCAATTTCTTAATCTTTTTACTTAAATTTAAACAAAATTCAACCATCTTCTGAAAAGAAAATGGAGATGGTCACACTACTCTTATTTTGGTCTAGACCAGTGTTTCCCAAACTTCTCTCATGATGAGAATCACCTGGTGGAGTTGTTAAAATACAGATTCCTGAATCCCAACTAAGAAGTGCTAAACTAGAATTTTTGGGAACATATAGGTAGCACTTCTTAGTTGGGATTCAGGAATCTGTATTTTCTCCACCAGGTGATTCTCATCATGAGAGAAGTTTGGGAAACACTGGTCTAGACAATGACAACTTTAATTTCAAGGACTCATAAGTCACAAACAAAAACCAGGTAGAGGTTTGTTATTCTATAGGAAACCCATACTCATAGATTGAGCGATAACCATTAGCAGAGACTGGTCTTACATAACCTGGAAAACTATCAGAAATTGAACTTAATCTATGTCTCTTAGAGCTTACATGTCTCCCATTATTGTCTGTCACTGCTAATATGCTGTACTCTCCTATTTCTGTCAGTAGAATAGGCTTCTTCTGCTTATATATAAGCACCCCTTATATATATCACCCCTGAGTGACTCAGTGCTAGAAGCTTTCCCCCAACATTTGTCATTTGATTGGCACTCATTATTGGTTGACTATAGTCTGTGTTCTTGAAGTTCTGACTAGAAATAATCTGATTGGTTTCGTTCAGCCTATGAATCCCAATGTAAACTAATTTAGACAACATTTAAATAGTTTTGAAATTAGTGTTTTTATTCCATTATCACCTTAGACTGACTGCTTCCTTTAACTTACTCATCTTTTTTCTCCACTTTCAAATATTTTTATCCTACATAATTCTGATGTAAGAATAATTAAGAAATAATTATAAAAAACATATTTTAAAACTATATATTTTACTGATTTTTTTAAAGAGAGGAAGGGAGAGGGATACAGAGTTAGAAATATCCTTGACAAACATCAATCTGCAGCCTCCTACACACCCCACTATGGAAGTGCTCGCATCCAAAGTGTGTGCCCCTGAACCGAATCCAAACTTGGAACCTTCAGTCCACAGGTGGACACTTCATCCACTGAGCCAAACCGGTTTTGACCTGGTGCCATAGCGCCCCCTAGTGACTACATGTCCTTTCAAGCACCCAGACCTACATCCAGGGCTCAGACCTGCATCCTGGACCCAGATCATCAGGGCTGGGCCCAGAAGATTATCCTGGGGCCCAGGCCTCAACCTCAGAATCCAGTCTTGGATCAGGGATATAGTTTTCCATCTGTAACCCAGACCACCATTCCAAAAACAAGATGTCCAAGTGAGGTGCCAGACCGGACTCTGGGGCCCAGACCTCCCTATCCATCCCGAACTGCCTTCCAGGACTCAGACCTCCATCTGGGCTCAGACCTACATCCGGGTCCCAGACCTTATTTATTTATTTATTTATTTATTTATTTATTTATTTATTTGATTTTTCACAGAGAGGAAGAGAGTGGGATGGAGAGTTAGAAACATTGATGAGAAACATCAATCAGCTGCCTCCTACCTCCCCTTCTCCCCCCACTGGGGATGTGCCCGCAACCAAAGTTTGTGCCCCTCAACCGAATCGAACCTGGGACCCTTCAGTCCGCCGGTGGATTCTCTATCCACTGAGCCAAACTGGAGAGGAAGAGACCTACATCCAGGCCCCAGGCCTTTTTTTTTTTTTTTTTAATTTTTTATTGATTTTTCACAGAGAGGAAGAGAGTGAGATAGAGAGTTAGAAATACTGATGACAAACATCAATTTGCTGTCTCCTGCACACTCCCCAATGGGGATGTGTAAACAACCAAGGCACATGCCATTGGCCAGAATCGAACCTGGGACCCTTAAGCCTGAAGGCTGATGCTCTATCCACTTAGCCAAACAGGCCAGGGCTAAAATCATATTCTCAAATGTAGTATTTCTAAAGGCCTTCTTTATCTCTCATCTGTGCTCTCACCTTCCAAATGATGAACATATTATTGCGTAGTGACCAACAGAGCAGTATCTGGAGTTAGAATATTTAGTTTCTTATTCTAGCTCCACCTCTTTCAAGCGTTATGATCTTTGGCTATATGTGGATCATATAAGTTGCCTAATAAATATAATTTATTGGAAATGTTAAACATGAAATGGTGTGTAGTATATAACAACTATCACTACTATATTGTTACAACTATTACTATTACTACTAATCAATTATATTTAAAACATCAGTTTTTTAGGATTTTTAAATTAATTAAACATGTTCAATTACTTTCTTGTTGCTTTTCTACAAAGAGTATAGAAAACTTTAACATAAGCCTCATCAATAACTTTCTGTCAACTTTACCTTTTTGTAATATTTGTCCATTAGAAAAATTCTACCTGCTGCATTGAGATTCACCCAAAACTTTTTGCCGTTTTTCGTAAGACTAGTCATTTTCAAGGCTGCATCACTGTTTTTACCCTCTAAATATCTCTTTCTCATTTTGTATTCTAATGTAAATAGTTTAGAATACTCTAGGTCATTAAGGGATGGGATTAAAATATCTACTTTTTACTTTTTCACAACTTCAATTTTTATTCAACTTATATTGTTTTCGATTTTCTTACATTAGAAGAATAAAAAAGAACTGAACATATAGCACTCCTTTTGAGTGAAAACTGTAAAACCTTAGTTGTCTATTTTGGAAGAACAGTATGGATGGCTCAAATATAAGTCATTCATGTACATAAATTATAAGCACAGAACAATCTAATCCACTGAGATAATTCACACTGGAAGCCTTGGTTTGCCTCAAATCTTGGTTTTATGTAAATGTTTATATCAAAGTACAAATCAAGAGGAAGGTCTTTTTTAGATTAGTGTTAAACGAGAAGATACATGACAGCTCAACTGCCGGGAATAAACATTGTCTGGTGCCTCCAGTCTTACTTCCCAGAATGGCAGTCTTCAAGAGTGCTCACTAAACTCTTTCCAGGAAGAGCTCTGTGAGAATGGCAGCTGGTGGAGAGCCGTCAGGACATTGAAATTCTTCACCTAGTCATTCCTGGAAGGAGGATTATGAAACAGATGTACAGAAACCTTATATTTACATGTGATGAGAGTAACTCACGTGGTGATGATATAAGACTTTTCTTTGGCCCCTCTAAAAGCCTAATGCTATTTCACTGAAACAATAACATGTTGCTCCAAATAGGTAAAATAAAAGTACATTAATAAATATTTGGAATCAAATAGATGTTTTCTTAATCCCAGCTAAATTATCTTGTTATTGTTTTCTCTTTTTCTCCTTCTGCGGTCAATGAGACTTGTGTTCAGACAGGTAGCAGCAAGTTCATAGAACGCTCTTCTGAGGTCACTGAAGTAAGAGTTTTTGACCCAAAATCTCTCAAAACCCAACTGTATTATTGTTGTTGTTGTGTCAAAGTAGAAATAATGTGTTGTTTTCTTGTTTTGTTTTGTTTTGGTTTTGGTTTTTGTTGAAAGTGAGTGATTCTAGAAACTAATTCTTTTGATGTCTCTGGTTGATATGATACAATTTATGCCTTTGCCAGGAGTTCCTTTTATAATAATTTTAAAGAGAAATGATAGTTATTAAGTCCGGTATACTCTGTAAAAGTATTCAATGGAATGCCATGCCAATACATTTACATGGCCCTCCACCCATTTCCAAAGGAAAGGACAACATCATACTTGCTTTTGCACTGCCAAGCCTGATAGCACATTTCAGACACTAATCTTCCCGGTGGTCAGTGCCAGAGCCTGTGCTATTGGATAGCACTTGACAGTTAATTTGAGACTCAGATGACGAGAAATATACCTAAGAGAAGGGATAGAAGGGTATTTATAGAAAAGGGGGATCAAACTTATCAATGTATTGATTTATTCATTCAGTGTGTCTTTCCAAAATGCCATGCTGTTTAATAGGATATTGAGAGAGGGAAACGGCAAGTAAAACAATACAATTTCCTTTAAGTCCTTGGATGCATAGGGGCGAGGACACTCATCTGCATGATTAATATACAGGAGTGTACGGATGAGTTCCAAGAAGCATTTTGAGTAATGAGCTGAGTCCCAAACTGGCAGCCTCAGACTCTCATGTTGTTCTTACACTATGAGTGTCTCTGAAATCTCCTCTCAGGAGCATGGCTAGAAAGAATGCCAGATGTTGAGGTGGCTTTTAAATCCTATCCCTGGGTCAAAGTGGATGACCAGATGTAACAGATCTGGAAGAAGGGTTTTTTGAACACACACACACACACACACACACACACACGAACACATATATACTTTATATATTTTAGGAAGAATAGAATCCTATTGTTTCTTTAGTAACTCATGACTATTGTATCTATTTTCCAAGTAGAATCTTTAAAAGTTAAATCTATTATTATTGAGAGATCTATAGTTTTAAGCTTATGTTAACAAAAGTATAGAACTTCATTTGTTAGAAACATTGTAATATACAAGCTTGACTGTAAATCAAGTGATTGTTAATCAAGTGGTAGTGACAGTAAGTCTTGAAGAGTCCGTATCGGTGACCTTGAATCAAGCTCCTTATTATATTACAAAAATATTCAGATGACTTTTCTTCCAAATACCAATGCCTTTGGAGGCAGTTAGCCATTGGCTTGCTCTCAATATCTTTTGCAGACTTACCTTTCTTAGATATTTATTCAGTCTATAAATATTCTTCTCCCATTTATTGTACCAGTCATCCAAATCAAAACACTCTGCAATATCGATTCCCTTGAAGCATGTGGTCTGGATATCTGAAGAGCCCTCTGGAAAGAAAACAAGATCCTAAGTCAATGAAAATATGCATACTTCTAATTCATTGCTGGGATCATAAGAAAACTAAAAAAGAAATGGTAGAGACAAATAAAACAAAACAAATAATCCATAAAAACAATAACAATAAAACTAGTAAGGTAAGTGAATAGAAAACAAAAACTAAAACAAATAAATATCCAAATAAGAGTTTATGTCAATAGATTGTCAGTAAAGAAATTTCTATCAGATCTACTTTAGGAAGAGGTAAAATGGCCAGAGATCATAAAGTTATAATGAACAAAGAAATAAGTAAATGTGTAAGTAAAATGAAATATGTACTGTCTATATAAGATAATAATATCATTGAAATATGTATTGTTTATATAAGATAATAATAGCATGGTCTAACTTATAGATTTAACAAAAAACAAATACAATTCTGCATATTAATATCATACAAATCAGGAAAGGAAAGATTAGCATTTAAGAGTTCTAGTCTGGCTGGTTGTGCTCAGTGGTTGTGCACTGACCTATAAACTAGGAGGTTATGGTTTGATCTCAGGTCAGGGCACATGCCTGTGTTTCAAGCTCAATCCCCATTCGGGGTGTGTAGGAGGTGCTGTTAATGAATCGTAATGTAAATATCTGTGTTTTTCTGATGGTCTTAGGCTCTACAGCAGCAGTTCTCAACTAAGACCATCGGAAAACACAGTTATTCACATTATAATTCATTAACAGTAGCAAAATTACAGTTATGAAGTAGCAATGAAAATAATTTTATGGTTGAGGGTCACCACAACATGAGGAACTGTATTAAAGGGTTGTGGCATTAAAAAGGTTGAGAACCACTGAGTTAAAAAGATGACATTTTAAATAATCAAAGTGTAATTCTAGAGGGTTCTAAATCAATACAATCTAGTTAATTACTTTATTATTAGGATAAATATTATAATATAGTTTACTATTACATAAAAATGAACTATCTCAATATATTTCCTTTATGGAAGAGGTGTTTTAATGTCATAAAATACAGATGGAAAGCCTCAGTTTCAGAAGGTAAAATTCATCAACCCACATGTGCTTAAAGGCTCCCTCCTTACCCATAGGTAAAGTCACCAATATTCATTTTACAACTTTCCTCCCCAGACCTTGTTTAGGCTGCATTTCCAGGCTGGATTCCAAGAATCAGCTCACTCTTCCCATTCACTAATCCTTGAATTTGCTCCCTGTCTTTTCTTTGGGTTTAACATTGAACATTTATGGGCTCATTTATGTCTCTGCATGACACTAACTTTATTTCACTCTTGGCTTTATGCTTTCCTACCACGATCAACACCAGTTATAGCCACCATAAAGTTTAGGTCTAAGGCTGCCAGACCAGGTGAGGGCCCAGATATTATTAAGCCAATGGAAAAGAATCCCATTCTTTTATTTTTTCAAGACATATTTATTCAGCATCATGTTCAGACTATTACTTTTGGCAATCAACAGCATGAGTTACAAAAACAAACACACATCACACTGCATTAGAACCCTTTGTTGGAATGCTTTACACTTTCCACAAAAAAGAAGCTAAAATAACCTGTGATACAATTAGTCAAAAATTCAGTCCTCAAGTTTTTCCCTCCATTTACATAAGTACTGTCTAAAACATGTCTTCTTTGTAGCAGCCAGGCCCTGCCACCACTGTGCATGGCTGAGTTCACAAATCTCTTGTAACCTGTAGCTTCCCTGCCACTTCTCTGGATCTCTCTCCTGCTAAGATTTGTTGCCTGGCAGTAATTAAAACCTTCTGCCACTGTCATAGCTACTGCTGCTGCTGGAACAGCCATAGCCCCACTGATTTTGTGGTTTGGCAAAGAATTGACCTCCACTACCATAAGGACCAGGGCTTCTGCCTCCAAAATATCCTCCTCTCCTGAGTTCAGAATCTGAAGATTGATTGTTGTTAATTGCCAAACTCATTGTAGTTTTTGCCACCTCTAAAATTGCTTCCATCATTACCAAATCCATTACAGCCATCCCCACTGCCACCATGTCCACTGCCACCACAGCTGCCACCAAAGCTGCCTGGACCACTGAAGTTTCCTCTACAACCAAAGTGTCATTCCACCAACATTGTCAGAGCCACTTTGGCTGAAGCACTGGCCACCTGTTGCTTAGATAGGGCTTTCCTTACTTCACAGTTGTGGCCATTCACAGGGTGGTGTTGCTGAATGATAGTCTTGTCCACAGAGTCATGGTCATCAAAGGTTACAAAAGCAAAGCCTGTCTTCTTGCCACTGCCTTGATCAGTCATGATTTCAATCAATTTTCCATTACTGTTCAAAAGAATCCTTTAGGTCAGTGGTTCTCAACCTTTCTAATGCCACGAACCCTTTAATACAGTTCCTCATGTTGTGGTGACCCCCAACCATAAAATTATTTTTGTTGCTACTTCATAACTGTAACTTTGCTACTGTTAGGAATTGTAATGTAAGCATCTGTGTATTCCAATGGTCTTAGGTGACCCTGTGGATTGAGATCCACAGGTTGAGAACTGCTGCTATAAAGCCTAAGATCATCAAAAAACACAGATATTTACATTATGATTCATAACAGTAGCAAAATTACAGTTATAAAAATAATTTTATAGTTGGGGGTCACCACAACCTGAGGTACTGTATTAAAGGGTCACAGCATTAGAAAGGTTGAGAACCACTGCTGATGTTCTTCAGTGTCTTCTTTGATGCCACCAACAAAAGTCTTTTTCACAGTTAAGCGGCACCAGGTCTTTAAGAATCTTCTTCTGAGACAGCCCTCTCTGGTTCCACACTCTGCCATCCACCTTGTGTGGCTTTCATGCACAACCCCACATGCCTTCTCCACGGTGACATAGTTGACAGACACACAGTCTGCACCTCTGCGCACACAGTCTGTGAGTGTCCCCTAGGCTCAACATGGCTCCTTAGACTCTCATTGATTATCTCAAAGCTCAAACCTCCGATAAAGAGCTTCCACAGCTGTTCTGGCTCTTTGGGAGGCTCTGATTTAGACATGACGACAGTGGGAGGGGAGAGTTTAATGATGCAGAAAAAAGAAAGAATTCCATTCTTTTAAAATGAACACATTAAAAAAAAAAAAAAGGAATTCTAAATCTTTTCTTTATTATAAGTCCTTCTGGCCAGGTTATTATAACACTTACATATCATGTTCAGATAGTCAAATATGTGGACTTTGCAGTTAAACAAAGTTGATGTTGACCATACAAGGGAAAAAGATAGGTGAATGCTGGCTGAGGAGGTATTGTAGGCTGTTTCCTATACTATCTGTGACATAAAGCAAGTCTCTTTATCTTTCTGGGACTTCTTTGATTAATTTATACAGTGTACTTGTACTAGGCTTTTTTTTTCTAAGATTGCAGCTTATTAAATTATATCTAGCTTTTGTATCTTTGTTAATGATGCATCCTATGTCTGAAAACTTCCCGAGTGGTCTGGTCTATAGAAATAACACCTACCTTTGTGTTTCAATGGCAACTTATACGACTCTCTTAGGTTTATAACTAAATTGTCATCATTTCTTTTGCCTCCCATCAAACTGAAATCCTCTTGCTCATTCTTATTTTCTCACTGTCCATCTTGGATTCAACACATAATGTGTGTTCATTAAATATTTATTGAAAATATGAATGAATTACAAAGAATATTTCCAGTTTATATCATATCATACAGTGTTGTTGTTATTGTGTGTGTGTGTGTGTGTGTGTGTTTTAATTATGTTATTTTGATCCAGTTTTGAGGTCCTGAGCAGAGGTCAACCAGTTTCTCTTCTTGAGCAGCTAGTCAAGTACACGCCCGACTATTTTCCTTGTTGGGCACGCACACGCTAGGCCACTGTGTATCCGCTTTAATCAGCTCCAGCTTTCTGCCGCCATGCCCCTGGGTGCAAAAACCCTGTGTGGCCCTGCCTGGCAGCCTTCTCTATTGGGGAGCTATAACTAACAAGCAGTCCTGCCTTTCATCTATCTGGTGTTAGTAGGTTATTTCTTACCATCAAAAGGACCTTTAAATTTCATAAAACACATAACCACCCTTACCTAAACGCTATGGGTGCCAAATAAAAATAATCAATTTAACCTTTCTATTCAGAACTACAAATAAAATGTCCCTTAGAAATTGGGAATTAAAAAAAATCTTTATTATAAAAAATATTGAAATAATGCCCTAGAGTGGACAGAAATATGTGAAGACGACTACCATTTTTTAAAACTAACTTTGAACTCTTTAAAAGAAGCTATTATGCCATATTCCACACTTATATGCCTCTTGTGTTTCTAGATGCATAATAGGAACTTAAAGACAATTACCAAGTGATTGAATTCAGGACATATATTGATTGGTCTTCCTAGGAAATGATACTATTTCATGATTTCTGTGAGGACAATTTAGTGCAATCTAACCATACTCATTTAAGGTGATCTTTAGACCCAATAACATAATAAACAGATACAACAACATAATAAATAGATACAATAATATAATAAAATAGATCAAATGACAGAATTTAATTGCAATCAAGTTCAGACACAAGTAGTATGCTATTTTAAAGTATGCCCTGGTGTTTTTTTTTTTTTTTTTTTTTTTTGCAGTTTCCAGCATCTGCTGAATTTACTCTATAGGTTGCATTGTCCTTACATTTTGGCAGACACATAAGAGAGAACATATTTTCCTTACTGCCCCTCACACTCTTTGATTGGAAGGTTCCACTACTTTATTTGGACATTTTCCATCATGCTCCTTATAGTATCCATATGCTAGCTTTTTATGCCTGTTAATGTTTTTCTTTGCTCTGGGCACCCATCCAAACACACTACTTTGAAATATGGAACTCCTTATTTAGTTATATAGCCAATATCTAAAAACCTCAACTAAGAAAAGATTTCCACCAGCATTTTCAAAGGTGCTGTTAAGATCAATCAAGGCAGCCACTCAATGAGTGTGGAAAAGGGTCTTATAACATCTCAGGAAACCATCCCATAAAGCCTCTATCGAAAAGAACATATCGGAAGATGGATACTACAAACCACCCCAAGGGGAAGCCAGCCAAGCTCAGCAGCAACAGATGGAGAAGAAAAGCACTTATTGACTAACTTCCTTGTGTGGTTGTATTTATGTTTCTACTCATTGGGTGCAGATTATGTTTTTCTGCCAACAGTAAATGCTATTGATTTGATACATGTGAGCTCTGCTCCGCACTGCAGCCCTCTGAAATGTAGGGATGGGAGAGAAACATAAAGTTTGTTTTCTAAGATACAGAAGATAACCCTTACACTATTCAGACACCTTTAGTCCGGAAAGGCTTATGGCTAAGGAATTTGCATATTGTCTTTTAGAAAGAAAAAAAAAAGGATAGACATGAAACAAAATACATTTTGGATGGAGATAAGCGATGCTGCTTCTTTTCCAGATGTCTGCCCAATTTCCTGGCCAGAAACGTCAAAGATTTATATGAAAAATTCCTTAAAAAAATGCTTACCGATGCTCTGTGAAGAAAAAGCAAGGCGCACATAACGACTTCATCTCAGAGTGAGTCGTGATGAACAAGATACCACACCATGACTGAGAAAAAATGAATTCAAAGACACCAGAGATCGGGGCTCTCTGGCCATTAGCAAAGCCAGGCTGGCTACCAGGAGCAGAGGCTTTTGATCCTATTGTGGGTTTGCCCCTTTGTGATGACGTCATGCCACCTCCGGCATTCAGGAAGTAAACATTTTAAAGCAACTGGCTATGTCACTTGAAAATCCAATCCCAGAGTGGCTGGCTGGAAGCCAAGGAGTTACTCCCAGATGCATAAGAAGAGTGGTTGCAGCATATAATTAGGTTAATGCTGGACTAGACCCTGCTTTTGATGAGTTGGCAACTCCCATGACTGCTTTGCTTTAAGTGGGCTGGTGCCTGGGAGGGAAATATACCTCTGGGACTTAACAGGAGACAAGCACCAGAAAGCAATTGAAGGGCTAGGGTTTCACAAATGGTTCAAATAATGGAATCATAGAACAGAAAGGTCCTCCGTATGGGTTCCTGACACTACCTGTGTTTTAGTCTGAAAGAGGAAATCTGGTCTTCTTTTTCATCTAGATCTCCACCAAAGGGGGCTCCACCCTCTTCTTGGGCGAAGTTTTAAGGTTCAATATATCAAAAAGTTCTTCCGTATGACACCTTGAAGTCTCTTTATTACCGTTAAGACCTAGTAAGTTTCTCTCAGAATATTCTTTCATATACATGTGTGTGATTCCCTCAGACTAACTCCTACATTCTTTTTTCTCATTAGAATTACTTTCTACACTCTGAAAATTTAAATTTCATGGTGGCTCAAAATTTACCAGAATTCCATAAATTCTCAGTTCTGATAA
This sequence comes from Pipistrellus kuhlii, assembly GCF_014108245.1. Lineage (NCBI taxonomy): Eukaryota > Metazoa > Chordata > Mammalia > Chiroptera > Vespertilionidae > Pipistrellus > Pipistrellus kuhlii. Next base: position 44,326,665 of record NW_023425405.1, on the reverse strand, counting down.
CATGGAAAACATTGCACTCTGGTGGTTGGAGTTCCTGTTAAAGTTATGGTCACTTGCAATAAGTAATGTCTTCTAGTATACTTGACTTTTTTTTTTTAACTCTCATTCGAGGATATTTTTTTTTATTGATTTTTAGAGAGAAGGGAAGATGAGAAAGGGAAACATTGATTGGTTTCTCATACATACCTTGACTGGGGATTGAGCCCACAACCTAGGTAGGTGTCCTGATCCTGCCAGGGAATCGAACCTGCAACCTTTTGGTGCAGGGGAGGACACTAAAATTAACTGAGCCACTTGACCAGGGCCTAGTCAATACTGTTAATTGGAAAGGAATATGAGGGGCTACTAAATAAACCTGTTACCCAATATTAAATGGTTATGTTACTTACAATCACATTTGGCTGAAAGTAAGAATAAAAAAAATATTAACATATATAATTAGTATCTGGCTTATAAGAAAATATGCTGGTTTTTATGAAAGATACAAGCTATTATTCTCTTTATTATTCAACATATAGAATCATATTTTCTACAGGTTTTCATTATACCTCAGAAACATACATCTTTTAAACATTTTAACTGCTATAATGTGCCTGAGTCATATGCTAGCACTAAAATATTACAGATGCAATAATTTCCAAACTGAACATTTAATAATACTGCTAAGATATTGTGTGTACTCTGGGATATAATTCTAAAAATGTTTTTTCAGTAGCACATTTTCTAATCTGCCAGCAACAGAAATCAACATGGACCCTATACTACTATGGCATAATTCCCTGGGGCCATCAGTCTTCTACTTGGTGATAGGTTCATTAGATTGGATTGCTGGTCATCATGAAAAGAGCAATATTTTGTCCTTACTGGTATGCTTCTATGTATTGAGATTTGTCATTCTTGCATAGAGTGCTTCTCCCAAAACTGCCATCCATGAACTTGCAGAATGCCTCATACACTGTCATACAGCATTGCTTCTGATCAAGGAACTCCCTCCACAGCGAATGGAGTCCTTGGTCTTTCTGTGTGCCCCATCATTCTGAAGCAGCTGACTTGGCAGAATGGTTACACAGCTCTCTGAAGACCCAGGTACAACCCAGATAGGTAGAAATATATCTTGGGGCTCAGTTCAGCTACCAATATATGTGCTGTTTTTCCAATAGCCAGAATTCTCGGGCGCCGGAAAAAGAGGTGAGAACGGGAATAACACTGCTACACATGGGGATCCACTAGCAAAATTCTTTCTTCCTGCTGCTGGTCTAGAGGCCTTAGTGCCGAAGGGAGGAATGCTTGCACCGGTTACTCCCCTGACATAGAAGTTAAGACTGCCTCCCAGCCACTTGGAGCTCCTCATGCCTCTCATCTGCAGGCATAGAAGGGAGCTAGTGAGCTTATTGAATTTATCGATCCTGACAACTGAGGGGAAATTGGACTGCAATTGAAATAAGGCAGGGCATGCCTGAAAGGTGTTTCTCCGTACTACCATGCCCTGCCAGTGAAGTCCACGGGCAACTGCAAGTATCCACTTCACAGAGGACCGGGAATGTCCAGGCCCTTCAGGAACGAAGGTTTCGGTCTCTTCATCAGGCAAACAACCACAACCAGCTTTGCTATTTGCTAATGGGAATGAAAGCAGCTATCGATAGTTATAAATACCAGTGTCAGCCATGTGGTTAGTTGCAGAAACAAGAATTATATGTCATGTCCTTATTGCTTTGTGAATATGTCTGTGTATGTTATGTGGAAAATCCTGGCCAATATAAAAATATAGGCAATAAAATGATGACAAGAGATAAAAGAAACATTATGAGAATTAGAACACATACAAAACAAGAAGTAAAAAAGGCAGAAAGAAGATAATTTTTAAAACCTTCTCAATGAATATAGTCAGCAAGGCATTCACAAAAGTGAGTTTCAACTTCATATTTTGACAAACACCATCATCTTTATTATAGAATATTATGCTGAGCAATAACTTTATTCAAAATTATTTAATAACAGAGAGCTTGTTTTATGATTATAGAAGATTCTAGTTAATTTTATGCAGAACCAAAGGTTGCCTATAGTATATTGTATAAACTATTCTCAACAAACAGTCTTTATTTTGAAATACTGAAAATAGAATCTCAGTTACACATTTTTAGGCAAACTATGTTTGCTTTCAGTGGTCAAGATGAAAAGTTATGTTTTATAAAAAAAAATGAAAATTTTATATGCAATCTTAAATTAATTCCTGAATATGAGCCATATTTTTAAGCTAACTTGGGAAATATCAAATGGAAAATATGTAACTAACTTAAACCATTATAAGATTAATTGAAATTATTATAAAGTATATAGAGAATGAGTCAAATAAATAAACTAGAAAACAAATATAACACATACCTGTATATTTTACATTACATAATAAATAGCAATCACTGACAATTACTTGTCCTTCTATTAGAGTGGAAAATCCTTGGAGTGATTTTTAAAAAACCATTTGATAAACAGAAGATCAGCATGGTTTTAACTTAGCTTTGAGTAATATTTATAGTCTGTTATAAGACAATATCACTTTTAAGAGCTGAAAGCATTCCATAAAAACAGTACCAAGTACACAGATTATGTGCCATAAATTCCTAACCTTAATGTCCTTAAAGAGAAAGCTACTGCTCGGATACCAGAAACATGACTTTGGTATTTTGCCATAATTACAAATTTTGTCTTTGGTTTATCTTAAACACATTTGACAATTTGGGTTTTTCTCTAAAGAGAAAATCTGCTCCTTATTATAAAGTTGTAAATGTATTTTTTGAAAATTTAAAAATGAAACCAGAATATAAGCAAAATATGAAAAAGTTTTTCAAAGTTGATAAAGCTTAAGTGTGCTATTTTAATTGCAATTTGGAAAGATGGTTTGGATTGCTTTATAAAACAAGAGAGAAATTATAGATTCCTCATATGGGCATATTTAAAAGGTAACATTTTTTTGTCACTTTAAAATTTATTTATTAAAAAGTAGAGATGAAGTTCAGTAAAAATTAAATATAAAACAAAATGATAGGAATGCACAGTTATATCAGTAGATGTCATTCTGATATACAGAAGTGAATTGTAGCAAAAAACTTTTAGATTAATACTAAAATAGAAATTTAAGAGGAAGAGGTAAATTCTGAGTATAAGTAATAAACAGACACATTTATTATAGTATAATCAAGTTATTCAAGATAAGTAAATCATAGTCACACATTTGAAAGTACTGATGATAAAAATAATATAAAATCTACACTATGCTACTATTGATACAATGAAGAAATTGAATATTTAAGAGACTTTGATATGCCCTATAATAATTTGGCTTCTAAAGAAAAAAAAAGTTGGTAGACATCTCCCCAATTTGACAACAATCCTAAAAACTTTCATGATATTAATTGATAGGCTAAAACAATTCCAATGGATGCTTTTTCTAGTATCTCTATAGTAAATTTATTACAAAATTATTGTTAAGTTAAGAAACAATCAAAATGTATACAACCAAAAGTGAAAGAAAAAACATTACTAGAAGTGTGTCAGACCACTAACAAAAAGCCCTAGACTCCCCTCTCGCTGCACATGCACCAACACCTCTGGAATTGCAACAAATATGAGAAATGAGCGAACCAGCTACTTGGCTAAACCAGGTTACTGCCCCTTCAGCTACATTCTTTGATACCTACACTGGTTTGGAATCAATGACCAAACTGAGTTACTAAGCGAAATAGAGACAAACTCATAAAGAGGGAGCAGGTAGAAAGCTCTGGTAAGTGAGGTGTTTTTGTTTTCTTTGTTTTTTGGCAGGGGGATGAGCAAAAAAAGGGAAAGAGAGAGAGAGAAAAAAAAAATCCTTCATTATGGCATGAGTTTGGTTTTTCTTTTTTTTTTAAAACATATTTTATTGATTTTTTACAGGGAGGAAAAGAGAGAAATAATAGAGAGTGAAAAACATTGATCAGCTGCCTCCTGCACATCCCTACTGGATGTGCCCACAACCAAGGTATATGCCCTTGACTGGAATCAAATGCTCTATCCACTGAGCCAAACCGGCTAGGGCAGGGATTTGGTTTTTCATTAGCTGGTTTCAGCTGTCACCTATTTTCTATTTATAACAGATTGTCCATAATTTCTTTGAAGAAACAGGACTGCTTCTTTTTTTTTTCTTTTTTTGTCTCTCTCTGCAAACAAAAGAAAAACATTGGGTGGCTGCACATGATATTTTAGTGGGTGTGTACTTCGAATAACTTTCTCCATGATTACTGACAAACTGCTCCCTGCACTCAGCTCTGTTACTCAGAGTCTTATTAAAATATTTAGTTTCTAAATATGATTATCTAAACCCTGAGGGGAAATAAACAAATTAAAGAATAAAACGCCTATGCACATTTCATTCCGGTATTTTTGCGCTCATATTACTAGTGTGTCCAGCCCTGTACTTCTTCCTTTACCTTCACCTATAAAAATGTGTATTGTGAATTATTTATTTGTAAAACCAGAATGTTGTGCTCACTTGGATGCTCCATGAACTAGAAAATTAGGATGGCCTAGCATCCTTGGCGAACCACTAACAAAGTTGGTGCTCTCGTTCAGAGCAGATGGGGAAAGAACAAGGCTTATTAGGCAACATGCACAGGTCTAGCACGCGATGGACAAAGATGCCCCCAGAAATAAAGGAAATCAATTAGTATTTTGATGTGATAATAAACTATTTCCCTATTTATTTTCATTGATCCATTGGTCATCTGCTTTTTTTTTTTTTTTTCCCCAACTCTCCATCCCTGGCACTGAGATTACATTTGTGAGGAGAAGACAGACACTGAGGTATTGCTCACTGAACCTTGCTGAGGGGGTTCCAAGGTGGTAGCAACCTACAAGACATCCTCTAAAGACATCCTCAATCAATGCATTTTTTTCAATTCGTTTTTGAGAGAAAGGTAGAGAGATTTCACATATATCCCCTGCCCCAAAACCTGCATAGCCTCCTTAATTATTACACCATCCACCACAGAGGTACATCTGTTATAGCTGACGAACCAACCGTGATACATCATTTTCACTTACCTCCATAACTGACATCAGGAGTCACTCTTGGTAGCGGCCTGCATTCTATGGGTTTGGCCAGGTATCAATCACTGTAAATATTAATAGAATAGTTTTTAATGTCATGAAAATCCTCTGTGCTCCATCTATTCATCCTTCCTCTCTCCCTCCAAAAGCTGGCAATAACGGACTATTTTACTGTCTCCATTTTGGCTTTTTCCTGGAAGGTCATGTTGTTGGAATCATACAGGTGGAGCTTTTTCAGATTGGCTACTCTCACTAATATTCATTGAAGTTTTCTCATGTCTTTTCAGGGCTTGCTAGCCCTTTTTTAAAAGTACCCAATAGTATTCCATTATCTAAATGTACACTATTTATCCATTTACCTACACAAAGTCATCAGGATTGCTTCTTTTCTCTTAGATTGTCAAATAAAAGAATGATGACAGTGTAAACAAGCATAGTCCAGTGTGAATTAATAAAAAAATATACTTACAACTATTTTTTGTCAGATGAGCTATATATATGTATGTGTGTGTGTGTGTGTGTGTATGAGAGTGTGTCACATAATTTTAGTAATTGGTTTATGTGTGCCATGAGATTAAAATGTTGAAAATCACTGCCCTAGACAATTGATTTAGCTCTAAGTCCTCATTAGAATTTGAGATTTCAGCTTCATACATTCACTTGCCTTAAATGTTTCATACAAAGCAACAAAGTATAAATTAGAAAATTGAATCTTTCAACAAATGTAGAAATGCTCTTAATGAGAAAGCAAGTTTCCCCTTGCCTTCTCTCTCTCAGAATCCTGTTTGTCCCCTTCTTCGCACTCACTAACTTTACAATTATTTTGTTCCTTTTGCTACAGTTTGCTTCTCTCACTAGAATGCCTGTTAGAAGAGGTGTTTTACTCATATATCCTGGGCCCAGCACAGCACCCAGCACAGAGCAGACACTTTTAAACAAGGTATTGAGTTTAATGCTTTAAAATAAGACATTTTATTAATATTTACCACTAGGTGGCATTTTCCTTCCATCTGAAAATCTTAATCCTTGTCTTTTTAAAATTGGAGATACTGAGTACACTTTATTAACTTGGAAAGATAAAATGTTTCTGATCAATCAATCACCTCAACTTATTAAGAACACATATGCTCTATAGCACACATTCCTCTAAAATATGTATTTTATAGTTAAGCCAGCTAGAATTTAAAACACTGATCTAATAAACTATTCAAGCTTCCCAATTTAGATTCATATATTCACATATATTCATATGTTCATATATTCACACACACACACACACACACACACACACACACATATTTAAATGATATGAAATAGACATAATGGCCAAAACCATGCATCATATAGTATTTCAGTTATCTAAGAATATAGTATGTATTTGATACGATTTAATAAGAGGTGGATAATTTTTAATACACTAAAAATAAAGTTTTGTTTTCATAAGAGAGCACAAAACAAAGTCAATGCTCACGGTGAGGCTCTCCTGCTTGAGTTCCTGTTTCCATCCCCCTGGCCGCAGCCTCAGAGATGGAGTGAGCCTGCGAGATGAGATGTTCCTTAGGAAATGCCCATGAGTGCCACAGGTGTGGAAAGGAGGTAAGGGAACAGGATCGGGCAGAGAGGAACGCAGGCTCCGGAGGCTGACAGGAGTCAACACTACAAGTCGCTCTGGGGCCGAAAAGATCCATTAGAGCAGTTGGCAGTTAGGCCCTCATGGCTGGCTTGTATTCCTCCATCCACCGGTCCCTGGGCGTGGACCACGGGAAGGGAGCAGCTGGGAGAGTCAGTAGTGCAGCTGGGGAATGAGTCCCTGAGGAGACTGGGAGCTGAAGGGCAAGGCCACAGGTCCCGTTTTGGAGGGGGATCTGGAAAGTGCCGGGTCTATCACAGATTCATTTTAGGTTGAATTTATGTGAAACAGTAGGTAAGTGGGGACTCGGAATGGGTAAGTATAGTTAGGAACAAAGCATATTTGGTAGAGCAAGTGAAATACTTGAATGTGATGATATATTAATAAATTAATAAATTAAGACATATTGTTACTATGCAGGCCAGGAGTTGAGAGAAAAGTGTAGTCACCTTGCATAGTGAGTTTTAAAAATATATATATATTTTATTGATTTTTTACAGAGAGGAAGGGAGAGAGATAGAGAGCTAAAAACCTCGTCGATGAGAGAGAAACATCGACCAACTGCCTCTTGCACACCCGCTACCGGGGATGTGCCTGCAACCAACGTACATGCCCCTGACCAGAATCGAACCTGGGACCTTTCAGTCTGCAGACTGACGCTCTACCACTGAGCCGAACCGGTTTCGGCTTGCATAGTGCGTTTTAAGTGGAACAAAGACGTTATTGAAATAATTTAGCATTGATAAAGCTATTCTGCTCTGTTATGTTTTGATACATGCCCGCTCTAATTCTAAATGTTGATATTGATGTTCTTGATTAGAGAACATTATGTTTTAAGTATCAAGAAGTTTAAATTTTTAAATAGCGGAATTTGCCTGAAGGCATTCTCAAGAAAATGTAAATAAGTAGGTGTAAGAAACAAAAACTCCCCTCTTAACTGTAAAATAACTTCTCTGATTAATTTTCTCCATCAAAAGGCATACCTTTGTCTTCCTTGCCCTCACCCCTTCTTCCCACTTCACTTTTTAAAGTAAATTTTTACTTTGTTTTATGTCATTTAGAGTGGAATAAAGTCCCAAGGAGGAAATATTTTCAACAATTCTGTAATTCTGCAAATCGAAATTCTTTGTTCAATATCTTTGTGACCTAAAAAAGTTCAAGGAAAGCCTCCTGTATGTTCCTACCTCATTTACCAGAAGATGGCGCTCTTGCTCCTCAGCGGCGAACCTGGAGTATTTGAAACTCCTCCCACGCATCAGTCGTCTCTCCCCTCGAAAGAAGTGTAATAAAAAAAGGCGCCTTCAGCATGTTTATCTGAACCCATTGAGATTCTTTACATGCAGGTGCAACTAATCCTTTCAAGATGTAATGAAGCTCAATAAATCCTCCTTTTGCAATATCTTCCCTGGTCTTTGGGGCTGACTTTGCTTTCTGTATGAAGCAAAGTGCAGAACTGCTCTGCACAAGGCTGCGCGTTTAAGCAATAAGGAGACTGCTCCATTGTCTCTTGTCAGGCTGCCTGGGACGCAATTTCCTTTTTCCTGTTCTCAAAATTAGCTGATGAGAGCAAGTTCCCAGGTGAGCATGAGTTCTCCAGATCCCCCTGCCCCGTGAAACTGGTCACCAAAGAACCATGCCTTCGCTAGCTGTTATTCTCAACTTTATGCGCTGGCAAATTCACTGGGGCACAATGGATTATGCTCCCATATTTCTATAGCTGCTTCTTATTATTACAACAAAGTGTTTAGATGCTATTTATTTTTCTTTAAGTTATCGTGTAAACACTGAAGTTATAAATTGGAATTTTTCAGAATTATTATAAACATGGGGATCACTATCAGCCAAGAAAGTTACAATAACATCAATTGATAAGGTATGGGTGTTAGCCCTTCAGTCACAGTTTAGAAAATGAGCTGCTAATGAGAATGGATGAAAAGTAAATGCAGAAGAAGCCTTTATTCATGCCAATGATTTAGGGCTGACGTCTGTCTTCCTCCTTCAATACTCCTCAGCTTTCCTGCTGCCATTTGTGTTCATACTAAAGCATGCCTCTAAGAGTTAGATATGGAAATACCATGCTGTGCCCACCTCCAGTTCTCCCTCTCCATTGACTCTAAGCTAGCTGTTGAAGGGCTAACCAAACAGATGCATTTTGTCCAAAGCCACCAGAGGGATCTTGTAAAACCCTCAACCAGACTGAGTTCATTTCCTGCCTATTTTAAGATTTCCCAACATTTTCAAATTGCATGTAAAATTAAAATCTGTGTAAGTCTTTGTTACATTTTTTTGAACTCCTCTCTAATTTGATAGCCTATCCTTTTTTAAGCGGCTTGATTTGGGATCCCGGCATGCAGCAGGCTTGTCAGCCTCAGGATCTTTGCGACCACCATTTCTTCTGTCTCCAGCATTCTTACTGCTCTTTGGGTGTGTGTGCCTGTGAGTGGGCTTCTTTATTTACACTCAAATCCCAGAATCAATGGCATTCATTGACTTTCTCTGCAAAGTTCTCTTTTTAACTTATCCTCAGCGGGTCACTGCTGCGTTGGTTTCCGAGGCCCCGCATAACAAATCGCCCCAAACTAGGTGTTCTGTTCCGGAGACCAGAAGTCTGGAAGTCTGAAACCGAGGTGCCCCCTCTGCAGGCTCCTGGAGAGACTCCTGTCTTTCCCCTTCCAGCTCCTGGTGGCTCCTGATATTCCTAGCCTTGTGAAAGCATAAATCTTGTCTCAGCCTCCTCTCTCTTGCCAGGCCTTTCTCTCCTGTGTGTTTTCCTGTGTTTTCTCATCCTGCATGGATGCTGGTCACTAGTAGCTTGATTTAGGGCCCACCTCAATCCAGTAGGACCTCTGTAAAAACCCTATTTCCAAATAAAGTCAGATGGATTAAAAAAAAAATATTTCAAGAGAAAGGGAGAGGTTCAGCGGGAAGGATAGGAAGGTATGGGGGAGATAAGAGACCAACTGAAGGATTTGTATTCATAACCAATGGACACAAAACTGTGGGGGGTGAGGGCATGTATGGGATTGGGGGTGAGGGCAATGGTAAGATATGTACATATATAATTTCTAAATAAAAAAAAATGAAAAAAAAGAGAAAGGGAGAGGGAGAGGAAAATAGAGACATTAATGATGAGAGAGAATCATTGAGTGGCTGCCTCCTGCCTATCTCCTACTGGGGATTGAGCTTGCAACCGGGCATGTGTCCTGACCAGGAATTGAACTGTGACCTCCTGGTTCATAGGTCAACACTCATCCACTGAACCACACCAGATGGGCTAGATGGATTTTGGAGGGACATTGTTAAATCCACTATATTCACTGTCTGATATATTTCATGATTTATGTTTTGATTTCTTTATTGTCTTTTTCATCCCACCTTCCACTCTGAAATAAGAAAAATTGTCTGTATGTGCTGTACTGACATATAATTTCAGTAAATCCTTTCTTTTAAATTTAAATTTAAAATTTTTTTGATTGAAGGTCAGATAATTAGCTTCACAGATAAGAAAAATCTAAAGGAGTTCATCAACACCAAACCAATATTATATGAAATGCTGAAAGGTATTCTTTAAGAAGAGGAAGAAGAAGAAAAAGGTAAATAAAAATAAAAATTATGAACAACAAATACATATCTATCAACAAGTGAATCTAAAAATCAAGTGAATAAAAAGTCTAATGAACAGAATAAACCGGTGAATACAATAGAAAAGGAGTGGACTGACAATTCTTTGGGGAAAGGGATGTAGGGGGTGCGGGAAGAGACTGGACAAAAATCATACACCTATGGATGAGAACAGTGTGGGGGAGGTAAAGGCATAGGGTAGGGTGGGAACTGGGTGGATGGGAATAAAGGAATAGTTATAATAATCTGAACAATAAAGATTTATTAAACTTAAAAAAAGAGTGTTGGCCTCTATGCCAAGAGGTTATACGTAGTTCTATTCTGGTCAGGGGCAAGTATCTGAGTTGCAGGTTCATTCCAGAGCCCCAGTTGGGGCTCATACAAGAGGCAACCAGTCCCTTTTTTATTTTTAATAAATGAATGAAATGCTGCTTCCAGTCATCATAGCTGAAACCCTCAAACAGTGCTGGCATATGACTAATCTGAGGCATATGACTAAACTAATCTGGCAGATAAAGTTTCTGAGCATGTCAAACTAGATATTGGACTTTGTTGAATACAAGTAGGTAATTTTTTCTTTATGTGGCCTTTGTTTGGTTAATCTTTAGAATATCCTTTGGTTATCCCTAACTCAACATAACTTCTCTTTAGTTAAATCTCTTTCCTTCCAATAACAGTCAGTGGTAACAGAAGAAAGCTAACAGTGGATACAGATGATATCACAACTCCTAAAAGCATCTTTGGATATCTCAAATGCAATCTCTCCTTTAACTCTTTGAGGGTATATCCAGGGTATCCCAAAAAATTTATACATAAACTTTGAATAGTTACAAAGACAGTGTTTATTAAAATACATTTCATTTTCAAAATTGAGCTATCAGCTATGAAAGTGTATATACAGTTTTTTTGGAAACACCCTGCATGTGTTTTAAATTCCTGTTACCAATACTTATTCACAAAAGGTTTCATCCTTTGCTGCACATTCATATCATACTAGAGGCCCATTCACTGGAGGGGAAGGTCCCTCAGCCTGGCCTTCCCCCTATCATAGTCCAGGAGCCCTCAGGGGTGGGAGGTAACCCAGCAATTAGGGGAAGGTGGTGCTCCATCACACCTTTGCTGCTGTCACTGCACAAGTCTCGGCGGGCACTGGTTACCTGAGCCTCTGGTGGCCCTGGGTGGCTGGGGGGCTGAGGGGACTGGGCACCGCCATCTTGTGGCTGTAGGCACCACCATCTTTGAGGGTGTGGTGGTCAATTAGCATACTTTCTCCTTATTGGCTATGGGTACCACCATATTTGAGGGCGGGACAGTCAATTAGCACATTCCCTCTTTATCAGATAGGATGAGGAACTTTTGAGAATCCTGATTCCCAGGTAGGACCCTACCAAATACATCATAATATCAAATCCTCATTTATTGAGGTCTCAACACTTTTTAAAGAGTTGCTAATGCAGCAATGGTTGATAATCACTGCTGTATCTGATCCATTTTCTCCCCTGAGGCTGGCTCTCCTAAGGTATCTTGTGATCCAAAAGTGTTCCTGCTTGTAGTCCAGCCTCTCTTCCAGGAGTTGCCTCTTTTAGCTTAGGGCATCTGTCTGAAGGAGGAGTGGTCAAACTACAGCTGGCCCTTTAACTGTTCAACGTTTTCAGTGGGTCTGGTAGAAGGGCGAGATTAGTCTTAAATAGAAGGGTGTCTGCTCTTTTATTCTGGGCCTTTTCACTCCCATTTTCTCTCGCATTGCCAGCTGTCTAGAGCATTGTCTTTTGTCTCCAATGCTGGAAGTATATCTTGAGACAAACACTAATAATATAGCTTGTCTTGGTGGAGAGGGATGTGGTGTGTGGGATGACAGAGGGGCAGGAAATGTGTGTGGGCTATGGATAGACTGTTCTCTTTGTGGCACCCCAATTAGTCCTACTACAATTCCCAGGTCCCTCCCATTCCAGGCATCCACCGAGGGATTTCTGAGGCTTTGCTCCTATGAAATAAAAAAAAGAAAAAGAAAAAGAAATCATACTCTTCCAAAAGTCTGTTAAGCTAACTTTCTTCTACTTGATCAAAGTTTGTCTTCATTCAGTCTTTCAGGAATAGTTTAGTTCTGACCTTCTGAAACTTTCCTTCTCATTTCTGATTATGGCTCTATATTTACACACACACACACACACACACACACACACACACACACTTTCTTGCAGTTCTAGGGTGTAATGTGAACAAAAAAGACTGTAGTGTGTACTCAGTATGCCTTTTGGTCCAATGCAATGGCATGGCATCAAGTTATATATACTTTTTACTAATATATACATATTTATACTATATATTATAAGAAAATGTCTCATTCATACTTAAAGATTGCACTACTTGTTAAGAAGATTTAACATATTTCCAGTAATGCTTTAACTGCAAATTAACTGATTAATGATCTATTGAGAATTTACTACTATGTGTTTAAAACTAAACTGGAAGCTGCAGATGTAAAGATAAATAGGACATGCTTTATTTTCTCTCAAGAAGCTCACCATTTGGTTAAGATGCCAGCCAGATAAAAACACAGAGGATTTAGCCAATATATAATATAATGACTGCTGGAGTAGAAGCATATTTAGAAAGTTTTTCTGCAGTTTAAAAATAATGTAACTGATGCCTTTGAAGGGTCAATATTTGATATTTGTTACTGCTTTTTTGTGTTCATTCTCAGTTCCCTCTGTGGCCTTTGTCTGCATTCGGGGACTCTCACTGGGAGGATAGGGAGGGTAGTGGTGCTTTGCTTAAGACCTCATAGTTTGAATCCCTTGACTTTCTATGGTCATGTTATCTGAGCACCTAGTAAGACCTTTCTAAGATGGTTTTGCATTCTTTATACCATCTGGCATTGACTCTGCCTCTTTGTCCTGTGAGCTGTGTGAAATCTTTGTTTAAAATACGCCACTTTATTTTAGCTTAGTGTCAGAATGACCTGCCTGCTGCCATTGTCTTGCTGGAGACTAATCTATGTAACAGGTGCATTTCCTCAACAACTTAATTATATAGTTTCTGCCTGGTGTTACTATATTTGATTTAGAAACCATCCCATTACTGCTCTTCATATACACTTGGCCAAAATAGCTGGAGTAAAGAATCCCAATTAGATTGAGCTAAAATGGGTTTTCTTTAGCTAGATCTTATTGGAGGATCCTGTTTGTGTTTTCTCATGCATGGTACAGACGTCTCATGCTTCTATCTCTCTCTTTCTTCCTTCCTTCCTTCCTTCCTTCCTTCCTTCCTTCCTTCCTTCCTTCCTTCCTTCCTTCCTTCCTTCCTTTTCTTCCTTCCTTCCTTCCTTCCTTCCTTCCTTCCTTCCTTCCTTCCTTCCTTCCTTCCTTTTTTTTTCCAAGAAGAAAACTATATTTTAAAATAGTGTTATAATTCAATTATTAGTTTATGAAGGTGTTAACGTGAAGTTTCCTTTTCTATCTATTAGATAATTTTGGGTGTTCAGTAGCTGGGAACAGTCAGAAAAAATGGAAACTACATAATATCATTGTAGATTGCTGTGTTATTGTAACATTTTACATACTTTTCTAAAATTTGTTAGCCCACAATACTATTAAGATAATTTTATGCCTATATTGAACAAATATTTTAATATTCCTATATTTTCCTGTTTTATTTGTGCACATAATGTGCTTATAAGTGTAATAAAAATATTAACTTAATTAGGAAGTACTGACAAAATTGAGAGATGGTTTGAAATATTAATTTAGATAATTTAATTCTGGGTTCAGCTTGACCAAATATTTCAATAGTAAATATTTTTATTATCAATATGTAGCTAACTTCAGATGTATAGCTGGCTAATTTTCAGGGTTGGGTTAACAGCGAATAAGAAACACAATACTTTTTTTTTTGGTTTTGTTTTGTTTTTGCTTTTAAATGAAACAGGCTTTAAAAACTTTAAAGATAAATTTAGCATATATAAAACATAATTTTGTTGTATCTTAATGGAAAGGCTTTTTTAAGTTAAATTTTACTGTTTTTAAAGTTACACCTCAGTTTTAAAATATTAGGTTCCAGAATAAATGTAATTAAGAGTAATAATGTACTCATTTCAAAAGTAGAGGAATTAAAGTTCTTTTGCAAATATATCACTCCTTTGAAACCACAGTCATTTGAAGAATTTATAGAATGTTAGCCTTCTCAATGAACAAAGAAATTGGGGAATCGATCAAATAAGAAAATATAATATTCAATTCGACTGGGACTTCAGAGACAGAGTCAGGAAGAGCTGTTGTTAAAATAACATTCCTGAATAAATAGATTGTTCATATTTCTCTCTGTTAATCTGTTTTATTTATTCATTGGATTTTATATTATTTCCTTTCTCCTATCCAACAGGATTTTATTCTCTATAGCTTATGAGGAAGTGGAGAAAGGAAAACCTATTTTCTCATAATGTGGCTTCTAACAAGTAAGGTCTTGGAGGCTAAATAAATACTTTGAGGGGCAGGTTTAATTATTCAGTATTTGCAAGAATACGTATTCACTTGTTTATTTTGGTTCACCATCAATGAAGCATTATAATTTTGTGATTTATGGCACCTACTTCACTTTTAATAAAAATAGGCGAATTTAGTAAATGAACTCAATTTGTATTCGGGATCTACACATGTCAAACACTTTGTCTCTATTCATGTCATGACAGCCTCAAATAACATTGGTTAAGTTCTACCAACTGACACTATCATAGATTTACTATGTGTCAATTTTCCCCCCTGTAGGTTTTTAATTTGAAGAAGGACAGATGTTGAGATTCAAACTGAGTGGGACCAGTTCTCCATTAAATGGTTTCTACTTGATTCTACGTTATGGCACAACATTTGCAAGTGAAAGCTCTTATATGGTTGGATAACAGGCATTCATTTAAGTAGAAAAATGGTAAGGGTCAGTCAGCTGAGAATTTATATTATAATAACTTTGGGAGGAGTTTACTTCAGATTAAAGGATTTCAGTGTGGTAGCCCAGTTTAAAGCACACACATTAGATGCTCTCAATAGTTATTGAATTAGTGAACTAAGGTATACATTATAATAAAAATTTAATCATTAATAATGGTAAAAGGGAAGAGATACAGTGAAAACAGTGGGACTTTCAAATAATATAACTATCTTTAGCATTTAATTGTAGATCTACCATTCTGAGTACTTTCACCACTTTAGTTTATATATTAAAGCCACATGGGAAAGGATAATTTCAGCCACAGCTGTGGGGCTGTCTGCTTACCCATTTTAGCCTTCGCACCAACACTGACGTAGTTTCCATTTTACAAAGCTATCATTACTTGTCAGGCTGATCCACATCATTAGCTGAAAGTTCTTTTTACTCCTTTCCTTTGTTTTCAATTCTAAGTTGTCAGGTACCACCTTTGAAGGTAAAAAATGAATAGCGTGTCTTTATTTCATCCTTCATGATGCATTCAGGTGCAGCCAGCCCCATTTAGCTGTGTCTAACCACCTACCGAATGTCACAGACTCCTTGCCTTATTTCCCATAAATAACACTTACAATGCACTGTCCATAATACTGGGCTGAAGTAAACTGACTTTCCACCGTTTACTACATGCAAGTCATGTGGATTACATAGTAAATATATTATGTGTTTAAATCTTAACAGAAATCCTATAGATATCTATTGTTGTAACTCATTTAACAAAGACATAAGTAGCTTGTTAGTAGAGGGCAAAGCCAGGCTACATCTTTCATTTAGCAAACAGTGATTAAATTCATACTCTGTACAAAGCAATCTGCTTAGTGCTAAAGGAAATTGTGAGTTATTAGATAATACTTGTTTAATAGTTGATTGTCTGCTTCATACACTGAATCGTAAAAGCCTTTAGTACAGGGATTTTGTGGCTTTTCATCACTAAATATTCAGCACCTTTGAACCATTCTTGACATACAACAATGATCATTATTAAACATTTAATGAATGAATGAACAAATTAGAGAAAGAAAGAGAGAAAGAGAGAGACAGAGAGAGACAGAGAGAGACAGAGAGAGAGAGAGAGAGAGAGAGTGAGAGAGAGAAACAAAGAAACAAAGAAGAAAATGTTCTCTTGGAGTAATTATATATGAATCAGAGGTATAAAAGAAAGAAATCAAAAACAAAATAACAACGATATCATATATAGAAGCAATTTCTTTACCCAGGAATGTAAACTTAATCTAAAAAGAAGAGTTAATAGTTTTACAATATAATTTTGTGCTCATTAATTAATTTTTTCATATTTTTTTCCCAACAAAATTAGGTTAATTAGAATTTAAAATTTTCCAAAGTCCTGGAGGTAGAAGGGAAAAAGTCAAACAATGAAAGGATTTTGCAACTCCATAACACTTGGGAATTACTGCGGTCAGATCTGTAAAAGATTTTTACTCTGTGTAAGGAATTCATATAGAGTGCATCTCCAGGGAAGATGGCAGGTGCAGGTTGGCTAAATTCATGGAGCTTTTGTAGTTTCTAGACTCATCTGGACTTTTGTAATGTTACATTCTTCAAGATAATGTCACATGGAGATGTCTTCAAATTGAAACATAAAATGTCAAGAGGAAAAGTTGCCAAGAAATTCAGACTGAGACATTTTATGATGTGAAAATAGCCTTTGCAAATCCCCCAGATAGTCATATACTGAGAGATTTTTTTTCTTGAGATGTTGACAGCCTGTTGATGCTTTCCCCCAGTACAAACCCATTCTTAAGATAGAAGTCTTCCTGGAGTGTATTTTAAAAAGTGGACACACTTAGCTAAATATAAATTGTACATAACATTACAGTTATGTGAAGGAAATGAGTAATCCAAACTTTTGGGATCTTTCTACATAAAAACAAAACAATTATTAAGGAGGGATTAATAGGTATGAAGTCATAGAAACTACTAGCAGGCAAACAGAAAAGCAGAAATATAAAAAAAAATATTTACACAAAAACATTTTATGTGACTGAATTTGTATAAATATTTTAATTACCATGGATAAATGTTTATGTTAACTTTATACATCTTAGATATAGTGATATTTAGTAAGAAAATGACTCCTCTATAAGGAGACATGAACTCTAGCATCAAAGCTTTCTACTATGTGTCCATTTCTCTATATCATGGGCTAGGAATGCTGGATCTTCCTGAGAAAAGGAAGCTATCCCAGAATTGCTTTTGAGATTTGTTTAAAGTTATATAATCCATGAATTGCCAAATACATATACATCTTGTTTTCTTAATATATTCACTATTTCCTCTTTATCTTTCAAGATAAACCCTTAATTACAGCTTGTAACATCCTAGAAGTCAGGTTTCTGTCTCTTGTATCCAGCACGTAGTAAGGACTTGATAAATAATTTTTGAGTGAATAAATGAGATACATCAATGTCTTCTGGTCTTCCCAGTGTCAATTATTCCATAGCATATATTTCTTTTCTTTTAAAAAAATTACATTAATTACAGAGAGTAAGGGAGAGGGAGAGAGAAACAGAAACATCAGTGATGAGAGAATCATTGGTTGATCGGTTGCCTCCTGCAAGACTGAAATCAGGGTTTAAATTACGACTCTTACTAAAGATTATTAAGAAAATAAAATATCTGTGTATACTTACTGCTTCTATTGTTCAGTTAACTGGGATATACTGGGAACTAGACTATGTTAAGACCTAGGTAGTAGAGGAATTGAGATGCCACCATTAAGTGGCATCAGGGATGATTGCAATTTCCTGGAACAGGTGTCTGGCCCTGGTTATATTAGAATCATCTGGGATAGACTCTACGTATATCAGCAATAGTGCCAGAGTTAGTGTGGGATAAGTGCAGATATGTAGCATAGAGGCTTGGAGTCCGGTTGAATGTAGAAGAGCAGTAGGAATTGAAGGTGGGTTGCAACAGGGATATGAGACAGAACTCAGAGGAACATATAGTCGTGAAGTGCCATGCCACATTTTATTTTTCCAAATGAGTTGCCTATGAATTTGGTGATATAGGTGGAGCTGTTAGATTTGTTCTCACTGAAGTGCATATTTCTAGTGAAGGAGGTGATATAATCTATTCTATTGATTGGGAGAGGGAATGCAAAAATGAGGGAGGTATATAGGTGCTTGAGATGTAAATGCTGTAGGTACCCATCAAATAAGTGTAGCTTAAAAAAAAAAGGATTCTACAAGTTACCTGTTTCAAATTTTGAATAGAGAGAGGTTTGTTAGTTAGTTTGGATGTGTTTTAATTAGTAAAGACAAGCACACACACACACACATGCACATAAATAAGCAACTCTCTGAACAAATCATGTCCCTTTTGGGATGAACCCAAACCCTAAAATTATTTCCAGCGTAACTGGAAAGTTCAGATTTCTCAAAGGAAGGAAGGTAAAGTTAGTTACTCTCCCACCTTCTTTTCCACTTTCCTTTCTAATTTCACATCCTAGTTTCTGCTCTGACTTCTCAACCACATGTAGCTCTTTCGCTTTGGCTTGGGGCGACATCCCTCTTCTCTGGAAATGGTCCGAATCCTTCTGCTCCACCCTCTGCCAGTGTCCTTTTTTAACCCCAAGGTGGAAAGGACGAAGAGCCTTCTGGAAAATGTTGTTCTTTTGAACAATTTTCAAGGCCTTCTGACTAATTAAAGCTTTCACCACTTAACATAATGCTCATTAGATGCAAGCTACTGTCCACTACTCTATTATGGTTAGCACAGGAATTGTCCAGTAAAGCAGTATGGATTCCTCACTGTACCTCGCCAAGAAAACAGTTCCTGTGGCTTATTGGTCTTCAAGGGAACTGTCAGAAATGTATCTCAGAGCCACACATTTGCCAATGCAGCCCTGAACTGGGGTGATTATTTGCTATCAATGGAGATTAGCATTGGGTTTTGGATAATGACATAGCTGTGGATGCTATATGAGATTCCATATATGGTTTTACCCTTTTATGTTAAAAATGTAAAAAATGTGTTAAGTCACATCAAGAAGCTGATATTTAATGGTACAAAATTAAACACTTATGTTTTACAGCTCAGGGACAGTAAACTCCCATGTCTTTGGTAGTGACTTTATTTTGTCCATAAAGCTGCTCAATTAGTGTAACTAACATATCTGCTTTGGAAACATTCTTGAACCTCAAATTGCCTCCAAACTCCCATTCCCCTGGCTCCCAATTTATCCTTTTTCCCCAACAAAAATGTAGGAGTCTATGTTACACATTAGCACATCAGCAGTATTTTAAGATGATTTACAGATCGCTTAAGTGAAAAGTGCACTTTTCAAACTCCATGGCCGGAAACTCCCTTGAGCTTTAAGTTAGTCCTGGCTTTCTGAAATCTCATTGACATAAAATATCCGGTGCATCAGTTGTAAATAGTTTTCTGGACATGATTTTTAATAGGCCCACATGCTGCTGCTAATCAATAAACTATTTTAATTGAAACAATAGCATAGAGTATTTTTTTTTCTTTTCTTAAGGACAGGTATTCTGGTTGGTAAGAATGTATATACCTGTGACAACGGGTAGTTTAACATAGCATTTGTTGCTTTGGCATGCAACAGTGAGTGTGATACAAATAATTTCATTCCTTCACAGTCATACATGAGGGAAAAGTTCAAGGTGAATTTAACATTACAAAAACATTTGTGGTTGTACAACGAATAGTAGGTATTAGTAATTTTTGCTAGTAGCAAAATGGCAGTTACTGAAACTTTTGTAAATATCCTTGGGTACTTAAGCAATGCACACATGGATTTTATTTATGATGCTTTTCAATAACCCTGAACGTGGAATCAGTTGGCTGTACTGTACAAAACAATAGTAAGACCACCCAGGATGAAGTGAAAAATAAATCTTAGAAATATATGGCATGTACACATGTGTACGCTTTTAATGTTGGTTGTGTTTTTGAGTATTGCAATTTGATGGCACCATTTTTTAAAGGAAATAGCCTTTGATTATTATTTTTGCTAAATTGAAAAAAATTAATTATAAAAGGTTTTTTGGCCTGGCTGGCGTAATTCAGAGGTTGATCATCGACCTATGAACCGGGAGGTCATGGTTCGATTCCAGATCAGGGCACATACCCGGGTTGGAACTTCAGATCCCCAGTGTGGGGTTTGCAGGAGGCAGCTGATCAATGATTCCTTCTCATCATTGATGTCCCTATTTTCCCCTCTCCTTCCCTCTCTGAAATAAATAAAACTAATTAAAAGGTAAAAATAAAACCTAGATGAAACTATTTATAAAGTTGAGGTTTTCCTATTCTCTATTTTATAAAAGACAACAATAACAACAACCTAAACTAGAACAGGAAGCCTCACTTTTGAAAGGTGAATAGCAGAAATATCTTCTAACAGGAATTCCCCCACTTCCAATTCTGCCTGAGTCATTGATGGGTAAATATTATTTAAAACACAACTTTCTGTAATTTCAACAAAAATCATTTTCATAATATGTAATAATTACTCTTCAGCAATAGTCTAAATCAGTGGTCAGCAAACTGTGAGCCAGTGAAGTCTGGCAAAATCAGCCATGAAATGCAATAAGAATGACCTAAATCTGTGCCTCTGAAAGAGAATGAGATGCAAATCTGAAGAAATGAATCACTTAGCACACTGCTGCTGGAACATTCATGCATACAAAAATCTAAGGATTTTGCCAATTCTGAATCAGTTCTAACTCAGGAAGTCTGGGGTGGGTCAAAGGTATCTATTTCTCATAAGCTCTCAGGTGACTTCTGTAGTCCACACTTTGTCCAGATGTGTCTAGTAGCTGGTTGACCAAAGTAGACAAGATCAATAGCATATCCCTGGGATCTCCAGGAGAGAAAAAAGAGGAAGTGAACTGGAACCCACTCATCTGATAATAAAAGTGACGAAGGGCAGTGTTCCTTTATGCTTTTACTTCTTTGAAGATCAATGCATTTTCTTCGTACTCTCGCAGCTTTTGAGATTTTTCTGCTCCTTATGCTTTTAAAATGTCTTTTGAGTACTCTCTTCTAGCCTTGTAGTCTTCTGTTAAATATGTTCTGTCATTATGAGGCCAATGAGTAAAAGTTGAATGTAGAAGGCAGGCTGAGTTGTAGTCAGTTCAAGACATTTAAACATAGCAGGACTGATCAGAAGCACAGAGAAACACAGAGCTTAAAAAGATATCAAGAGGAGACCTAGGCCCTGGCTGGGTAGTTCAGTCAGTTAGAGGGTTGTTCCATTACACCAAGATTGTAGGTTTGAGCCCTGGTCAAGGCACATGCAAGCAACAAGCAAGGAATACATTAAAAAAAAAATTGGAATAAAAAATTGATCTCTCTATTTTCTACTTTATCTCTCTCTCTAAAATCAATTACAAATAAAAACTAAAAACAGCCGGGACTGGTTTGGCTCAGTGGATAGAGCGTCGGCCTGTGGACTGAAAGGTCCTGGGTTCGATCCTGGTCAAGTGCATGTACCTTGGTTGCAGGCACATCCCCAGAAGGGGGTGTGCAAGAGGCAGCCGGTTGATGATTCTCATCGATGTTTCTAACTCTCTATCCCTCTCTCTTCCTCTCTGTGAAAAATCAATAAAATATATTAAAAAAAAACCAATAAAACAAAAACAAAAACAAAAACAAAACCCTAAAAACAAAAGAGAGATACCTAGACTGAAGACATACCAGTAAAAGAAAGTCTAGTTCACTATTCTCTGAAAATTATCTTTAGGGCTACCATGAATTTATATACTGCCCATTAAGTTTTGACATAAATGCTTTTTAAAAAAAGTTATGGACAGTATAAAATACCTTCGTACAATCCTTCTTTTTTCCACCTACCAGCTTGTCTAATATATAGAGTAGTCTTTCCTGGGGACCAGCCCAGATGGTATCTTAAAGTTTCTATGAATGGAATAATCCTTCCTCAAAGCCTACCTTGTTATTTCATGTCTTTATGCTGCTTTTCATCAATATCCAAGAAAGTTAAAGCTGAAAAATGACAAAACTTCAAACAAAAGCAATTATTTTAAAAGAATTACCAAATAATTGAAGCCTATCAGTGTTCACACTTTGGGGACTTTTATCCTTTCCTGCCAGACCTTGAAGTTTGTCAGATTTTGCTGAGACCTTCATATTAGTGAACATCTGGAGCATGTCATAGTTTGGTCTTATTTTTGCCTAAGAGTTTCTTTGTGGGTTTGCCTCCCACAACACATATGGTTTATTTCTTACATTTATCCTTAGCTTGGCAGGGTTTTTTGATGGCATGTCTCCTTTCATCTCTACTTTTAAAAGGAGCGATCTTGCATAAATTATTATCTTTTTAGGTGTGAATTATGATAGTGCTTTTTTTTTCATGTGTTCTTTATAGACTATGAATAAATGTCTGCTCTTACATTTTCTTTCTGTAAATGATGAAGACATTACAAGAAATATAATTTTTTCTATACTCAGTTTTTCAACTTAATTCTGTTTTTGACAGTTATTCATCAGCAATCACTTAGACTATGTCTCATTATTTTTATATATGGGGTTCTACTTAATGTAATCTAGTTTATTTGAGATTATATGAAAATACTTATGTGATTTTCTGGAATATAGTTTGTAAAATAATGTATAGAGATGTGTTTTTTTTCCACACACATCTCCAGGCTTGAAAATGCTAACTTTGAAAACTAAGTACAAGTGAGTACTTTTAGTACAAAACAATTGGCTAACTCACTTTTAGAATACATCCTTTGGGGTGATGATGGTAGACAGTAGCCCTCAAAATTAGAAATCAAAAGTTGATCTAATTAAAAATTAAGGTAAATGTGTTGATATAGTAATTGAATGGTATTTTATGAGAGGATAAAAGATAAACTCTAAGTTCTTTATCTTTAACTGGGTGTCCCATAAAACTTATCTGGAGAATTTTTGTGGGAAAAGGCATGTAGAAAAGTGCTTAAATGACTAATATGACTGAAATTATTGTCATTGTTACAATTTAGAATTTTTGAAATTTTCTTATATGCTCTTTTAATTTGATATTCTTATGTTAAATCATCTAGATATATGTACAAAGTACACACATAAATACATAATATATTATGTATTAGAAAGTAGTAATTTAATCAAAAGTACTTAGAAAGTTGATATAGCTATATACTTTTATCAAAATATAATTTTGAAGTTTGCTTCACAAAATAATTCACTTCTAATTATTATAAATTGAATATTATAAAATCATATTAAAATAAATCAGGCTTTATAAATACATATATTGATATAATTCAAAAATATTTTTTATTTTGTTTATATAATTAAATATGTGAAGAAACCTCAATTGTATCAATTAAAGTATTCTTTTTTGGCCTGAATTCAACTTAAGAAAGATGCATAAAGAAACCAATACTTTTACTTTATGTTTTTTGTTATAAGAGATAAATTATAGACATCACTTTGAGTATTTTATAACTGAACACTTGACCAACATTTCATATTAATTAATATCTTATAATTCTTATATCACCAAGTGCCCATGTTAACAATTGCTTTCCTAAATATACATTGTTTTCAGATGATCTAAACTAAAATAATACTTACTGCATTAGCAATTTATTAAAACTTTTGTAGATTACTTACTTCACTATATGATACAACATGTTGAAAAAAGATTCTGTTCTAATTGGATCAAATAAAAATATTTTAATCTGGTGCTTAAAATTTGCCGAATATTTGCAGTATGTTAAATCTATTTTAAAAAATATATTTTATTGATTATTTTTACAGAGAGGAAGAGAGAGAGGGATAGAGAATTAGAAACATTGATGAGAAACATCAATCAGCTGCCTCTTGCACACTCCATACTGGGGATATGCCCGCAATCAAGGTTTATGCCCTTGACTGGAATCGAATCTGGGACCTTTCAGTCTACAGGCTAACACTCTATCTACTGAGCCAAACCAGTTTCGGCTGGATGTTAAATCTAGATAAGCCATTTTATTACATTTCTCTCCTGAAAAGCTGGGATAATAAAATTATTCTACTTCATATAAGGAAGATCAATTAGATCATGAACATACCTTGAACATCATGAAGAGATATAAAAATGTAATATACTATCGTCAAACAGAAGCTTTAATAAGTTTTATTACACTTCTGCTTCTATTGATTTTATTTACTATTATATTAAACTAGAGGCCCACTGTATGGATTTGTGCACTGTTGGGGGGCGTGGCCTGAGGGGATCAGCCTGCTGTGGACTGCCTCTCATTTTAGTCAGCTGTTCATCTTGGTCTTTCTGCTGTTGGGTCACTGGGTTTTTATATATATATTGATTATAATATAATACAGTGTAATATATACTAAAGTTTCTATTGTTAGATTTAATATGTTGATGTTAATCAGATAATTTTATAAAAACATAAACATTTACTTTAAACAAGTTAAAATATTACTTCTCAATAATAAATATAGAGCTACCTGATATACATAATTTTAGTAAACACTGTCTAATGACAAAGAGGAGCTTAGAAAGAGATCAGTATGGAAAAAAATTGCAGATTATATTCCAATCTCCATTTAGGGTAAGAGGATATATTACTTTTTGAAAGATAAGAAAATTTTAAGTTTAGGGTATTTGTTGTTTGTTCTTTTTAATTTTTAGAGGGTTTAAAAAGTTAAAGGAGAAACCTTAATAGTGGCAAGTTTTTAACATCAATGACTAGACTATTGTTTTGATAAAAATGTAATGATATTGGAATGAATATTTACTCAAACTTTTCTGAGTGAATATATTTAATAATTGTAAGAACTCAATATAATATTTGATAGTTGACTTTTCCATATGGATACCAGATTTTATTTTTGATGTAGTATAATATTTACTAGATAATAATTTAACCTGCTTCCCAAACTAAATAAAATGTAACTTTTTTTCAGCACACATACCCTTAGGGTCAAAAGCAATGCAAGAAGAAAATGAGCAATGTTTCTGAAATTGGCAGATGCCAATAATGCAAATTTGAACACAGATGTACCATTTTTATTAAGTATCTAAATTTAAATAGAATTTATTTAATGGTATATTGAGATCCATGTTAATTTGTTTATCAGCCACTTAAAACACTGCATAACATATTTAAAGATTAATAAAACTATTTTTTTTTAAATTCAGGCAAATTAAAAAAAAATCCTGAAGTGGAAAAGCTGTTTGTGTTTAGTCACACAACTTTGTCTGAAAATGCTTAAGCTTCTGTAAATGTATTTATATATAAAAATGGGTTAAAACATCATAAACTGGGCTACACAAATGACATGGATTTTTAAAAATGTCTTTACTTGAGGTATAATGTTTCAGCAAAATGTACAAAGAAAGGATGAAAGTTGAGACTTTAAAACTACCCAAGTTGTGATGATTTGAGTACATTTATAAAAACTTTTACGTAGGTACTGTATAAATAAACAGTGTGTCTACAAGTATAATGTTTACATTAAAAGAAATAAAATACATTCTCTTGTTATATGAGAAAACCTTGACAGTTTAATATAATGGTAATGTGAAGTTGACAAATTCAAGATGTGGCCAGGCCTCCTCACTTTTTAAAAAACTTTTTTTTTTTTTGCATGTGTGTAAAAATAAGTCTTTGTCAGCTATATATGCTAAACTCATTTGCATCATTGTTTAGCCCTGAAATACTCCATCTAGGGTAACCATGAACAAATACAAAGCTTCATATTTTAATATTTTTGTTGAAATTGTTTTAAAACAAACCAACCAAAAAAAAAAAAAAAACCCACAAAAAACAAAACTATTAGCAAATTAGCAAGTTAATGGGAACCTGTGGCTGAACATTCTAATACTAGATGACCGAGGTAATACCGAAGGAAAGTGAACTATAAGAGAAACTGTTGAATTGTTAGGGCACAGATGGGTCAACCTGATGAAGCTGTCTTCTCCCAGCCACTCATCTGTGAAATCCTCAGTTCCAACTGAAGCGTGGTCAGTTGACCAAGAGAGGAGATCATGGCATAAAGATTAGTTTGAAGATGGTTGTGGAAACACTGACTGGTAAGGACTTCAGCTGAGTCAAAATAAAAGAGCTCAACATGAAGAGGCAAGGTAGGAAAGAAAGCAAGTGGGTAGGGGGTGAGAGGAAGCAGAGTGCATGACAACATGTGCCAGATGAGAATGCATGATTCAAATATTTTCTTCCAAATCCAAGAAGAAAATAAACAAATGCACCATTGACTCATAGTAGTGGGACATTTTGCTTTTCTTGATGAACCACATGCTCCATCCATTTGGAATACTACTTGTTCTGAGGATGAAAACACTTTTCATGCCTCTTCTCCATCCTCCTTATTTTGTCTATTCAGATCTCCCTTCTTCTATTCATTTAGACAAACATGTCTTATATTTCAATGTATTGTTTGCATATTACTTCTTTTCTGCCTGTGTGTGCTTGCATGTTTGAAATGAAAACCAAGCTCTTTCCTTGGCCAGGTTGAGTGTAAAAATGGTCATACGATATGTGGCATGGTTTCTGTGGCTTCATTCTCTCTTTCACTTATAGCTCGTCTTAACATATTAACTCAACAAACGTATGTTTCTTTAAGTATAAGAAAATTGTTAGAAATAAAATGATTTTGCAAACTTTTTTTTTTTAAAGAGAATGTTCTCTTCTTCATGGAAACATGTATTTTGTGAATATAAACATTGATTTTTAATAATTACTATGAAGTTAAAATAGAAAGGATGGCTGTCTTTGGCATCAGGCCAGCTATATTTAACACCTTACAACTCACTCAGCCATAAAACTTGCAAGATTTCCATTAAAGTTAAATCAAATGGTATGTAAAAAGTGAATTCATAAAACAAAGATTTCAAAATGTTTTGCTATTCACTCCATGTTAATTCTCACTCATAACCTTCAGGATCATCGATTTCAATAATAAATTTGTAGACATCTGAATAAAACCAAAATGATTATGATAATGACACCTTATAGAGTTTCATCCCCATATTTTCTTTTCAGGCATCACATAAAAATATCAATATTTAAGTTAAAGGTCATAAAGTTTCACATCATCACCATAAGTATATAACCCTGTTCGCTGATGACCACAATGCGGAAACCTGAGAGGTGATTATGTGGTCACCTGACGGGTTCTCCACATTTCCTGAACTTTATGTTCCTTGACATCATAGGCTGGAGGGGACAGTAAAGACATCTGAATTCAAATGTTTTGAAGAAATGTGTATTTAGCAACTGAATACATGCCAAAAGGAATAATTTACAGCAGCAGTTTCATTACATTTTCTTTCCAGTTTTGTAGTTCCCATCTGAAAGGCAATGATAAATACAGATATGGAACCTATGTACTACCTGGAAAAAAACATGCTTATTGAATGGGCACACACCTCCTGCCCTTAAATAGCACATGAACCACCTTGTCACCTGGTGGGAAATCTGGCATTTTCTGGTGATGTTGAACACACTGAAATGGAGTACCTGTATAATGTTGCATTGTACACTCGTCTTCTTTTCAAAATTATTTACATCTCTTTGCCTAATGTGTAGGTAGCAAAAATATTAAGCACATACCATTGAAAATCACTAAGTAATACATAAAAATTACTATTAAATGTGCATTTACATGCATTTACATTTTACATTTCATCTCAACTGGGCCATCATTTCTCTGCTGCAAAGTACCTTTTTCCTGTCTTAAGACCACCATCATAATTTGCTCAAGGACATGTGACTCTCTTAACTTGCTTTCAACTTTGATGATCCATGCATATATCAGTCTATCAAATTAAATTGAATGGGACATAATTTTTCGTGCAACCTGTCCCCTCTCAATACACACTGGCAGAAGATTGTAACTGTAATAAGAGTTATTTACCTGCAAGTTATATCCTTAATTTTATTTGAAAACTTAGACTTGATGGTTTATAAAGACATGCCTGTAGATTTGTTAGTTTTTTTAATTTCTTTTAAAGTCTAGACTTTCTTTTTATGGGTATTTCATAATGCTAAACAAAATACATTTAGATATTGGAAGACATCCTGAAATTATTATCCCTAGCCCTTCAAATCTTTTATTTTTAAAGACTAATAAAAATATGATACTTTTTGTTATTGCAAATAAATTCATTTCAGTTGCAAATATAGAATGAAATGCAACACCGTATTTTAATACAGTTAGATACTCTATAAAAATAAAAGAATAACTTATTTTTGGAACACTCTTTGTTCTTTGATTTACATTTCACACTTTCCCCCCCTCTCTGTATGAGTGTGTTCTTCAAATAATTTAAAATTAAGACAGCATTAGAGGATGTACTTCTAAAAGTAATACTGTATTAGTCAATGGAACCTAAAATGGAATGTTGAATATTTTTAGGCTTTCATTTGGAACAAGTGCCAACAAATTGTTTATTCAACATAATCATTAAAACTGTAACATGAGCTTCAATCTGTGAAAAGTTTCAGCTGATAGAGAAATTTTAGAAAATTCACCCTAGTCTGAGGTGAGAAGTTAATGCTGAGTTAATTAGAATCCCAAGACAGTTAGCATTTCAGTGCTGCTTTCAATAAGTAGCAATAAGGATGCTTCTTTTGCATGTTTGTGCATGTTGAAGGGCCTAGGGAGGGATTTCTGGCCAGGGGAATGCTGTGCAAAACAAATTACTGTAATGTTGATGGTTCTACGGGCCTTGAAGTCAATGACTCTCAAGGAATCATCTTAGGACAATAAAGCAGGCAAGCCCTTAGTTAATAATCATTACCTTATTTTACAAGTTGTTGCAAGAGACAAAGTTTTACATGTTTTAAGTGTGGATTGTGTCCTGGAAAACAGTTTGTATAAAAGTCACTCCCACTGACATGAAAATAAGTCATGTTCCTTAGACAGATAACTGTCTTAATGAGAAATAAGAGGCAGTTGATACAGATGTAAATAGAGCTGAGAAATTTACTTTTAAGATAGTGTTCTTAATATTAATGATTTCTATTTAAAAAAAAATTAGGTGGCACAGGTGTAATTCCTAATGGAATCATGAGACAGAGTTCTTATGTCTCAAGTATCGTGCAGGCAATCAAGCTTGGAATTAAGACACATTTTCTATTAATATTATATTAAGATAATGCTTATAAATTTAAAGAAATATTCAGCTCATTTTTCCTCATTTAATCATTAAATACAACAAAATGTGTTTAACATATCAATTTGTTTCTTCACTTTATTTTGGAAGGGTTAAATGCTCTGTTTTTTTCCAAGAACATTATGTAGGTTAAAATTAATTTAGATAATACTTAAAGAAGATGTTCTTTGTTTGAAACTCTCAGAAAAATAAATCATAATTTATCCATGTTTTAGGAATAAACTTCTAAAGAAGTGTATATATTTCTAAAACAGTATTATTGGCTCTCCTTCTTGCAGAACAGAAAACAAAATTTTGAGAAAAAAAAAGCAGCACAGAATTGGTATTTTTAAAGCAAAAACTATATAGCACAATAATTGTAAGACAAAAACCTACTCTAGCTTAGGAAAGAGCTAAATTTTACTGCATATTTGTCATGGTACATTTAAATTATAGTTTTAATAAAATACATCTTTAGATCAAAGCTGAAAGAAGACATCAGTAGTAGATCAGTGTATTCCATTTTTCTTCTGGATGATGGATGGTTTATGTTTTTCATATTTCCACAGACCATTTCATTTTACTCCTCCAGTACATATAAACAGGAGTGCTGGTAGACAAAAATATCCATGAATCCAACCACGTTTTGGAATATGCATCAGCTTAGTAAATCCATGCAGTTTATTTTAAAGTTTTAGTTAAATAAAATGGCTTCGCTGATGCAATTTTTCTTCTTTAGATGGCAACATGGCAAATGACATTTTTATTTCTCAGGCAAAGAAAGCAAAACCTGTACAGGGAAATCCCATAGGAAACGTTAAGACTGCTACAGGGAACATCTCTGTTCACCTGACCTCTATTACTTGTTGGCATTAGGAAGAAAGCCTGTTAGGAAAGTTACTCATGGACTTAATTTATAATTGGTGGAACTCAGTTGCATTTCCCACCGTTGTAAACATCCACATAATGCCATGAAAAAAGTTCATGTATATTGCATTTTTTTTTCCAGTTACTGTCTTAGGCAAGTTTCTACTTGTTTGAGGTTTCTAGAGGTAATGAAACTCAGACACTTCTGGGTGCCCTCTCAAATTCGTGGGTCCTCCTGTTTCTACCTTTCTTATTTTCCTGCAAATGCTTCCATTTGTTACTGTTCCCTTGGGTATGTCCTGGCCTTTGCCGGCGTTGTTTTCGGTCCCTTTTCCACACTTGTTCACAGAACTCATCCATTGTGTTCAGGTTGGGGTGGTTGATGAGCTGCATGAAGTCTCTGTACCAGACCTTCTGGCTAGGTGTCATGCTGTGGGCCATTTCTTTGGTCTTAGGGCCATCTCCATCGTCATATTTATGAAGAAGTTCTTCCAAATGCTCTGTGTCAATCACTTCCAGGGTCACTTTAAGAAGAGTTTGCATGAAGCCGTGTTCCACGGCATGACACAGGTAGTTGCCTGAATTCTTCCGCTGTAGACTGCGCAGTAGAAGGCCTTGTTCTGTCCTGATGATATGATCGTCCACTCTAATCTAGCAGAAGGAGAGAAAAAGGCAGTAAAATGTGTATATTTAAAAGAAATGTAATTTCTGAAACTATCTCTGTAAAAATGTAGATTGTGTTGATGCACATTATAACACTTGAAGTCTCTGGCTTAAGAGATATGATACCATTTTCCTATCAGAAAAAAAAAAGTTATAAATTTGTCAATTGTTTTTTAAGATGCATTGCAAAACACTGGCTCCCTATGGTTTCAATAAAATTTCTCACAATTTAAAATATTCAAGGTAATGGGAGGAAAGTATAAATATATACTTCATTTTGTACATTTGAAAGAAGGCATATAAATATAGGAGAAAGTTA
Organism: Pipistrellus kuhlii; assembly: GCF_014108245.1. NCBI lineage: Eukaryota > Metazoa > Chordata > Mammalia > Chiroptera > Vespertilionidae > Pipistrellus > Pipistrellus kuhlii. Next base: position 44,295,384 of record NW_023425405.1, on the reverse strand, counting down.
ACATTAACTATTAGAAGTGGAAACGCAGAACCATGATAGTAGAAAACAATTCAGCATTAGAATGTACATTTAGGAAGATCAGAAAAAAAATGAAACAAAGACATCAGCAATGGAGCAAGTAGAAAAAGGGTAGTGTCACAAGCTTAGTAAGTATTTATTCATTTTCCTAGGTCTTAGATGTGACAGAACCATGCCAATATGCTCTTGAATATATCTAACCTCACTTTTATTTTGAATACAGTTTCTAACAGAGATGTCTAACAGTAATGAACAAAACCAATCTTGACATTTGTGTGATGTGATTACATACTTAAAGACTGCTTCAGATGTCAAAAAAGATAATAGGATAATTTTTGCCTTTATCTTCAGATTATGTTTATAAAATTGTCTGCACATAATACATTTAAAAATAACCTGCATAGTCTGGTTACCCTTATTTAATGCTTTTAGAAAGCTCAGGGTTCTCACTGATATATTCTATGCACAGTTCTTTATTTTTACACAGAAATAGGAAGCTCTGTCTGATTCTGCATGCTAATTTCATATGAGAGTTCATACTGGGACCTTACATACTTCATCATAAATCTACTACTTTTTCCCCCAAACCTGCCTTTCCCATTGGAGGTGGAAGTTAATGAAGAAAAAACAAACAAAGACACATTTAGATAGCAGAATTAATTGAACAAAAATTAAAATTACTAGGGGGATTTTTTTTTCACTAGACAAATATATAACATAACTGCTTTATAGATAACTACAGAAAGAAAAAAGAAGATTCTAAAATATATCCCCAAATGGCTTCTGAGACAAAACTCACATTTGTTTCTCTAACTCCTAGCACAAAGCTTGTCATTTAATCAGTCTTCAATGAGTATCTGTTTAGTGAATGAGCTGTTATTGAGTGAAGAAAAGGATAAAGATTCACAGCACTCCCCCTCTCAATATTCATGCAGTTTCATTGTGATACCTCTTGTTTTCGCTCTTCATTTCGCCTCTGGAACTGCCAATAGACCAGAGCTCGCTGTGACTTGGGGCTGCATTCCAGAAATGTGCTGCTATTTTCTACCCCATAGATGATTCTTTCTTCAAGGCTGTGGTCATGGTGCTTATCTATTCAGGGAGGAAGAAATTAAATGAGAAATGTTGGAGAAACCAACTCAACTTTTCAATGTACTTATTTGGAAATTCAAGAGATACATTTATTGCCAAGCTGGGAGTCTTTTTCAAATTGATTGTGGATGGCAGAAATGTCAAGGATGTAAAGTTTCAGAACCCAAGTGGTTATCAAAATAGACATTCCTTTGGTATGGATTATATAAGCCACGTGCAGATATCTGCGTACCAGAAAACAACATGACAGCAACAAAATCTGTCACATGTCTGGTATACCTATACATTTTTAGAAGTCATGATAATCCTCTCCAAGAAATGATTTTCACAGTAAAACTCTGTGCTCTGATCAGTGGGGCCAGTTCATATTACAATATTTCCCAGCAGTCAAGTTATTCAACGAGGCCTTTGAAAACAAGATTTTTGCCTCTTTGTATTGTGTGTGCGTGTGTGTGTGTGTGTGTGTGTGTGTGTGTGTGTTTTATCTGTAAAAGTAAATTTACCAACCAATATTTACCTAGTATTTTACAAACGGTATGAGTTCAGGAATTTTATATTCCTTGCCAATACCTCCCAAATAGAACAGGTTTGTTCTGAAGATCAATTGGTGTGAAAAGGTTGGGATGGTTCAGAGGAAAGAAGGGCCGTTCCGACGCCATGTGGTTTCAATTGTTCTCATTTTAAGACGACACATCTTGCAATATTTTTAAGAATCAGACTAAAGAATATGGCAAGAGTCAGTAATAAAATGCAACAATAAGAAATCCTGTTTCCTGATTAAGTTTCTATTATTTTACCCTTTATGTAACCTCCTTCAGTGTGGTGAATGAAACACAGTTAAGATCAAAAGTATGACACATGGGGTGTAGGTAAAACTCATTTAGAGTAAAAAAAAAAAAATCCTCCTTATTATCTTGTATAATCCTGTTTTCATTATGACATCCTGCATAGTCTGGAACTCATTATATTAATTTGGAAAATAATAAATATATTTTCATATGCATAGAGGGCTGACAGTAAGAGACAGATGAAAATTTTTTGTTCTCTATTTCAAACTTAGCTAGACTTTTTTATTTAAGCCCCTCCACTTTTTTTTTTGGCATCACTTTGACAGTTTTACTCTCCTTATAATCAAAATGAGGACTTTTGTCTGTCAGACACAATATGACTTGCTCACATTAGATTGAAAACTTTCCAAATCCTCCTGCCATCTGATCCTTGTGTACATGGCCGATGTCCATCATCTTTCAGTCTCACCCTGTCTAGAATCAACCTTCTGCCTCCATTTGCTATTTCCAAGGATGTCAACCTCTATTGTGTCTTTCCCTGTATTGATGGAGGTGTGAAATATAACTCCTTTAATATAGAGAAGTATCTGTCCCTTCTTATTTAAAAGATCAATCCCTTAGAAATAGGGGGGAAAAAAGCAGGAAATGAATTAAATGTAAAGAAACAACATTTAATCTACTTGAAGTCATTTTTTACGCACTGGAGATATATAGCTTTTCCAATATCAACATTGAATGTGGTAGTATTTTTTCACTGATATTTTTAGTGTGTCTTTGATTGAATAGATATGGCACACGTTGCTCTGCTAGTTTGCAAGACATCTGCTTCCCTGGATGGAGAGAAATTGAGTATTTTTGCTGGAAAGTCTTCTTTGGTTCAGGAGCTACCACAAATCATTAAATGCATTTTTATTAATTTCAGAGAGGAAGGAAGATGGAGAGATAGAAAACATTAATGATGAGAGAGACTCATTGATCAACTGCCTCTTGCATACCTTCTCCAGGGATCGAGCCAGCAACCTGGACATGTGTCTTGACTTGAATCAAACCTTGGACCCTTCAGTCCACAGGCCAATGCACTATCTACTCAGCCAAACCAGCTAGGGCCCTTATAATTTCTGGATATGTTTTTCCTCCATGACTGTTTTGGTTCTTTGTCAGCATACTTGCTTTGCTGTGTGACATTATTCCTATCTTTATCTTATATTTGTATTTAATCAAATAATTGCAAATTGTATGAAATCTATTAGTTTGCTTAACAATTATACATAACAAAATACTTATAACTCTTTAAAATATTTTCTTTGTGGTTCATAAAATATATCTACATAAAAATAACATATAATGTCTGAATACAGAAATAATCATGAATATGTAAGGTGGTATTATTGTCATGGTTGCTCTTTTAATATTTTAAACTGTTAATTCATTCATAAATTAGAATCTTTTATTGAGAACTCATATTAGACAAATTATGAACTCCTTCCCAACATCAATCCTGCTCTTTCACCAAAAAATAAACTTTCTTTTTTATGCTTCCTAGCATCTTGTTTTGCATATATCTTTAGAGTAATGTAGTTTTTAGAATTAATTATTAATCTATTTATCTTCCTCCAAACTATACATTCTACAAGACATTTATTAACCCTTGGCTGAAGTTTGCTGAAGGGCAAATCTAGGCAACTATTTACTCTGCTTTAAAGTTAAAATCTCATGTAACTTTGATATCCTCAAGATAGATTTACTATAGTTTTCTTCAAAATAATTTTAAATGTAATCAATTAGAAAGGGTATAGGGTATAAAACCCTGATTATACATAATGCATTGTTAAACATTTAAAACTATTAGGCCTGGGCACAAATCCATGTGCCAGTAGCTCTTTGCAGGGCCTGGCCACTCTGCGCCCATGGCCCAGAGGCCCATCTGAAGCTGGGTGTGAAGCGCTTGCCTCTTTCTGCACCCCAGCCTGGCCAGAGGCCCATCTGTGGCTGGGTGTAGAACACTTGCCTTGTCACCATGGCAATGAAGCAAACATTCTCCAGGCCAATCATGCTGCCCACTCTCAGCAGCTGCCCCCCCAGAACTGGGGAATTCCGGAGGCTGAGAGGACTGGGTGCTGCCATATTGTGGCTATGAGCACCGCCATCTTTGTAACAGTGATGGTTAATTTGCATATTACCCTTTTATTAGATAGGATATTCTAAATTTGTTAAATTTTAGAACGTTACAACAGTTGATTTAAGATAACATGAGAGAAAATGATGACTACTCAAGTATACTACAGAATAAAAAATCCAAATATGGGAAAAGAAGAGAAATAAATTTGATAAAGAATTCAGGGTAATATCTCAAGAGACCCCTAAATCTCTAATGGATATCCTTGTCCATGAGTAATCTTGTAGGTTTCCAGAAAGAAAGCAATATCAATGTAATCCATTTAGAAATACATTTCACACTTAGAAAGCAACTGTTTTGAATACAAACTTTTGCAATGAAAATTACCAGTAGACAAGCAGGGCATAGTTGTTAAATTTGCATAATGAGTTCTCATGGGTTGAATTGAATATTTAGAGCAAAATAATTGAGAGAGCAACAAAAATTAAAATAATTTTAAATGCACCACAGTGTTTTTGAATAACACAATGTTAAATATGTTACAGCTGTTAATGACAAGAAATAATGTTTTTAAGGAAGCAATCTTCAATTAATCATTTCCTCTTTTAGTGGAATAATTTATGGAAATGAAATGAGCCTAATAAACCAGAAAGAATGGGAGGAAAGAAAGAAGTTAAATAAATTGCTTCCTTTTGTAACAACAAAAAGTCATGATATCCATCATTTGGCCAGAAATATCATATTGCTGAAGGCCTTATTTAGTATTTGATTCTTTTCCAATAAAGCAGAAACAGAAGGCATCACATTTCAGCTTTCCATTTACTTCACTTTCCATTTTAACCCCATAAATGTCTTCAGAGTTTGAAATGTTAATAATGTAAGGATCTTAAAAAAATTGATGTCATGTAGAAAAGACAAAGTTGGGTGAGTTAATGAAATGTGTTTATTCAACTATTTGGTCTCTGTTATCATTTTTGATGTCTTCCCATTTATGTTAGTGAAAAGTTGAATTTCATAAATAATGAAAATAAAACAATTTGGGGAAGGGGCAAATGGTTGTAAATTATTTTAAATATTTAGCAAATACAGTTAATAGCTAATGTACATAAAGATAAATCTAATTTTAATTGTTTATAACACATTGTAATTTTAATATTTTACTGTACAGATTTTTATCTCAATAATATTTGCTGTTAAAGTTCAAGCAAAGAAGAAAATGTTTTGTTTAAAATGCTCTTATTGGTTTTCAGATAGGTAAATGCATAAATGGCAGATATGACCAGGTTAGCACTGCCACAAAATACTATATTCACAACTCTGTAGACTATGAAAATGACAGAGCCAAAGATATTTTATGAAATTTTGATGCCAACCAAGACATAAATTGAGCTAGTTGTGGAGATAATTGAGAAGATCGAATTCTGTGGGTGTTTTTCTATGGGGATGCTAGAGGGGAAATGCAGAACAGCCAAGGGAACTAATACAAAGTGAAATTCAATGATGGCATTAAACTAGAAGTTAGGATATAAAATATTTCCAAGATTAAAAAGTCTAAGATGATGTTCATTTAAAAACTGCTACTTTTGGGGTGCACCTTTTTCTTCTCTGGATCTGTAGACCACAGTTTGACTCCTTCTTGTTTGGCAAGGAAGGGGAGAGGGGAGGTAGTTTAAAGATAAATTAATTCAGCCCCCCATGCTCTTGAATCAAATTCAGACCAGCTTCCATTGTGTGCACAACAATTAATGCAGGGAAGAAAACATATTGCAAAAACCTGAGGTTTGTCTTTAGCCTTCTGTAGGAGGTATAAGCGGGAGGACAGGAAGAGGTGCCAGCACCTATATATTTAGGGTTTTGTACTAACATCCCCCTAGGTGAAGGGCCACTAGTGATGAAAGAGAGCCTTCTGGATGGAGGGGAAGGGGAGCTGGATTTCTGTCTCACCCAGACCAGCTCACCAAGGGCAGCCTTTACTCAGAGGGAGCAGAGCGCTGAGTGAGTGCTAAAGGTTTCATCAAGAGGAAAATTTCTTCCACTTCATTCTGCATTATTTTATATAGTCTCTTTATTAAAACCTCAGGATAGGTAAAATATAGAGTGTTACAAACTATGTTTACCATCACAGCTGGAACTGATTGTCCTGAAATGTATAATTTGGCTTCAAGTTGCCTAGCAGCTTTCAGTGAAAACAAATCTTTGTGTGTTTCCATATGAGCACAACTATTTTATTCCATGCGGGATGGGACATTAGCAAGACAACATACATGACTTAATAGGGTTGAGTTCTGGATTTTTGCTCATTTTACTTTAAGTATTGATAACACCCATTTTAAGACAATTTACTGATTCCCAAGGTGTGACTCAGCCTGGCCATATGGGTAGGTATATCTGACTAAGTTTCAAACATTTGAAATTTACTATAATCTTTGGAAAATATATATATATATATATATATATATATATATATATATATATATATACTGCTTTGTCAATTATCAAACAAGCAAACAAGGAAATAAGAGACCCTCAAAAAGGGAATGTTTTATTGCTGCAGAACTTCTTGGACTATTTTACCATTTCCTCTCATATATCACAAGCATTTCCTTAGAATTGTTCACCACCCCCAGACCACACCCCCCCCCCCCCCCCACATCACTCAGTAAAGCTGAAGCACAGCAATTATCTTTCCTCTTTACAGCGTGCATTCTGATGGGAGAATCAGAAGACAGCTTGATCCACATTCATTTTCTTTCTGTAGGTAAGCAATCCTATAGCAGCAAAGTTGACAGGCTTCCACCAAACTAATTTCATCAAAGCAAAATTTTAAAAGCTGGAGCACTCGCTAATGCCTAATCAATGAACAGTCAACAACATTAACATTCACAGCTTCACTTTTTAAAATGTAAATACGCCGTTGGTCAGCTTTTTCTTGTATATGTACACTCATAATTCCATCATATATATAATAAAAAAAAATACTAACCAGGGCCCTAGCCAATTTTGCTCAGTAGATAGAGCATAGGCCTGTGGACTGAAGAGTCCCATGTTCCTTTCCAGTCAAGGTCACATGCCCATGTTGTGGGCTTGATCCCCAGTAGGGGGTGTGCAGGAGGTATCCAATTAATGATTCTCTCTCATCATTGATGTTTCTGTCTATCTCTTCCTCTCTCTTCCTCTGTGAAATTAATAAAAATATTTTTTAAAAACCTGATTGGGTCTTTGAAGGGACTGGATTTCTAAACAAATAGATAAATCTGTAAAATGTTGTATTTAAACTGTATTGCATTAAAATTGTAAAATGATTTTTATATTATATTACAAATTGATTATCAGTAAAATATAAATATATGCAGCAGTCTTTGAAATATAGCATAATATCCTACATATACTGATGTTTAAAAATTATTTATTAGTTAATTGATTTACATTTTTAAGATATTTTATTTCTGTATATGATTGTTTTTTTTTTTAATATATTTTATTGATTTTGTACAGAGAGGAAGGGAGAGAGATAGAGAGTTAGAAACATCGATGAGAGAGAGTCATCGATCAGCTGCCTCTTGCACACCCCCTACTGGGGATATGCCCGCAACCAACGTACATGCCCTTGACCGGAATCGAACACGGGACCTTTCAGTCCTCAAGCCGACGCTCTATCCATTGAGCCAAACCAGTCTCGGCATCTGTATATGATTGTTAATAATAACAATGTATGCCAAATCATTTATACATAAAAAACAATAGATGTTATTTATTTCAAATCTCTTCTGAAAAACCAAAACAATAAGTATCTATGCTATAGCTGAAATATTTAATTTACTCATTCAACAAATATTTATCTACATGATATTTATTATCATGATATTGCATCTGCTATAGCCCCAGAGATATAATAATGAGCAAAGTAGCAAGATACATACCAATATAGAGATTAAAGTCTGATAAAAATGAGCTCTAGCTATATTATCTTAAATCTTTTTTCCATTTGTTATTATAAATTCTCGATAGTTAAGCAAGCAGATTATTTAATATGTGAATTAATATTTCATAAGACAACATAGTTTAAATAGTGCTTATCATAATTGAATATTTTTACATAAAATAGGTGAATAGAAGACTAGTGAATAGAAGACCAGTTTTATCGTCCAATTGAATTATGCCATTTGAAAAAAATTAAGGGGGTAGATTAATAATGCATTATATCCACAATGACAAAAATTAATAACATTTACTCAATATAGTGGTCTATTTTTCCTTTATGATAAGAATATTAGCAGACAGGAAAATCCTTGGTAATTAAATTTTGCAAGAAAAACTGACCCAAAATATAAGCTAAGTTCATGGCCATCTGTCTCCTGGTATTGTTATCCTCCAAACAACCCTGTGAATGTTCATAAACCAGAGAGCAGTACATACAGGACACATGTCAGGGATCTGACTTTCAGAAAAGTAGGTTTTGGAATGCATGCTAGGGATGCTAGGGTGCTGCTTATACAGTGTATTGTTTTTTTGTTACATTAGTGAAACATAAATTTTCTATATGCAGAATTAGTAGATCACATCCAAATTAACTGCTAAACATATTAGACCTTCCTTTAAGATTATTGTAAAAGACAGAAAAATGTTAATAGTATAATTATGTCAATTACATGTAAAATGTTCTCATTTTAGCTATGAATTCTTCATAGCAGTGATGTCATTGATAAGTTTCCCCAGCAGAGGGAAGCACAGCTTCATTATTATTTTTGTAAAGGGTTGAAGTAGGAAAATGAGATATTCTACAATTTTACTCCATTTTATATGAAGACTGGTTGGTATTTCAGCATTATCTAAGCACCCTGACATTAAGTAGGCTTTGAAACCTATATAAAATGAATTTGGTCCCAAATCCCCAGATCAGGAGAAGATTCTATTATTAAATCAGCGTGAAGATACCGGAATTATCTTCTACTAGACTAGGATATTCAATAACAATATGTTGGGTACCGTCAGCATATTCCTAAATACTTTGAGTGACAAAGAATACACTTTCTTCTTTGATATATATATAAATGAATATTTTTGTTGCCTACTACTCTCACATGGCAACTGTATATGAAATCATGCACTTAAAACTGGCTTCTTTTGATAATATGAGAATATTGAGCTTTAAGTCTCATAAGTGTTTAAAATTTTGATGTGTGTGCCTTGCATGTGTGTAGATACGCTTTATGTCTTGTGATTTTATGCCAGAGTTAGCAGGTTGAAAGATGAAAAATGTTGTAACTTACCATGGTGTTGTAAGTCTAAACAGTGAGTTAATGGGTCTCCATTTCGTATATCTTGTCGTCTTGTACGTCTAAAACAATTCATTTAAAAGGTGTTATTGTAATTCTATCCCCTCTTGGGAATTTGTAATACGAATTAGGGTGAATTAAAAAGCAAAGACTTTAAGAGTTTATCAAAAGAAATGTATCCATTACTAAAATATTTTTTTTCAAAGTAGCTCATTATGCCTGTAAAAGCAATCCCAAAGCTGATCAAAATGGAAAACAGTATACAAATCTATAACAATACGTTAAAAGTATGTAAGTCATTGACAACAAATTTTCTTTCCTTTCTTTTTTCTACTGGATGTAATTCAATAAGGATCTAATATCTAGAAACTCCTAAATTCTTAACATCTTAAATTCTGATTCTGAGCAAAAAGCACGAAAAATAGAATAGCAATCCATTTCTTCAATAAATAGAATTAAACATTTTTTTTCTGATCACTAATGAGGAAACTTGAAAATTAATATTCATATGAATGTTCTCTTTCTCATAACACATGTTTTTGTTACATTAATAGAATTCAGTTAAGTTTAAAAGTATTAAGATTATGAATTTCATTTTTAAGTTAGTTTTTAAATTTTCTTTTATGGTCAACCTTTTTTTTTCTTTTTTAAAAAAAATATGTCTTTTATGATCATAGGGCTATGATTGCAAACCAATTTACCTATGAAGTGAATAAAAGAAGGAAAGCAAAAACAAATACTGAAGAGCAGGCCTTCTTTCATTAGAATAAGGCGGAAGAGAAGACAATGAACTTACCTCTAAAAGAAAAGCCAAATTTGCTATAAAAATCTAAATGAGTTTTTCCTACTTGTACTGCTCAGATCATGTTAGTTGAGTACATTCTGGGTGTCCCATCTGAACTTAGCTAAAGGTTGACCCGGAAGAAGGAGGTTGGCTTTAGCAATTGTGGTGCAAACAAGACTTCCAGAAAGAGGCTAAAAAGTGGAGACGGGCTATGTGTAACAGACCTGAAAAGATTGGGGACACTTGCCCAACTCTTTTCGGCATCTATTTTAATGGGTATTGTCTTTCTGAAAAGTTAGTTACCATCCCTGAAAAGAGCTCACACAAAGGTCATTGAGAATTTGTTACTGTTCTCATAAATTTAGAAGTCCAAAGTATTTATAGATTCCTATTTGTAGGATTGGTGAGACTATCAACAGATGTTGTGCATTTCAAAATTGAGCCAACAAGAGAATTTGTGAAACAGAAACCACAAAGCACTTGAAAAGGCATTTTCTTTTTACTGCATTTAAGCTTTTGAAAAATGCCTTCACAAGGAACATATAAATGTGAGGTCTCTAAACATCCTTTACAAGGAAACATGCAGTTGGATTAAGTAAAATCTGCAAGGCATACCAAAATATATTAATAATAATTCCTTCAATCATGAATTGTAGGAATGCAATAGACGCATTTCAAATAAATAACACACAGCTTTTTAACATATTAGAGCTGTAGTTATGATTTTTAATCCTTCTTATTAAGATTAGCTTAAACTTATAATAGAATGGGTTGTTACTAAATTAGGTAATAGACATTTTCACATGGGAAGGAAATAATACTCAATTTTAGTTCAAACATGAATTCATATTTTTGATTAACATTAAAAGCCCCATAAAGCTAAATGATTTTACGAACCATAACATTTTAATAAAATACTTGATTCAATTGCTATAAAAGCTGCACATTGTTATTTTTTAAATTATCCATGGTTTCTTTAATCAATAATGCATTATCTCCACAGTAAGTTTTTTTTTAATGTAAACTTCCAAGCTAAAATCGTAGGAATATGAAATGATACAAACATATCATCTCAATTCTGAATGTTAAAGACTTAATAAAACTGTATTTACAAAATGGGTAGGCTAATACTACATTGACATTTAATATTATTAACTACCTTTCCTCTATATGGACTGATTATATGATAGATTTAAGTTGAAGATGACTTACCACTTCATTTCCCCCTGTGTAAAATGAAATTGCAAAACGTTATCACTTCCAAGTACAAACATTTAAAGATATAATTGTGATGTTTTAGATTTCCCTCAGTGATTAATTAAAACCATTTGTCCCATTACATTTGCACTCAGCTATCCTATTATACATTTTTCTGATTGTTTTGACTAAGGAAAAGGGGGGGGGGGGGAACACAACCTCCAAACCTCCTTTTATTAATTGACAAAAAGTTGGTATACTGATATGAAGGAAGCTGTTTCAAAAATGATAATAGCAAACATTTTGTTTACTTCCGGTATCTTTCCTACCTCTTTGCAGTAGGAAAGTAGCGAGAGCAAGAGGAGCCGTCCCAGGCGCAGTACGGGTCTCGGGCGAGGCAGCACTCTGCACAGGCTTTCCCGTAGATATCACAGCGGTGCAGGGGCAGCTGGGCAACCCCCGCCATGGAGCCAATATAGAGCTGTTGCTGTAGAAAGAATTTATTATTACGACAAAGCTAACTTGTTTTCCAAAGTTTTCTTTAAAAATGTTTATACATAGCAAAGATAAATTTATATTTGCAGGTTAAAAAAAAAAATCTCATTATTGGCAGTTTCTTCGAAGGCCTGGCAAATAATGTGACAATTTAAAAAGAGAGAAACATGAAAATTTAAATATTTGACTGAAACAGGTGAAGTTTATAAGTATAGATCCAAGGGAAGATACAGGAAGACAGTGATAGTGATATGTCAACTATACCTAAATTAAAAAATAAATAAATCAATAAATAAAGACAGTAAGACGTTGAACAATATGATGATAAAATTTTCAAGTTTTTTGGTTCTTAGTTAGCTTGTTTTTGCTTCTACTGTTCATCATTTTGATGGATCAGATGATCTCCCTTGCTCTGTATTCCCGAGGCAGCCATCATCTGCTTCTGACTCCTGGGTGCCCACGTTGCCTGGGATGTAGTTTTAGGGGTTGCATTTGTGAGACGTTTTGCTCAAAACCAAATGTGTTGTCCTTGCACTACCTCCAGGAAAATTACTTTAAACATGACCACAGGATGACTTCTCATTTGAAATGTCATCCAAGAGGGAAGTCAAGTACACTCTGGCTGCTGCAGCAGACTTAAAGCTGAAGCTCAGGCACTGTGGGCAGTGCGGTAACGGGCAGAGAGACACCTGGATGCTAAGTCTTCCTCTGCTCCAACTCTCACTGTGACCTTAGGACAACCACACTATTTTCTAAGCCTTTTCCATAAAATAAGCATGTCTAACTAAATCTTTAGAGTATGCATCCACATAAAATGTTTAACTATGTCGTTATCCTCAACGAATTTGGAGTTACCCAATAAGGCAGAATATTGGAGGGGAGAAAATTTCCTAGTACCAACAAATTCAAGATTTCAGCACAGTATGAAAAGTACCTTTTACAAAATTGAGCCAATGTAGCATGTCAGCTGCAAATTTATCTAAATACAAAATGAAATTAAATAAAATTATTTAGTGTTTTCTTCACATTCTACTGTAGTTGGAGTCACAGTTTCCTTTTTCTTGCACTAAGGGTTGAATAAACCCTATGTAAATACTGAAATATGTAACACTTTCCATGGAAAAGCTCTTAAAAATGTTTTTTTTTAATTTCTCAACTATATAAATAAAAAATAAGTTACAGAAAAGCTGATCTCTGAAGCATGTGTGGTCTTTTAAATATTGCAAACTTCCTGAGAGTCAGCAATGGGTATAAATAAAATTGCATTTCCAAAAAGACTTTCAAAGATGGACTACATATGTGAATAAATAAGTAAGCTGAATAAAAACAGAAGTATCTATTGGAATGAAATAAATTGTTAAGGTTATAAGGAGTATTTTTATAGAAAATAATTCTGTGCTTCAAGCTAACCAACTAATTTTATCTTAATACAAGAAAGAGAAATAAATAAATAAATAAATAAATACATATATTTAAAAACATGGAAGAAAAAAAAAGGGAACTAAGAGGAAAGAAGCGATACAACAAAAAACAAACCATAGTGAAAGCAGTTATCCTAACCAATGTAGCTCATTTCATTCCAGTAAGTGAAAACTATTTATAGTAGAGTATTCTAGTATAGTACAGAGTATACATTACAGTTGCTCAACTTCTTACTATATTCATCTTTATTACTATATACTGACTGATGATATAAACCATGTCAAACTAAGAAATGAAAATTCCTTGGGAAGAAAAAAATGAAGTATCATCTCATCTCTCAGCTTTTCATTGAGAGACACTTAGGTTACATTTTATCTTTCTTAATAGCATCTGCAGTGTACAATAACAATTGACCATAATTTGTAAAATATTAACAAATAACTTAATTCACAGAATTAACTTATCCCCCTCCTATTCTTCATTTCTGTTTTCTAAAAGCATCATTAAAAAAATAAACTTAGATTGTATTGAAAACAAGAAATCTCAATGTAAATTTAAAAATGAAACAAGCACATAATACTTAAACAACAATTAACTTAGTTAAAATGGGATATTAACATCCAGAAGTATAGTTGGCATTGGTGAATAAGGACACACTGAACCATATATTGTGGTCATAACTATTTAAAAATCTATTGACCAAAATGGTCAACCCATTCAAAAGACCACTCTATGTTTGTCTAATGGCTTTTAAGAAGAATGAGCAAAATTGATACAGGTTTTTAAAATATGGCATTTGAGTAGAAAAATAGTTGTTATTAACTAAATAATATTTAAATATACCATATATCTTTAGGAGAAAAAAAAAGAAAAATAATACATGGGAAGAACAGAAAACTCCAAATATGGCAACTAAAATTATTGTAATAAAAAGCTAAAGTTCATAAAATGCCAAAAATTAAATATAACTCAATGGCCAGCTTATATCTTACAATTATTCTGCAGTACTATTAATGATTTGCAAAACCAATTATGCTATCTAAATGAAATACATGGGAGGTTTGCAGGCACCATTGAGCTTAATCCAGTCACTAGCAAGCAACCTGATGTGCTTTTTCTGCCCAATTTAACATCACCATAGGCTTTCTCACTATCCTCCTTAACAAGTTGCAGGTCATAAAGCAGGAGATGAGTCCATTTATCCAGAAAATTAGTTGTAACACTGATTATCCCTCTTGAAACTATTGCCTCACTCTTACAATTTCCAGGAGCTTTAAAGAAATGGAGTCACATTTTAATGATAACAAACTCCCACTATTGGAAAATAAAGACAGGAGACACTTTCTTCCAGTATGAAATTTTAAGCTGATAAACTGTTCTTTGTTGTTGTTTTTTTAAAAAATCTTAATGAAATGTATTACTTTTAATAGGCAATTGTTGAGTTAGCTTTTAACCTTTTTTTAAAAACAGAAATACATCTTTATAATATTAGATACAACATAATGAAGATTGGCAATAAAACCTAGTAGAGAATAACTAACTTAATAAATCATATGGGAAATAATATCCCAGTTTTGATTTCATCCTGTTAATCCCAGATTTGCTTGCCAACATTTGACAATTTTTAGATGATAAGAACAGGTGAACACATGCTTATGAAGTGTAAGATAACAGTATCAAGTCAATAATATCTGCACTCCAAGTTTCTGTAAATATCTTGGAGGTTATCAATCTATTTTGACATGTACGTGTGGAAAGCATATACTCTGCTTTATTGGCATAGTACTTTAGTGTCTTGTACAAGGGCTAATGCATGGTCAGAGGTAAGACAGTTCTGAAATAAGATTAGCCAAATGATTCTCATATTAAACAATTTTGGGTGTAAGTTCTCACTGTAGCGAGTGTGGGGCTCCCCACTCCATCCTGTTTTTTTCTTTTTTCTTTCTTACTATGTTATTTAATAATTAACTATTAATTCAACTCAATATTAAAACCTTTTTAAATATTAAAACTTATAATTACCAGTTACATATTGGATGGAAAGGCTAGATAACATTTATGGGGAAAGGGTATTTGGTTAGCAGTTAAAATTATATTTGTTTTGTACAT
This sequence comes from Pipistrellus kuhlii, assembly GCF_014108245.1. NCBI lineage: Eukaryota > Metazoa > Chordata > Mammalia > Chiroptera > Vespertilionidae > Pipistrellus > Pipistrellus kuhlii. The sequence continues at coordinate 44,280,087 of NW_023425405.1, read as the reverse complement.
GTCACTTAGCATTTAGAAGTCATTTGTGTTCACATGTCTTGCCAAGCATTCATTCAGTGTGACTGGAAAGTCTGTTAACATGCTGTCCATAACCTATGAACTCATGGAGTTTAATAACATCATTTGGCAGGACTGTTTTGCCATTATTCCTTCATAGTTAGCCAAACTAAATGTTTTCCCTAGACTATAATGCCACTGAAAAAATAAGTGACTTTTAAAATCAAGATCTCCAAACATATATAGTCTAGTGCATGCTTTTAAGCCTATAAAGTGTACTTTGTTTATATATACAGATAAATTATAAGTTTACACTCTGAAATATCCACTATTGTTATTTTTAAAGGAAAGATAGATGAGTACAATTATTTAGTAAATTATATCACAATAATCAGAAATGCTATAAATGAAAATTTACAAGTAATAATCTAACAAGTATATTTATAGGACATATATGAGATTGGTCAAAATGTGAGGGCAATGAAAATATCTTTAGATTTTATTCTACTAGCTTTTTGTAAAAACATTCTTTTCTCTTTTTTTGAACAATTGTCAATTATATGGATCATCAATATATTCATATATTTAAAACACAAAATTTAAAAAAATGTAGAATACTGGTTTTAATATATAATGATATTACCTGCTTAGTGGAAAGCTCCATTGCTGAAATAGTAGTTGGTTCCTAAAGAAGGAAAAGAAAATGTGAACCTTTGGTCAATTATAAAAGTCATCAATTAATGAACATAGAACACAAACATATGTTTTCAGAGAGAAAACTTCAGTACCCGTAAGAAACAATATAATTGAGAAATAAGATACATAAAAATGTTCATAGATAAGGGTTAAATGTGTAGAACAGACAAGAAGAGTGTGTTAATGTCTTTCAGCCCAAGACCATTGGGAACACACCTATAGTTTATCAAGCTGGGTTTACTGCTCAGTGTAATAAAGGATGCCATGGATTGCTCAGTAAGCAATGAAATTACTGAGATGCTATCAAAAAGCTGAGGTAATTCTATAGTTGGGTATCTTTATAAATCTTATTTAGAAGGAGGGAAGAACCGAGTAAGGATAAAGCAGTGGTTGGAAACAAGTAGCGGTCATTCATGTAGGTAGGATATGCGATTTGATCATCTTTCATGGTTTGGATACTGTTTGTATTCTTGTGTATGTTCAAGTATAATTTCAAGAAGGTCTTGTTTTCCTCTTGACTCATCAGGGTCTCAGAGTGACCCTGTCTGCTGTTGGTGTTCTGTGAAAATGTGTACGTTCAACTGGAGAACACCATGGCCTGGCTGAAAGTGCCAGGCCAACTCCTAACAACATCAATGATGAACTGATAATGTGAGGCTAGTTTCCAGCCATTGGGGGACTGTAGGAGCTCAGCTGGGATGAAAGCACTGTTGAGTGTTTTAAGGAAGCCTACCAAGTTGGGCTCATTACTCACTACAGCGAAGGATGCCATGGAACTTCTCAGTTAAGTGTTGGAAAGGCTTATCTCTTTGGGGCTTGTATTAGGTGATTTGAACACATGTAGTTAGCATAAATAAATACTCTTCTTTTATGTACTTAGACCACCAAAAGGTTATTCATCTGAACTCATTAGCTTATTCCTTGCAATGCTAAGAAAGAGACTGCTTAGAGGTTTCAGAGGTGTTTAATGAGAACAAAGCTTTGGTAGGTAGGAAGAATAATTTTAAAAGGCCTCCCTGTGTAGGTGGCTGAAACAAAGTATAAAGAGCTGAACTCTGGAACCAAACAAACAGTATGGATTCCAACAGTCACTCAAACCTGGCCATACGTGTGATACTAGGTGAGCTACCTAACTTTTTTGTAATTCAGTTTTCTCATCTGTGAGTGTGGTTGAGGAGATTAAATGAGTTAATAAATGTAAAGCACTTTGCAAATGTGCTTCTCTCTCTCCCTCTCTCTCTCTCTCTCTCTCTCTCTCTCTCTCTCTCTCTCTCACACACACACACACACACACACACACACACACACACACAGAAACTTTTCTTGCTTTAGCCTTTCTATTTAGTGTTTATTACTATCAGGAAATACATACGAGTTCTCCCCAACCTCCCAAAGCAGAATCTGAGGTAAGCTCTTATCTGCAGGTGGAGAGTAGGAGTGAAGAATTAAGAATTGAGAGGAAGGAGAAAAAAAATCAATAAAAGGATGCCATTGAAGTTACCACTGAGAGAAAAATCTAAGAATAATGGACAGTGACTGCCAAAACTGTCCACTGAGGTTTGTACCAGGACAAGTATTTATTCATTCCATTACTCAGTGGACGCCCACAGGGATGCTAAATCTCCCACACTCCCAGTTGTGACTCTTGCTTGCCCTTTTGCCTGCTGTCAGAGAAGTCCTGAGGCAGAAAGAGAAAGACACATAGTGGGAATTAGAGGTAGGCTGATAGGATGTGAGGAGGGTCAGCGGAGCATCTAATATGTCTTCTTAGTTGTTTGTCTGCCCCTTCAACCCCAACACTCCACCCCAACACACACATTTAGGACAGGAATTTTTGTTTTATTCATGGCCATATCCCTAGCGCCTGGGTTAGTTCCTGGCATTTATAAGTTTTCCATAAGTATTTGTTGAATAAATGAATAAGTAAATTAATGAATAAATCTTCAACTAATTTTCTCTCTTTTTTTTTAAATATTTTCTATTTTTGCCAAGTACAGTCTGTTCCTTCCACTGAATGTGTATATGAAATAAAGGCAGCTATCATTTAAAAAGTCCTTAATTCTGCCCTGGCTAGTATGGCTTAGTTGGTTGGACATCATCCCATGCACTGCTGGTTTGATTCCTGATCAGGGCACATGCACCCACATTCCTGGTGGGGAGCATACAGGAGGCAGCTGATTGATGTTACCCTCTTTCATTTATGTTTCTCTCTTTTCCCTTCTTCTCTCTCTAAAAATCTACAAAATACTCCTTAAAAATAAAATAAAAATTAAAAATAAAAGTAATTAATTCTTCAATCTTAGCTAGAATTTCTTTAAAAATATTCTACACTCACAGTCTTTATTTGCTCATATCCCATTCAGTGCCAGTCATCCTTTGGCCCACTGAGTCTTGTCCCTACTCTAGAGAGGTTGCCTAACATCCTCAAATACAGAAATCACCAGAGAACGGATCTGCTGAATGAACACTTTCAGCCTGTCTTATTATTTCTGGGCTTTGTTTAGATGGCATTATTGACCACTTATTTCTTCTAACTAATGTTTCAGTTTTCTCCCATACTTTGATTTGGAATTATTGAGAACTAAACTTTTTTTTCCCCCCTTAGCTTTGCCCTTGCAAATTATAGCTAAAGTACTCGATAAAACCTTGAGAAACCATCACAACAGCTTATACTTAAACAATCTTAGTGATTGATCCTGTGTACACCATGCAGAATGTATACCACCAGAGATATTCAAACTGCAGGAAAGGAGGATTTATCAGACTGTACACTGCTTGCTTCCATTCTAGAAAAGAAAATTTGATCCTTTCATCTAAAAGTCTTCTAGCTGACAGTCTTACAGACTCAGAAACTGATTTAAAATGTATGTGATCACTAAACTTTGTTTTTTCTTAGGTTTCATAGGCACGCCCCTTATTAAACACCTGATTTCTTGTTTATATCATATAGGTGTCACTTTGGGAGCCCATCTGCATCATCACTTCCTAAAACGACACTCAACTATTTAACTGAATTGATTTATTTTTCAGGACTACATAATTGAGTCAACAAAATATGAACCAATCTACCAACTTTGCTTCTGGAATGATACAGCAATTCCATATCAAGTGGATGTGCTTAGGGAATTCCAGTCCATTCCTACTTTGGAAGAATCAGCTAATGATCTCTCAGTTCCAGTCCTGGATCCCATTCCATTGTCCCCCTTAGATCATGCAGGGAGAGACTTCCACATCCTGTATAGGCAGGGCCCACAGCCCCTGTCAACAGGAAGCAGTTAATGAAGACATACTGTCCTCCCTCATCAGCCATAAGATATTTCCCTAAATAATTTAATGGATGGACATTTCTGAGAAGGAAATGAGACATGCTAGTAAACCAGGGCAAGTAGGTTAGGGAAACTAAGAATGATAGTTAAACACCCAAGTAGTTTACAGGCATCTAATAAATAGAAAAAATCCTATCTTCATAACAAGGATACTTAAGAGTAAATGGTTTACATTTCTCCTCCCCAACCAGAGTGTAAATAGCTTAAATCATCCCAAGGAGACAGATGGAAGCTAAGTAGACAGGAACAGGGACCATGGGGGGAAGAGGAGGAGGAAATAAAACAAAAAATCCAAGTATGCAAAGTTACTAAGGCACCCCAACTGGGCAGGGAAGGAAGGGTGCATAAGGGAGACACCAGCTTTAAAATGTTTAATGTTGCTAAGACAGGAAGCTTGCCGACAACCAATCACAAGGTAGTGAGGCATACAAACCAATCCCAAGGAATTTGCAAAGGCAAGATTCTTTGAAAGGACTAGTCATGAAATAACAAACATATAAAGTATATAAAAAAGCAAGCATGCTCTCTCTCTCTCTCTCTCTCTCTCTCTCTCTCTCTCTCTCTCTCTCTCTCTCTCTCTCTCTCTCTCTCTCTCTCTGTGCTGTGCTAGGTTCTTGTATTGATGGCAGGAGATGTGCTCCCCTGTGCCCACGTGGCTTATGGCTATGAGGGCCCCTACACATGGACGATTAGACTTTAATTTAATGCTGAACTACCCCCAACTGTAACTTGGGAAGGAAGCCCTGGACACTGGGCTGCTCCTGGAACTCAAGCTACACCATTTCTAGGACTGGCTCCTTTCAATAAACTTCGGTTCCACTAACACAATTTTAGTCTCTGATTTTGCAAGACAAGGAACTCGGACTCAGAAACCTAATATTTTGGTGTTAATTCTACTCAGGGAGATGGATAGCAGAAATCCAATTAGTACCATTTATGCCAACCACACCCAAAGACAGATGAAGTCAAGGCAATAAACCTCATGTTGGCACATCAACATAAAGCTGATGTATTTTCTATTGAGATCCTCCCTTAATGCCTTCCCTAAATCCCAGGATTTTAAAACCTTCAAGAAAGAGAACCTAGCACTTCCTCTCCCTCCTGGTAGCATGCCCCTGCCTTTCCCTTCCCCTTTTCTTTCCCCACAGGCATGCATCTCCTAAACTCTGAGGGTCCCCAGGAGACTTACAACCAGGAGAGTAATGAGCAGCAGCAGCTCGTCCTGGCCTAACACCCCAAACCTGTCTCCAAAAACCCCCTTTTTTCCTGACTTCCCAGAGAGCCAAAGCAGGCTCTCTCCTGTTGCTTCTTCTGCCCTAAGCCCTTCCTTGTTTCACTGTCTCAAACTTTAATAAACATACTCTCAAAATAAGATAAAATAAAGTAACTAAATAAAAGACAACCTGCTAGAGAAATACATGAGATAAATGATTTAGAATGTAAACTAATTTTATTAGGATAATTTAAAGGTTCCCCATAGTTTAAATTAATTATATTAAAAATAAATATTTTCTATAGGAATTATAAACAATAAAGACAACTATGATGAGAGAAATGTTTATCAATTTTCTCTATTCAGTGATATAATCTTTAGAATTTATAGTAGCATCAAATCACAAAAATTAAGGAGACAATTCATCATTGATTATCACCTTATAGAAGACAAAGTTGACTACATTATTTAGTTTTGTATAATATCAAAATCAATGAACCCAAACACTGAATTTAGAAGTGTTAAAAAGAAACATTTTCCATAGTAACTTTTTTAATTCCAAAAGTTTCACAGGAGAAATGACTATGTGATTTTGTAAGCAGCTAATTTCAAGCAGACTTTCAAGGTGCAAGAAAAATTTCTTGAAGAATTACTAACAGTTTACTTTAATTGAAGTAAAAGTTAGATATACCTGAGTTCTTTGAAAATCTTAAGTAAAACTATCTAAAAGTGAAGCTGATTAACATTAATTTCATGGTCATTGAATTACATATCCACAAGGGAGACAAAAATGAATGGTTTCATACATAAATTGTAAAACAAAACAAATCTCAACCCACACCAAACTCACATTGTGACACATTATGATTTCAACATTCTTAAATTGATATCTCAAAATCCCTTAATTAAAAGAACCTTATTTATTTTTCAGACTAGAAAATTAATAACAGTTTGGAATAAGATGTACTTTATGCTGCCTTAGTTGAATTTGGATAAATAAAATAGTAAGATGGCATCCATTTAAATAAACTATATTTTGATCTGAGAAATAGCTGGTGGAGAATATGATTTCCATTTAAATCAAAAATAGTTTCGTAAGCATTTTTTCATGCAAACTGGTTCATTAGCAAATCCAATTGGTATTCAAGTGAAATTATATTAAAAAAGCACCTTTTCAAGATTTTCTATGACTGTAATTCACTATATATATATATATATATATATATATATATATATATATATATATATATATTAGGTATTTTAATCTAGAACTTATTAAACTTTTGCATTTGCATAGCTTTTCAACTTGCTGATCCTAGGAGAATCTGACATAGCTCCCAGGATGCTAAACACTTGGGCACTCCTTTAGAATAAATTAATAATCTAGGTTTTGGAAAGCATCGGTTATGTTTTACATTTGAATGAAAATGAAAACTCTTCCATTTACTTGCTCAGCTGTTCATGGAATATTGCATAAGTTAGGTTTAAAGTGCATGTGTTATTGATGTAACTGCTTTGCAATCCCTTGCAGTTAATAGGACTATAAGTAAACCCATTGCCCTAAAGTACTGCAACTTGATGTAATCCTTCAATGTCTCAAAAGTAAAACCCTCGAGTGAAAATCCCACCTTGAGTGAAATAAAAAAATCTAAATATGTCTGGCTTTTATTCCTTTTGAATGCTTTTAATGAGATATAGATGTGGAATTTCCAAGCATTTTAAAGGAGATGTTTATTGGTCTAACTAGTTGACAATAGCTACCATTTACTGGTAATCTTAATTTTCCTTCTTTATATATTTTGTTGTTGACAATATTACAGATGTCTCCCATTTCCCCTCCTTTTACTCCCCGCTACCCAGCCCCTATGCCCCTGCTCCAGGTCCTCACCACCCTACTGCCCATGCCCATGGGTGATACATATAAGTATGCTAGGGGCCCAGTGCACAAATTTGTACACCTTGAAATGAACTGTGGGCTGTGAGACTGCAGTGGGCACAGGTCAGGTCTTGGCCCATCCTCCGTGCCTCAGGCCCCTGGTCTTCCAGCAGCCCCACTCCTGTTGCCACCACTCCCATGCACTTGATGACACTGGCCCCACTGGCACCCTCTGACAGTGCTGAGTGATTGGGGCTGGTGCCAGCAGTGGGTTCAAGTGGTTCTGTCATGGTCAGTGGATGTGAGCAGTGGCTGCTGCCCTTATTGCCCCCCAGGAGCAGGGGGAGGTGGAGAAGCCCTCAGGGGTGATCAGAGCCGGTGCAGGGTGCTGGCAGCAGGTGTGAGCAGCGACTCCGGCACCAGCTGCAGATGAGAGCAGAGCCATTACCAGCAGCAAGGGTGAGCACCAGGTGGTACCCTGGCATAGGGGGGCAAAGAATTTTCAGTAACCACCAGAGGCTCGCCCTAATGACAGCAACTGGTGCCCCATCTTGGTCTGGCACCCACACTCACCAGCTCCACCATCCCCCATGGCCACTACCTGCCATGTTCCCCACTCTGCTGTCTGCTGCAGACACCTGCCATATTCTGCATGCACCCCCTGGTGGTCAGTGCACATCATAGCAACCGGTTGTTCAGTTGTTCCACCATTCGGTCTATTTGCATATTAGCCTTTTATTATATAGGATATGTTCTTTGGTTTATCTCTCTTCGTTCCCCCCACCCCAATATGGAGGTATGTCAGTCTGTTCTATACCCCCATGCTTCAAGTCTTATTTTGTTGGTCAATTCATTTTGTTCATTAGATTCCACAAATGAGATCATGTGATATTTGTCTTTCTCAGATTGGCTTAATTCACTTAGCATAATAAATAGTCATAATTAAAAAATGCTTTAAAAATTATGAACTGAAGAAGTTGAGGATCAACTGACTGTAACCAGCATTTTCCTAGGGTCATATAGTAAATATATAAATATAGATTTGTGATTACAATAATATTTGGAATTAAGTTTGTCTTAGTATTTTAATGTCATTCTGAATATATAATGACAATTCAAAGTCATTTCTAGAGTTTTATAACAATGCCAATTTTATTTCACTTCTTACTACCCATTAAAAGTTTACTCTGAAGTGGAAATGTTATTATAGAGAAATATTTTTTTCTATACTCTGATTGGGATGTGATGTCACCCAAATAAAAGTATCTTGGGTGTAACTGAAACCACTGGAGTGTTCTGTGATTAGCTAGGGTGTTTTCCTAACACCACCCTCAAGATGGTAATGGACATAGTACTGGCTCTAATTCAGGATTTCATTTGAGATTTGGTTATTCATTCTAGCAAGGGCACATAATTAATATGGTCTCCTGTAGAAATTATGGTAAAATTAACTGGTTAGATGACATTAAATATCTTTTTTTTAAAGTCCAAGAGTATCAGATACTATCATGACCCTAAATTTGTGCCTTGTCTATTTACCTTGTCAAACTACCATCTTGCTCAGGTTAACCCTTTTTAATTTTATTTTATGTTAAATAGAATGATTCATAAGGTTCACTTAGAAATAGAGAGACTGTAATATTTCTCTGCTTTTTTCACTGTGTATAGCAATTGCTTTAATGTGTTGTGTTTTTTTCTCTCACTGCAAAATTAAACAAAGTTTGACAGTGAAATATTCCAATTGCTAGACCACAATGTATGTATGAACTTTGCCTGATAGAACAGAATGTTGAAAGTAAATATTTCTCTAAACTCTGCCCCAATGTGTTTTTGTCTACTTGAGGACCAAAGAAATAATAATGACAATAATGCAGAGCAGAGAACATAGAAGTGAACTGGAACATTTATCTTTGAAAATAGATCTATTCTATGTTGCAAACAATCGTTTTGCAAAATTATAAATGCATAAATACTTGTTTCCATACCTGAACTATATTACTTATTTATATTTAATTGTTAGACTGATAAATATATTTTCTTGTGATATCTTAAAAACTACACAAATGTCATTTAAAAGTTATCATAGGTATAACTCAGTTGTGTATTTCTCTGGAAATTGCAACATGCTAGTAACAAATCTAATAGATATTAAACATATGTGTTTGTAACCACTCAAGATTTTGTTAGCAGTCATTTAAAATCAGAATAAAATAATCTTTATTAAACTGAATTTTTATTAATTTACTAAAAAATGTACCTAAGAAGAAAAATGTAAATTTAAAATTCCAGAGAAATGGGGAATATAAATTAGCTAGAATATAGTATTATTGTAAAATTATACATGTTCTGATTCATAAAATCCCATAATATAATTAATAAATAAAACAAATATTAATTTTTAAATTGCATGATATGAATTGATACAGTTATATGAGAAAAAACTTAACTGTAATAATAGATAATAAATTAAGTCCTTGAAATTATGATGGATAACATGTAAGAGTCTGTAAGCTGTATAAGATCAAGGACCATGCCCTAACGGGTTTGGCTCAGTGGATAGAGTGTAGACCTGAGGACTGAAGGATCCCAGGTTCGATTCTGGTCAAGGGCATGTACCTTGTTTGCAGGCACATACCCAGGAGGGAGTGTGCAGGAGGCAGCTGATCAATGTTTCTCAATGTTTTTAACTCTTTATTCCTCTCCCTTTCTCTCCGTAAAATATCAATAAAGTATATTAAAAAAAATTGTGTACAGTGAATCTCTTCCTATATATAAAAGCCTAAGTGACCTTTACTACTGAATGGCTGGAATGACCGGATGACCGGCCGGTAGCTATGACGTGCACTGACCCAGACACTGCTGCTGGGGCCCTGTCAGCCCCAAATCTGGTTCACCTGCACTCCAGACCCAGACCCAATCTTATGTTAACTTGCCTTGACCTTCTGTGATTCAAGACAGAGGGACAAATATCTGTACATTTCTCAAAAGTGTAGGGTAGGAATCCATGACAAATTTACCACTAGTCATATAAAAGTGTTACAACTTTTCTTCTTAGAAATAATTTTATAAAGAAAATCTGATTATAAACAATTCATTAAAAAGTTGCAGAATTGTTGAATGTGTTCATGCCCCTATCATTCTGAAAGTATTTCCCTTAATAGATTCATGGAAGTTACCTGTCATCCCAGTTATAATGTAAAGTATGAAAGAAAAGGTTTTGGAGGTGGGGACTCATGAAGTTCGTTCATTGAGGTAACTTACATAAATAATATACAAAGTAAATCATATATATTATCATTGAGAAAATAAAATATGAGCCAAGAATACATTTCTCTACATTTTTAGATTTTACTAGCATTGAAAATTTCAAGGTTTATTTTGACTGGTGTCTGGCTTTCCAATTGACAAGCTAATTGGAAGGGCATGCTAGACTTCTTGTCTATACCAAGTTTAGTGTGCAGCTGTCCTCAGGGAAAGACATACGAATGAACTTGTTAACACTTGAAATTAAGCAGCACTCACCCGAAAAACTGCCATTTCTTCCAGCAGAACTTCTTCTAAATCGTGCCAAGTCTCTTTAGGAATTGAAACCACTTTAAGAACAGTTCCGACATCTGTGAGAGAAAATGGAGAAGAGCACAATCTAAATAGACCTCAACAGAGTTTGGTGTTAATGAATGGATTCAGTATTTGACCAGAAAGAACAATTTGAGCTCAGTCTTCCTTTTATTTATTTATTTTTTTTGTTACAGGATTATTAAAATATTCCTATGCATTTCATGCAATTTAGATAAACTAAAAATGTAGCATGGAACTAAAAGAATCAACTTTTTTAATAATAAATGAAGCTTTGAAGATGATATCACCCTGAACTTACATAATTAAAAACACATATAATAATTACTGGGTTGGATTATTATTCTTTTTAATCTCAATTGTCAGGTGTCCCAGGAAAAAAAAAATACAACAAAAATAATACCAGCTTTGAAATGATAGGCTTTCCCACTTTTGTTATGAAATCAGGGACTACTATGAAGACTTAATGAAGTTTCAAAAATCCAGGAATGTTGTCAAGCAACAAATAATTGTTGAGTGGTTAGAGCTTCAGAGCCTGGCTGCTCATGCTCTTGTCACCTGAAAGCCTATCGTACTTAGAAGCCCCTACACACAGCTCAACAACCAATAAGTGATGAATGACAACTTTATTTCTCCAAATGAACACCTTGGATTACTTACTGCAGTGTTTTTTTGTTTTGTTTTTTCCCCCCAATAATTGATTAATCAATTTTGGTTAACATTTTGATTAATAAAATTTACAGTACTAAATAATTTAAAATTCAGAAGCATAAATCATAAAAAATGATTAAGTTGAATACATTTTAGATAGATTTCAAGCATTGTTTACTCTAATTTTAAAATTGTTCTAATGACAAGAGCTGTCACTTTTATTCTAAGTTGGGTTAAGCAGATATTCATTTTCCACTATTTACAGGTACATTCCTATTTCTTGATAAAATGAAGAACAGGGGGTTATTAAATTAAAAAAATTTGACTCTTCAACATTTCAATTCTAATCAGCTGATCAAGTGTACTTAGTTTCAACTGGTTCAATTTAATCAAGTTTAAAGTTTAAAGACTCATTATTTGAGAAGAAAATCTTGTCAGTAAAAAATAAGTTATGGCAGGAAAAAAATTCAATGTATTCATATCACTGATAACCATTTTCAGGGGATCAATAGGATATGATATATGAGATCAAAAAAGGTTGTGAGTGTATCCCTTGTAAAGTTAAAAAAATCTTCTTTTAAGAAGATCCTTCTATGTTTACAGGACCTTAGACTCCTTATAATACCAAAGATTAAAGGTAAATTAGGTTAAACTACTTAGTGCCTCTGATGGGTCTCCGGTATCCAAACATCACTTTATCTGTGTTCCAGATAGAGTTTTACCGAGTAGTATTTCAAACAATTTCACACAAACTGAATCAGATTACTCAACCAGGATCAATACATTATGATGTGCTACTTAGTTAAACGATAAAATTACTGTAATCAATTTACTTTGCTGACAGATGACCCAGGTCTTTGCTGACCGATAGCCATCCAAATCATCAGACATTCAACATGCTCATGAAACTGGTTCCTTTAAGGACAGCATGTGTCCAAGTAGAATTAAAAACCCATGATTGGGTTTCTTTGGTAAAAGAGCTGAAAGTAAGCTTTTGTTGAACTGACAGTGGGTGAGAGACTTCTCAACATGAGTAGGCCAGAGGGGAAGAAAAAGGCAAGTGTGACGTTAGTGAACAAAATGAATTACTCTGTAGAGAGATCTAATTATAATTTGACATTAAATAAACTAAAATTTATAAAAAAGAAATCATATCATCTTATAATTTCTAAACATATTTATCATCAGAAGTTGATATTTGCAATTCATTGACTTGTATCGAACATTGAGTGTCACTGGGATTCTGTCATTTGATATAGAAACTTTCTTGCTCGTAATAGTAGACTGTAATGTATTGCTCAGAACCTGACACTGTTACACCTGATAACACAGGTATTTCACAATTTTGCTATAAAACTTTAAGTCATTAAAGCACTTACTCCAAGGTTGTCATTCCCCTGTAGTTAATGCAATTTTTAACCTGTTTCTCACCAAGGAAAAATAAATGTTAATTTACAAGGTTTCAGTGGAGCACTCATCCTCTTTCCCATTGATTTATGTCAGTTAACAATGTTAATGGAGACCAGGAATTTATTACCCTGGAACTTGACCCTGAGTAGATAGTTTCAAATTTGTAACTGGCACTTTGAAAAAAGTATTATTAAAGAAAGTAGGGAAATAAAATAATATTTCATACTAGCAATGGAATTCTTTCTGAAAATATGCTGCAAAAATTTGTTTTCTAATCATAGATGAATTAAAATTATGTTTTTGGATTGCTATAGAAATGTATCTAAAAATGTATGTGATGATCCTATAACTCCATTTTGTTGTTTTTCTGATAGAGTGTTTTTACCCCCATTGAATGGTAAAAACACTGAACAAATTTTGTTACCCAAATTTATTTCCTGGGAGATTTGCACTATTTGGCATTTTTAAAGTTTGGATAATTTTGCATCAATTAATTGAGAAACCATCACTTAATGTCTTGGTAATTAATAATATGGTTTGAGCAATACATCTTTGTTCTAAAAAGCCACTGTCCAGAAAGAGTTATGACTCAATTATGCATATTGATTATTTACCTAATCATTAGCTTTACCTGATTATACTTATCAACTTTTGATTGAAACAAAAATTGAATTTAATATATGTCAAAAGGCTTATAAAGATAACACATTATAACAATAGAATGTTCAGGTTTTTTAGTCATTTATTAACATTTAACCATACCTTGAAAATGACTATAAAAACTTCCTTTGATTCTCAGTAGATTTAATCAGTTGAATTCAATGGTCTTGAAGGAAATTTAGAACTGAAGTCAAATATTTACCTGTTCCAATAAACATGACATCATACTGGCCATCTTCTGCATCCACTCGATCCACTACAATTTGTGTAAACTGATAATTTACATCTGTTTTGACCATTACTGGGCGGTTATTAATAGGAAACACTGGATTGTACATGGCTGGATGACTTCTTGCAAATGTTATAACATCATCAGGAAGGTCTTTGGTAGAGTCAAATCCACCAAATGTTTTGCTGGGACACTGATAAGATAGAGAGAAGGGATATTTTGATTAAAATATAGTTAACATAATTATAAATTATCTATCTATAATAATAAAAGCATAATATGCTAATTAGACCAGGCACTAGACAATCTTCCAGATGGCTTTCCAGATGACCTTCCAGATGAAGCCCTGGCTGTGACTGCGAGAGCCAAGCCTCTTGTACAAATTTCGTGCATTGGGTCTCTAGTCCTAATACATAAAAAACCCAGGGTCCGTAACGTCCAATATGACTGAAGGCTTGACTGACTGGAAGTCAGTCCTGCGGTCAGTGCTAGGTTGCCTAGGCGACCCAGCATTGACTGCCTCCAGGGTGGGCACAGAGACTAAGCTCTGACTGCTGAAGCAGCTGTGGATCAGGCCCAGAGAGAGGCCTGAAGAGAGAGGCAGGGTCTGATCCACTGCTTCTGTGGCAGCTGTTGATCAGCAGTTGCCTCTCTCTTACTCTTCAGGCTTCACCAGCAGTCACACCTCTGTTTCTCTCTGAGCCTCCACCTCTTTGATCAGGCCCAGAGATAGGCCCAGAGAAGCTGACTGGCATAGAAACAGACCAACCAAAACCAAATTGGCCAGCAGGGAAGGTCAGTTGGAGGTAAGATCAGGCTGGCAGGAGGGCAGTTAAGGGCAATTAGGCTGGCAGGGGAGGGCAGTTGGGGGCGAGATTAGTCCGGCAGGGGAGGGCAGTTGAGGGTGAGATCAGGCTAACAGAGGAGGGTAGTTAAGGATGATCAGGTAGGCAGAGGCAGTTGGGGATGAGATCAAGCTGGCAGGGGAGGGCAGTTAGGGGTGATCAGGTAGGTAGGCAGAGGCAATTAGGAGTGATAAGGCAGGCAGGCAGAGAGGTTAGGAGTGATCAGGCAGACAGGCAGGTGAGTGGTTAGGAGCCAGCAGTCACAGACTGTGAGAGAGATGTTTGACTGCTGGCAGTTGGACATCCCCAAGGACTCCCCAATTGGAGAGGGTGCAGGCTGGGCTGAGGGAACCCCCCTCCATGCACAAATTTTGTGCACTGGGCTTCTAGTATATATATAAAAGGCTAAGTGACTATCCAACTGGTAGCTATGACATGTGATGACCATTAGGGGGCAGATGCTTCAATGCAGGGTGATGCCGGGAAGCCATTTTATGCCCGATCTCCACAGGCCAGGCTGAGGGACCCCACCTGTTGGAGGGATCCTGCTCACTCTGCAGAGACCCTTAGATTTGTAGCGCTGCCCCAGGTGCAGCCAGCTGGGGAGGGACCTTGGGAGGTTGGCTCCAGGGAGTGTTCGGCCCTTCTTGCTCAGTCCCACCCTACCAGCCACCTATTAATTAGTATTTTTTTCAATATATATGTGCATTGGAGCACTAGTATAATAATCTTATATAATAAAAGGCTAATAAGGAAATCTACCAAATGGCAGAACCATAGGTCAATATGATGTGCACTGACCATCAGGGGGCAAATGCTCAATGCAGGAGCTGCCCCCAGCCTGCAGGCTCTGATTGCCTGATCAAGGCCAGCAAGCCAACCTCTCAGTCCCTTCCCTCAGCAGACTGGCTCTCATCAGCCAACAGGGCATGGGAAACCGGGGTGGTTGGCAGCAGATGTGGGCGGCACCATACCAAGGCCCCTGCCCAACCAGCCACTCCCCACACAGATGGTGATCAGCAGCAGGGGGCAGGGCTGAGTGGGAACAGCCAACCTCTTGGTCCCTCTCCGGGGCTAGCAGGCTCTGATCACCCGATGGAGAACGGGAAAATGGTATTGGTGGGGGTTAGGTGGTGGTGGGGGTGGGATTGGCTGCCTGCAGCCAAGAAAGATGGCCCTGATCCTAGGCCAAGCTTAGGGACTATAGCTATGTATGAGTTTTGTGTGCTGGGCCTCTACTATATGATATAATGGCCTGGAAATCTAAACCTCTGATCATTTTTTAAGTAAAAGAAATCATGTTAATTAGGTTAGTAGATGTAATATATACTATGTATTTCCTAAACATATCTTAAATCTGAATGAGATTGAGTTAATGCCACCATTTCTTACCAAAAATTGCAAATGCATCTAGTGAAATCAATGTATGAAAGATCCGATGCCTCTATTAGTAGCAACACCATACATTTTATTTATGTAATACATGAAGTGTTTGGAATAGTGAATGGAATATATTAAAATTACATGTTAGAGACATTCAGCATAACTTTTTTTTAGATATATTTGATTCAGAATAATGTTTTTAGATACATTTGATTTTTATTGTATGTATATGCCAAAATATAAATGGTCTTTTCAAACTAAAAGCCAATATAAACTATTATTTATTGCATTGTTTCTGGCATAACTCTGAAAAGGAACCACAAAACATATCAAAAGTACTATCTCTAAAAAGTTAGTTTAGGGATAAAAACAGGTGTTATTAAATGTTTAAACTGCAGGGACTGAAACTGGCCAATCAGAATGGATCAAGTAGAGTAGATGAGGGCCATAGGAGTCAGAAAGGATGCACTGTAGTACACTGGCAAAATACCATCTCTGGATATAAATGCTCCACAGAAAGCAATAAACCAAAAATGAGAAAATTCAGATTTTACAGTCTCTTATTTCATTATGTGGTACAAGCACTCAGAGTACAATATCTCCAGTCTCATGCTTTTTATCTTCCACTTAAGTAATTTCTGCCACTTAATGTAATAGCTTTGGAGCTAAAAGGAATATAGAGAAGTTCTAACAAGAGACTAAGAAGGAGAAATCAAGTGTCTGTATTACCTTAATGTATATCATTAATAATTCATGAGAAATAAACTTGTTTTGGAAAAAGAGTATGCATTTATACACATATATGTATGATACATTTTATATAATATATATATATATATATATATATATATATATATATATATGCAGTATATACACACACACATACATACCAGTGTAAAAGTTAAAGGATTTAAGGAATTATTTTTTGTTTAAGTAAATTATAAAATTACTTATTTTATATTATAGAAATATAAAAAAGTTCTATAAATTCTTAGAAGAAACGATAAACATATTTTATGACATTTTCCATTATATTTTGCTTTTCTACGACCATTTAAACTGATAAGAACAGATACTACACTTGATCTTAGCCAAAAGGCCGAGAAGCGATCTATGACCATTTAAATATAGCTTGCAAAAATTTAGAAATGTGTGATTAAAGTTACAGTAAAGAATTTATTTTTATTTTATCCTATATCTGTGTCATTCTTTTGCCTTTCTAGACTTTTATTTTTGTATCTAGCATTACTTAGTTATAGGTTTTCCTTTAAAAATAAATGCCATCTACCATGGCTGGTGAGACTCAGTTGGTTAGACTGTCATCTGGAGAACTGAAGGATTGCTGGTTCAAATCCAGGTCAATACACATACCCAAGTTTTGAGTTTTTTCCCTGTCAGGGTGCGTTGAAAAGGCACGCCTCCCTCTCTCTTTCTCTCATCACTAAAAAAACATATCCTTCGGTAAAAATTAAAACACACACACACACACACACACACACACACACACAACAATAAATATCATCTACTGACACATTATTTAAATGTCACAGAATATTTTCACCAGTAATATAATGAAATGACAAATTCTCAGCTGCCACCTTTTGGGATTAATGAACTCATCCAAGTAAATTTTATTCATGGAGTTAGTTATTTCTCCTCCTAATTCCTATGTCAGGCAATCCTTTCTGCCTTCTGCCTTTAGCACTTGGTGCATATTGCTGACTTAATTCCCCATGTTATAACAACTCTCTATGAATACTGGGTGAGAACACAGGCTCTAGAACCAAACTGCCTGAACTGCATCCTAGATCATATCCTTGCCTCAGAGTCCTCATTTGTGAAATGGGAACAATAACTAAGCTATTGAGTACAATATCCTATATAATAAAAGTGTAATATGTGAATTGACCAAAATGGTGGGACAACCGGTCACTATGACATGCACTGACCACCAGGGACAGATGCTCAACTCAGGAGCTGCCCCCTGGTGGTCAGTGCACAGGGGAGTGCTGCTCAGCCAGAAGCCAGGCTCACATCTGGTAAACCCAGTGGCAGTGGCCTCTCTCATCGCAGAGTCAGTGCTAAGGAGCAGCGAGCTGGGCTCATGGCTGGCGAGCTCAGAAGTGGTGGCAGGCGGTAAGGAGTTATGGGTCTCAGACTGCAAGAGGGATGTCTTACTGCCAGCTTAGGCCTGATCCCTGGGGATTAGGCCTAGGCTGGCAGTCAGACATACCTTGAGGAGTCCTAGACTGTGAGAGGGTGCAGGCAGGGCTGAGGCCTTTCCCTCCCCCACAATGCACGAATCCTGTGCACTGGGTCTCTAGTATATTAATAGGTGTAAATCTCTTAAGACAGAATCTGGCAGTAATTTCTAATTACTGTTTTTAATTCCAAATATATTTTAGACATCTTCAGATCAAATACTTTGAAACTCCAAATAGTAGCATAATATCTAGCACATTGAAGTAATTCCAAGTTTGTTAAAAGGAACCTCACCAGAATTTGTATTTAGAATACAGTGGCATTCATTAGCAATAGAGATATAAATAGCCATAGGGATATAAAAATGTTCACCAACAAAGTAAAAGCAGTTTACAATTAAGAAAGAGAGTAAATATCTGTGCTCTTTTTAAAACCTATTGGGCTTCACATAATCAATAGATATTCTATCTTGTTTATTTATTCTTCTGAAAGCTTACTTATTTATTTATTTTTATCTCCAAACTCCATCAGTCAGATGTAATATTTGTAAAATGGGAAATTCTTAATTGACTCATAAATAACTTTGGCAATACAGAAATATAAGACTATTAAAATAAATTATGCCTAATACAATCATAGAAAACATAACTTACTTAAGTTTAACAGAATTAAAAAAAAACTGAAGTGAAATAAAAGTAGTGGTTAGACTTCAAATGCAAGTTTGTTCATCCCATAAAATTACTTCCTTAGGATTAAAAAGTCACACTTAAGTGAGTGGTTCTATAAAAATATTCTATTACTTCTGCTACCATAATGAGGACGACTTCACTCATTTTATACCATCTGAAGTCTTTTCTTTTTTATCCTTACTGTAAATAAGATTAAAAGCTGGTTATATTTTGAGTTCTGTCCAATTTTTTTTTTAAGCCTGTGTATGCCCAGGGCTTCTGGATGATAAAGGAGTGTTTGGTGATACAAACCGCACCTCAGAAAGTAACAGGTCCTTCTCATTCTATGAGATTTTTTTTCACATATTTTCTTTACCTACAATATTAGTTTAAAACAAAACAAAACTGTATTCCTCTATTTAAGCCTCTGCTATGATCAGAGAGAATTATTCCAGGGGTACCCTAATTATTCTAACTCTGCCTGAAGGCCATTTTCACTATATTCCATTCCGAAAAGGAAATAAATAAGCCTGTCCACTCAGTTTCTATTACTCTAAGATGATGGGTATTAATAACTGATAAGCACCGACTAAGCACTGATGTTCATAAAAAAATGGTTTTAAACATGGAGTTCCATTGTGTCACAGAAACTCTTTCCTTGCTTTTATTTATAGTCTGGGAATCCTGCTTTTACATAATCTGCATTGAATATCTGGGTATAGCTGCTATTTTAAAATTTTAAGCAGACATTTACTCTTTTTATATTTTAAGCATCTGGGCCACTTACAGTTCCTGGTCGTGGGTAGGGCACTCTTCCTTGGTAAGGCACCCACTGGTAGTTGGGGCCATCCCTGTGAGCATATGGACCAAGGAACACCCTTCTCACATCACTCATGCTGTACATACACACCGCGGACCCCTTGAAGATGTTACTGAAAAAGAGAGACAAGACAAGAACAAATTTTCCTCTCTGTACAATGGCAAAGTACTGTTGATAAGGAGTTCTGACATTTTGAATATCAGAGATCAAAGTGAACACAAATTCTTAGCAATATCAAGTAGTATTTGATATATTTAAATTCATCTATATATTTAAACAGTACATAAGACACAAATTATGATTCTCAAAAATAGAAAACATGGAAGAAACCATCTCTATTATTTGTAGAATATATACTCATACCATGCATAATCTTTTATAGGAAAAACACATACGCTGATATTCTAATAAGTAACATTTAATTTTGACATCAACTAGAAATAAAATAAACTTTGGTAATATGTTAAGCCTCATGTATCATAAATGAAACCAGGAAACTTTTAAACAAGAAGACTTAAGAAGTCATTTTAAAGCTGAAATGAGCAGAAAATGAATAGTCAAGGTCATACGATGTGTTATATTATTTTTAACTCCCAAATCACCATAAATATTAGATCAGCTAATTGTTGTAAAGGTATTTAAAATCACTTCTTCCCAACACAGAAAATAATTTTAAGTCAGTAGCTATCACATCCTAGTCAAGGTGGAGTATTATAGCAATTATCCCCATCATTTTGCTAGACAAAAATCAGGTAATTGAAGCAAACTGGAAGTTTGCCATGAGTTGCCACAATTTTCCATTTTATTTTACTTATATAAATACATGTTGAGGGATGTATTTATAGCATGATATAAAACAGTTGTGCACATTTAAAATATGGAATGCTTATCTTTTAAGCAATCTTTCCCAGAGAAAATTACATATAAATCAGACCAAATGAAAAACATGTGTTTATAAGATTTTATTCTACAGAAATCACTGCATATATATAATGTCTAGTGGAGTGCAAGCTTCATGAGGGATGAAAGCATGCCTGGGTTCTTTTCTGTAGCTTCAGTTACATATAGCATGGCCCCTGACACAGAGTCCATCTCAGTAAATAACCGTAGAATTTAATAACATATATATATATATATATAAAAGCCTAACCAACTGTGCAACTGTTTGAACATCTGCCATGTAGCTATGACACACAATGACCACCAGGGGGGCAAACACTCTGACCAGTAGAGGAGGGAGCCTGACTCCTCGTGGAACCAGCCAAGGGTTAGGTTGTTGCTGGGCCACTGTGAGCCCCAAATCTGCCTCACCCGCTTCCTGGACCCAAAGAGGAGGGAGGAGAGAGGGAGCCGGTGGGCATCCGGGTCTTGGGGACTGGGTCTGCAGGAGGGGGTCTCGCAATCCGGGACCTCTCAGGGGATGTCACAGAGCCGGTTTTGGCCTGATCCCCACATACCAGGTTGAGGGACCCCACTGGTGCAGGAATCTGTGCACCGGCCTCTAGTATTTTCATAATAGAATAGCACATTAATACACAGATACATCATAGATTCTAACGTTTATTTAACCATTTTCATCTCTTGATGAAATAAGTCAGCACTGAAAGACTTGATTATGATTTACAGCTCTTAAGACTAACTCACATGCAGACATCCATCTCACTGAAGTAAAGAGGCAGAATTATTTTACTCATTATTGAGCCAGTGATTTTCAAAGTGTGTTCTCTAAGACCAACAGCATGGGGTCACCTGGGAATGTGTTAGAAATGCAAATTCTTAGGTCCTGTCCCATTCCTACAGAATCAGAAACTGTGGGGGCAGGGCCTAGCAATCTGTATTTTGACATGCGATTCAATGAATGCTTGAGTCTGAGAACCACTGAACAGACATTAAGGAAGCAGAAAGCTGGGTTAAAGTTTGTTTAACTTGGACCTCTCACATTCTTTAGTTTCATTCTGTTTTTAAACCAAAGGAAGAAACTATTAAGGCTTGTATATCATTTTAGCAATATAGGTTTTTTTAATTTTGTTATTTTTTAAATTAAGTAAAAATATCCAATCAATTTGTAATGGCATTGATACCACAGAATAAATCAATTTTGGATATTGCAGTTAATCTTCCTCTGATGCTATCGCAATCCCCTGCAGCATTTTACCGGCCTTTTGATTTTAAATTACTTTTCTTTTAAACTTTATCCATAAGGAACGTATATCCTTATTTAGGTGCTTGTATATTTCCTTGAACAATTCCAGGTAATTTAAATTGTATACTGAATGTAATAGAAAATAATTGCTCTTTGATTTATAGCAAGAGCCTTGAGGGACATGTAAAGTTGATTACCCCTTGTTGATTACCTTCTTTAAAAGCCTTGGAATCCTTATACCAGGGCTTTAAAAAAAAAAGAGCAAAAGGGAGGAAGGTAAAGGCAGAAAGGAGAGGGAGGACAAAGAGACAAAGAGTGAGGAAAGAAGAAGGGCTAGGGAGATGAGGAGAAGAGATAGGAGAGGGAAGGGAAAAGTGTTTTTTCACTCTTTTTTTATATTATTGTAAACTTATAGAACAGATTTGCATTTTTATAAAATTCTATATTGTGCTCAGTTTTTAAAACCAAAGCTATATATAGAACATGGCATACATTTTTCAGAATTATTTTGAGTGATATTTTTTGCTAAAATTTATCATTTTAAACTATTGATATCATAACTTATTTCAGTCATCCAAGAATGTACACCTCAAAGGTTAAGCCAACATTGATCTTCCATGAGTATATTTTCACTATTGATGGTTGCTAAGAAAGCACCTAAAGGACATCTATGATAAGAGGGTAAAAAAGTTATTTACCTGGAAGTTGTAAACACTCCATATACAATTGGATTTTTAGGATCTTTAGAATTCATTAGGAATATATCCTCTGTTTGAAAACAAAATTGAGAAAAGTTGCGTTTTTTATTATTATGGCAAAGTCTGAGCAAACATTCTCTGTAAAATATCACCAGCGGTACTTACGAAGTTCATCAAAGTGAGTGTCAATGCCGTTTGGACCTGGCACTGAGCAAATCAGACGAGCTTTGAGGAATGTCGTCCATTTATTCACCAGACTTCTGTGACCCCCGAAGTCATTCTGAAAGGAGAAAATGCTGGTTTTGGGGAACTTTGCATGCAAAAGCTAATCTCAAATATTTCTCTTATCTTGAGATAGATTCATAGTAAAATTCCTCATATATCAAAATGAGGAAGGAGGAAATTTGAGTGACATGATACAAATACCTGTGCTTTTTAAATCATATTGCTTGCCAAATTTATTCACTCAAACTTTATTCAAGGAATGACTTACAGGGGAGGTTAGGGGCAATCGGGACTGCAGGGGAGGGCAGTTGGGGGTGACAAGGCTGGCAAGGGAGGGCAGTTAGGGGCAATTGGGCTGGCAGGGAGCAGTTAGGCGTTGATCAGCTTAGCAGGAGAGAGATTAGGGGGTGATCAGGCTGGCAAGCAGAAGCGGTTTGGGGCAATCAGGAAGGCAGGCAGGTGAGCAATTGGGAGCCAGCAGTTCTGGATTGTGAGAGGGATCCCAGATAGGAGAAGGTGCATGCTGAGCTGAAGGACACCCTTCCCCACCCCTTTACCCCCAACACAAATTTTGTGCTCTGAGCCTCTAGTATATAACAGTTGACTTTGTCCATATTGCACATATAATGTACTATACAGTGGTAGAAGGGAAATTAGTACTGTTATCATATCTTCACACTGATACTAATTAATCCATAGGTATTGATCAATTTTTATTATACATATCTAACATTATAATGCCATATTACATTTAATTTTGTGTCATACAGTAAATAATTACTCAAATCAATTTCAAAGCTTCAAAATTATGAATGTGCATGTGTACATAGGATATTATAATAATCAATTTATAAAAACAAGATTTAATACTTTTATACTAATAATTTAGTTATCCTAACAACAAATATTTATTCAAAAATTATACATTATAGGAAAGTGTGCTAGGTCTGAGGATACAAAAAATGTATATATTCTTCTAGGCAATGTAAAATAATTACTTCTCTAGACTTTTAAACTAAGACCACAGTAATATCATTTTGAAGTAATGCCTCCAACCTCTGCTTGCTTGTTCGACTATGAAGAGTTACTCATACACAATGAATGTTTTCAATCATTTTTCACCATTTAAATATTTATAATGATAATTCAAGAATTTTAGTCAGATTTTTCATTGCATTTGCACATAAGTGGAAAAGAAAAAGAAATAAAATTATGATTCAACAGTATCTTCCTCAATTTATTTTTCTTCATCTCACCTTGCATATCTGACCTATTCTAGCGTGAGTAGCTTTTCCAGTGTGTTCTCCATCTATCGCATTTTCACGGAAGAAAAAATATACTTTGTCATCTTCAGGGTTGTCACTCTCTGGGATAAGGTGGGCACTAATAAACCTTGGATCTGAGAGACAAATTATAGGATATATATGAGTTTAAATTTGGATGTATAATACCATTCAGTACAGTGCATTTTCACTTTCTTTTAACTCCTATTTGATATATTTCAAGAACTAATTTTGCTTAGTTCATTTCTTCCAGTATATGTGAACCATTCCTATTTCAAATGACAGTTGACATTTAATATTATTGTATATTGGTTCCAGGTATACAGCATAGGGCTTAGACAATACTCGAATTTACACGGTGCTCCCCACAACAATTCTAGTATACACCTGGCATCACACATCGTTATTCAATATTATTGGCTGTATTTCCTATGATAAACTTATATCCCCATAACTATTCTATAACTGCAATTGTGTACTTTTAATTCCTGCACCCATTTTTACAAAGGTCCCCAACCAGTCTCCCATAAAGCACCATAAGACTGTTCTCTGTATCATGAGTTTGTTTCTGTTTTGTTTGTCCATTCTTTACGTATTTTAAACTGTGTTACAAGTTACCTTCTATGTAATAAAAACACTCAAATTTTCCCCAGAAAGTTAGGACTAGGTACACAAATCAGCAGTGGGATCACATAGTTCAAATGCATTACTAGCTAAAAAAATATATTTGGCAAGCTTTAAGTGCTATCTAATATTACTTATGGCCATCACCAATAAGTATTACTACAAATTCATCTATTCCAGTCTCCAGCAAAAATTGGGTAGGAGGGGAGAAATGAGATCCACATAATAGAACAATAAAAAATAAATCCTGTCATGTTGTCCCCATCTTGGTGAACAGCAATATCATTTTCTAGGCATCAAGCCAAAAATCCTGGAGCCACCGAGTCCTCTGTGTCTCTCACATTCCACATTCTATCAGCCCATCTCTATTTTCACCATTTTCTATCACATCCTTTAAGACCTGCCTCTCTCAGACCACCATTGCCAGGAATAGACACCTTAAAGCCCATTTGATTCTACTTTACCAACCTGGGCCCACTTCTCCACAGGACAGCCAGAGTGCACCTCTGCTATGTCACTGCTCTCTCGAAACCCTCCTATATCTTTTCAGACTATTCACAATGAAATATTAATTCTTATAGTATTCAGAAGCCCTATATGATGCAGTTCCTGATACCCCACATTCCTTTTCTTCAACCAGCCCTTCCTTCCCTAGGTCACTCCTAGTCAGCCAGGCCGCCCCCTTCTGGTTCTCAAACAAGTCAAGCACTCTCAGTCCTGCCTCAGATCATTCTGGCCTGTGTATCTCTCTGCTCTCCTCTATCCTCAAGTGTGGGTTCCTATTTCTACTCAGGCCTTTGTTCAAATATTACATTATCAAAAAGCCCCTTGCTGATTACCTTAAAAGCCTTGGAATCCTTATACTAGGACTTACAAAAAAACAAAACAAAAACACAAAACACTTATTTTCATTCATTCATTTTGTTCCTAAGTTGGTTCATCACCTGCTATTAAACAGCTCTGGGCCTCTCTCTATATCTAATATTCATTTGCTTATTTTATTTTCTCTCTCCATCCCATGCAGTATAATTTCCATGAGAATAAGAACTTGACATGTTTTCTTTTGTGCTATAATTCAATACCCTGAAACACAGTGAGCAGTCAACAAATATCTGTGCTAGGAGGGAAGGAAATAAAAAAGAAAAAAACATAAGACTGTCTAGATTAAGCACAGAATTTAGAGTCCTACTTCAAAAAATGCTTCTGTAAATACCTGGGTTGATCTGGTTGTGGCTCATACAAACAGTATAAAATATGTTCTAGCTTCACAGATTTACTATGTGAAATACTAAGAAGTTGAGTTCCTCTCACTGAGAGCACTTAGGATGTTGCAGGTATTTAAATCCTCAGAGTAATCTCCTTATACTCCCATGATACATTATGTTAACAATGAAATATATACCCACAGGTCAGCCTCATACTTAAGAGACCAGAAAAGAATTCAGAATCCTGAAACCTGATTTATTTATGTTATTGAGTCCTAATCTTTATACCTGTGAATAATCATTGTTATCCTCTTTTCCATGCTTGTAGCCTTCCTTTAACATTTGTTCTGGGACCATGTGCTTAGTATATCTCACAGGGCTACCCTTCGCTATCCTTCTTAGGCAAATTATACAGACTCTCCAAATAATGTAAAACATACGAAACATTCCCTATTCACATTTTAAGTTCAGTGTTCCACTGTAATAAGAGTAGGAAAATAGTAACTTGAAAATTGGAATCACTTAGCACCAGAATTTTTTAGATATATAAAATAATGTATTACTTTAACCTTAATAATTGTTTGCAAATCTGGTCTTCATAAAATTACCTTGTGTATACATACATACATACATATATATGTGTATGTGTGTGTGTGTGTGTGTATAATATATATAAATGGAATGTTAAGAGGAATAATTAATGTGACAGTAGGAATTTTAATGTACAAACCAAAGAAGTATTACCTCACCGATGAAATTAGATTCCTAGAAGTGAGGTGTGAGTGTATGAAAACACAGTTCATCATTTGTCGCTCTTGTGCCTTTTTTTTTTTTTTTAGAAAGAGAGAGTGGGGAATGGACAGAAAGAAACATGGATGTGTGACAGAAACATCGATTGGTTGCCTCCTGTGCATGCCCCGGATGGGGATGAAATCTTCAACCTGGATATGAGCCCTGACCTGGGATTGAACCGGCATCATTAGGGTGTATGGGATGACACTCCAACCAACTGAGCCACCTGGCTGAGGTTTCTGTGACCTTGACAATACTCTTACTTCTCAGATAGCAGATGCCTAATTTTAAAATTGGGTTCTTTTCACCTTGTGTGTCACAAATAGTTTATATACAAACAAATATTTTATTATATCAAACTAAATTTATTGGGGTGACATTGATCAACATGAACATATACAAACAAATATTTTAAGCTTAAATAGTGCATGAGAAACAATTTTATAAAATGTTAACAAAAGTATTATGTTATTATTAGATGGTACCAAAAGGAAGCCTCAATCACATGTTACGTTAAAGGGATCACATTAAAATCCAGCTTCAGAATTTTTATTTTTAATTATAAAAACTCACATCCTTCTGCTGTAGTCGTGGAGCAATGGAGAAAAAGTTGGTCTAATATTACCTCCCAAATTAGTGCAGTTGTTCATATAAACACTTGAATAACTTAAATAATTTTAAGTAATTAAATCCAACTATCTTTTATGTCATCATAAATATATACAAGATAAATATATATCATAAAAAACAAAATGAAAAATATATATTTCTTGTTCTTGGAAAGCTATAATCTAATAAAAAAAGCAATGTTAAAAGCACAAAAACAACAATGCAAATAAATTTTACATATATAAATATTCTCTTGGTGTTTGGACATGAAAGAAGTCATATCAAACATGATGTTCACTTTCTAAAATATGTCAGGATAATTATCGCTCACAAATATGGATGCTAGTGAGAAATAATTCAAGCACCTTATGAAATACTTGATAAAAGGGTTTTCAATCCTTATCTCTCCTTTAATATCTGATAATAAAGGAGTGGAGGATATTATAGACAAATTAACAGTTTGACATAGCATCATAGACAGCCCAAAACTAAAATTATATATGGAAAATAATAGCTAAATTTATTAAAATAGAAAAAGAGAATATAAAAACAATAATTCCAATTTAATAAAACTTATCTAAGAAATTGAGATTATATTTTATACTGGAAAACATTCTATT
The DNA here is from genome assembly GCF_014108245.1 of Pipistrellus kuhlii. Lineage (NCBI taxonomy): Eukaryota > Metazoa > Chordata > Mammalia > Chiroptera > Vespertilionidae > Pipistrellus > Pipistrellus kuhlii. Next base: position 44,252,336 of record NW_023425405.1, on the reverse strand, counting down.
TTAATAAAATAGGTGTCTCCACATGATCTCTTCAAAAAATTTAAAATAAATATTTTTCTAATATTTCAAGTTTAGAAATTCTTCTCTTTGGTCAAAACCTCTGCTCACTATTCATAACCTACTTCTTTGATTTCCCCAATTTTGTCTTCCATTTTCTTGTGCTATTTTGTCCTCTTACCCCTTTCTTATTCCCTTAGACTCTTCCTCTCCTCACTGGTGAATTCTCTTTATTCAATTCGAACATTCTAATCAGCCATTCTAATTGTCTTCCCTATTTCCCTAGGCCCTCTTAGCCTTATGAACATTCACTATCATCCCCCTAACTTTTCCTTTCCGTGAAGAAATGAGCTATCTTAGTCTAAGACCTCCTTTCATTTGCTACCAATCCAACAATGAACAGAGCATTACTCCAATAATACTTTTTCTTCTTCATGCAATCACTCCCCATTTTTATTCTCACTTATCAAATATTCCCTAGGCACTTAATCTGGGCTTCGCAGAGTGGGAGATTAGGGGATACTATGGTAAAAAGTGTTATGTTTACTTGGTGCTTACTGTCTGTGAGAGAATACCAACAATAGAGAAATTATGAAACTGCATAAAAAGAAAAAAAACAACTAAGAGTTTGGAAAGAAAGCAGAGGGCCGTGGAAGAGACAATCTTGCCTTGAAAGAATTAGGGAACGTTTTTCTCAGAAGATATGCCATCTAATTCAAGGCCTCAAGAAGAACCAGGAGTGTGCCAAGCACCAGAAACATATGTGAGAAGTCACAGAAACAGCAGAGAATGCTGTGCACACAGAGGGTGATCAGTGAACACAGAGGCGGTCAGATATGACGAGAGAACCTTACACAGCGGCCAGGACAAAAGGAAAGCAGTTTATTGTCCTAATAGCTATGAGGGAAACCCCGAGTGTTTTAAACCTAGTGTTGCTATTCTCAGATTGCTATTTTAAGGAGACCATTCTGGTTGCTGTAGAGAAAACAGTTTTAGAGAGGCAAGAATGAAGGCAGAAAGATCAGTCTGGAGAGCGGCAAGAAATGATGGCAACATTGAGCTACATGTAAAGAAGGAGACACATGCAGGGATTATGTGAAAGTAGAATTGATGGATTATATTCATCGAGAAGATTTGTATATAAGGTGTAGTAGGAAAAATCATGGAAAAAATTAAAGAAATGTATGATTTAAATAACTGGTTGGATGGGATTCATTTATTTGGTTAGGGAACATTTGAGGAAGGATAGATATAAGAGTGGGGAAGAAAGATGAGCTTAAAATTAAAATTCTGACTAAAATATCCTATCTAGATATCTCACTGCAAATTTATTTCATCATACCAAGCAAAGAGCATAGAAACTTCTCTTTTAAAAATGCTTTGCTCCTTCCTCTCTTTCCATTTTGGTTATTGTTAACATCAATATCTAGATATAAAATGCTATTTTACCTTAAATTGTCTCCCTCCATCTCCTACAGTTCTTTGCACTCTTAATTTATTATCAAACACATCCCTGCTACCATTTTACTACATTTTTAATGTTACCCTCACAATTAATGTCCTTTTTAATTTACAGTTATATTTTTGCAATCATCTAACTGGCCTTCTACATGTATTATCTATTTCTTCTAAGGGATGCATACAGTGCTTCAGAAGTAAGTATGAATGCATTAATGCCATACATTATCAAAAAACAGATGGCAGGTATCTTAGGATATGACAAAATAGCATAAATTAAGCAGAGAGGACAATAATTCTACTGTTACTCTGAGCCAGAAAAATGGATAAGAGCAGTTATTACATTCATATATATAATATACTAAATAGGAACAGATATATAAAATATATATGTTTATATACATATATACATACATATATACATATATATGTGTGTGTGTGTGTGTTTTTTTTTTTACAAAGAGCCAATTTTTCTAGCACAAGAAGAAAATGGGAAACATTGCCAGTTACATTATTCACAGTGTCTCTAATGTAAAAAATAAACGAAGGGCAATCAGTTTCATTCACAAATGAACTTTGACCTATTGTTCCAGCAGAACTGACTACTGTTCCTCCTTTAAATGCTTAGTGAACCTTTTTGTCATTCTAGAAAACACCATAAACACTGACTTTATAGACATGTGGATCACATAACACGGAAGTTTGCTTCTACCTCTAATACAACATTTAACTCTTTTTCTATTATCCTCATGTTCCTATTTAGTATGACAGGCATTTGTCCTATATTTGTGCACCGGTGGGGTTCCTCAGCCTGGTCTGTGGGGATTGGCCAAAACTTGCTCTCCAACATCCCCCGAGGGGCCCAGATTGTGAGAGGGCAGTTCTTGAGTGACACACCCTGGAATAGGGCTCCCCCTCTCTGGTTCAGGGTGAGTCACTTGAGAACCACAGTTGCCAAGTCACCACAGTTCAGCAGCTCCTACATTGAGTGTCTGCCCCCTGGTGGTCTTTGCATATCATAGCTACCTATCACACAGTAGGAAGGTAGCAGGAATATATAAAAACCTATCAGATAGTATATATCTATATATCTATATCTATATCTATATCTATATCTATACACACAAAGTGATCACCCTGATAATCCTAGTACCCTCTAACAAAAAATAGATATTATGACATTATTCACTATATTCCCTATGCTGTATTTCACATCCCCATGACCATTGTTATAATTAGCATTTGTGTAGATTTTATTTTTTTTAAAGGAAGTATAACATTTTGTTGCCTTTTGACATAATTAATTAAAGCTTCTGGGATGAATCAAACTCGATATTTAGGTTTCTGGTTAAAGAAATATTTAGACATTCTTATTTTAATTGCAACTGTTTTTAAGAGATTAGTACACAATAGCAGGTTTTCAAATAGTCTCCTGAAATTTTATGCATGTTCTTTTATCCTTGAAGAAGCTTTTTTTTTTTATTGCATCCTTTTGTGTCAGACAGTGAATACAGCAAAAATCAATTACCTGTTTGCAATTTTTCAAAATTGGATTCATCAATAGGATTAAAGTAACATAAGGCATGTTTCTCCATTGTATGAAGCTAAAAACAATGCATGTGTTGGAGGTCAGAGGTTACCATTGTCCTGAAAAAAACTACATGCTATTCAATATTTGGTCTTATCATCAAAAATTCCCCATAGAAAAGTTTTACCACTCAGAGTGATCTACTGCATCACTTTTCCTTAGGAACCTAGGAAAGTTATTCGAAAGATGCTATTCTACCATCAAATGGCACGCAGAAATAAAAAGCAACCCAAAGATACTAGGTTCTCTTTCTTTTAAAGTTGTGTCTGTGGCCTATTGAAGCAGAGGATGCCTATTTCCAGCCTCCAGGTAAAATTCCTGATTTCGGAGTGGCCACATCCATTGAAACTAACAGGTACACACACACAGATCTTCTCATAATGTAACCAGTCACAATGCCCCTCGATAACGTGCCCCATTGAGGTGTTCTCTACTCTTGTAAAGCTCACAATCTCATGACGATAACTTAACAAAACCTTTCAGCTTGTGCAATTAGAAAATACTTCTTGCAACATGGAGTAGGGAACCAGTGTGAATATACATTAAAGGTGACATCAAAAGAAAGGGGGAAAACCCATTTAAGCAAGATCAAAGTGCATCTATCTCAGCAGCACAACGCTGCAATGCAAACACTGCGAATGGCAAATACAGTTGGAAAGCATTCTCTCATTTGGGGAGCTTAACGGGTATGCCTTTGGGGAAGAAACCTTGCCTTTGCAGGTACGGTGGTACTTTTGCAATGCCCTGAGCACATGGAAGAAGCTGAACAAATAACGTGTTTAATAATCTTGGGCCAATGCTATCAGGTGAAGCATGGAATCTGTAGTCAAGATAATAGCAATAAGCCCTGGGTAAATACATGTCTCTTTTCTTCCCCCCGTTATCTCCTTTACCACCCCCTGGACATTCTTCCGCACCTCATCTCACAGATGGCATTTCTTGCAAAATTCACGTTTGAGTACCACCTGCCACTTGAAATAGTACTGTTCTGTCGAAATATTTTTAGCAGCTGCAAATTAAACTGTCCTTCAGGTGCAATCTCGCAGTTAATGAAAGTGACACCTTGGCACAGGACATGCAGCTGCCTTTTATGATTCATTTGGCAGCCGGAGCTTATTTAAATAATGAACACATTTTACTGCTCTCCGCATTGGGATCAGCCAGAATCATCGGTAGAGCAACATTTTGGCCAACATTTGGCAGGACCTATCCTTGCCATGAACAAGCCCACACAGTATAAAAGCATACAACTACATTGTGGAAATACTTTTTTTTTTCTTCCTGAAAATGAATTAAATTTAAAGGATGATTAATGAAGGCTTTTAGAGTGTCTATAAATTTAGAAATTAGGACATATATTGGGTTTCTGGGATATAAATTATACATAGTTCATTAGAATAGAGAATGGAATGAGTGATTGTAAGCCATCTTATGTAAATACCACAAGGACTAGTTTCACACCATGAAACACTCATTCAATCCTCTTGCAAAGCATGTTAAGAGGTTCCACAACAGAATGAGAAAACCACAAATCCACTGGGGGGAAAAAAAACCACACCCAAATTACCCATCTCTCTGAATCAATTATGATTCCACTTATGAGAGTAAAAGGAATCTTTAAAAATGTGTACAGTTCTATCTATCATCTATCTCTCATCATCATAAAAGTCCTGTGTCCCTGATGCCGTAAGGGCATCGCAACCAAACAACTGGTCACCAAAAGGTGCATGGAAAACCTCTCATGGGGTGGAGGGCGCAGCAAGGTGGGCAGCATGGCACTGGTCCCCAGGTGGTGAGTGGAGGTGCTCCCACAGCAGGGGCAGGGGTGGGGGTGCTCAGAGCAACAGGAGGAGGCAGTGCATGGAGGAAGGATGAAAGCTGGGAGCATTGCGGGGCACTGGCCATGTCCACGGAGATTGTGAGGCATTGCAGGGCGGGGACATGGCCTTGATGGCAGCTAGGCGTAGGGGACCCTAGATGCGCACAATTTAATTGTGCACTGGGCCTTTATATATATATATATATATATATATATATATAATTTTCTTCATATAATAACTTATAGTTATTAGTTATGACCTAATAACTATTCATGAAGGTAAGTCCTTACTAAATACATACCTTCAATTACCAAAATAATTATTCTTTCACTGTGATAGGAATCAGAGAAAACTGGGTAAAATCCAGGCTTCTCCCATCCACTAGATTTGTAACCTCAAAAAATAAATTAATGTCAACTAACTTCAGTTTCCTTATATACTTATGTCAGAATAACATAGGTATACATGTCTGAGAAGTGCTGGGAGAATATACATCTTCTTTCTCTTCTTTCTTCCCTTCTGTCTGTCTTATTTTCTTTCCTTTTACCTACCTATCTACCTACCTGTGTCAGCATATCATTGGCCTTCATAATTGCTAGCTGTTATCATAAAACTGTTTAGAAAATTTTAAGAAATATCCTATATAAACCTATGTTTTAAATTTAATTGTATACAATGGAATACAGTGCTGTGGTAAAAAAGAAGGAATTCTTATCATTTGCAACAGTATGAATGGAACTGGAGAGCACTATGCTAAGGAAAACAAGCCAGTCAGAGAAAGATAAATATCACATGATCTCACTCATTTGTGGAATATAATGAACAACATAAACTGATGAACAAAAACAGATCCAGAGACAGAGAAACATAGATCCGACCATCAAACCTCAGAGGGTAAGGACTTGTACGCATGCATATAAGCCTAATCAATGGATACAGACACCAGGGGGATGAGGGCATGAGTGGGGGTGGGGGGACAATGAGAGGGTAAGGACACCTATGTAATACCTTAATAATTAAAGAAAAAAAAAGTTAAAAAATATTATTGGTAACATATACTTTGTGACTAAAAGCAAGTAGAATCAGGAGCAGCTGATGAGGAAGGAGTAAACTTGTTAAAAAAACAAAAAAACAAACAAAAAACAACTGAGAGGAACAAATAGCAATTTAGGTAAATTGTAAAACTCTTTTTTTTTTTTTTTTTAATTTTCAAAATATTTCCAGTATCACAGCCTCAGGCTTCAAAATAGTTATAAGCTAGCTGGAGGGGAAATGGGTGATGGGGACAGCTCATCACCACATGACAGCCAGCACACCAGGCTGACAGCCACTGTGAATGCTTTCTTCCCTTCAGCTTTGCTGCACCGTGAGGGTAGGGGGTGGAGGAAGCAAAAGACCTTGAGTGGAACTTTCAGCACATGGGGAATGTAGGGAATGCAGCACAGAGTCCTCTTACATTCTTAGCTAACAGCCTACGCAGAGTGGATATATCATTTTTGGCGGTGGAATAGAAAAACTTCTGGCTGCCAAGGAACAGGCCTGGAAAAACTTCTGATGCTTAGCTGGCTGGGAAACTATGATCAGCTCTTGGGATAGTTTAACCCGAACAAAGTTGAAGATGAGTCATGTCAGAAAGGAGAGAAGGGCTGATTGGGATGGAAGATGAGCCCGAATGGGAAGTAAGTAATAGGAACTATTTACTGTGCTCTTTTCTGTGTGCTTTTCATACATTTTCCTAATCCACACTCATCCCAGGAGAAACCCTGACATTAAGACCCAACGTGCAAGCTAGCACATAAACAAGAGCTGAGTTCTTTCTACAACATCATGCGGCCTCAAGTGTTTACCCATGGATTTTCCACCAGGTCTACATGTTGCACAGGCTTGTACACTATTTGGTTATTTTGTTTACTAATTTAACAAGGAAAGAGGTTTTAAATAGTAATAAAAATTAGTGGGAAAAGTTATTATTTTCTACTACTACAAAATAAGTCTATTTGAATCAACCAGTCATAATCAAATCAAACTTTCCAGTTTTTTTCCAACTGAAGGCACATGACTGAAGAGGAAGTGGAAAGTCTTTGGGATACTGGGCTTAGGAGAAGAAACATATGAAGTAATCACAAACATCACTGTGGAGTGTGGTGTCTCCAGTCCAGCAGTATGTATCAAATCAAATCAGTAATCTTATGGTTTCCCTTACTGAATACTACAAAGAGAAAACGTTATCCCACCGTCATATTTTCAGCTTCATCTCCCATATCTACTTAGTTGTAATTTCTTACCAATTCTATCCCTCACACATTTTTTAGTGCATTTTCCCTTATTTATTTTGTTCTAATTAATGTTCTCTCATCTCTCTCCTAAATTATTGGCTTGTCTTCTTTAAAGATCGACCTGCTCAAATAATTTTTTAAAAATCAACATTTCACAATTCTGCCAATGTGAATTTCTAAATATACACATAATTATATTGATGGTTTTTCAAAGGCTAAGTAATAAAAAACTTTCTCTCTTAAGTGACTTTACTTATGAAAATCCTCTATGAAAAATCATGTTATTTTTTGAGATCCTTTTCAAATACCTTCCAAAATACATAGTGCTTTATTTAATTCTTGAGGTGGAAACTTGTCTTCTGAGTTTCCATAATATTATATTTTGTGTTTATTTCAATTAGAGTAGTTGTACTTTTCCACTTGTCCAAGATTATTTTTTTTATTTTTATATTGTTATTTTTTTTACTATCTGGGGATAGGTTTCTAGAGAGAGAGGAGGAAAGAGGGAGAGAGAGACGGAGAAACATTAATGTGAGAAAGAAACATGGATAGGTTGCCCAACTATGTGTCCCAAGCAGGGATCAAACTTGCATATATGCCCTGTCTAGGAATTGTATCTGAAACCTCTAGGGTATGACTAACCACTTATCTACACTGGCCAAGGCACCCTGGATTATTCTTCATTGTGATTCAGTGTGTTTGTTCCCTAAGTTCTTTTAATTTAAATTTATTTATTTATTTGAGAGAGATGAAAATATCTATTTGTTGTTCCACTTATTTATGCATTCATTGGTTGATTCTTGTATGTGCCCTGATTAGGAACTGAACTCACAATCTTGGCATATCAGGAAAAACCTCTCATCAACTGAGCTATCCAGCCAGGGCTATTCATGAAGCTCTTTTGAGCCATGGTTTAATCATTTATTTTTGGATCCCCTCTATTAGAGTTGTTCAACTCAGAAGCCTGGAATTAGTCTTGAGTTCACCTTCCTCTCCATTGACAGTTTATTAATCATCAAGTTTTATTTCCATCTCTCTATCTTTCATATCTATCTGTATCCTTCATGTCTTAATTTAGGTCCTTACAGTTTTTTCATCCTTTCTATAGCTTTTTAAGTTTCTAGTTATCAGCATCACTTTCCTACATTTTTTTTTCTCTTTCACATAATGCCACCAAGAGTGACTTCAATATCAATACTCAATTCGTGTATGCCAATCTATTGTTTAACATCTTTTTCATGTATTTTTTTATGGGAGTGTAAAATGGTCTGGAAGTATTTTGTAAAACCAAATACATATTTATCCTGTGATTCAGCCATTCCATTTCTAGCTATTTGATCAAGAGAAATGAAAATACACTTAAGTTTAGTGCACTTCATTGTATATAATCTTGTCAGAATAGAAACAAATACATAAACAAATATTGAGCTCATATCACTACTAATCATATTTTAGAGGTGTGTTGATGCTTGATATCTACTTTGATTTCATTAAAAATGGTTGATGTATGGAGAGGAATAATGGATAGACATAAAGTGATAAATTTGTAGCATCTAGGTGGAGGGCTAAGATGTATAATTATTATAGGATTCTTTCAATTTCCTGAGTATGAAAATTGTCTATGCCTCCTGAAACAAAAATTAGTTTTTCCTAACTTTCAACAAAAGTGATCTTAGGTAGTTAAAAGTATTCATGTAAATTTAAGAAAATACGGTATGTAATTACAGTATTATAGGTGGTAAAAAGAGTCATTTACATTTTTCTTCACTAATAGTTACCTTTGTGGCTCAGTCTTAAAGTAAACGATAGCAAAATTAAGAATTTCAAGCATATAACTGATCCTGAAAACTGAGCATCACTTAGATTTTCATAGACATGCAAATTTGATATAGTGTAATCTTCAATGTATGGTTTAGTTTTCTATATCTAGAAACTATGTATGTTCCTTTTACTTAAACATTATGGTCTTTGCCATCTATTCAAATAGAAACATTTTCAAATATAACTGACTATATGGTGTAGAATTCTGTTTGGAAAGTAAATTGAAAATAGCTCATCTGGCATGGCTCAGTGTGAGCATTTACCTATGAACCAGGAGGTCTTGGTTCAATTCTTGATTGGGCACATGTCCAGGTTGTGGACTCCATCCCCAGTAGGGAGCATGCAGGAGGCAACTGATCAATAATTCTCTCTCACCATAATGTTTCTGTCTCTCTCTACCTCCCCCTTGTATTCTGAAACAAATAAAAGCATATTTTTAAGAAAAGAAATAGTTTGTGTATTGTTTTTTTAAAAGAAAATACATCTTTTCATATTTTGTTTTTACCTTTCTGTTTTGCCTACTGATTTATTTCTAGAATGCTTATCTTTCAGCCATTTCTCTATTTTGATGAATTTCATAAATTGCAGGAATGTAGTGTTGAGCACAAAGTAGGTTTTAAGGAAAGTGGTTAGAATATTAATCTAATTAAACTAAGTGGATATATCATAAGATCAGAACTATTTTGTTATTATTTTATAATTATCTACCAAAATGTGGTCTATGTTTCTCCTCTTTTATCTTATAAATATGTAGTCTTTTTCTTTCATTGACTAGTTATATAAGAATGAATTATTCAACATTTCACTGTGAAAATTATATAATGATGTACTTTATTCATTATATACTAGAGGCCTGTTGTATGATATTCATGCAAGAATAGGCCTTCCTTATCTGGCTTCCCTCCTGGCCACCTGAGAGCCTGCGAGTCTTAGCTCCTGGGATGTCTGGGAGCCTGCAAGTCCTTGCTCCTGGCCAGAGCACTGCTCCTGTAACTCCCTCCCTCTCCATTCCTGTATATGCAAATTAACCCACCATCTTTTTTTTTGTTGTTGTTGGTTTGCATACTCACTCCTGATAGGCTGTGATCATAGTGGAGGTGTGGTCAATTTACATGTTTGTCTATTATTAGGTAAGATTAGAATGACTTTTTCCATTGCAGATTTTAGGAGTTGTATATAGTGTCCTGCTATTGGCAAGAACCCTTTGACTGTTCAACCAACAGCTATGAGGTGCACTGACCACAAGGGGGTAGCTGCTAAATGCAGGAGCTGTGGAGCTGAGGTGATTTGGCAGCTGTGGTTCTCAGCTGACAAGCCCAATTCTGGGGTGCATTAACTGAGAACTACTCTCTCACAGTACGGGAGACCTTGGGGGATGTCAGAGAACCAGATTCAGCCTGATCCCTGCAGATAAAGCCAAGGGACCTTACCAGTGCATGAATCTGTGAACCAGGCCTCTAGTGTTTAATGTAAATTAGAAACATTTAGATTAATCTAGCTTCCTCAATTATAATGTTTTAGGTATTTTGACATTTATTCCCTCAACTGTAGGAAGCTATCATATTTATTGATTATTCCATATATTAAGTCTTCAATGAATAAGTTCATTCTATTAATGCAGTCATCTATTATCATAAACTGCTTTTATCATTTACATTATATTTTTGAATTATGTTAAGCAAAAAATACTGTATCATTAAATTATTTGTTTTTTGAGAAGATCAGATGGGATTTCATGAAGGAAATAATCTCTAGGAAGAATATTTTTATGAACTTATAATGGTTATGTATGCACATGCATGTACACAAATATATTATAAATATATTGTGGATATTAATTTTTATTACCTAAAGATATCAATGACATAATACAGCTCCCCCCCCCCCCCACATTTTCTAAACATTGAAAGGTTTGGGAAAAAAGAATTATCCTTTTAATTTGTCATTACAGGTTATGTCAACATGAAGGGAAATTCAATAGAATATGTATAATATAAATTATTCTCCCTACACACAAAATTATGCTATCAATTGAGTCCATGTTTAAAAAATAATTATGCTATTTTGCAAATACAAATTAAACATAAATTTTGGATTTGGATGAAGAAAACCAAGCAGCAAACTTTCACTTCCTACATGTAAGGAAAATAGAATTTTCTATTTAGAAAAGCCACTGCCCCATAGGAACAAGTAATTTATATGATCTTACCCAATCAATGACTTCACACTAGAACTTTCTCTCTTAAATCGAAAATTGGTAGAGGTTCAAGAAATGTGGTATTACCTAACTCTCTTCATTTTAAATTAGAGAACGTTTTCCTTCCCTTTGCCAGAAAGTTCATCAATTTTTTAGACAGTGTTCTTACTTGCTTTAGATTAAATAACCTCAATTAAGTGTGTATGATTTATTTTATAAAAATTTCAGTGCTTAAGCAATGAGCTAAAAAATTCACCACACCAAAGAAATATAGTACAGGTGTGATTTAAATCTACTTTAAAAAGAAAAAAAAATCAGACAAATGCATACTTTCAATTCTTTCTCCAATACATAATCATACCTCACTAGTTGGTAAAGGTTAAAATAAAGAGAAATATATAAGTTTAAGGTAATTAAATCTTTTGAAAGAGGATTATACAAAGAAAATTCCATATATTTTTTGAATATGTAAACTGAACATTTTTTTTTGTTCTGTGAAATAAAAAGTCAATTACATAAGTGAAAAAGAAAAAGGTTCCTGTGTAATGTTTGCCCATTTCTAGAGCCTGAATTCCTAGTCAGCATTGACAGAGAGCTTTTCCTCTGAGTTGCCTCTGATTAGGCCCTTGAGTTCTAGGGAAAAGGGAATATCTTTTTCCTAAAAGATATTTCCGTAGGAATATGGCCTGATTCTTAAAATAAAATAATGATTTAGGGACCAGAAAATATTCAGGTGGATTTTATTTGACACAGACCTTGGCAACTTTTTAATAACATGAATGTTATTATAAATAGAAACTAATTATACTGGTTGCAACACCAGTGTAGCTTCACATTTCTATCATCTGTGGTCAGAAAATGTTCTCAAAATGCCGGAAATTCAGGATCTCTTCAAAGAAGAAACACGTGTTCAACTGTGATATAATTAGCAGTTTCTATGGCTTTTGTTCTTAAGAGACAATAATAGTTTTGATTCTTGAAAATGCCTAATTATATGAGGAAGGAAATTCAAGGCAGAAAGGAAGATAATTTATAGTATAATTTCAAAGTAATTAGAATTCGCAGAAAATAATTCTTATTATAAACCTGGTATTAATCTGTAAGATCTTAGTATCCTTTAAGAAATAATAATTCAAATTTAGCATTAGTTACTATTTTTGTACTTCCCTAATCTCAATGTGTTGAAAATAAATAATTGCTGTTATCTTAATACAACTCCTTTTATTTTTGATTTTTTTTTCTTTTATAGGATTATATCTATGTAAAGAGTGAGGAAGTTGTCAGTTATATTTACATAAAATTTGTAATTTTTTTAAATATTAGAAAGTCTTTATTATATCACATTCCTATAATTTAAAATATAGGGTAGCAAATTTAATGTGGTAACATAAAAATGTATAATATTTTTGTTTATTTGCATTTAGTTATGTTTCTTTGTACTAAAAAATCTACCTAGTTTTCATTACTGGATGCTTTTTTACAAAAAGATGTTTACAGGGAAGTAAAAATCAGTTATCACATATTTTAAGTACTATGTTGCTATTTATCATCCAATTTATTACTCTAAATAAAACAGCATAGCCCAGGCAGCATGGCTCAGTTGTTGTCAACCTATGAACCAAGTTTTCTCTTGATTCCCAAGTTTCCGCTTGATTCCCAGTCAAGGCATATGTGGGCTCAATCCCCAGTGTGCGGTGTGCATGAGGAAGCCAATCAATGATTTCTTCTCTCTCCCTCTGCCTTCCTCTCTGAAATCTATACAAATATGTTTTAAAAATAAAATAGCATAAATCCTAGTCTAGCGCTAGTGAAAGACAGTTACTTTTTTATTAAACTGTTCTGAAATCAACTTAAAAAAAATGAGGCTTTTTAAATCCTAGAAGTCTCTACTAGAAAAAGTAGGTTTCCCTTCTTTTTAAATAATATTGCTCAAGATGTCACTGAGGCCAAAAAACAAACAAACAAAAATAACAACACACACACACAAAATGCTTATGGATTTTCTATAACTATAAAGACAGATAGAAAACAACAACACACAGCTTAGAGATTTAAATAATAAATACCACCTCAAATTGGGAAATTATTTCATTTTGGTTTAATGATAGAAGGAAAAGTAGTGAAGCTATTTAATTTTATATTAAATAGTGTTAACTTAATTAAGATGATAAATGTTACTTAAGAAAACTATTCAGAACATGCATTTTAAAAATTCTATTCAACCATTGTTTTAAATAACCAAATATGAAATTAAAATCTTAAAGCAAAATGAAATGCATTTGCTCTTAGAATCATGATTTTTGTTAATAGTTAATTAACTTTTTGTATATTTGTTAAAGTTCAGAAACCAGTTGAAGAGACCTTATTTACTTATTTATTGGAAAACAGGCCACAGCATCTGCTGTTACTGACCCACTAAAACCCCTGGGTATAAAATATTGATTTTGGTTTCTCTCCACTCTCTGTTTGCCTCAAACCACCAATCTCTTTTTTGTCTCCTTATTTTTGGGATGTATTCTCCTCTTTAAAGTGTATTTATAATTAAGTACCTGTGCCATTATAAATAACATCTTCTAAAAATCTATAGTTGATTATCTATACTTTTTCTGATTCCCATATTTTTTCTTCACAACCTTTAAAAAGGCTTTCCAATGTTTTTTGAACTCTCTTATACACATATTCTCTAAGAGAAGACTGGAGATATATGAACAACAGATAGCCTCCCTTATAAGTTGTCATCTTTTTCTATTATTTCATAGTGAAAGTCTCAGTCATTGGTTCTGGTATTGAGTTAAAGGCTGAAAATCAATTGAATAAAAAATAAGTTAAAATTAAAAATGAATAGTACTGTCTTCTCTTTTGTTTTATGGGCTAAACCACAGTTTTAAGATATTAAATCTTGGGCATTTCTCATAGCAATATTTTTTTTTTCCTGATACATTGCTTCTGGTAAGGAAAACAAAAGAAAAAAAATGGAATTACATAAAACTAAAAAGATTTTGCACAGAAGAAAACTATCAAAAAAGAAAAAGACAACCCACTGAATAGGAGAACATATTTGCCAATAATACATCTTATAAGGGGTTAATATCCAAAGTTTATAAAGATCTTGTAAAACTCATCATGGCCAAATAGGAATGGATATATGTTAAATAACATTTTGCAATACTCTAACTCTATGAAAAAAAAATCTTAAGTATGTATCACATCTAACTTACATTATAAAATTCAGGGTTAGATTTTTAGATATAAAAGTTTATGGTATAGTCTAGGGATTTTTATTTCAGTTTGTGATCTTATAAATTTTATTATAGTAATAGTTGTTTATTGTGGTTGAGGGATGCTGAAAATATCTAATCAGAAAGTTATTATTAAATATTATATATTACCCTTTTCTCTTCTTCCTTTATTCCTCCCTCTTTCATCTTTCTTTGGCAATTTCATTCTATTAGTGGACATATTTGCTTATGGAAAATATTTTATTCTCTTTCTGATGACCTATTGTTTCCCCATGTTAGAAACATATAATAGTTCCAAATAATCCTATATAATAAAAGCCTAATATGCTTTTATTATATGCTAAGTATCCAGTCATCCATTCAACCAATCAAAGCATAATATGCTAATGATGTGCTAAGGCAGCTCAACCACTCTCTATGACATGCACTGACCACCAGGGGAGACAATCTGACTAGTAGGTTAGCTTGCTGCTGGGGTTCGGCTGATCAGGACTGAGAGAGATGGACCGGACATGCCCTGGAGCTCTCTCATATCCCTCCCCAGCCCTGATCATGCACAGGTGGGGTCCCTCAGGCTGGCCTGTGCCCTCTTGCAATCTGGGACCCCTCAGGGATGTCAGATAGCCAATTTCAGCCCAATCCTGCAGGCCAGGCCAAGGGACTCCACGAATGCATGAATTCGTGCACCAGGCCTCTAGTTAAATCATAATAGCCATGACCTAGCTTCCTCAATTGCATTGAAGTATATTAGAAGTTTTATTTTTGCTATTATTATCAGAATATTCTTTATGAACATCTTTTTTTAAAAATATATTTTTACTGATTTCAGAGAAAAAGGGAGAAGGAGAGAAGAATAAAAACATCAGTGATGAGAAAGAATCAAGCCCACAACTCTGGGGCATGTGCCCTGACCTGGAATCCAACTGTGACCTCCTAGTTCATAGGTCTACTCTCAACCAGAGTCATGACCAGGGCAAAGAATATCTTTTGCTAATCGACTATGATCTCTCCAAGGACAAATAGTTTGAGAATTAATGAGAAGCTTATAGACAGTAATGATAAATGGAGTGGCAGAACATTTATACAAAATCAAGAAGACAAAATTCATAAAAACAATAAAGTTTAGGGAAGATATTGCAAATCTTCATGACATGGGTACCTTTATTTTTGTGCTGCCACTGCTCTCTCACTACCAAATGACTTCTCACCACTGGGCTGGCTGGCTTACAGTCTGCCATTGTTTTGCTACTTCCTGCTGCCATAGTCCTACCTCCAGCCAAGTTTTTAAATTGTCTTTTACAAGTTGCTCTCACACAGGAATTAGAAATAAGCAAGGGAGGAAGCAAAAGTAGTTCCAGTTTGGAAAAATGTGTAAAATTAGTTCACATTTTAAGACTCATTAACAAACAATTATCTCAAGGTCTTTCAAAGGTGACTATGTTATAATTTTCTTAATTTGGGCACTGATCTGTTGATCAGAATTAGCTACATTTAACTTGATATCTCTGAAGAATGCGATTATGCTCTCTCTCTTTTTTTTTTTAATTAAAGGACACTGACAGAATTAACACAAGAAAGAGGTCAGTCATTAGCCTTCTTATGACAATCAGCACTATCCCCGTACTTCAATAATTTTTCAGTCAAAATATTTAATAATATTACAGGAAATAAATAAAGGTTATTGATCAAAGATCCTATACCTAATTGGTTCATCCTACACATATAAGCCCAAATTCCATTATTTGAATTGCTAGTATGACTGGATTCCTCTTTAATTAACCCCAAAATGAATAAGATTTTGCTGTAATATGACGGTTTTGTTTCCTAACCTCCAAATCCATTTATTTTTAATTTGATTTACAAAATTGCTTTCTCATCCTGCAAAGCAAGAATATAACTTTCCGTAATTCTTAAATGTGCTTACAAAACACATTTGATAAAAACTCACTCTATGGGTGCCAAGCAATAAAGTGCCAGTCATCAGTTTAATACTATTTGGGGCATTATTTAAGTTTGAGAATCAGTGAGATTAATGTTCAGTACATTATAAATAGGTCATAACACAATGTATATGCCCCAAACACAACTCTATGCTGCCTGTAACATAAACCCTGCTGCATGCTAAGCAGAAAAGACATTGTGGTTCCCAAGTAGAATCTAAGTCTGCAGTCACCAATTTCCCATATACATTCATGCTGAGGTTTTTATAAGTGCACAAATGAGATAGCTCTCTATAATCCTGGAATCTTTTAAAATTAGTGATTAAGTGAACAAAAGAAACTATTTTGATTTATATGAACTTAGACAAATTTATAAACATTGAAGACACATTTTTCATGGCTTCTTTACCTGTCAGCCTACATTAAATCAACAAATAGTTATTTAGCAAACCATCAAGCAAAATGATAAAAATAAACCATGCTTCTAATGAATAAAATATATGCATTAGTATCTGTGATTCAATTTTTTTTGAAAATAATAATAGTGCCACATATATAATGATATACTGTTTAAAATGCAGGATTTATCGGACGACCCAAAAGTGTCAGAGGGAATGGATAGATTTCCAAGAGCAGCATGTGGGAGGCTGGGTGGGAGGTGAAGGGCTCTGACTTTTCTCTTGGCTGGTGCTTAAATCCTAAAGCAACACAGACATTCTTAATTTGAAAATATTTAAACGCACTTAAGTGTTGCTTACTAACATTATCCGGAAAACATTTTAAGGACCCCCTTTCCTGGATAATGTTTTGTAATTTATATTTAATTGATATATGAAGTTTAGAGCATTCTATTGCCTTTCTGTCATGTGTAAACAACTTGGTAATAAGTATGTCACTAAGCTTACCAAAAAATCCTTTTTTATTTTTACGGAAGTGGAGGAGTAGTAGATTTGTTTTCTTCAAAAGGGACAGACATTGCTAGGCAGGAAATCTGTAGGTGGAGACTCAAGTCCTATCACTTCACCTTTTGTTCCCTTAAGCCACTTTCATTGCATTCCCAGAAATATGAGGCTGCTCAGTAAAGTGAAACTGAGCATCCTACTACATTTGCAGTGATTTGACATCTGTAGGCAATTTCATTGTTCCCTTCCTTAAAACTCTTATGTAACATTATGAGACCAGGTAACATCAACTGAATTAATTGTTGTTGTTTGTTTCTTCATTGTAATTTTGGTTTCTTTTGGGAAATTACAGTCACTATTCAAAACGCTTTGTATGAATTTACCCATACATAATCCTCATAACAACTTAACAAGGAAGAATTATTATTATTTCATTCAAAAAAGGGAACATTGAGCACAGAGAGCTTACACGAGCTGTCTATAGTTGCTTAGCTAATTTTGTTAAACTCAATTTCTTTAAAAATTTGATTATTATTTTGATATTAAAGCTAAATATATATATTTGGTGAACTGAATGCTTCTGGCAATAATAGTGACAATACTCAAGTAAAACAACAAAATAGTGTCAGAGCAGATTAGGAAAGCAAACATAACTGATTCACTGTACACATTTGCCAAACAAGCATTATACATTATTAATGTATTATTTTCTACTGTTTACTGTATTGTTCACATCATACACACATGTGTTATGTACTATGAATGGAGCTGCTATGCAAATGATAGCAGCAGCAAACCACAGTATGGAGAGCATTTATCCTATTATCATACACTATTCTTAATACCCTAATAAACTGTTTCATGTATCCTCAGAAAACAGTAGAAGATATTAGAATTAACTCCATTTTTTAAATCATAAAAGGGTGGTGAAAATAAATGAAGTAAAAACCACAGAGATAGTAAAGTGGAAGGCTTGGGATACAAACTCAGGCACACTGACCCCCGAGCCTACAAACCAGAGTCATTGAATTGTCTCTTATTTGACACATCTAGAGTGAAAGGCACTGTGATAAACACAAATATGCATCTATGTGTTCTTTGAATTCAAAAGTGGGAAAGGTTAAAATATACTGTGTGGAATGATTAAATGAAAATGATAGTAAATTTGAGGACAACCAACTCTATTATTTGAGTATGTTAGTGTTTAATATTAGAGAGGTCACTTGGAATTAGATGTCAAAGGATTTGACAGGGAGTGAAATCTGGATTCAATTCACTTAAAAACCGAGAGACATAAATGGTTTTTGAATGGAAAAGCGTTGTGATAGCCACCAGAGCTGCATGTAGGGAGTTCTCTGCCAGTGGTATCTACAAAGGAGAAGTATATACAGCTTCTATTTGTTAGGTAGTCTTACAAAATTAATCATAAACAATAATTTATTGAGTAAAACAAATTTTCATGAGTCAACATTTCTGAATCAGGATCAATTTTATTGGTCACCTGAAAATTATAGCTCTAAAAAAAGTAGGGTAAACATATGAACATTTTATCACCATGAAAAGGCAGTATTTTATGAATGTTTTTCATCTAGGTATTATCATATTAATTGTTAAGTCAGAATTAAAAGCTTCCAATCTGAAAGCTTCTGCAATCTCCACTACAAAGGTATTTTTGTCAAACCTACATTTAATAAATAGTACTCTAAATTTAAATGTATTTGGTATTTCTTCCACTGAAGTGATTAGAACCTAGTACATTTTTGGGGGGGTGTAATGGGTATGGGGATTGGTCAAAGCTATCCATTCCATGAAAGTTCAATGGCACTGCTTGCCGCCATTCAGCTTTATCTGGCTAAAATCCTTTAATTCCCCAGCCCCTGCTGTTGGGGAGCTCTAGGCTCATCACACTTAACCTCTGCCTAGGCTTCTCTGAAAGGAATTTGTTTCAGTCCATTCATAGTTTCAATAGTTGAGCAAGCCACACGCAACTGCACACTGGTCTTTTACCCTGAGCACACTAATCTGATTGTTTTTCCACTCTACAAACTCTGGGTCAACAATCAAGCTGCCGCCAGAAACTAATTAATTTGCAAACAGGCCTCTGTTTTCACAGAGGGAAATCTTTTGAGAGCCATGTCAGAGAGGCCAGGCACACCATGGTTACATGCATTGTCATGGCATCCACTTCTCTGGGTAAATCTCTTGCTTGATGTCACTGCACACATGAACCCAGATTACCCAGTCAGCAGTAAATCCCTATTGAGGTCCACTGAGCTCTGAATGTAGTGACTCTGGAAGAGGAAATTGGTATAGACAGGCTCTGAATTCATTAACTGGATGGTGAGGCCAGAGAGAAAAAAATGTAAGAACTCAGAGAAGAAAGAGAGCTGGCTTTAATTTAAAGAATTTTCCAAGATATTATCTAATTTTTATACATTTCATTACATTTATTTAAAAGTGGGATTCCCTTGAGGGTAATACTACTCTTAAATGTTATTTTTCTAATCTCACCATTCAACTATAAATTCTCAAATAAATGGTTCAAAATTTGTGACTAATAGGCCATACTTGAGAGTTGTATTTTTTAGGCAATCATTAAAAAAATGTTAAAAATAATGTATCCTTAATATTTTATTCAGGTACATTTTCTTAGAGCTCTGAAAAACATAAAATCACCTTCTAAACATTGCCACTGAGCTAGCTTGTATTCCAAAGTTGTATTCATTTTTCCTCATTAGTGCTATATAATTTCAAACAAAACCAATTGAGAGTGATTATGTGCCTTAGACAAACTGTGACACAGTAAGTAGGTCCTCAAAAATAATATCAAGTAAAAGTATATTTGGTACATTTGCTCTTTTTGAAATTGAAAAGGCATACTTAGTTAACTTATTAGATGTGTTATCATTAGAAAATAGAATAATTTTCTGGTATATTTCTGAAAAGGTTATAGTTGGGGTGTGCATTCTTTATTGGGATGAAAACTTTTCTGCACAATAGATTCACAAGAAAAAAACAGATAACTAGTCTCTTGGATTGAGGTAAGGCATGAATATTCTTTTGTTGTTGAGATCTGTTGTTGTTTTTTTTCAATGACAATGCAATTTTTTAAAATATATTTTATTGATTTTTTTTTGCCCCCTTCCTTCCCTCCCACACATCCCCTCCCTCCCCAGAGTTTTGTGTCCATTGGTTGTACTTATATGCATGTATAAAAGTCCTTCGGTTGATCTATTATCTCTCCCAGATCTTCCTATATTATTTTATATTGGTTTCAGGTTTACAGCAGAGTGATTCGTTGGTATAAATGCTTTAAAAATTGCATATCCATGTTTCAGCATAATTTCAGCAAAATATGTTTATTTTTTTGTGATTCTATACAGTGATATTTAACTAACAGAGTGTAATTCGTAGATGTAATTCAAAAGTTAAAAAGGCTGATTCCTTGTTTTGTCTTTCACAGGCTATGAAAACCAAGAAGACATTTGTGGTTGCAGTTGATGTTTTGACTAAATGTTCACTCTACTTATGTAATACTCCTCTGCTCATATAACCATAAAATAAGGCTTCCATGGGGCTTCTACCCCCCACCCCCAAGGTCAGCAAAATACATTACTAACTTGCTTAGGTCAGATAAATAATTCAAAATGGCATCATTAAAAAGCCTGATATTATGCAAAACTACATAATTCGTTTTACTTATTAAAAAAATCTAATTGGATATTTGGACATAGTTTATGTCTTTGACAATAATAGGATTAAAATAGTACATCAAAAGAGTTGTACAAATGGTTTGAGATTAGGTATCCAGTACCATGTAACATTAATTTCTACTCTCGTAATTTATTTGCCATCACATTTCTTGGTTTTATTTACATAAAATAGATCTTGTGGAGAAATTTGAATCTCTAGAGAACATGGAGTATCCTGGTACATGACCACAGAGGAAGCTATGCTCTTTCCAATAATTGGGCCAACCAGGCTGATATGAGTGTTACAGTGAGAGGAAGTAGAATGATGACTTGCATGCCATTTCAATTACTGGAAAAAGCAAGTGGGTTGGTCTATCCACACGCACGATACTTTTCGGAAATCCACTAAAAGGAAACAGGTCTTCCTGAAACGGGTGGGAAGGCCTCACACTCTGGGCACTGTAATTAAGGTCTGTTTGTGCTCACTGAGCCTCGGCTCTCTCAAGGATCTGTGTGGTTTCACATATTAAACCCTACTGTGACTGCCCTTTCACCCTGGCTCAAGTACAATCACTCACAGAATGACTCTGACAAAGCTTCCGAAGCATGCTCCACCCCAGGGAAGTGGAACAAAGGATACAAAGAAGATCCACATTTAGCGAGTATTTACCGCATGCCAATGCTTACTTAGTCCTTTTTACAGATTATCATGTGGTCATTTCCCCCCACAACTATAAGAGGTAGGTAGTAGTATAATCCCATTAGAAATAAGGTACAAAGTAACGTGAAAGTATTTTACTCCAAAGACTATGGTCTTTCCTCCATAATATACAGCATTCCAATATTAATTGAAGATATAAACAATACTGAAAACAGTGTCCATCAAGTAGAAAAATAAATGTAGGCTAGCCATTCATCTGCTCTAATGGATGGCTAATAGGTACAAGAACTAGGTAGTAGTATTTAAATACAAAATGTTAAGAAATCATTACCCTAACAATAGCATAAACTTATTTGTATCCTTACTATGAATAGGTAAGTGACATATTTATCTAATTCTCACATTGTTAGTAAGCCCAAACTGGAACTGCTATTTAGTTAATTTATAAAGCACAAGTAAAACATTTTGAATGTGGGCACATCATGGCAAACACATACCAGTACCTTTCCTGAAATAAAAAAAAAATCAGTGACGACATCTATCAGCCTTAAAGGAGGAGCTAGTGTCAATGAAAAAAAATCTTGTTTATAAAAAGCAGTTTTTGTTTCCTCACCTAAATGTATTACTCATTCCTAATATTTCCTGTTAAAATGAATTTAAATTATCATTGATATTATTATAAAATATAAGTTTTAGAATGTAATTATGAAAATGGTGAAGTTCCATTACAATCAAGATATTTCAGGTTCTAACTCTAGAAAACTGTTTTGTCTTTTATTTTTATAGAGAATAATATTAAAAAATCATTAAAATAGGACAACTGATTCTTCCAAAAATAAATGGTTGGGATAAATTTGAGAAAAGTAAAGGAAGTCCTGGGTCAAATTAATTTTAATAGATCTTTCATAAAGTACCTTGCAAGGTAATAGATTACTTCTGATAACACAAATGATTACGCAATCTATGCTCCTATCTCAAAATTCAGTTATTCTATGCTTGAATGTATAAACAAGACGTTTCTAACTTTATTCTGAAGTGGTACTTAATTTCCTGAGGCTTGAGATTCACACAGTCCCTCATTTCTATCTCAAACGTGTCTACATCCCCATCTTGCAGCAGCTCTGGTTTCTGCACCCTGTCAAATGCAACCTTTGTGCTAATTGGGTAAAATCCGTTCTCACGTTTAGTGCTGGGAGACTGATAACTGAATTCTCAGATGAACTGCACATTTGCAGAGATGAAGTACAGAGCTGTGGACAATGACTGTTTTCCCACAGTGTAAATTCTTCAGACTCAGCTGTCAACGTGTGAGTGTGTGCAGCACAAAGGCAGCTTTAACTTGATGACTTTTTTCCTCCAAGGCCATAAAAATGAAATGGATACTGTACTCGCCTTCATGTTATTCCATCTCCTAATGAGATGTTCTTTCTCGGGGACAGTGAAAGCCTGCATGCTTTTTAGAGCTCTTAGTAGATCAAAGTCTCCTTCTTGCAGAATAAAAACAAACATGATCCCTCCTAAATAAATATTTCAGTTTGAGAAGAGACCAGATAGCAACAGTGGATATTCCAACATTGTCCTCTGGGGCTTTGGAGTTAAGCTCTTTTATAGTTTTACTCCAATAGTCTTATTGTGATCTTGGTATCTTTTCTCTTTCTTGGTGAGACACAATTTCTCTGCTGGTCACCCAGCTACCACACTTTTACCACAGGGGTAGGGATTTGATTATATGCCAGATCTCCTTTGATTACCACAGTGTTTGTACCTCATTGAATGATCTTAAGCATCATCAACATTAAAGAGAAGCACAATGGGAAAGTGATGTCAAACTTATTTGAAACTTGGGAGAGCAGGGAAAAGGGAACCTAAAACAAGTGACTTTTAAAGAGAAAAGACTGGTGAACAGTGACACGTACTGCATCAGAGGCTTTTCTAAACGAAGATTGAGGAACAGCTATGGGAAGTCATCAGTGACCATTGGAGGAGCAGTTCCATGGGATCAAAGTCAGGTTGAAAGTGGATAAAGGGGAGAAAAAGTTGAGAAAACAAGGTTCTTACAAGGCTATGCACTTAAATATACAGGGACTTCAGGGCATGCCACGAGGAAAGGAGGTGTGTGAATAGATGAGCAATTTTTCAGGTCAGAGGAAGAGCTTAGTGGTACAGAAGAGATCAAGACAGCAAAAGTAATGTAGATTGGGGAAACTTACATGAGTTCATCAATGCAATTAGGAACAAAGGCAGAAAAGTGAAATAGGGAAGGTAAGAGGCACACTAATACATTGTAAATAATGGATGGTCAGAAGTGTTGCAGGAGGGAAAACGCTGATTGAGCTTACTGTGCTATGTGTTATGTTTTGAATGATCGCTTTAAAGTAAGTATCAGAACAAGGATTGTAACAGACAACTCATTGTCTCTTGACATTTCCGTGACGCTCAGAGGTCATATTGTCATGTTTTTTTCTAACAAGTCAATGAAGGATGGAGTGATTTAATGAATTTTGGGAGTTGCCCAGGAGAAAAGGCAAGAAAAACAAGTGTGGTAGAAGTTCAAATAATGAAATATTCAAGCATCTTACTGAAAACAGATGGACTATAAAATGGGACACAGGATTCTAGAAGGATTAAAGGAGAATAAAATACATACATGATATAAAAGCCCTTTAACATTTTGAAAATACTTTCAATGTGATGTGGTCATTAAGACAATTTTTTAAAGTGTTACGTAACTTATATGATGTTCTCAGGGCAACATGGACGTGTGGAGGAAAAACACACTACAGCATGAGATTTGAGATTAGTTGTGGTGTTCCTGTAAAACAGGATTGGTAAGTCATCTTATCATTTTCCATTCCTCCCTTCCGTAGACCCAGCCCAGATCTATTTCTTTCCATAGTTAACTACTGAGAAGTTTCACTTTAGGCACAAAGCAAATATTTTCCTGAATCCTTAATCTCTCTTTTCTCTTTCCCAGCTTTCTCACACCCACAGCCATGAAGTCACTACCATGTGTTTAACTGGATATTCAATCTCAAGTCATATAGTTGAGCTACACAAAGAAAGTTTCCCAGTTACTTACTACAGTTACACCTCTTATGTGTCTATGTTCTTACAAGCACCACCTACCATTGAGCCACCTGGAATCATGCTGCTCTGTCCTGATTGGGTGGTGGTGCCCAAGAGTTCGGAAGATAGCAAAGTCTCGGCCCATAAAATCAGCTGCCGTTCCGGAGTATAACTCTCCATCTGTGTTGTGACAAAATAAAACCATATACACAAACTTTAATTCAATTAAGGTCAGAGAAACAAAGCAAACAAACAAAAAGCAAGTTCAGTGTTAAGAGCATGCTAAAAAGAAAACAGAAATGCTCTCTACACCATTATGCAAAGCTACTTATTTTTTAATCCTATGTCTTCGTTACAGTGAGTAGTTTATTAAATCATCATTTAATAATTTAGTACTTGACTACCCATTTAGTACCAACTTTGAAAATTTGAATAAAATATGACTCAGTGGATATCAATAAAACATGAAATATTCTTTTCTACTATAACCAGAGACAAACTTACAGAGTGTACACATTGTTTGCTTTTGTATGTGTAAAGATACTATGATTCTAATAATCTTGTTTAGGAATCATTGCAAAATCTTGCTTATAGTTCTTATTTTATGGAAATAAAATTTCTAATATATTAATTTAAAAATATTTTTATAGTTTATTATAATTCAGAAAGTTCTAATATTTTCTTTGCCAAAATTTTTCCTTGCTTTTTGTATTTTAAGATAGCAACTTGGAGAAGTGTTTAAATTTAATAGAAGCTAGCATTCAGTCAAAAAGAAAAAAAAAGTCCACCACATAAGCTCAGATATAACAGAGATGTGTTTAGAGAGGAGGAAATTTTGACAAACAGCTCCTATTTATTATAGTTCAAATTCTCTTGTTCTTTGATTCGTTCCAGCTTAAACTAAATTTACTCTAGGTCAGAGTTTAATGATGGAAGACTCTTAATCAGAAGGTAAAGAATAGATGGGAAAAGAAAAAAGGGAGGAGAAGGAGAAGTTAATATTTACTGAATACCACTCTGTGCTGGCCCAGCAGTCAGGCCCTGGCTGGACACTTTCAAATTATCTCACTTAGTTCTGTCAACAACCCCATGACGTAAGGGTATCCGTATTTTACAGGTCAAGAAACTCAAGGTTGCTCAGCTAATGACTAGGCAAGTCAAGGTGAAAGTTCAAACACAGGCCTGTTGGTAATTATTATGGTTTCCTTCCTTTAAACAGAAAGTGCCACATATTAGTTCATCCAGAAAACGCCTGTCTACTTACAGTGAATAATAAGCACAGCAAAATAACAAAAAAATTATAAATTGTTCTCCAAATAGTCTACCATAATGACAATAAAAAATATATTATCTTGTTGCTCATTTGGATATGTTAATGTTTTTTTATTCATTGATTTAAAAATATTCAGAAAATAAAATGGGTCTAGGTAAATTATAATCTAAACATCTTAATAATACTATGCCCATTTTCAAAAGACTTTGATATTTATTAGATGAATGGAAAACTTTCTCTGCATCTTCAATTATAAGTGCCTTTGAGAAAGTTTTATTAATCAGATTGCTTGTATGATATTCTTTGTTCATACCCTCAATTCTCACTTGCAAATCAGGGCTTTGCAAAGTAAGATAGACATTCTCAGTGGCCCAACCCAAATCAATTTCTTTGGTAAGACCTGTGGTTCTCTAATGTGTTTGAAAGCACCAAAACAGGCTTCAAAAAACCCTAAAGCTGTGAGGAATAGTGATACAAAGAGAATCATTGAAGAGCTCCAACTTATGAGAATGAGTTTTAAATAAATGATGATTAGACAACATATTAAGTACAAGTAATCAGTTTATTAAATAGAATTCATACAGTATCTCAATTGTCATAATATGATACCTTTAGGATTCAAAAACATCTATGTTCTCTTCAATTAATTAAATATCAAGTTCAAATCTGACTAGTTCTCACTATAACATGGTGCAGTAATATTTAATCTTACAATAAGGCAAAGAAGTAATACTTTTAACCAAAGTTACCACAATAAATATAATGTAAGAAAAACAAAGAATCCTGTTCTAAAAGCACAAAAATGCTTTGAATAAGCTAACTATAAATTTCAAAGCTACTTTGAAATGTTTAATGCCTATTGTTGCCCTAATTTTAATGTATATACAGTCCCTGTAATTAATTATTTTTCTCCATGGGACATTTGTGTCCTCCCCAAGGTACTGTTTTATTAAAGTTGATATTGAATCATATTACAAGTATTGATATATAGATATTATATAATTTAAACTTCAGGGGATTATGTTTCTTGTTCTTTGTGAATAACAGGGTGTAAGTGTAAAATGTGTGTGAAAGTAGCCTAAAATATCATACCGATGTCAAATAATTTCTGTCACAGGACACCTTATATTCTCTTTACCTTAAAAAAAATAAGTTATGCTTATTGCTCTCTTCACTATGCTATTGATAAAAATCAGAAAAAGAGGAAATAGAACTTACCAAAAGGTGAAAACTGAATAATATCATATCAGAATGTAGTCAGACAGATCATGACTAATAGGAGGTATAATCAGAAATATAAAGACATAATTAATCTTTTTTTTTTCATTAAGCTTGCTTTCGTGTGAGGAAAAGCTATAATTATAGTTGTTATTACATGTAAACTCTATGCAGGAGAGAGTTGCAATAACAAAAACAACAGCAACATAAGAAACTGTTACTTGGGTATAGGTAGGTAGTATTTGTTTCTCTTATTCATTTAGTTAATGATTTGTATAACTTCCAGTTATTTTTGTTATCCATCCCACAGGAGGTGGGGAAAAAAATCAATACAACTAAAGGCAGAGGAGGCATGACTGATTGATTTGTTCCTCTTTTAACAAACAGTGAAAGTAGAAGAGCTATTTAGTAGACGGGCTACTGAATCAATTTATTACTAAAAACAGAATTAAATTAAACAATTGACTTATGAACTGAAGGAAGGTTGCAGTTTGGATACGAGTTGCCTTCAGTTATTGAAAATTACCTCTCATCTGATTATTGTTTTTGGCAAGAGTCAGAGTGATTTCTGCGAGCTGGAGGGCACCAGACAATTGGGTGGCCAAGAAAGGCACATTCTCATAGTGTCAATGCTCAATATCAATAACTATTCCTTTACAATGGGTCTTAGATCACATTTCCCGCTGAGGTTTCTATAGGATTCTAATCAAGGATGATTGCTCCAGATAATGTATGACATATTTTTTATTTTGATGCAAAATTATAGGTGGTGGAATAACCTACTTTTGCATTCTTACAAAACAGAAATATAATATAAACTCATAGTGCATTTCATTTAAGATACTTGTGCATTTTCACTATATATTAAAGACTTAGTACGTTTTGTGGTTCTCTGAAATGATCTAATGATATCTGACTATAAGAAATTTACTGTATACTTCAGTTGGCATATTTACAACTATGTTCAACAGAAATGCCTACTTGCCAAAATTTTTTGGTAGTTTCCAGGTCAACTATGAATTTATCAAATTATATGTTGATTTTTGAGCATAATGATAATTTCTCAGTTTTATGACCATACTATGTTTATGTGGGGATCTGAAGTAATGTATTAGGTTAATGTTACCTTATGTTTGAAATGACACTATGGTTAAGATAGATATTTTTTGGATTTCCATATATTCTAAGCTACTAGTCAAAGAACAATATTTGTCCAATTTAATTAAATTTATGTATAAATTTATGTATAACAAGTATAAAATAATATACTCAAGAAATTGTTATATCTATTTAAAAGTGGCTGTGGATACTCTGTCCAACAAGGTTTTTAAGTCTCTCTTCAAAAAAACAACAAACAAAAAAAACATAGGCAATTTAATATCTCAAAAATAATACAATGGCAGAAAATACATTAGTGTTGACAGATGTAACTAACCACTCAGAAGTTGTCAAATTTAAAAGATGCTATTTGAGCACACCATTCTTTTTTAACTGGCAGCCTTTTAAACTGTCTGTAAGGAAAGCATTCTTACAGATGGACAGTTTAGTGAGCTGCATTTCCACCATTGTGGAGTTATCTGAGAAACATGTGTTAGAAACAAAAGCTCATGTGTACTCTGGTCTTTCTGTTCACAACTCAAAATGAAGTGAAAATGTGGCTTAGATCAGTTAACGTATTAGATTACAATTCCTAAGAAGGGTGTGGTGAGGAGAAACAGAAGGTGAAAAAACATTTCCTTATGAAATCTAAGCATTACTAACACAGGTGTAAAGTGTGACATGGATGTGAGCAAGATCAAACAAACCTAAAACCAAGACATTGTGTTGTTAACACCTTAAGTAAATTCCACTCACAGAATAGCAGAGTAATTAGAAACGGAGGAAAAGAGAGGTTTGTTCTCTCTCTCTCTCTCTCTCTCTCTCTCTCTCTCTCTCTCTCTCTCTCTCTCTTTCTCTTTCTCTCATACACACACACACACACACACACACACACACACACACACACTCACACAGATAATATCTATTTCATGAGAATGGAAGGGTATGAGAATAATTTTACATTTATTGAGCACATCTGTGTATATGAATGAACACCGGGTGGGACAACAGTATGTGTATAGTTATTTGTATGAAAAATAATACAATAATAAATAATCCTATATAATAAAGGCTAATATGCAAATAGACCGAACTGTGGAACAACTGGAACAACCAAGCACCCAGTTGCTATGATATGTGCTAATTACCTGGGAGTGTGTGTGGAACATGACAGGCCCTGGCCAAGGTGGAATGATGGAGCAGGTGAGCAGGGGTGCCAGGCCAAGGCAGGGTGCCAATGGCTGTCATTGAGCAGAGCCTCTGATGATTATTGAAAATTCTTTGCTCCCACCTGCTGTGTGCTCACACTCACTGCCAGTGCTGGAGATGCCGCTCACACCTGCTTCCATTGCTTGGCACTGGTCCCAATCACTCAGCGCCATCAGCGAGTGCAAGTGGTGGCTGATGGCCCTAATTGTCCATGTGGGCTTCTCCACATCCCCCTGCTCCTGAAGCGCTATTGGGGCAGCATCTGCCACTCACACCTGGCACACAGGAGACCTGAGGCTATGGTGGGAGGGGCCTGGCAGGGGTGCAGAGGATGGGCCAAGACCCACCCCTATGCCTACCACAGCCTTGCAGCCCACAGTTCTTTTCAAGGTGTATGAATGAATTCATGCACTGAGCCCCTAGTAACAATAATAAAATCTGTGTTTTGAGTACCTACAACTATAAACTTACTTTTTCCTCATTCTGTATAATATGATACTTATGTTGTCCATTAAAACTTTGATACTTATGTTGTCCATTAAAACTAACTTTTTTGAGTAGTTAATATACACACATAGTACAAAGTTATTAAAAATATAAACTGTATAAGGTACAGCCGAGACCGGTTTGGCTCAGTGGATAGAGCGTCGGCCTGCGGACTGAAAGGTCCCGGGTTCGATTCCGGTCAAGGGCATGTACCTTGGTTGCGGGCACATCCCCAGTAGGGGGTGTGCAAGAGGCAGCTGATTGATGATTCTCTCTCATCGATGTTTCTAACTCTCTATCCCTCTCTCTTCCTCTCGGTAAAAAATCAATAAAAAATGTATATTTAAAAAAATGTATAAGGTACAACATTTGTCTGCTGGACTTCCTAAAGGCAACCACTGTTACCAGTTGTTTTTGGTTTGTTTGTTTGTTTCTATTTCACATGTATTTCAGAATATGTAAGCACTCAGTGGGATTAGTATGGCCAAGCCATTTTATACTAATAGAAACTGATGTTCAGAGAGGTTCAAATAATTGTCTCAATTATAGTTAGTTAATGTAAGAAGTACCTTGTTTGCTCTAACACAAAGTGAGAGTATATCCTAATGTCAAATTATGTTCTTTTCTTGAAACAAAGCAAATTTCTAGTTAACAGACCAGACCCTTGGAATATATATTAGTAATAGCTTTTAGTGGTGGAATATTTATAAATTATTACCACTGCAATGCCTGGAAATATTTTAATGAGGAAACAAAACAGCTTTCAAGTTGACTATTCCTCTCAAGTCATGAAAATGTGTGATGATACTTAGTGAGGAAAATAGTAAGTTTTATTCTTTTGTTATGTTCACACATGGTGTTTATTCTGAGCAGGACAACAACTACTACTTTTAATGGAGAACTTGGTAAAAATATCTTAAAATATTTAGAGGTGGGTGAAAGCAGAAATATTTAAAAATATTGGGGTGATTTAATATTGACAATGGTTTTTATTAAAGGAGATTTGAAAAATTAACTTTACTAACGTGATTTTAAAAACTTAGACAGATTGTAATATTTGGGGACAATTCAGTAGTTATGTATTGCTCAGGAGATCATCCATATTTTCTATGGTCATCAGCTTAAAAACTCATGGCATTTTGGAATGAGGTCATATTAAACCTTGATAGATTTCATAAACTAAAATTTTTAAGCTGTCATCTGGTTTTAAAGTTTATTACTAGTTGAAATTGCTTAATAGAGGGAATAAAAGAATCTGCTGCCAAGTCCTTCTAGCCACTTTGTAGGTGGTTTGTGCCAAACATGACATTTTATTTCTCAGTCTTAGGAAAGGAGCAGCCCAGAACCACCTTGACAATTTCTCTTACGTGCTGAAATGAGAGGAATACACTCAAAGTCTTTTGGGTTGATAGGTTTCCCCAACAGTCATTCACTAATATGTAATGTGCAGACTTTGTATTTCAGAGACAGTTACCCTTGCATGTAAAAGTTTGGTAAGTGTGGTAGAAAATATTTATGTGTAAAAAGATTCCATTAAGTTAGTAAGCATTCTTTTTCAAGCAGCATAATGGAAAAATGCCAGAAACATCTAACAAGGGGAATTAAATGTACTGTGAGAAGAAGAATTTATAGCATAGTTATAAAAGGAGCAAATAACCTCAGTAAAGGAAGTCACGGCTCTTGAATTAAAATGGTGTTGCAGATATTTTGAGGGACTTTACCAGGTCTAATCTGGCCTGCATTCTGTATCTTTCTATCCAGTTGGTTCAGAAATTACTTTATATTGGCTTGAAGAAACTTCCTTGTGAATAAGCACTAAATATCTCTGAAAGTTACTCAACGAGTTCATCATCTTAGGTAGGTGAGTTCTGGACTTCCATTTAAAAGTTGTTTTTCTGAAATGCCTACTGTAATTTTTAGCCATACATCGTCTCCTTTTCCTTTTCATGAACCAGTACAGTTTTTTCCCCCCCAAAGAATTTCTAGTAGAAAACACAAACTGTGGAGTTAATATCCTTTGTGGACTTTGTGTGGTTGCATACCAAATGAACTATGTAATACTTACTTGTCATCATCCTTTCTCAATGGAATATTAAAATAAATAATCAAGTAAATCCCTACTGAGAAACATAACACACATTAAAGCTGCTTGAGGCACAATTTTACATACTGCTTTTTGAGGAAAATCTATCTTTTTTCCTAGTATGCAGTTTAAATAAGTATAGGCTGCAAGTTTGAACAAGGGTGGATTCTTTCCCTTTGTTTAAGACACTTCTCCGATTTCTGTGTGTGCACTTAAGGAAGTCAGCCACATGTAATCACTAGGCTATCTGCGAATAGGAAAATTATAAGTGTGCTACATGTGCTGCACTTCTTCAGGTCTTAAATTGTTGTTAAAATGCTCCATAAATGGATCAAATGGACTGAAATTGTCTCCATTTGAAAAGCAATAAAGGAGATAATTCATGTGGTAGTGGTTTTATTCTTAAAAGTAAAGGGATCAATGAAATGTAGTTATGAAGTAAACACTAGAGAATACTGGAATACTGGAAAAATATATCTTCATCCTTAATACTGTAGTTAATATGAGTAGTTCTATTTTGTTGAGTAGAAAAAATATTTTTAAAAAGGAAAATACTGGCAAAACTTTATGAGCTTTTGACACATTAACTAATAATCCAAATACTTTAAAAGTATTTTTTAAAATTTATTTCAGAGAGGAAGAGAGAGAGAAAATAGAATAACCAATGATGAGTGAGAATCATTGGTCAGCTGCCTACTGCATGGCCCTCACTGGGGATCGAGCCCTGAAGGGGAATCACACCATGACCTCTTGGTACAGAGGTTGACACTCAACCAGTGAGCCACACTAGCCTGCCCCAAATTTACTTTATAGAAATCCAGATTTAGTATTCAAATTTCAACCAAAAATTTTATACTTGAAAAGTTTCACTATTATTTTTATTATGTTATCAAATAATTACTTTCTTTTATAAAAAGGAAACAACTTACATAATTTCCACATGATTATATAGAAACTATATTCAGGAGCAAGGTAATGACCAAGTATATTTTGTATTTTAGGTTTTTGATATAACCAAAAGTTAAGAAGAAAAATTGTTTAATGATGTTAACTTTGTTTTAGTTAACTTTAGTCCATAAGTAGTAAAAAATATGGAAAATTATTTTTCAATACAAACTAAAGTTTTCTCCTTCATCTGCCTATGCCTATTTTCCTACTTTTAGCACCTCAACATCTAGCTAAGCATTTACTTCCCATCATCAATGCTAAAGGACAAAAGGAAAGGGAAAAAACTAGAAAGGAAGGTGGACTAGATAAAAGGGTAGAAAGAATATGTAAAATGTTTTATTTTATTTGAAAAAGAGTGGAAAATGTAAAGTAAAAAAGATGAATACAGAAGGCCTTCATCAGCTCAAAGTGACACAATAACGTCTCTGCCAATCGTACCTCCATTTAGACTGATTGTGCTGATTAAGTTTCCAAATGTTGAGAGTGACAGATCTTAGAACTATAATTAACAAGACAATTTTATTCTTTTCTTTTGATTTGTCAAAATTATTAGTTTAAACACCTCTTTCATGAAATTAAAAACAAAACCATTATTTCAAAATAAAAACTTGAAAGTTCTAGTGGAGATGTATATAGTGATTGATCCGGCAACCTCAAAGATACCATTAAATCATTTCAAAGAATCATAGTCTACATAGTAGAATCACCAAAAGAGCACTTGTATTTCCTCAGTTTTCAAAATATTTGAAAATATCTCAGCTCATATACTCCTAAATTAATTTATGTTCAATAATCTTGGCATATAATAAATAGCATGAAATCTAGTTATTATCTATAGAAAATTCACTTTTTAATTGATTGTTGACTACGCACCTATTAAGAGAGATGCTGTTAGCAGTTTAGGGTCATACGGACTCTTCCCACGGCCATTTTCAAAGTGTGAATCTTCCAGCTTAAAAATGTTGTCCTATAGATAAGAAAAAGAAGGACAGAATTTATTTATTTATTTCATCATGCCAGTTAATCAGAGAAAGATCAAATATTCATGTTCATTATCAATGGGGTATTATTATTTATGTAAATAGTAATGATGTCAAAATACCTGAATGATTTAAAATCTAGCTATTACTAGCCAAAAATCTACTTAATTCAGTGATTTTTTTGGTAGCATTTAGCATGTTTCAAGGAATAATATATGAATGAAATCTAAAGACAAGACATGTCATGATAAGAGTAGAGGGATCCTGTTATCCCAAAGGTTTGCCAAGAGCTAGCCTGATGGCTCTAGAAGCAAAGCATTTTAAATGACTCTTTTTATTCCTTCACAAAGAGGGGGAAAAAAATCAATGGATTATATTAGATGCCTAGAATAAAACACACTATCTTATTTTTCTTTATGTTCCAGAAATGCTAAGTAGCCATAGCTATCACTTCTCTTGCTTTTGTCATTCCTACAACTTTGGGACTTACATGCTTTTGAAACATTTTTTTAAATTACATCAGAACTGAAACGACCCTTATCCATTTCTCTAAGTGAGAAATGTAAAACTGTATGTTTTGGGAGGTATACCTGAAGGTAGTATCATTAGAACAACAAACTCACAGGGGACACATTTTTATCACTGGGAAGTCTGCTCAGTTGACTCAAGAACCCGGAGCCTGGAGTGAATATTTGACCAGTACAGAAATATGCACAAGTTCCCAGGGAGAAAGTATTCCAGAAAGATCTGCAACAAAGTCCTCAACAAGGAGGCGACTAACTCATGCCTGAGACCCTGCCCTCAGAAGGTGTCATATGTAGAGCTACTGCAACTTCTGTGTGACAGTAGACTGGGGGTGGGGAGTGAAGGGTGGGGCTGGAGGGGCGGGGAGGAATGCATTTCTGAGCACTCTTTTCAGAACCAGGTGCACAAGGGGATAAAGTAGGTCAGAATATGCATGCTTTTTTCCCCCCAGAAACGCATTAACTTGTCCACAGGCTGAAATAAAATAGCTTCTTTGGCAATTTCTCTAGTAGTCACATAAAAGTATTTTCTATCTCCTTAGAATAGTAAATGGTATTCATTTATGGGACACTTTAAAATTTAATATTTCTGATGGAGCTAATGGCAGAGTTTCAAATTATGACGCTTAAAATTAATTTGGGTTAGGGAGGAAGAGTGAAATAAAAAGGAAACAAAATATGTTCCTCGTTTTTATTACCAGGAGTGGGAATTACTGATTCCATGTACTTGGTACTTAGTTATCCTCTGGCAAGGACAGTTCTTTAGCTGGATTCTCAAATTTACACTGTGTGGTAAATTATGGGGTTTTTCAGGATTGTGCTCAGTTGTAGTGCAAGGACAGTATTAATAGGCAGATCCAGCTAGGCCAATGATTGGTTCGCCACTTAATATCTCTGAGGCGCAGGTTCCCAATAATCAGTGTGGACAACTGACTTGTTTATTCAGAAAATTTAAAAGAATTAAGTAAAGCCTTTATAAAGCATCAAGCAAAATAAAAATCAAATATAATTTATTTGTACTCTATTAATACTCATATATCACTGCAACAAAAGAATATGAAAATTAAACAAACATTATCATTACTGTGAATTTTCCTAGTATAATTTGAAAGAACTATTACCTAAAGACAGTTATATTAGTCATAGAATTACAAACTTGTTTACAATATAAATTTATTACAGGTAGTTGAATATTAAGATTATAATATTAAACTTATTGGAAAATGCTAAGAATAAGCTTAGATGAACCTCTTCAGAAATATTTGGATGTATTTTGATAAAAATTAGGAACTAATCCAAAATAAATATGCTTAGTGAAAGATATATACTCTGCTGCCACAAATCATAAAATTATTATTAAAGTTTGTATAAATGTTTTCTTATCACAGGTTAGAGATAGCAGCAAGGAGAATTGGTGGTGTGGTTGAAAACATTGTCATAAATATTATAAATTTATTGTCCTCTTTAGACATTTTCTAATTCTGACAAAGATGGAGGAGCTATCTCTCAAAGTATGAGACATATGATATCTGGGATCTTGTGTCCAAGTCAATAGACAATGGGAAGGTAGACAAGAAGCACTTCCAACCTGGTGTTTAATATTTGATTTACAAAGTAAAGGATTAGAGTTCATAGGAAGAGAGGTTAAGCCTGTCAGTTATGGTTCAAGAGAAGATGAAAATCTATCCTCTGTCATGGTTTCAGGCCATATGTTCAAACAGGCCTCCTTCTCCTTTTCTCCCCACCCCCAACCCCCTTTTAAATGTAATTCTTACCCAAATTTCTGGTTATCTACCATGTAGTTATTATATAT
This sequence comes from Pipistrellus kuhlii, assembly GCF_014108245.1. Classification (NCBI taxonomy): domain Eukaryota; kingdom Metazoa; phylum Chordata; class Mammalia; order Chiroptera; family Vespertilionidae; genus Pipistrellus; species Pipistrellus kuhlii. The sequence continues at coordinate 44,216,047 of NW_023425405.1, read as the reverse complement.
TCTTATATGATTCTATGAAGGGTAAAACATTGAATTTTCTTTCCAGCCTAGTTAGTTGGGAGCCTAGAAAAAACAAATTTGGTTTTGAATAGGGAAGTAAAAGAAATTTCCTGCATATAAGTGTTCGTAGTATAAAATTTATACCTTTTACCCCGCAATGGGGTTCAAGGGTGTTGAAATCAGGCAGAGCTGGTATTTCCTTGGCTCTGCCTTTTATTAGCTCTGGGCCTCAGGCAATCCCTATACCTTTTTGAGCTCAGATTCCTCATCTGTATATAGAGAATAGGAAAAACTCATAAGGTTAAAGTGAAGATTCACTGTAATAAATTACATAAAGTAATACTTAGTGTGCCCTTGAAAATATTCGTTAATTTCCCTTTTCTACAGTTTTGTTTGTAGTTGGCACAATAAAATCATGCTTTCTTATACTGATTGATATCTTGTGCCACAGTGGAAATCCCTGACTATATTATCGTCATCAGAAATTAGGACATGCATTCAAAATATATGTGAATATTTTGAACACTGAAAATGCACTGAAAATTGTTCTTCCCTATATTTAAACAGTAGTCTAGTTTAAAAGCTTTGTTAAAAATCCTAGCAAATATAACATGTATGAAAATTCTCAATACGACTACCTTTTTAATATGTCTGATAAATTTAATGGGAAATATATTAGGAGACATACATATTGCTCTTTCTGTTATCTTGTAAGACCTATTAGATATATGAAGATATTTATTTATTATAAATGAACTCTGTTTCATTTATATCATTGATTATTAGCATCCTATGTTGTCATATATAACATGTCACATAGAAAACTTTCCAGTTGTACTTGTTAGGCCTTTTGAAATCTTATTGCTACTCAAAGATTTTCTGTTAAAGAGTATTAAATAGATCACATATGCAAATAATGAGACAAAAATATCCCAAGAACAATGTACACAAACTGCATAGTTTATGTCTTTTTTGAGCTGAAATGGTTTCCATTTTTAGTAATACATGACAAAAATCTAGCTGCATAGATTCTAATTGCTTTAGCAGATACTATGAGCATATCATATAATTATTGTGCCATATTTTAATATATTATTGCATCAATTTTCGGCAACTATTTTTAACTTTTGAGACCACTCTTTCCCCTTTGTCTTGTGGATTTCCTGAATGTTATTAGACTGAGGTGAGGTAAGGCATTAGAGGAAATAATAACGGTGCTAATGTCTAATCCAAAGTCTTATAAATTATAAACCATGGGTGACATCATGACAATATATTTCCTAAATCCCAATCTTGTCCAAGTAATAAAGTTAGGTAACAAAATTATAATTTTAATTGTTTTATGTAACAATTAAGACATAAGTCATGTTTCTAAAAGTGAGAAGAGTAAGAAAATCCTACTTCTATATTATAGAATGAACATTTGGGTGAGAAACTATAAAAAAATTATGTAAAGTTCAATACTTAGTATTTAAAAGTATATATAATTTTTTTCACACACACAAAAAAAAATGTCTTGATTTCCAGCTACACTAAAGTATCAGTATTCCCTGGTCATATCATGCATTTTCTTATCTTTGCTAGAAACCTCTTCCTTTCCCTTGCAACCCTCCCCCCACCTCCTGCTCAGCTGTCAACCCCAAGGTGAACTTGCTTTCCTTTAAGGTTAAGTTAAAGCTGCTTCCTAGGAAAAGTCTTCTGAAATTTCTGTAGATATAAGTTATTAGCTTCTTTTGTGCATATCCTAATTACAATAGTACACAGACAATGACTATACTGGATAAAACTATTGACTTCAGCAGAAAAGGGATGTAATAGGATCTCATTGGAAATATTTGGGCATAGTGTACTTTGCCTAAGGGAGATCCTTTTGTGGATCCAATTCATCTGAAAGTTATAGTTCCTAAAAAGGTGACTCGATGATGATCTGTGATATGCAATACTGTAGCCATGAGCCACATGCAGCAATTTCATTTACTTGGTTAAAATTAAAATTCACATTCCTCAGTTACCCTAGCTACATTCCAAGTGCCCCATGGTCACAGAGGCTTGTCAATACCAGTACAATATTGCAGAGACACACAGATTTCCACTGTCATGGAAGTCCTATTGGACAACATAGCTCTAATCCTGAATCTTATTATCTTAGCAGGAGAAAGTAGAATCAGAAATCTATGTGCTTCCAAGGAGAGAAAACTTATCATCAGATCATAATCATAGTAGAAAACGTCCATGAATTATACTAAAAACACTGGTTTAGATTTTTTATTAACCAGGGTTTATGCTAAGCAACATTTAATGATAGTGCAGATGAACAAATAAATTTTCTGTATTTTCTTGTATATTATTCTTTTTTAATTTGAATGACTTTTCCCTAATCTATGTAGATACAAATTTTACCCATACTTTCAAGGTTAGGTCATGACACTCAGTCCACTAGACGTTCATTGATTTTTCCTAGCAGAAAAAATGTTCGTAGAACTTGCAAAGCAACATCTTCATACCTCTTTCTAACATTTGTTGCCTTCATCCTTGATATTCAATATTGCAGGTGTACTGATTTTGCAATTAAATTGTTTGGGGGCAAGAGATAAATATAATTCAATACATTTCTATCTATAGTAAAATATAGCTTGGCATGAGCTAAATCACAATAAAAGATCCAATGACAAATCAGTGAATAAATGAGTGATTGTATGATTAAGCATAAGAGGATCTATAAAAAACTGTTTCCAAGGATTTGGGAGGACACAGCCCTGGCTTCTAGGATCTAATAATTTAAGGATATGACACAGATACCAGTATAAACATGATTGCACAGTAGGTGTTGTTCTACAAATTTCAAATATTAAACCAAGTTTTAAAGTGAGTTTCAAGAAATACGTTACTCTTTTTCTTGTTATATGTGTTACTACTAATATAATATTGATACTTGGTATACCCTTCAAAGGTAAGTTTATTCTTATTATAAAAGATAAAAAATAAAACCTAATGACAAAGGATTTAACCTTACAGTCCCTTTGCTTTCATATCCCTGTTCCTCTTTAAAGTTCATCAGGTCCTATAACTCTTCACTTATCTATATACATAAAAGGTTAAGTGTCTTTCTGTCTGACGGGTAGCTATGACACGTTTTGACCACTAGAGGGCAGATGCTCAACACAGGAGCTTCCATGATGCGCACTGGCCATTCCTATCTAATAAAGACAGAATATGAAAATTGATCGTCACTGCACAACAAAGATGGTGGCACCCACAACCAATAAGGAGGGAATATGCAAATCGATGTGACAAAGATGGATGTGGCTGCCCCACCCACTACAGGCCTTTGAGCAGTACCTGCTCAGGCGCAGAGTGGCCAGGGTAGGGCGAGACACCTGCTATGTGGAGGGATGGGAGTGGAGGGAGCTATAAGAGTGTAGCAGGGCCAAAGTGAAGGTGGAAGGTGGCTCCGGCTAGAGCAAATGTGGAAGGTGGCGGCCAGAGTGAAGGCCCAGGTCCCGGGTGCTGGAGGGAAGCTGGTGCCAGCAGCCAGGGGAAGGAAGGCATATTCTTTCATGAAACCTCATGCATCAGGCCTCTAGTTTAAAAACGAACAGCACCACAAACCTGGAGCCAACAAACTAACACTTGTCTTCCCCCAAGTGTTCTGACACCACCCTGGAGTGACACCCCACCAGGCTGCCAAGACCCCATGGCACACAATGTGGCCCACAACTCAGCCCTGCTCAGAAACGGTCACTGTGGGCAACGGGTAATGACATCATGTAGCAATGCCCGGCTTCCTCTCCCTAGTGACTAGCCTCCTTAGAGTTTCTTCAGCCCAGGAACCCAACTTGCTTTTACTAGTAGCCATTTTACAGATTAACCAAATGTTTGTGAAGTGCCTTCCTGTGCCTCATCTCATTTGACCCTCATAGAAGTCTTGGAGTAGGTAGATAGGACACTTGGTAGAATCCTATTTTCTTGTTATAAGCAAGACAGGAATAGCAATATTAAAATGTCCCTTCTAATTAATTTCCTTTCAATGTGCACGAATCCATGCACCAGGACACTAGTTATTAAAACTAAGCTTATTAATGAATTACCTTCTTTAATAGAGCAACCTTCACTGAAAGATAAATATTATCATAGTATTTGTTTTTAGAATAAATCTACCTGATCAATGCAATATCTCTCCTGTGTATCCCACATTCCATTACAACTGGGTTGCCTGATATATATATATTGTTTTTTACTTTTAACATCTCTGGGATATAAGCAAGTATAAAAGCAAACTGGAGATGCTGTTTGGGCTTACCAGATTTAATTTCCCATTTATCAAAACACATAATTACTTATTGGTATTTTCACCTTTATACTTATTTTAGAACTTTCTAATTTATATATTTTCTGAAACCCTAAGATGAATGTTAATTGATGCAACAAATACATATTAAGCTGTGACTATGTAAGAATGTTTGGAAAATGAATGTGAAGTATGTAATTGTTTAATTCAAGAAGTGTATAAGGACTCATAACAACATTGTATTATGATATTATAATTTTTTATAAAGTATTTGGCAGCTATTATACTTTACATTGAAAACATGCAAAGTGCTATTGATAACCTGAGACAATATTCACAAAACCTTATTATGATAAACCAGTTTTTATAGATGAGAAACTGAAATAGTTTATATAGAATACTTAGAGTTGTAAAGCTAATAAGTTAGGGGTGTCGAACTCAATCAGAGAAGGGGCCAAAATCTAAAATCCAGCCTAAATCGCGGGCCAAATGGTTTACTGAACAGTCATAAACTGTCATTGTGATGGAAACGCAGCGGAGTGCAGTGATGACAGCGTGGTGCGGGCCACATTGCAAGGCCTGGCGGGACGGATTTGGCCCGCGGGCCTTGTGTTTGACACATGTGTAATAAGTGATAGAGTAAGAATTTAATAACAGCACTTTCTCTTCCTAAATTCACGTTTTTAAGCATATCATGAATCTTATGAAAGATGTACCCTAAAATAGTAGGAAATTGAAACAGAGGAGTTCAAAACTGGAGACTTTTCTCTTTAGTATAGGTAAAAGGCTTTATTTGATTTAGTTCTTGAAAGAAATATTTTGGTGGGAGATGAGTATGTCTGTGTGTGCATGTGCGCACGTAGATGGTGGGTGCAGAGTCAGAGGAGCTCATAGAGAGAAGACAGAGAAAAGCAAGGAGGCAGGTTATTCTATCTAGAGGAAACAGCATGATCCCTATTGTCGAAGGGAACAAAAGCCCTTCAACAATAAGTGTAATTCATATTTAAGATATAACATGAACTTCAGTTTAGACAGTGAAAATATATACATGTATTAAGAGATAAGACTGGATGTAAATTTGGAATCAAACTATGGAAAGTTTTCTGTGCCAGAATAAGCAATTTAGTCTGTATTCAGAAGGTGCCAGAGACACGGTGATACTTTTAGCCGGAGAACAATAGCATCAAAGAAGTGTAATATCATGATGGATCTGACAGTGACGTGTAGGATGGGTTAGAGACACACAAGCCTGGTGGCAGGAAAAGAACGATTGCCATGACCTGGAGAGGGAGGGAAGTTGGTCTTACTCCATTTAAAGGAATTTTGCATGTTGTGACTTGGTTAAATCATTTAGCTTCTTTGTAGCTCATGTTTCTTAACTTCTGTTGCATCAGAATCCTTATTGAGATCCCAACAAATCTATTAATTTTTCCCCATGAAAGTTAAAGATAACATAGTCACAGCTCAATATGTACTTATTGCATCAATTAACATTCATCTTAATGTTTCAGAAAATATATAAATTAGAAAGTTCTAAAATAAGTGTAAAGATGAAAATATAATATGTAAGCAATCTTTAGAGTTTCTTGACTTCATGTAGTCATGATAAGAGGTTCCTAATTAGTTATTCCCCAGAGACCTTTGCATTTCTAACATGAAATGATTCTATCTTACTCTCACTCTGACCTTGAACATTTGCTTCTGCTGTTCTTTGTCCCCCTCCTGGAACATAAATATAGAGATTTTCCAGATTTTTTTCAACCCATTTTTATTTTCATTCTCTACACACTAATATTTGGAACTTACTTTAGTTTTACAAATTCAACTATTAAACTTTTGCCCCAATTTCTCTGCTATTCTAATCATTCAAACTTGGGTTTCCTGGCCTGGATGAAATCTGCGTATTTTCCATAGTTGTTTCAAAATTGTGAGCTATTAAGAGTCCTTGGATCTTCAAAGGAATATAGGAGCAATTATGAATAATAAACTTCAAAAAATTACTCTGTCAGGAATAGTTATTTAACAATACACCATTGCGGGAAGATACAAAGGAAATGTAACCTGGTCTTCATCAGTGAGTTCTGAGAAATTTAAAAAATAATGCTATGTGAATAGAGCAAGTATAATTTTCTGTCCTGATTATAAGGTATCAGCCCTGCCTCAAGTCTAACTATAGTATAAGCCATATCATATTAAAATTTTATGTTTCCCTACAATAAAACAAAAGTTAGGCAAGTAAGTGATTGTTGATGAAAAAAGAAATTCATTAAAAGTAAGTTCAAGGAAAAGTTATACCTGTAAGGCCAGAGTATATTACCAATACCTTCCTTTCATAATCACTTATAGCTTTGAGTATTTTTAGATGTAGAATAATTATAATATTTGGGTTTAAATTCAATCCAAATGTAGTTGTTTGAAGCTAAAATATTTTAAAGCAATAATTATAATTATTATACTTAATAATTGCCACTATTTTATTTTTAAATATATACTTTGGCAAAGAAATGTTCCTCAGGAAGTATAGCTACAAAGCCCACTATATCATAACTGTTTTGATCAAAATGTATTTTATCTATTAAATTGAATAATAAAAATACTATATATATATATATATATATATATATATATATATATATATATTTATAGTTTAATATTCAGGAAACATTTAATACTTTAAGCAATAAAGAATTTAAAGAAAATATATTCATGATACATATGACCAATCTCTAGATGAATTCAAGCAGACTTTTTAAATTGAATACAGATACAGTTTTTGTTTCTGAGAAATTCTTAGGATCAAAAATGAAAATAAGGATAACATTATCAGGGCAGACAAGATTTCCATTAAGTTCATCTCCAGTGTGAACCTAAGTAGAGATGCTTGTCCCCTGGCTTTATTGATTTCCATTTTTATTGTGTCTGTTCAAGCATTGCTTTAGTATAGTGGGAATCTTACCTCTGAAATTGGTCTCTAGAGATTACATGGCTTTTCTGTGACCCAGAATTTTCCTGTTATTTGACCTTTGAAGTATATGCAGTAAAAATATTATTGTTTATGAACTATGAAATCTAGATTCTATGACCCAGTGTGCCAACTATTGATTATATGTTTTAAAACAAGTTTTTAAATCACTCAAGTGTTAATATTCTTAACTATGAAATAAAAACACTCCACAGTATTGCCTCAAGGGTTAAATACCATGATGTATATTAACAGGGTATCATGCTTTTGCCATATGCAAACTTAGTTTATCATTTTAATTATCATAAATACAATGTCAATGGTACAACTCTGCTTCGATAGCATGTTGATAACTCATTTGCTATGATAATAATAGGTAATATATCTTAAGCAATCATCAGCTAATTGCTTATTGGCATTTATTTTTTTATCCTTACACTAATAAGATGATTATTCTAATTTTGTAGATGAAGTAACAAGGAGGGAGGCAAAAAGACTTGCCTAGGTCACACAGCTAGTAGATAGCAGAGCCACGTAACCTGTATCTAGGAATTATAAAAAAGGAGGAATTATAAAACTCTAATTTTGTGTGTGCTTGATTTACACAACCAAGTTACTTTATAAACACATCATACATTAAAATGTTGGAGAGAATATTTCTTAACTCAACTTTGCATTGGAATTGACTATGTTACTGTTAAGAGACAAGTAAAAGGAATTACCTAATTTATAACTTTATTTTCAGGAAAATATGAAGTCACTGTGCATTCAAGTGTGTGAAAAGTTAGTATTACTCTATTCATTGTCCTTCTAGTAACAGTATGTACATCCATACAATTCATACAGCTGGGTTAAATAGTATTTGCCCTCTAAATCTAAGGGACATGAATTTATCTGGATTCCCCAAATAAACAGTGACATAATTCATCTGCTTTTTGTCATCATTAAAATTAATAGTATAAACCGAGGAAAAGAGAAAACATATGTGTTCAGACTTCATGCAGATTATAGTTTAATAAGAGCTTAATTTGAGTTTATGCAGATATCACATACCTGTCATGGTATAATTATTCAGCTACGAATGCCTGTTAACTCCCAAGGTATATAACAATGAAAGAAAAATATTCTATATTGGCTAGAATGAGAAATTCCAGAACTTGAACAATTTACTCTAATGTTTTGCCCCAGTGAGACCTGATCAAGTAAGCTCAAAGAGTGAACCTATGCTCAACAAAAAATAAAAACGAACATTTCACTCGATCTTTCCATTTAATTTCAAGTCTTCTAATTTAAAAACTAGTAACTCTTATTTGCCATCTTATAATTCCATATAGCATCAGAGTGCTTTTTAACCTAAATTTTGAAAGTACAGTTATTACATTTTATAAATGTGTTTGTAAACACCCATGATTAGAAAACTCTGGGAAATTTTATCAATGTAAGTATGTCAATACAAAGGAGCATATGTACTGGAGAACAGTTAGAATCTGCTTTTATGGTTCCTTTCCATTTTAAGATTTTTAAATAGATACCATCTGGGAAGTAATGATGGCAAGAGAATTAACACTTTATTTATATTAAGCTTTGTTTTAGCAAAGCCTTGTCATTCAAGTGTTGTCATAATCAGAGAATGTAAGTATAAGCTTTTCTTTCAGCAAAGTAGAAAATATTTTTAAAATAATTGTTGTTTAGGTAAAGGTACTGTAGAAAAGAGACAATCATGGTATTTCTTGGTGAGGATATAGATTTTAGAGAATAATTTGGGACTTGGGAAGATCCATAAAGTATCCATAACCTTTATCTTAATTATTTTGCTCTTGTAAATACATACAAATACAAAAGAAAAAAATGTAAAGCAAGAAGGGGTTCATCATGGTATTTAGAATTCTGGAAAAATATTTAAATGTGGGGAGTAGGGGGAACTTACATGCATATATGCATAGCCCATGGACATAGATAAATAGTGTGGTGAAGCCTATGAGGGGCAGGAGCAGGGTAGAGGTAGTCAAGGGGAGAAAAATAAAATAAACAAAGGAGACATCTATAACACTTTCAACAAAAAAGATACATTTCAAAGAAAATGCCAATAAGAAGGGAACAGTAAGCAATGGCATATCTACAAAACTGTATAATGTGGGTGTTAAAATAGATGCTTACATTAAATATGTTATAATACAGTCACTCCTCTGTATGTATAAGGGGTTGGTGGCAGTAGCCTGTTATTACCAAAATCTGAGGATTCAACCAGTCGCCGATAAAAAAGTCTGACTGTTCCTAGAATTAATACTTCTGTGAAGTCATTGGGAGCAATATGTAGTAATGGAACAACTATATTAAAAAAAAAATTTAAAAGAAATGCATTAAAATTTTGTTTTTAAAAAGTTTTTTGGGTATTTTCCCTATTTTTCTTGATATTTTCTATTTTTAATATTTTATATAATGTTCATGCAGCACATTATTAACAAAACAGGGTCTCTGTATCCTATTATCTAAGTAAATATTTAAATTGGCAGTGTTTGCACTGAATCTGGCCCACAGGGATCCTTTATTTCCTTGACGTGGGGTTTGAAATCTTGAATTTGAATGTCTTTCATGGGACTTAGGACTTTTTCTCCTTTTTCTTTTTTGTATTCTCCTTTCATCTCTATATGTTACCCATATGGCCACTGTGGGCATTTGAGTTTGTAACCCTTTAAGCACTGTAATTTGATCACCATAAAATACATTGCATTTATCATCTGATATTCACCATTTTAAAGATTTATTTCAAATAAATAAATAAGAAATTCCTCAGAAGGGCTGTAGTCATATTCTCATCTCATAATGGAAGTACTGAAGTACTATGAGAGTTAACAGTGAATTATGGTTAAAAACAGAAATAAATGGGAAAGCCGAAACCGGTTTGGCTCAGTGGATAGAGTGTCGGCTTGGGGACTAAATGGTCCCGGGTTCGATTCGGGTCAAGGGCATGTACTTTGGTTGAGGGCATATCCCCAGTAGGGGGTGTGCAAGAGGCAGCTGATCGATGATTCTCTCTCATCAATGTTTCTAACTCTCTATCTCTCTCCCTTCCTCTCTGTACAAAATCTATAAAATATATTTAAAAAAAAAGAAAGAAATGGGAAAGCCACTCAAAGCAAATTGAAATGTTGTTATAGTGTCATACATACCCATTACTTTTCACTTAGTCTTTTTTATAATTAAATTGATCCATGTACTCACTGCTGTTTAACAATATGTTTCCTCTTTATTAGAAAATGTATTGACCATATCAAATATTTACAACTAAATTGATTATCCAGAATCCTAAAAGTTGAACTTTAAGGCTGTGACTACTGAACTATATAGGCAGATCAGTCCTCAGAGAAGTACTCAGATCCTGAATGGCTTCTTTTACTTTCACATTAATTAGAATAGAGACAGTCTATATTACATGTTGAGTTGACTTTTGGGTCACTATTTCAAATCTACTATAGTGAACACATTAATTATTTATAAATAAATATCACTGGTAGAAGACAGTTTCTGCTTTCATATAAACAATTATAACTACATCATCTGGAATAAATCTAGCATTTTTTATTCGATTTACACAAAAACACTTTCTTTAGAGAGCTGCTTTATTTTGTTATTTTAAAAAAGAGAGCCTTTTTCCCCCCTGAAATTTGAGCTGAGTCTCCTGTTAATTAATTTTGCACTCTCAGATATAGCATATATTAGAACTCTATGCTTATATTTGGAGACATTCATTTTGCCAATGCCAAGGTAGTACATTTCAGGAAATATGGAAAAATTAGACAGTTCTCTAGTTGATTAATAAAAAGACACAACACTCATTTGCCTCAAATATCCTAATGTTTAAGTCAAAATTTCTGAATAGGAGCTAAATACGGTAGAGATCTGGTCTCAAGCATAAGTGAATTATTTTTGTCTTTATAGATACAGACTATCAAGTAGTTTGAAAACCGACGTGTAAGCTGCTATTCATTGTCGTTATCCCTGGTCAGAGATAACGCCATCAGAAAAAATAAAGTTACAGGATGTTGAACCTGAAAATGTCTATATAAGGTGATGCCTAACTTGTGGGTTTCTGGAGGGTGTGAGGAATTAAGGATATGTCACCGGTAGTGAGGGAGGATGCTACATTTGGAATGAGGTGTTTTTTGGCTAACTGCATCAATGGGCTGACGATGTAGACATTTAGGAGGACCAAAGGGAGGATGAGAGGGGGTGTCGTAGGAAATGAGAACATAGAAGTAGGAGGATATCCCATTACATAGAGCTTTGAAACTGATTGTAAAATCTTAGACACTGTGCTGGGGGAACACTGTAACTCATGGGCTGCGAGAGGGCAGTGAGTGAACACAAATGGAAATGACAAATTGCCACAAGATCAAGTAAGGAGAAATAGGAGAGGAACTAAGTTGAGGAATATTCAGAATTGTGTGCTAAATGTTCTCAATGATAGCATACCTGGACATTTTGAAGTTATGATATTTTTTGCAGACAAAGGTCCAATAACATTTACCAGAAGAAAAACAATTAAAAAAAAACATGGAATACATTTGTTGAACTACTTACATTACAAAATTAACTTTATCTCAAGCATCCTGTCACAATACTCTCAATTTTTGTACCTTCCTTACTTCTTAAAAATAAACAAGGCCATCATTCTCCATAAATATTTTACACTCTCTTGCCCTTTTAAGTATAATAAGGCATATAAAAAAGATGTGCCCTGACCAGGTTGGCTCAATGGATAGAACATCGGCCTATGGACTGAAAGGTCCCAGGTTCGATTCAGGTCAAGGGCGTGTGCCTTGGTTGAGGGCACATCCCCTGTGGGGAGTGTGCAGGAAGCAGCTGAATCAATGTTTCTCTTTCATCGGTGTTTTTGGATCTTTATCCCTCTCCCTTCCTCTCTATAAAAAATCAATAAAATATATTTAAAAAAAAGAAAAGATGCATATGTGTGGGTTATCAGGAAGACATAGCTGGTTGGTAGTCAGAGGCTTTGCCACTGTAGGTTTTTTTGGAAGAGAGAAGTACACCTGTCATTTAAATGTATGCTCACGCCAGACTACTTGCCTTGCATACACTTTTAGTGCTTGCTTGGTAGCTTTGCCATGGTTGGGCACATTATCACTGCCCCGGTTCCCCAAAACAAGCAGCTGCGTGATGTCAGAGAAGAGGTCAGAGCAATGCTGCTTCCTTGTTTTTCTTCCCCCTGTTGCTGTTGTAAATTGCCTGTGTGTGCTCTGCTTGATACTTTCAGAGAAACAGAGCATGAACACCACAGGCAGAAAGCCTGCTGCTGTTGATACAGCTACTGCCATCACTGCTACCATTGTGGACTGGGCCAGTCCCTTCTCCAGGACTGGAGTTAAATCACTGCAGGAAGATGCTGGGTCCTGGGCCAGCCACTTGCACAGTCTCCGAAATCACAGCACCTGGGTGTGAGTGCAGGCTCTGCTGCTGTGTAGTTGTGTGGCTGACTTTCACCTCCCAAAGGCTTTGACCCATGTGACAATAGCATACAAAAGCTGCACTATTTTTTTTTTTTATTGTCATTTTTTAAAAAAATATATTTTATTGATTTTGTATGGAGAGGAAGGGAGAGAGATAGAGAGCTAGAAACGTCGATGAGAGAGAGTCATCAATCAGCTGCCTCTTGCACACCCCTTACTGGGGATATGCCCGCAACCAAGGTACATGCCCTTGACCGGAATCGAACCCGGGACCCTTCAGTCCCCAAGCCGACGCTCTATCCATTGAGCCAAACCGGTCTCGGCTATTATTGTCATTTTTATACCATATCATATTTATATTCCTCACAAATGAGCCGTGAGGTAGGTATACTTTTCTTCGTTTGACAGTTAAGGAGACTGCTTACGCCCCGGGGAGTATAACTAATAATTAACAGAACTGGGATCTACAGTAATAATACACATGGCCAAGGTATTATATTAGAAGGTAGTAGACTTAGCTTTCCCAGTTGTTGCTACATGAAATGTATGATTTCTAAAATCCGTAGCGAAAATGATGTGGTTTGTGTACTGAGAAAACATTCTAACAACCAGGGTCTATTATTTCTAATCTTGCTCTACCACAAGTTGTCTTAACTTGTTTCTTCCTATGCTTAAAAAATGATAACCAGGGGCTTGTGCAACAAATGATAGACCTGGGAAACAGGTTTGGATATGTAATCAGTAATTTATATAGTGTTTTCCATGATCCTACCGCATGCCAGGGCTGGGGCTGCAAAGCTGAACAAAACAAAGTATCGGTCCTCTGGCACTTGTAGTTTTATAAAGAAGACAGACATTGAACAACTACTTACACAACACTCATGCAATGTTAATGCACAGTATTTCTAAAAGATAGTATCATGGAGTGAAGGATGGTGATTGAACTTGGGTGGGGACTGGGAATGGCCTGGCCAGAGAAAGCTCTCTTGAAAGAAGGACAGCTAAGGATAAAACAGAAGTTATGTTAGAAAAATGTTCAGGAGTCACACGCAGATTGTAGTTCATAGTTGTTGTATTTTGTTATTATTAGTATTACCTTGCAACCTTTCCTGTACACTTCATTCCTACTCAACTCTGTTCTTGAAAACCTATTGCATTTTATTATATTCGTTCACGATCGCCGGCTTTCATCTATGTCTTGTATTTTATTTTACTCTGTGCCTTGTGTTGTTAGACTATTTTCCAAAATGACCCTATTCACGTCTTGGTCTTCTTTAAAAAAAGCTTAAATATTCTTAGGCGAAAATTGGGTATTCCAGAATCAGAAATTCTATGATACATTATATATAACTACTTTATAACCAGTCATTGTTTTATGTGCCATACCATTTACTTTCCAAATGCCTACATAGTTCTAAGGGAAGAAATTTATCTTTCATTTGTAAATTCATAATTTTGCTATCATTGTAAAATGAGCACAAAAAGTATTTGTTAAAATCATTTGTTGATTATGACATTTTATGTCTCTATCTTGTAATTAGGATAAGATTCCTGTCTTATATAGTTGAATTTTATTTACCACTATCATAATGTGACATGAGTGTCATTCTCTGTTTTGTACACTGATTATGAATACATTTTCACATCTATTTAAAGATGTTAGAATATTTTATCTTCCTTTGACTAGAAAATGTGACATATTTAGAAAAATAGTGTGAAATGCATGATCCTATTTATTGTCCTCAACTTCCTGCCCAACGAATGAAACCACCATGATATGAAATATGAGTTTTAGATTTCAAAAATAAGTAAGCTATAATTATCCCTTTGCTAGCCAAAATACTTTTTTGTTGCCCTAAATATTATTTAATGGCACAATTTTTTCATCATTTGAAAAAGTGGGAAGGAGCTTCTATTTCTTTAAAAAGCAAAGTTATTTGCTTAACATTTGGGCTCATACTGAATGAAAAAGTCATTGAAGTAAAGATCTTCCTAAGACCTGATGATGAGTCCATTTAGAGCTGTCAGGGAAAAGAATGCCACTTGGTGAAAAATTATCCATAAACTTGTATCTCACGCACCACTCTATAGCACGTTTTCAGAGCGGTATATAATTCTTCCCCTTAAATGGGAACAGAAATCTCAAGCTCATAGTTCTGTTTGCTATTCCACTTGCAGAAGAATATACACCACACACATTGTCATTATAATAACTGGTGCAAACCTTGCCATTTCAAAAATAAAGCAAAATATTCAACAAAGTATTTTTAACTTCATAGGTACTTAACCTATAAAACTTATCAGGTATTAATATTTTGACAAATACCATATTGCAAATATTATAATTTAAAGATAAAAATAGAGCAATAAACTTGCTGATTTTAGTGCAGTTATAGGCTTGAAGATACCATTTGAAAGTCTGTAACCTTCAGTTACTTGACTTAAATGAAATATCTATTAAAAACATAGTCATTTTTCAAAGTAGTTTAGAATTTATCATGATAAATTCATTATAAGGTACATTTTTACAAACAGTGATTTCTTATAACTATGCAACTGTAAAAGTGAAATATTACATAATGTACTGTTGATGCAAACTTGATATTTAAATAAAATGGCATTTAAGCTTTTACCTTAGAAGAAATCAAAGTGGAATCAAATGTATGCTTTTATCTAAGTGATTTTTTTGTTATAAATAACACTACTTAAATTAATACTTTCAAAGTTGTAATAACTGATACTAGTGGTTATTTATTTAGTTAAATCACGTGTCTAAAATGTATCTGACACTGTGCTACACAGATAGGTAAAAAAATAGGCTTTTTCATATTATACTGTATATTTCATATGTAATATGAAGAGAGAAATTCTGAACTAAAAGAACACAATTTATCATGTGGAATGCTGGATTAGGGGGGTGGAGATAGCCATAGAATGTGAAGTATTTGTTGTCACAATGCAGAACTTATTCAGCAGAGTGCTTGACTAGGTTCAACACATTTGATCACAAGATCACTTTGAGATAAAAATGATATAATTAAGTCCTAATCTAGCTAACACTGTGGTTAATTCAATGTAGTTTCTAAAAGGCTTAGAGAAAACTGATTTACTTTGACTCATGTTTTAAGTAATATCCATACTTTTTTCACAATGAATATCCAGAAATTGATTGTTTTAGAATTCAAAAATGAAGTTTTCATCAGTATTTTCTGTCTGTCAAAAGCAAGTAGTGATTTTGATGACAATTCCCTTTTTCTAACCTGCCAAGCATTGGAGAATTCTAAAATGCTGTATCTAGAATCTAAATCAGTAACTTGTGAACAAAATTAAATGCCATGATATTATAATGTCATTTCTCCCAATAGACACATGCAGGTTGCATTTGTACATAAGTCTGTACACTCCACTGAATTCTAATGTCTGAATCCTAGTGAGCCCACCTCTCTGACAGCATTAGTGAGTTAACGTTTTACACCTGCCAAATGCATGCTGTTCACCAAGAGGAAAAGGGCATTTAGAGAAAGTCAAGGAAACTTGCTCCCTGTCAAACTGTTCAACCTCTGAAATACCTGATTGTTAAGCAGGTTGTGTCATCTCCTGCCAATTACATCCTGATGGGGGAAGATGAAAGGCAATTCTTTTAGCAAAATGAAACTTGCCTTTATCCTCAGAGAGCTTTAATTCGGAGCTCAAACAATGGAGCATAGTTGCTTTTTTGTAATACTACCTTCGGTTATTATCATTTGAATGTTGGTGTGCACATATTTCTGCCTCTGCCTCCTACTTGTCTCCCTTGCCCTCTCACCTTAAAACTCCCACTTCCCTACACTGTCAGGAAGAGGCTGCTGTTGAACATTGCTCATTATATTTATTGCTTCCTGTGTATTAGTCTTCAGAAGTGAAATGCAGATTTTAGATAAGTGTTATGAGTGAGAGCATCCAAAGAATCTTTATGTATCATATTTTATTCAGAGAATTAAATAATTTCTAATATATTTTAACATTAGATTAAATTAGGGCCCCAGATAAAAATTAATAGCATGCTATTTTTATTACTATTTATTATGCAATAAATTCATTGTTAGCTCTATATGTTTTATTAAACTGGATTTCTTCCTTAATTCATTCTCTCTTTCTCTCCTTCCCTTCTTTCATCTTCCTTCTTTACTTTCTTTAAGTTTGGTTATGTATCTACCCAACCATTTCTTTCCTAATTCACTACATAAGGGCTTAATTGCAGAATAACTTTCAGTTGCAGATCTATGTAAATGTTATTGAGAAAGTCTAACTTAAATCTTTTCTCTACTTAAGCCTGAGGGATAAAACAATTTTATCATCATCAACAACAACAAAGTGCTAAAATTTCAGCATAGTCATATGTTAATTTGTATGGATTATCCCTGACATGAAAGTGGGGTACATGTCAAACGTATAAAACGACTTATACTGAAAAATGAGTAGCTGAACTTTTAAAGAGACTATTTAGTGTTATTTATTTAGAGTTTAAACTGGCTGGGGATTTCTCATTCTAATTTGCACCTTGTGGCTTTTTGCCCAGGAAAAACACAAGTATAATTAACCCTCTAGAGATGAAGAAATGATCCTCAACATTTCAGAGTTTATGACATGAATCCTACTTGCAAATACATGTATTAGACAATTTTCTAATCCCTACTACAGAACTTACCATCACAATATATGTACCTGTTTAACTACACTGCCTCCTCCCCCATGTTGCTATGAGAGTATATGTAATAGTAGTATTACCTACAATTAATAGAAGTTGGGGAAACATGCTCTAAGGAAGTAATGCTTAAGTTGAGATCAGTGAGATGGATTTATTAAACCCAATATGTGAAGGAAGGTCTTTCCAGGAAACAGAAACAATAATTATCAATACAAAGACCTAGGAGAAGAGAGACACAGAATGAAAAGGAGCTGGAAGAGGAAGGAACTCCAGAGTGTCAGGATAGAGAAAGGGAGAGTGGTTCAAGGATATGAAAGTAGGGGAGGGGTCTAAGACCAAAAAGCAGATTTCCCTAATTGCTAGGATAAAATGGAAGTGATAGGCTACCATTTGCTTTCTGAGAAGACAGCTCTAACTTCAGGGTGGAGACCAGACTGAAGAGGACAAGTGGTGGGGCTGAGGAGAACGATGGAGGGGGACATGAGTTAAGAATGTTATTGCATCAAGTGTAGCCATATGTCTGGGTTAACCTTACACCTCTGGTCTAGTGTCCAGCTAAAGCACCTGTTGTATAAAGACATGATCTTTGAGGTAAAGAGCTTCTTTTTTCTGGGTTCCTAAATACTTTATGACATCTAAAATCACGGCTTCTTGTCATTTTTGCCCATGATTTACTCTCTCTCTGACCTCAAACAGGGTTCACTTTCCTAAACTTCAAGTGTGTGTATTTTCAAAGTTTCTTTTTTATTATATGTTAGAATAAATTATGGCCAGTTCAAGATAAAGGGTCCTCTGCCATTAAGTTTCAAGGTTAAGGTTCTAATGTGATTATTATTATACCTATGTATTGCAGAATATTCTATTACAATGATGGTCATGCTCAAAAAAAGAATGTCACACATGCGCAGACATAAAGGTTCAGAATAGCCGCTGTAATATTCAGAATCCCAGAAAGCACTAAATTTCATGATAGCAAAATTTATACTTATGACAGCATCATAGGATATTGATTCTAAAAACAAAACCACCATCGTCATCAGCACCATCCTTTGGGATACAAAGACTCACAAACCAAAAAGTCTCCCAAATTTATGAAGAACTGATGAAAAGATGTTTGCCTTGGGTATTTGCAAGAGCTGAGTGATGGACAATGTCCAGGCTAATTCCATCTGTATACAGAACTGATCCATTTCAAAACAATCATTGGCCCACAATAAATATTTATTTCCTTAAATAGGAAATAGACTAAAGTCTGTATTTACAAATATGTGTTCAGGCAGTCTAAATTGACTTATATTTCTTATATTACACCCATATAATTTTTCTAAGATGTTGCCATTCACTGTGGATATAAACACACTACTTAGAATATGTATCATATATAATTGTATATACAAAGATTAAATACATACATTATATAAATATTTCCCATTGAACACATTTGTAGAGAACTACTACAGGAATTATAAATACTTTAAATATAAATCAAATTGCGTTTATTAGCTTTCTTTCTAAAGCAGACTTATATCTTTGTACTCATTGAGGTCTGTGACTATTAAATAACTTTGTTTCTGCAATCTATCTCTTTCCTTTCTCATGCTCTATGTCAACACTCCACTAGAATTCACCCTGTTCGTTAAACCTTTTTTCTAACAGATGTTGTCCTTTTTTCCTTTTACTCTTTCATGTTATCCTGAAAAGATCAAAGCATTCAGTCATTTCTGTCCATTGTACCCAGAGGTGTGTGGGTGAAATTTTGCATGATTGTTATGTTCAGGTTGCTTTATGTTTTCAATTACTTTCTTTGATAACATTTTATATGTGTTGATTGCTTCAATAGCATTTTAAATAGCTACTTTCATTAAATAAAAGAAAATAATGTAAAGTATTGAAATCACACTCAAATTGTATGTTTTGAAGAGACAATTGATTTATTCACAATAGATATATGTTACATTTGTGAAAATCATCATAAAAATTTTACCTGAAATGACATAATTTGTAATTAGACCATGAATGCATGAAGAAAAAAAGGAAGACAACCATTTAAAAAAATAATTCTCTAAAAAATAAAAATAAAATTGTCTAATATTTATTTTATTTTAATTTTGAATGAAATCCTTATGAATACCTTAAGTCCATGAAAAAGTGTGACTTCCATATGCTTTTATATGTTTGGCAGTGAAAGTGAAGGCAATATGGTGTAATGGAAAGGATTGTGAGTTAGCTGTCAGGAGACTGAATGTAAGTTCAGCTTTTCCCACTAAATAGCTATGGAATTTGAGAATATTATTTAACCAATCTGAGTTTACATTATAAAATGAAGAATAGGAATTAGAGGACCTATGCAGTAACTGTAAGCTATAGTATTTTTTAAACATGTATTATTGAGCAAGAATTTTATGAAAGTTGTGGTCAGTTTATCTCTGAACATATAACTTTTTTTAAGAATATAAGATATCTGGTATTGCTGAGCTTTGTGTTCAGTGTAGTATTGTGCTTAAGTAGTTATGCATATATAACATTTTCCAACTTAATTTTTTGTACTAAAATATTCCAAATAAAATATTTTTCTTAGCAGCATAGTTGAAAAATAAGTCTTAGAGGATCACTGAATATTTCGGACTTTAGTAAGCACAAGGTAGAAAAGTGAGTAGGATTATTTTTGTCATTCATATGCCAAATGCAAATTTTATTTTGCTTATTTTTATTTCACCTAAAGTCGATATTAAGCAAGAGACTAGAAACTACTGATTTCCTATGATGCACTTTATAAACTAGAGTGTGTCAAAGCCCCTCTAATTTTTTGGATGTTTGCCTGGTAAAAAAAAAAAGATAACATTATACTTAATTATCAGCTACATAATCTACACCCACTCATTGGTAAGTTATTACACCATATTCTACATGGAAAAATATTTTTGCATATATTTAAGATACTCTGCAATTTTAGCATGAATTAAAAAAAATCCTATTGTTATCAGCAAAAATTTGAGGCAATATCAAAGAATTATAGTATCTGAGCTTACTATCTAGCATGATCTAATATAAAGAATAGATATTTCTCCTGGAAATATTAGGTTTGCCTCCAAAATTTAGGCCAGCTAAGGGCAAGTAAATGTGGGACACTAGACATCCATCATTTCCAGGTTAAGTAATTTAAATATGAGGTAAGACAGCTATTAAATGCCAACAAAATATAAATCAAAAGAAGAAAAGTTTGCCAGGATAAAAGCACTTAAAAGGAGCTTGAACCCTGGCATGTATACAAAACTGCATTAGCAAAACTAGAAAGATCCAGACTCAGCCTCTGTATAAAGCTTTGTGAAAATCTCAAATGAGATAGCTCATTGAAATAGAATCTGGTCTTGTACTTCTTAGTAACTTATTTTTTAAGTGTGTATGCGTAGTGTGCACTAGGTAAGTATTTTTAAATCACTAGAGAAATCTTAGTGTATAATAATGTTGAGGAGACCAGTTTAATGCCATTTCAGTGGCAGCAAAAGTCACACACACAATGAATCAGTGACAGGCCTGCGAATTGATTTTAAATCCCATTAGACTCCCTTTCTAACCACTCAGCAATTCCTGAGATTGCTTTCAGTGACCAAGGATGCACAATTGAATTAAAATGGCAGATTGGAAAATAAAAATAAAATAAAAATGGAAAGTAGTCATTCTGTGAGGTTTGATATCTGACAATTTGAAATGCTATACATAAATATACAGATCTCAAAGCTGTATTCAGGTACTATTATCAAATTTCTATCACTTACATAGGAATGAATTTAAATTACTAAAATATAATAGCAAAAATGTGCAATGATAGAAATAATTGTATTAAATAAAAATTGAAGGCTTGTGCCATTCAATTTTTTAGGCAATGTTTCTTTAAATATTTGTTCTAGCTAAAATTTCTAAAGGCACATCAATACAAAATCAAATTTGAGTAAAAGTGAAATTATTCCTTTAAAATAAGTTAATATTTTAATATCTTTATAGGCAGAGATAACTTGATAAGGCCCATTTACATTAAGCAAAATGGAATCAATATATGCTTATCTGTAGTTATTTGATAATTTATATGCCATATAAAATTAAGCATTTTCTGTTTATTAGAGATTTTAGAATTCTATCCATATTGATATATTAATACCAAGACTTTTCTGTGTTCTTGAAATATTGCATGATCAAAATATTAAGAAAAATTGAAAGGGCATATTTCAGTGCTAAGTTCACTTTCAATGAAATTTGGAAAACATTAATTTAAAAAAATATTTTAAGAACTCTATTTCAAATATATTCATATTTGTGGTATCTATTTTTATTTTCCCTTTGGGGTAAAAATGAACTACAACTTTCTTTGATTGTAGAACATTACCACTCTCCTGTATATGAGTGAAAAAAGGAATAGGTAGGTTTTGTCTTTGTTCGGCACCTAGATTAAATATAGAGGAAATGAGTGGAAACAGAAAGTAATTGTTTATATTGGGTATCCTAGCACTTCTTTTACTGAAACATGACTTCCTGGTTAATATTATTTACCATATCCCTTTAAAGGATTCCATGAACTTGCCACTGCATGAAATTCTACCAAGCTGATAGGCACTGTCACCTTTACAGCACAAAGAACTTAATGCTCTTTAAAGAAGGTTCCTAATAATGCAAGTTTAATTTATTTTACTTGAAATTAAATGTTTGAGCCCAGCCAGCATGGCTCAGTGGTTGAACATCGACCTATGAACCAGAAGGTCAGGGTTCAATTCCTGGTTGGAGCATAAGCCAGGGTTGCAGGCTCAATCCCCAGCATAGGGTGTGCAAGAAGCAGCTGATCAATGATTCTCTCTCATCATTGATGTTTTTACCTTTCTCTTTTTTTCCCCGCCTCTCTGAAAAGAAATACAGTGTTTGAGAGGGTTTAGACCTGAGTATTAATGAGCACATAATACATGTTGTTGCATATGGCAGGATTTCCTATTCTATTGTATGTATATACCACATTTTCTTTATTCATTTATAGATGATGGTCATTTAGTTTGTTTCCTTATCCTAACCATTATGAATAATGCTTCAATTAACCTGAAAAATGTTATGCTAGGTAAAATAAGCTAGTCACAGGGACAAACACTTTATTGTTGTACTTATATGAGAATTCTAAAACAGTCAAGTCAGAGAAAAGAATAGAATGGTTGCCAGAGGCTGGGAGTTGGGAGAAATGGGGAATTTCTGCTTAAGGGTATACAGTTATGAACAAGGAATAAAGTTCTAGAAATCAGCTGTTTAAGACTTTGCCTATGATCAACAATATTGAGTTGTATAATTAAAAAATTGTTAAGAGAGTAGATCTTGTGTTAAGAATTCTGACAACACACACACACAAAAAAATTAATGAAAATCCTCACATGGTACAGCATCATACAACTGAGGTATAGTTGGTACACTATCGACATTCAGGCCAAATGTTATGATAGCTATGATTATAGTTTACTAGTTGTATGATGACCATCATATATGCCAACAATGAAATTAATATTAATATTAATAAAAAATGAAAAAATTGAAGTTACAACAGGAGACAAATTGGGCAGAATAACAAAAGATAAATCAAGCATATAATCTTCACAATAAGCTCACAGAATCAGTATAACCTACTATGCAATAATAATATTACAAGTATAACATGGCTTAGTGATTTTTCATTTAAAATCACTCTTTCTAAGTACTGTACAGGTGTAAGCATAAGTAGCCTTACAGCTTTGAGTTCACAAAACAAAGCTTAATTTTGTATTATTATTTATTAATTATTGTATTATTTAGTATTTGATTAAAACTATAAACATACTTTTGCCAACCCATGTATATCTTGTTTTCTTTTTCATTAATTTTTATTTCAATTTTTTTTAAAGTGTGCTTAAAATTGCTTTCACATATGCATTTCACAAAATAGCCTTATCTGAATTTACAACCATGGAAAAACCACAATTTTATGAAATGGTATGGACGAGAAATTCACATATTTTTGCATATGATAGCTTACTTAATATTTTAGGCACAGCATAAATTCAGCTTTTTTTGCAGACTCATGAAGTGAAAATTAAGTGTGCATGGATCACAATATGCTACAAAACATGTTTGTCTAATTATCACAAAAGAATTGAAAAACCATTTTTCCACTGAGGAGTTTAACATTGTCATCATCTCAGATGTATTTGAAATAGTGGCTTGGGATATTTGGATGCTATTTTGATTTATTTTCCAATGAGAAATTTAGGTACTACTTAGTGCCTTTCACTCAATATCAGTAGACTCTGATAATATCACATAATCATTTGCCATAGTCTCAAAATGGATGTATCTACCTGTCCATTCATTTTCCCTATATATACAGGCAGTATACTATCCTATCTGATAAAGAGGAAATATGCTAATTGACCCTCATGTAATTGCAAAGATGGTGGCACACACAGCCACAATATGGCAATGCCCAGTCCCCTCAGCCCATCCCCAGTCAAGCCTGGCCACTCTGCACAACTGCCTCTGGAGTCTCCTAGTTCCCTCAGCCCCCCAGCCTTTAGGGCCAACCTGAGGTGCAGGCAAGCCTCAGATTGTGGCTGCCTAGCTGCCTGGGGCCAGCCTGAGGCACAGGCAAGGCTCAGATGGCAGCTTCCCAGCCACCCAGAGCTGTCGAGGCTCAGGTAACCAGGGCCAGTTGAGGCTTGCAGTGCCGGCAGTGGCAGCACCAGAGGTGTGATAGGCTGTCACTTTCCTCTGATTAGTGGTTGCCTCCTGCCCCTAAAGTTCCCAGACTGTGAGACGGGTCAGGCTGGGCTGGAGGGCCCCCCCCATCCAGTGCATGAATTTTCATGCATCCTGACCAGGGATCGGGGGCATGGCTGGTCTGCAAACCGCTGGTGCCCCAAGCTCAGGCAGGCCTTGCCCCCAGCGAGGACTGGCAGCCCATTTGGGGGTGTGGCCAGCCTACAAATGGCTGGCTCCTCAAGTCCAGGCTGTCCTCAAGCCCCAGTGGGACCCACATCCTGATTGGAGGTGTGGTTGGCCTGTAAACCACAGGCGCCCCAAGCCAAGGCCAGCCTCGCCCCTCAGCAGAATCAACCCTTGGGGAATCGGCCATTGGTCAGCTTGCTGTCAGTGTCCTGACAGCCAGGAATCCATTCACCCGTACCCAGGACCCAGATGGGTTGTTATTGTTTATTTATTAATAAATTTATATATTATTTTCATATACATTTTTCTAACTTTTTTTCTCTCTCTGAGACTTCTATTACAGAGAGAGGGCAAATAGTGATATTAAAATATTTCCTCTAATTATTTAATTCCCTTTCAATGTGCATGAATTCATGCACTAGTAATATATATATATATATATATATATATATATATCAGTATTAGTCATTGGGAGTACAATTGTTATTATTATGATATCTTCACCTATGTTGAAGTTAAATGTTTATGTATATGTGAGTCATATAAGGTAGACATTTTCATTTCTATCCCACAACATTACTATTAGAGTCTTGCTTAGAAAAACATGCTTCCTGTATTTTTACTAGTCAATTTTATCTCTACTGAATCATTTATCTGAATATAAATTGTTTCTAATATTACTTGGGCATTGATTGTCACAGTTAAGAAGAATTGTAGCTATAAATCTAAAGAGTCCTTGTTATAAATGCCTCCATTATGCCCTAGTGTTCCCTCAAATCTATTTGATAAAACCTCTTTTATCATTATATCTTTTCTTTTCACCCTACTGTTACTTTCATTGTGCCACACTGATTCTCATCACCAATCTTTGCTATTTTTACTTCCTCAGATCTCATCCTATCCAAATTGACTCCTCATACAATGCTGAGGTCCAGTCTTACTCTATAAGCCTGCAACTGACAAGGTTGATTGCTCTCCACTGCACCCCAGGATCTCTCTTTTTTATTCCCTACATGTACTTTCTCTTTTATTTATAGTTGGTGCAGTCAAAACACATCTTAGCAACTTATACAATGATATATCTTCATGGCTTTCTATAATGGCATATGTTGGCTTTCACAGTGAGCCTGTTCAAGATTTATAAGGGTAGGTCCTTTCCACATGAAAAGTGTAAGTGCTTTCATTAAAAATGCATGAATCCGAAGCAGACAGTCCAGAGTTAGATACAAACAAAGCTGTGACATCACATTTACCTTCTCAGAAAAATGGTGATTTTTTTTCTTTACTGTCAGAAATAAGGACCTTATCCTTTGAGAGAGCAAGGAGGGATCTGGAGAGTAATATACTAAGTGAAATAAGCCAGTCAGAGAAAGACAGGTATCAAGACTTAAAAGGCACTTAGGTCATGAGGACTGTTACTAAGAGCGGTTGATTTAAAGTTTTGTATTAAAACAAACTCTTATTCTTGGTGGAAGGGGAGACCTAGCAAAAGATTTTATATAAAATATATATATATATATATATATATATATATATATATATATATCTATATATATATATATATATAGATATATATACACACACACACACACACACACACACACACACACATATTGGTTGTCATTGTAGAAAGGACCTTATAGATAGATAGTCATTAAGCTTCACTGCATTTCTTAATGTTCCTTTGGTTCTATCATAAATTGAGATTATGGCATTATGAGGGTATTTATAAAGTTAATATTTCCCAACTTTCATCTGGGTCCATCTTTCCTTGATTTCCTGCTCAGTACATAGAAGAGGCTCATTTGGAATTTGAGAATACATCCAGAGACTTCTCTGAAAAGCTATACTTTTCATAAACACATGCCACTTCTTAATAGATGTAAGTTTGAAGGGGAAATAGCATATACCATAAGCCATTTGGGAATATTCTGTCTCTTAAGGATGACTTACATTTTTCATTTGAGTGGCATGGATGCTAACAGCTTAAACATAAAACTCATCTGAACTCTAGCTCTGAATCATTCCTTCCATGAACTCTGCATGCATTTTTATGATAAACACATACATGTGTAGGAAGTATGTGACCTCACTGGCAGTTATCTGCAGTGTCTAGTACTATTGGCAGATACCCAAGAATTGATTGACACATATCTTATAGAACTAGAGTTAATTAATATGTCTATCAATTCCCAAACAGACTACAGGAAACAGAAAATCTCTTTAATACAGCAATCAGTGACATACTGTATGTGGTCAGAAGACATTCACTATTCCGTAAATGTAAGTTTTGAAATACAATATTCAAAAGTATAAATATTGCTCTTAAAATGCCAGGAGAGTACAATAAGATCTATTTAGTTAGGAAGTAAATTGCAAACTGTTTATCATTTTTAAAAGGAATTGTTAATTTCCTCCAACAAGATCTGAAGCTCTTAAGTGATTAATAGAAGCTTTATCTACTTCAAAAGTGGCGTCTTTGTTTTGGTGGCCATTGGCCATCTGAATTTGTAAGCCCATCATGTCATTTTCTAACAATAGGTTTCAATAATCCTGGAACTCATTTAAGACAATGAGTTATTTTCAAGGAAGAACACTGCAAAGAAAAAATGAAAGTAAACTGTCCATATAATCTATGCTAAAAGCAAAAAAACAAAATGTCTTTTTTTTTTTTTGTATGATAAAATCATTTATAAAATGTAAGGGCTGGACAGATTATATATGAAATTATTTACTTATTTTATATAGTTCAAGGCAGGTAACAGTAAAGTATGCATATTACTTCTAAACTAGAATCTAGGACAAAGATGTGTCCTGTTTTTTATCTGAAAAAACATCCTTATAAATAAAGTTACTAAACGCAAACTTCATGAAAGTTTATTAACTCTAAACATTCTGCTCTTGGTCTGACTGCTATTTGGTTTCTTTCTCTTCCAGTATTTTCCATTGCCCTCATTCTTTTCCTAACTGTATGAAGCACACATTGTCTCTGTTATCAAACTCCCCAAATAGCATAACTGTTTAGATCCAAGGGTAGTATTCTCAGTATCCGTATAGATCAATTTAAAACAGATTCTCTCTTAAGGAAGCTTAAGCACTGAAAATTAAATTTCACATCATCTAGACAAACTATCTTGATAATTTCTTTTCCAGAATTTCCTAGATAGACTGTCTAGACGGCTCCAAATCCCCTAGGTAATTGCATAATCATCTTTTCACTGACTTCCTAAACGGTCCAGAACAGTATTTCTCAATATACAGTTGCCATAGAAATGAAGCTCAGTGGAGCTTCTCAGAGCAGGCTTCTCTTAAAGGTTCTGAGCTTCAGAATTTCAGAAAAACCCTTGTAACCTGATATTCCACATCAAAGGAGATTTAATGGAATCTTTATTTTTTTTCAGTTGAAGAAATAGCCTCATTTGTCTGACTAAATGGCCTGTTTCCAGAACCTGTACCTTTCCATTGCCCCTCTACCCCATTAGTCAGCAATGAACAATTAATTGATGAGTTGAGAAGGAATATGCTGTGAACTCTACTAAATAGTAACTTTAAAAATGAAACAAAATGGACATTCTTTTAGAAAATAATAAAAATAGGGGAACAACATGTAGTATTTTAATTTAAGGTCACCAATGTCATCCAAGCTTCAAATTTTAAAATGTAGGAAAAAGAGACAAGTGCAGAATCACCTGGTAACAATGAGAGCTCAATACTGTAATTTGCGTCCTCTGATGCAGTGACGTACATTTAAGAGGCAAAGTGACACTTAAACACTAACATGAAAGAGAGCAGTGGTTTTCAGCCCTGAGGTGCAAATATATATTTTCAAAATGGTAACTAATATTTTCAGCACCTGCTACCTATTAAACTCTCTGAACAACTCCATGAGGTGTGGACCATTCCCTATCACTTCCTAGGTTAGAAACTGAGACTGGAAAAATACGTAGCTTGCTCTATTTCAAGCATAGAGTATTGAATTGAGATTGGACAAAAATCCTGTGGTCTCAGGTCAGAGGGCATGCATTTAACAATGATGGGATTAGAACTCCTTGAGTTGCTACAGAAAAAATGTCAATGGGTTGCTAGGAGGTGAATAGTCAAACTCTCACTTAAAACGTAAGAATACAGAGGATTGAGCAGGATTTGTTTAGTTTTGTTTTACACACTGTGAGACAGTCTCAGAGAGGTTAAGTAGTTTCCCCCTGTTCCACAGCTAGTACATTGTAGAACAAGATCAAAGCCAGATGTAACACCATCTAACCTGTGATTGGAGCTCAGCTCTCCTGTCGCCGTTGCTCTGACAGCATGATGCCTGGCATACAGATGCCTAAAGTACAATACAATATTAGGGAATTCTCTAGAGCTATCTCTGAGTGTTAAAAATGTGGAGTAATCACTCAAGTCCGTTTTCTAGGGCCCCTGATGATAGAAAATGGACAAATAGGCAAAGAGGGAGAGTATATCAAGTCTTCAGTACTATGTGCAGGAAATTATTCCTGATTTCACCAATATGAAACAAGCAGTTTAAGTAAAACTGCCTTTCCTTAAAGTTCATTTTTTCCTGGGTATGTCCTCGCCTGTATGGCTCAATGGTTGAGCATTGGCCTATGAACCAAGAGGTCACAGCTCAACTCGTAGTCAGGGCACATGGTTGCTGGCTCAATCCCCAGTGTGTGGCGTGCAGGAGGCCGCTGGACAATGCTTCTCTCTCATCCTTGATGTTTCTATCTCTTTCTACCTTCTGCCTTCTTCTCTGAGACAGATAAAAATACGTTAAAAAAACAAACACCTTTTGGGTATGTTGCAAGTACAGTATACATGCTTGTGTGGAAGAGAAGGAAGGATGTGGTGGGGAAATAGAGAGGCAATCCTCTAAACTGATTTGACCTGAGGGAAGTGTTTAATCTCAGCCTCAACAGGAAAGTAATAATAATGGTAGGTAGTCTAGAGACCACATCTAGACATCTCTAAGGTGTCTTACTAAAAAAAAACAAAAAAACTGTCACAATGCTGTTTTGATCTCTAAGCCTTTAGGTTGAAAGAACACATTTGCATCACTTTAGGACACCTTAAAAATAATTCGGAGATCCTGAAGTTTAAGTTATAAAGAAGTGGCTAACATGTAAATTATATTTTATCTTTAGGGTTCCAGAAATATCCTGGGAACAAATCCTTTATTTGTTAACTATTTCTGAATTCCAATTTGGAAGAAAACACTGTCACAAATGATTTTCTCACTGCATAAATGCGCTTATTCTTAGGGTTTTGAGCCAGAAGTTATAAAAGGGCTTATAACGGAAGGATATTAGTAAGCCCAATTCATGAAACTACTTTTAATATTAGTAACCTTTCCTCTCAATATTCTCCTAATTTCAACTTTTACTTAAATTTACCTCATTTTAATCTCCTCACCAAATTTTCTCAGGAAGACATCTTTTTAGGAATCATAAACATATTAAAGAAACATTTTCCATATCACCAATATAATAGCCAAAAATATAAAAATATCATTGAGCTGAGTTAGAACATGTATGAAAATAATTGAGGTCAAACATGGGAGCAGATCGTTGTGTACACGTATGGCATTCTTTTATAACCCCCAGGCAGAAGCAAACAACTGGGGTGGCAGACACCTCTGACTGAGGATGGAAGTGGAGGGGAAAGCTGGCAATAAAAAACGAAGGGGAAGATGGTGCACACACAGCCGGCTGACATCTGCCACACATGCAAAATGGATTTGACTCTGCCATTCAGGGCGAAAGCAAGTGCTTTCTTCCTTCCTTCCTCCTGCTCCACAGCTAGCCTTGAGTGATGGTCTCATTGTTTTTGCATTCACAGACTAAAATGAATAGCAGCATCTGAATGTGAAGTAGTTCTCACTGAATATGAACCAGAAGTTAAATGAGCTGAATAAATCAGTAATGATGCATTTGAATAGGAAGGGGTCAGGGACGAACACGATTTTCTAAAAGCCAGCTTTACCTCAGGATGATGTCCAACTTCAATGTAGGTGCAAATCGGATGAAAAGCCCCCGTGCCACAGGCGTACAAGTGAGTCTGATTAAAAGCTTTGAGCACCTTGATGAAATTAGCACATTCTTTCTGTAAGACAAAAGGAAAAGCAGTGAGTTCTAGCAGGCAGCATGCCTGAGGTATCCTCTAGGGCGCTGAGTATGATTGAACAGATTTTTTTGTGTCCTTTTCACTGCATTAGTAGGTTTTATTATTCTATTATTTGCTCATATTTTTATATGAACTGAAAACATTAAAGTTCTTAGTCTTCCATGGGGGAGGGAGGGTGTCACTAAACAAAATATTTTGTTGTATTAACTCTTCTAATAAAAATAATTGTAATTTATTTATTCAAAGGTAGAATAAATGTAGACAACCAATCTATAGTCAAAGGTACATTTTTCTAGAAGACAGACAGAAAGTGATTTGATTAATCAATAAATTAGGTGAATAATACAAGGGTGATTTCCCCCCCCAAAAAAATCAGCTTTGAATTTAATTTTAGAAAAGGAAAACAAAAGTAAAGATAATATGCATTTTTTTAAGCATGAAGTTTAATATCAATAGTAACCAATGATGATGGGCAGTCGACTTTGAACTTCAGAAGTGCTGCTTGCTAGTGAGCTCTATAGACCCTAAGAAATTAGGGCCACAATCTCCTGGAAATGTCACTTCAGCCTCAAAGACAATGCAGGTATATTTAAGGTGAGATAAAGATGTTAGAGTTTGGAGTGTCTGTAGGCTAAGGGATGTTTTGTAGAGCAAGTATAATTACAAAGTACTTTCAGAAAGTTCATGGACATACTGAACCCATACATGAAACTCCCCGCCTAATGAGTCATGGATTTCCCAGGGGGAAAAAGAAAAACTATTAGTGATGAGCAAATTCTAGTCATGTTTTAGTGTTATTTATAGAAGTTTAGACATGCCTGGAGAGTTATTTTCTGAATAAGATATCAGGTAAGAAAGAAAGTGGATAAAATTACTTATATTCTGTCTATAGATTATATTCTGTCTGTAAATCTTATAGAAGAAAGTACTTTTCTATGAGCAAACAGGACAATCAGCCTTTTGTCTCTGTTGAGGAAAGATTTGAGGGAAATTTCAAATTCATAATATAAGTTGAATAATTTTATTGTCCAAAAAGTTCAGAGCAAGAAAGACTCGATTTTAACAAAATATTTTAAATAGATGAACTATATCAATATTGTAAAAAGAAAACTCAAACTAAAAATAGCTTAAAAATGTTATGCTCTACTATCAAGTCACAAATCCTAAAAACTGAATATTTTAGGAAAATATGGGCTCATCCTAGAATATATAATATCCTTTGGAAAATATACAGATGAGTATTTATGTGATAAATAAAACTGCACTAAAAAAAAATCCTGTTATTGATCATACACTTTCTTAATTAGTTTTGTGTTTTTGCTTATAAAGATTTGGAATTAAGACCCAAATATGGAACTAGAAGTACAGGCAAAGAGTAAAAGTAGACCATAGTTGAGAAGCATTACAGAGATTGGGTTGGTCCTTGAACTGTAACACTCCAAAAGTCACTCTCTATGACATGTGACTTACAAAGTGAGAGCTCAGAATGCATTGGGCCTTGTGTAGTCAGTGGGAGTTTATAACTGAGGTGTTACAGTGACTTGAGTACATTTCCACACCACATCTGTATTCTGTGCTTCCAGCTAATGACTGGGTCTTAAACTCTATTGTCTCCAAAAAAGAAACGGGGTCAGACAACCAAATGAACAGAATAACTGATATTTAAATTCAAATAATTGCTTCCCATCAGCACAGATTTTTTTTTTCTAGGATGAAACCTGAGGATGTCTTATAATATAAATATATTGTCCTCAAACTGAGTTAGAGCTATTTAAAGTAAGACAAATAACTTTCAAGTTAGGATTCCTCATATATATGCATTCTTAATATATGCTGAGTAGCTTAGGAGAGTCACTACAATCAACATCTAATTTTCCCCACTGTTATTGCTACCTCGATCCTGAATTTTACTTGTGTCTGGCAATACATTAAAATTAAGCTCTGAAATCAATGGGTGTTTCAAGTTGCTAGCATAAAGGGTAGGTGGATTGCAGCCATGTTTCACTCTGAGAATGGTACATTTCAGGCAAAACTGCGAAGCAGATATAACAACTTCCAAGAGTCTTAGCAGCAAACTCACTGTTCTGTCAGTTTCTCCTCTCTCCCCAAGAGAATAGGGCATGAATGCTTGCAGAGTGGAACAAGGCTGTGGAGAGGGAAACAGCTGATAAACTCATTTACAAATGAAGCATTCATGAGTCTTACCCAAAGGATTTATCTATGTTTTAAAGAAAATCCAGTCATTTGGGAAGAACTCATTTCCAGGAAAATGCTTTATTGTATCCCTTTCTTGGAAACATGTATGTGGCCACACGCTCACAAAGAGGTAGCCATCCCTGATGGTGGCTCAATATTCAAGATTATATATAGCCACCTCTATCACCATATGTTGAAACCAAAAAAATTGGTTGTGGGTGTATTGGTAAGAAAAAATGGATATTCTAATAAATAATAGTGGTAGTCCCAGATGGATGTCTTGTTCATTTAGAAAAGAACAGAATTTCATTTTCTCTGCCATGTCTTTAAAGATTCTCGTGCAATTTTGAATACAAAACCTAATCCCATAAGTAGTACCTAAGTGCATCCTGGATATAAGAGAATAGACTAATTCTTCATAATAAAAAATAAAAGGGAGGAAATACTGTCCAAGTACAGATATTTATGAACACAAATAACCCATCTCACCTCTGTAACCGTTATGAATTCTAAAATCAAATTCTTTGGTTCTTATCTCTTATAAATTGTGTAACTGATTGGCCAAAAGTAAATTGAAGAACATCTCAGGGTTCTTGAAAAAGACGGAAGAGAGCTACACTGAACATAATAATTTTAATTTGTTCTCTATTAACCATCAAAGAAGAACTTCTATAATGTCAACTGTTCCTCCACCAAGCAGTTAAAGAAAAAAAAAAAAATCAATGGCAGAACCAGGGCTGTGAAATCTGGCAAATGTTTCACACCATTCTCACCAGAGAGTATGCTGATAACCTGGTCTATCTGTGCTACAAAGCAACTAGACCCGCCCTATTGGCCTTAGGCCTGGAAGGATTCCTTTCATTTCCCCACTGAACTCTCCCAGTTGGCAGGAGGTTGTATTGTTGCCATGCCCAGGGGCTAGTTCAATATTATTTTGAAGTGAAGGTTGAAGCAAATAAAACAGAGAGAGAGAGAGAGAAATTTCCGGGTTTATAGTATGCTAACACTGAACTGAAACAAAGAAAATGAATTAAATACTTTCAAAATTGGCTAAAAATAGCTTCAAGAAAACTCATCAACAACCATGGAGTGGAAACATTGAATTAAAAGAACTGGACAGAGGAAGAACACACCCCCATAGTTGACAGACACATGGTGGGTAAGGGTTTGTTCTTTAAACAGAAAACCTGCATAAAAGAGTATCAGTCCTGTCATTCATTTGCCTTCTTTTCCCTAGCTTATGGCTGCCAAGATTTTCCAGTGTTCCAAAACAGGATATTCACTGTATTTGGAAGTAGCCTGGACATTCCATTATAAAGAAGGAAGCATGGCAGAAAAAGGAAACACACTTCACACATTTCTGCTCTGGGGAGACAGAAGAAGAGTGTTTCTGACCTTTTCTTGAACCCTGACGGTTCTTCAAACTCAGAATGTAATGTACTTTTTGGCATTAGACTACTGCACTGCTTTGCTCAGCACTGGCGGATTTACAACGTCATAAAGGGAATGTAATCAGTTGAAAATGAATTCATTTTCAAAACCTTGCTCCTTTTTGGGATTCAAGTTGATATACCCAGACAAATTTAGCAACAACTTGGCTTTTTGAGAGTTAGGCAACCATCCTGACCTCTTATTTTACTGAAATGTACTCCAGACCCACAGTGTTATGAATTGTTAACTCAGCCTCAAAGGAAGTAAACGTAAGAGCAGCCATAAACCAGTAAACCCCAGGGCCACACCTGAAGAGCAATGATTCATCATACTCCGTGACAAACCATTTGCACTTAATTTTATTTATTTATTTATTTATATATTTTTAGGATTTCCAGTCCTTTCGGGTAAAATGTGTAATTTCAGAGGAATTACACATAGAGATATTAGCCTGGAAAAATAAATTAGAAAGAAAATGTCTACTCCCAGAAAATGATATAGGAGCCAAATGCACAGTGATTCAAAAACAAACATTACAAATATGTAGCACTGATTAGACTCTGTTACCCAGCCTTTCCCAGCACGGCTACAAAAATAAAGTCCATCCATCTGTCAAAACAACTGCTCCATGCATGAAAATTAAAGGGAATTGAGGTGTTTTTAACTAACTTCCGATAATTATGCTTTTCACAAAAGAATATAATTTACCTCCAATTCCAATTACCTCCTCGCATGTTCTTAAATTATGGATGGAACAGTGAAATTTTGCTATAAATGAGTGAAAAGAGGAGAGAAGACTGTGAAGATGAACAATCTCTATTCAAATATATTCCGTTCATGATTAAATCTAACAACTTGTTCTGGTACAAATATAAATTAGCCCAAAATGAAGGGGTAGAGTACAGCATTGCCTCAGGTCAATGAACAGTCATTTAAAAAGAAAAAGAAAAAAGTCGATATCCCATCTGCAATTTACATAGAAACATTTTAACGCATGATCTTGCAGCTGGGGAAAGCCTGTCCCTATAATGATGGGTGGATTCATTCCTGCATGAAAATCCATCAATAAGCTTAATTTCTGAAGTTAATCTGTTGACTTTTTTTTTTTTTTTTTCTCCCTCTGGTCCATTTACTTAGCAAGCTAGCTGAATACTAGAATCTTCGTTCCAAAGTAGTAATCCGTAAGATTGTTCCTGTCACTCACCTCATCCCTCTCTCTATTTAGGCGGTCCCATACTTATCTAACAATAAGGTTTCATATCTTTTTCTTTTGACACTGTGCTGACATAAGACCTTCCATAATCATACCTTGACATCCACTGAAGGATGTTAGAAATCTCTTCTTTAAAGGGACATATCTATTAAAACTAAGATTTCACTATCTCCTATTTACAATATTAGCCATCTAATGTTGAACTTGTAACTTAGGTTTTAAACAACTGTCTTAGGAAATGGTGTGTAGGCTGTTTTGTCTTTCTTGGGAGGTATTTTTACCTTCACTAGTAAGAAGGATGGCATAATAAAATCAACTGACCTTTTCCACCTTAATCTTTTATTTCAATGTGAGAGAATTTTTTCTTTAATTCTGATTTAACTAAGACAACAAAATTGGCATTTATTTCATGGCTAGTTATTTAAATATACGTCTATTCATATAATCTTTAAACTTATATTAATTAAAAATAAATTTAAAGTGGTTTGAATGATGTGATAAACTAAGTAAAGACTCCTGCACTAAGCTACCAAATGATTTTACTGAAATGTTTACACCTCCAGATTGACCGTTTGTTTTGAAGTTTTACAAATTCTGCTTAAGATTTTATAAATATTTTCTTTTCAAATTACTTAAAACTTTAAAACTTGGTCAAAATTATTATATACATAGCCACCGTAGACCATGATATTAAGAAAAGTTGTGCAAAGTATTTCTCTTCAATTTAATAATTTTGAATAATTTCACTTTGAAATTCCATATGGACCAGAGAAGTTGATAATTTCTCCTTTTTGGCTTATATTTTCTTTTGTATTGTGCTATAAATATCATTACCACATTTGTATCATTCACTGGCTTTGATTGTTTGTGGTTCCTAATATGCACCTCCATAACCTTTCTTCATCTCATATTCCCAAAGTTCACGTTAAATCTATGATATGATGGTTAGTGTATCCCCATAAACAAGTAAAATTTCATTCAGGAAGATTATGAAGAAAATAAAGAAGCAAAATTCCAATGACAGCAACTTGGAACAACCTGCTACCTGTGTAGTGAGAAGACATTTGCCAAAACCCTGTTCCCAGAGGAATTGTTCAAACCATTCTAATGACACTTACAGAGTATAAATTCTTACTGCACTCTAAAAATAATACTTAAACTGATGTGTACATGAAATATGGTATCCATTTAAGTCTAAATATTCATTTGTTAATGACAAACATTTGAGTTGCATTTTAGTCATTTAAGGATAAAATGGAAATTTCTAATAAAAAGGAACACAATTCAAAATCTCCAAGCCCTCTGGAAGTTTTTATATAATGTTTCTATTACAAGGGCTAGACTTACTTTGCTAATATATACTTAAAATGCATTTAAATTTTAATCCTGAGTCTAAAAGAGTTCCAAACATGTGTTTGTGTGTGTGTGTGTGTGTGTGTGTGTGTGTGTATGAGACTTGACTCATGACAATTCAGTCACAATGATTACCAACGTATTTTGTTTTATTAGCAAAACATATGAATTAAAAATAAGAATAAAACCTAGTTTCTAAGGTAATTTTAATAGTAAAGCTTCATTTCCCATATATATATTTTACCTAAGATATAAAACCAATCCATCTAATTGCTTTGAAATATGTATTTCATTTCCAAATATGAGTTACATACATAAGCTGATAAAAGCAATTCATTAAGAACAACACCAAGGATATATAGCAAGCTTTCAATAAGTGTTAGCTATTATTATTACTACCACTTTTGAATGTCAAATTAAAACTATAATCCTATTTAATTTACCTGAAATTTACCCCCAAGTAGCAATATACTCACATCTTGGTGCACATAAAAATCTGTGCTTAGTTCTCTAATATTTAATAAATTAGGTATTCACTGGCCTTCATAAAAAATAAGTTATCTCTACCTAAAGTGTCATCAAGTTTCATCATGGGAATAATGTTTAAAAATGAATAAACTGACTATCGTCTTTCATTTGTGAGATCATTTTGATTGTCCACAAAACAACAGTTGTAATCCATACTGTCAAGAACTGTGAAGGGTCTGTGATTTTTGTCTTACTTGTAAAAGAAGTTACCCTGGCACAGTGTCATGGATGCTGGCAGAAGATATGTGTCTCCTGGGTCAGAGATAAAAGACTTCATTGCAGAAATGGCAGTACTCAGAGTATCAGCATTTCTTAATGCCAATTCCTCAAGCTCCAATTCCCTCTGGGCAGTGAGAAAAGAGCCAGGTGACACTGGCAAATGCATTTAGTTGTGTTACAGGAGAAAAGCCCTGGGTGGAGGGAATCTGAATATTTCACAATAGTCAAAGCATACTGGAACCTGAGGGAGGCATTATGCTCATTTTACCGGAGAGGAAACAAACCTGTCCTTTTTGCCAATGGAGACACCATTTACCTCTCAAGGCTGTTTGCAAACCAACCTTTTGCTTCAAGAGAGCCAGAGTCTTCCTACTCTCTTCACTGTACAAACACCCCTAAATATAGTCTGCCAAATAGGCAGTTAGTACTTTCTTCTCATCAGGTGCACAGAAGTGTGAGAGACCCAGGAAAAATTTTATCCCAATAGTTATAATAGGATTTAGAGATGTAATGAATCTTATGGTTGACTTTTGTAGAATGAGGAGGTTATTCTAACTATCCATTTGATAAATTTCTATAAGTCCTTGAAGTCTCTAAAATAAAATAAAAATATTAAACTCATTGTCAATTTTGACATTTGAAAAAGTAAATGAGCCGAGATCGGTTTGGCTCAATGGATAGAGCGTCAGCTTGGGGACTGAAGGGACCCAGGTTCAATTCCGGAAAAGGGCATGTACCTTGGTTGCGGGCATGTCCCCAGTAGGGGGTGTGCAAGAGGCAGCTGATCGATGAATCTCTCTCATCGATGTTTCTAACTCTCTATCTCTCTCCCTTCCTCTCTGTACA
Organism: Pipistrellus kuhlii; assembly: GCF_014108245.1. NCBI lineage: Eukaryota > Metazoa > Chordata > Mammalia > Chiroptera > Vespertilionidae > Pipistrellus > Pipistrellus kuhlii. The sequence continues at coordinate 44,177,788 of NW_023425405.1, read as the reverse complement.
AAATCAATAAAATATATATTAAAAAAAAGAAAAAGTAAATGAAATTCAAGGATAACATGCATTATGGGCTGCACTGCAACTTAAGATGCTTGGGTAGCATCAACATCTCAAGTGCATTCATATGGCAAAAATTAGTGTTGCTAAGTTCCTGCAATTTGAGCCAGAATAATTTGACAAAATGTTATCATCGATGATAGCATCAAAAGTAAGTATTAATAACTAAGGACAACATTATAAAAATAAATCCTTCAAGAATTTAAAAAATGTCCCAAAATTCAGGTGCATGAAATTTTACACTTTGAAATGGATCCAACAATAGGAATGTTATGAGAATCTGATTTTTTTTGTTCATCTCAGATGGTTGAGATTTTGATTTCCAATATTATTCAAAATATTTCTAACAGTCATACGGTTGCCATTTGGTTTTATGGCAACAGTGCAAAGAGAGATGATTTAATAGGATAAACAAAGAAGAGTCAGAGAGCGAATGATTCGAAACAGATTCTTTTACCAGTTTAGCATGTATTCAGTTTTCACTTGCAAAACAGGGTCAAGGAAGTTAATCCCCCAATAGGAATGTTATTGTGAATAACAAAGTGGATTTTAAGCATCAGGGCTACATAAAAAATGAAAGTAAAGTGGATAATAGCAGTCAGAATGGACATATGTGGATTGCATTTATTTTAATAATATAACATATTGTATATTTTCCCCCAAATTATAACTCTCAAGTAACAACAATGGAAAAGTTCATGAGTAGTTCACTCTTGTAATATAGAAAAACCACAACAAAGGTTTAGAATCTACAACACCAAGAAAAGAAGGCATACTGGTATATATCCTGTATATCCACTTCTACAAGAGGGAAAAATAAATTTAGATTAATGTTGTTGTCAGAAATGTCATCAGCAGCCTCAGACACATGCATGCGTGCTCTCGAGAGATAGTCACAGAGCAGGAATATAAGTGATTGTGTCTTAAGCTGCAGATTCCCTCTTTACCACAAAGTCCATCTTTGTGGAAGAGCTGCTCGAATTCCAGTTGCTGACTTAACATATGTGTTTGATGCAGAACTGAGCCATGAGAAATGATGGTTTGTATCTTCCCAGCTGCCTGGGAGAATGGAGAAAGGGTTCAATTTTCTGTATGATGTTACACTCAGTGACACAATCTTCGCCCACTCTTAAGGTACATAAAGTTAGCCAGTGTCTTTGCCCTGCTTTTCTTACTGTGTTTGCCTATTGAGTCCTTGCATCTGAATCCAATACTGAGAGGAGAGCACTTTCCCCAGGACTGTTTGTTTAAAGGAGCCTTATTTCCGGAGGGCTTTCTGAGAGAACACTGAAGCCCAAAGAGAAAGGGTAAACTCAGTTCCAGAAACCAAAGAGAGCACTCAAGGAGGTCATTAGTTGACTTTTCTATAAATGCTCAGGTCAGTTCCTATTTTGGTTACAATTCTATCTTGGAGTCCTGATGGCTGCAAAAACCACTCAGGCCTCATTCTTGCGGTTTTCAGCATCACAAGAGCTCTTTGAAAGGCTTCACTGTCCATAAGTCACAGCTGACTATTATTTCCTCAAGAGTGCAGAATTTCCACCCAACTGTCCATGTATCACTTCAGAAATCAGGTGTTGAATGAAAATTATAAAAAAAAACAAAAAAAAAACAATTCTTTACCTTTCATCTTTCTTCCCAAGTGATTATTTCAGAACTTATTGGTAAAAAGAAGTATGCTATTTATTTAAAAAATGTTTATCAGGGAAGAAATGTTGCAAATCCCAGGGAGTCAACTAATTGCTATTCTAAAATTACATTAGAAAGAAATGGACAAAATATTGGTCTTTATCTAAATAATCCAAACATATTCAATATATGTCATATATCTGATTTAAATGAAATAAACATATATATTAAAGTACATAAATGAGTTTAAAAAATAAAATTAATTTAATAAAATAAATTATAAATGCATAAAAATATATTTTGAATAATAGGTCAGTAAAAAGTAATATTAAAAAATGCGTTACTAGAAATATAGTATAAAACACATTTTACTATGTAAATATATTTTTGTGTTTAGTGTTTAGAGCAAGAGGAAAATGCATTTTTTCCCCTCAACTAAAATATCTAAAATCTATTAAGTTTTCCTTTCATTTGATAAGTTATAAAAGAGAACTTAAAATCCACAACAATTAAATTGATTTAGTGCATAACAAAAAGGAATACCAAAGACAAATAATCTATCATATTACATTAATTAGTTGTTTTGCAAAGATTGGTTTGGCTAATATTGCCATACCATTGTACTTTTAAATATTCACATCTCTCAATGGACATATAATTACCTATCTTTAGCATAACATAGGAAGCATGATTTGTACATTTTCAGAATCTTTATTACAAGGTACTATAAAGTGATGTCTTAGTTCCTTTTAATTTAGTTTTATAAAACCTATAAGTGTTTTGAGTATGCCAGGAAAATATAATACCCTTCTTAGAGAGGACACTTCTGAGATTATGATCAGGGCTACTAATATAGTACTTTGAGGATCGTGACTATATTGCAGCTGCTGAATTAACTGCATCTGGGCTCACACTAGAATCTCTTGTTATATAGTACTGATAGCAGAGTTGGGGGCAGGACCAAAATAATTTCACTTAGAAACTGTCTAAGCAACATATACAAATAATAACAACACCAATAGTTAATATTTGTATGGTGCATTATGGTCTATGTCATAATTTTACTTGTGATTGTTTGAGTTTTAAAGAAATTCTGGGAGTTAGGTATTATGATAACACCAGAGTAGATAAGGTATTTTTTTTTTCAAATATCTATTGTTTATTATCTGTGTACTAGTAGGCAAGTTAAAATACATATATGCCACAGGACTCCAAAAACTTTATCAGAGGCACAGACATTTTGATTTTTGCTTCTAGGATAATATTCAAAATGCTCCAAAACTTTTGAATAAAAAAAAAAAAATAAGGTACTTGATCAAATACAATAAATACTTGGGAATATCAACATATAAAGGGAAGAAAGGAAGGAAGGAGGGAAGGAAGGTTTGAAGGAAGGAAGAAAAAGAAGGGAAGAAAATGTGGAAAGTAAAAAAGAAAAAAAGAAGAAATGGGAAAAGAAAGGAATAAAAAGAAGACAAGAGGGGTAGTTTAATTATGATGGCTCAGAGGCAAAACTATTTCATATAATTCAAAAGGAATTCAAGAAAAAATAACATATTAAAGCCAATTTATGCAAAGAATTGTCTTAAATATATGTGCTACAAAATTGCATTTTGTTATATATATATATATATATATATATATATATATATATATATAATCAAAGGGAACATAGTTTTGCTTTATTTATTGTTGGTATTTTACTTTATATAAAACTGTCAATACTTTACATAATAATAAAAATATACAAAATTAACTATTATTTTGTTTCTAAAGAGTCTTTAAATCCACAAATAAACAATGGTGTTAAGATAACACAGCAACAATGATTATAGAGTAATAAATTACTATATGCAATTACTAAAATTATTTAGTAGATTGATACTCACCAGAATATCTTTTCCAGCCCATTTGCATTCATCCCTTCTGGTGTAAGATACTGGCCACACAATCTAAGGGCAGAGAAGAAACATTGTTTTATGCCAATTAAGTTCTATTAGTATAAGAACCAACATTATCATCTGTCAGACCAGGTTGGGGCAACTGAGATAAAGAGAGGTCCAAAAAGCAAAATGTACAGTGACCTTTCAGTATAGAGTATGCAGTGGCTTCAGTTAACTGACATTATCTTAAATCACTCACTGTTCATGTACCCAGGTGACTTTGCTGTATATGAGAGCTGAGCAACACAGACATTCAGGAAGTCAATACAGCATGCCTTGTTTTCTTGTGCTTTGCTTTATTATGCTTCACATATGTTGTGTTTTTTACAAATTAAAGACAAGACCCTCCACCATCAAAAAGCTTTTGGCCCATTTCATTGGGACACCTGTTTTATTATAGAGGCCTAGAACCACACCTACCATACATCCCAGGTATCCTGTAGAACTAACCAATGTGTAGTGGAAAGAACTCTAAGGCAGACTGGGGAGAGTGATATTATCTTGAGAGAAGATGAGAATCTAGTGGAAGAGATCGATTGCTCTGCATCCATTTCCCTAATCCAAATCTCAGCATGACATACTAGAACAAACAGCTGATAGGATCAGAAAAACCCACCTTAGAGAGAATTTTTTTTTTCCCAAATAGGTAAGAGTAGCTTTATTTTACTTTCAGGAGATAAAGGGGGAAATAAAGCTGGATAGAGAGCTCTAAAAAATAGTCACTTTTTTTACTGTAAGTAAAACAAACTTATTAAGAAATAATTGTTTGTGTTGTCATCCCTTATATTTGGCCTTCATCCTTTCCAAAGTTCCTATATTTCATAAATACTGTGACAGTGGTAGATAACCAAGGTGTTCCTGGTGGCTTAGAGGACTATGGATTCCTTTCCCCCCAATCATATTAAAGCTTATACCTTATCTAAATTCTAATAGAAGCTTTTAATTTCCCTTAACAAACCCAATGACATCTATCTATATTGGGGCACAACAATTTAATTTTTGATATTTTTATAATAGATTATGCCAGTTAAAATATTGGGTGTTTATAATGTTTTCTCATTTTATAAAATTCATCTATAAGTATAAATAGGTGAGTGAATATATCTAATATATAGACAATATGAGTACATATCACTTCAGAATATATTTTTAATGTATTTAAATTTATTTTTCTGAATAGTCTTAACTTGATATATTCAGTTAGTTTTAAAATTGAAAAGAGCTGAATTATCTTATAAGACAGCCTATTATTTTATAGATGAGAAAAATCATAGAGCCATATGCCTAGGACAGTGGTCAGCAAACTCATTAGTCAACAGAGCTGCAAACCTCGGCTCCCAACCAGACAGTGTGACAGAGGTTTGCCAATCTGTTGACTAATGAGTTTGCCCACCACTGACCTAGACTCTTGATTCCAATAATTACAGGTTGATGTTGTTCCTTGTGACTAGGATATATCTTGGTGTCTCTTCTAACAATGAGACTTGTAATAAATAGGGGTGGGCAAAGATAGATTTATAGTTGGGATTATACTAAACATTTTATTCTTGTATTATTATTTACTAAGTATTGTATCATTTTCTGTATTAACAACTGTAAATCTACAGTTGCCAACCCCTGCTATAATGATATAATAAATCAAAGTTAGGTGACTTGCACAGAATGATAATGTTATAGCTCCTGCTCTTGAATTTAAAATCATTATTCTAGTTATAGAAGACATAATTCTAATTTTGAATCATCCCACTTCAAACATATTACCTAATTTTATATCACACTGCCTATGAAAGTAAATACAATTTATTTAAGGATTTACATCTGTTTGAATATATTTGTCTATTAAGCTCTTTGGACCCTATTTTTTAATATATATTTTATTGATTTTTTTACAGAGAGGAAGAGAGAAGGATAGAGAGTTAGAAACATTGATGAGAGAGAATCATTGATCAGCTGCCTCTCGCACCCCCCTCCCCCGCCCCGGGGATGTGCCCTCAACCAAGGTACATGCCCTTGATCAGAATTGAACCCGGGACCTTTCAGTCAGCAGGCAGATGCTCTATCCACTGAGCCAAACCGGTTTTGGCTGGACCCTATTTTTAATGTTCTTAAATAACTTATTTCCTAAGCATCTACTATTATTATAAACTCTATAAGAAATAATATAATATCATAATCCTTGAGGAAATTATAAGATGATGTTAAAGATAAGATGCATGAACATAAAGGTCAAAGAATTAAGACCAGAAATACTGAGTGAGGGAAAATGTTTGACATAGAGTATAGCATTTAGTTGCAGTAGCACAATTTCCACAAAATTTTCAGTCAATGTTTATTTTCAAAACTGTATAATTTATTAACCAAATAAGCTGGAAACACTATGAAGGATAAGGATAAAACTGATAAATAGTGTCTAAGTGACCCCATATGCAAAAGTCTGAAAATTGATCTTCCAGATCAGGATTTGGCAAACATTTTATTTAAAAGGCCAGATAATAAATATTTTAGGCTTTGTGAGCCAGATGATCTCTATCACAATTACTCAAGTCTGCCACTGTAGAATAAAAGCAGACATAGACAATATGTAAATGAATATCTGTTTTCAATAAATTTTATTTACAACCACAGTTGACACAAGAGATTAAGCATGTGCACAGTGATTGATGAACTATGTATTTGCTGGCAATATAAAAATTTATACATTTATATTAATACACACATATAGCATACACATAGATACATATTGTATATACATGAATTAAATTATAACATATTTCTCTAATGGTTCAGGAATTTATTTTATGCAGGAAAATAGTATAAATATATAATTTAAAAGACAACAACTATAGTTTCTTTCTTGAATATTTTTATGGTTTACTGCAGCTATTGATTTGTGATGGTCAAATCAATGTATTATTTTTGTTTGTATCTGAAAAGATAAAGTATTAACTCAAACAAAGTTTCAGTTGTCACTCTGTTAGATAGCTAGAGAATTCTTGAGATGTTTTAAAAGTACCACAGTGCACATATTAGAATAAAGATACCTTTTGATAATCCTTGATATTAACCAGGTTGAATGAAAATATGTGATCCTTTGCTCCAACATACAGCCTGCTTCGTTCCTCATCCAAAAGAAAGGTATGGTAATTGGAGCTGTTGGCCAAGCCATTGAAAGTGATAACATTGTTGGATTCCAGCATTTCTGCAAGTAACAAAACAAGACATTGGGTGTTAATCTGAGGTCCTACATGAGCACAGACTTAATACATGGTGATCTGGCTATAGTTAACAATCAATGATTTATCTTCATTGAACTATATAGAAGCCATTTTTCTTTAAGAAATAAGAAATATATAGAAACCCTTTTTCATTTCATTGAGATGGGAATTATACTCATTAGTTTGCTGAAGGAAGGGAGAGCTATAGCTTGTGCTCACAGTGGTTTGAAGGAACCTCTTTGCACTTAGCAATGGATTAGAATGGTTGGTATTCTATATAAAACATCTTTAATTTTACAGATATCGTTGTAAGTTCCTTTTCTTGCAACCAAATAACTATCTAGAAGAATAAGCATTAGGGCCATCAAAGCAAAGGTAGTGTGGGGATACACTATTTAACATCCTATATTGTTTGAGACCTCATTTTATTGCAGAATTTGAAACTTTTTGCCTTGGACAGACCCCCTGATCAGGGAACAAGGTGCCCACAATTTAGTTTGGGACAGTAAATTTCAATTCCAAGCTAAGACTACCTTCCATGTTGGTATATCCCACATAATACACAAGTGCCCTGGACCAAATTGTGAGGAAGGGGCAATGCATTTTCCCTTAAACATGCATGTAAAACCTCAAGACTAGGCCCCTCTGTGATATTAACCTTTTGTTTACTTGGTATAATATGAAAAAGTATGTGTTCACAATCTAATCTGATGAATCATTTTTTTAGTAATTTAGTGGAGTCATTCGACTACTAATTCAACAAATACATATTCAGTCCTTATTATGTAAACACATAGGCATTGGCTAAGAAGTATGTGAAAGTAGAAAAGATTAGTAGAACCTTTCTGGAAAGTTACACAAATGGCATCAGAGAAGCAAAACATGAAAAGAACAACAACAAAGAGAATACTAAGAACTAAAGAAGCTAATAAGGCAGGTGGGAAATTAATGTCACAAAAAGACGTGAATAACCCTTGGAGAAAGGGTGTGGCCATTAAATTTGGCCTTAAGTAATATACTAGAAGCCCGGTGCACAAATTTGTGCATGGATGGGGTCCCTCAGCCTGGCTGACGATTAGGAGCCAATCAGAGCCAGCTGGCAGCAGGGAGGGACTGGGGGAGGTTGGCTGTGGAAGTGCACAGACCACCAAGGGACAGCTCCTGCATTGAGTCTCTGACTTCTTCTGGTCAGTGCACATCATAGTGACTGGTCAACCAGTAATGGTTGCAGGGGCTTTTATATATATAGATGGGACTTTCAACAGCAAAAAGAGGTGTAGCAGAACATTCCATGCAGAGGACATGAATAAAGACCAGGAGGAAGAAATAAGGAAAATATAAGAGAAAGAAGTTTTAAGTATCTACTAAATACCAAAATATGCTGAATGGTTTATTAAGTAGACCCATTTAAGCCTCATAGCAACATTATGAGATGAAAAATTTCACCCCCATTTTATCTCATGAGGAAATTGATTAAAAAATTACTAAGAATATCCTAGGTCATAGAGCTGGCTTAATGTAGACTCAAGGTATCTACCTTAATCTGATGGCAGAGGCCGGGTTCTTTATATCTTGCTCCATATTAGTTCTAGAATTTTTGAGAATACCAAGGACTGATTGTTGAGCAGAAATGTAAAAAATGTAAGAATGAATTTTTGGGAATATAAATAACTGACTGTTGGGAAGTTTGGTTACCTCTCATTGGCACAAAACTTGTCTTAGTTAATAGGCTTGTCAATATTTATATTATTCTATTTGCTATGCATTTGATTTTTTTTATTACTCTGTAGGTAATTTTATCTACAACTATTGCTTTCAGCACTGGAAATATTTTGACAAAATTCATATCTTCTAAGATAGATTTCCCTTCAAAGGCCAAACAAAGACTTACTAGAGACCTCTATTTAGATATTGTACAGAAATCTCAATGTCTGCATGACTTAAACAGAACTCACTTCCTGTTCTTTTCTCCATTCCTGACATCATCACCTTTCTGTATATTTTCAAATTGGTTGCAAATATCACTCATCCAAAAAATCCTGCAAGCCATAGCCTCTTCATCATCCACAGATCCAATCCAGTTATTTTTAACACTAAAGCTTTGTTTAACACTATAATAAGTTTTGTATCACTTCAATTTTATTTAACACTATAACAACTTCTCCTAGAGTTTCTTTTGCTTATATACTCACTGTCACTGTCTAGTTCAAATCATCATGATTTGTTATAATTATCTTTCTTCTAAACTTCCTTTTTGAGTTTAGATCAATAAATGATGTTACTTATGCACTACCGGCAAAAGAATGCTTCTACAAAACCAAATATGACTTGTTTTAGGTAAATTTGAGAAAAAGCTTCCATTGAATCTCATAGAAGAAAAGTAAAGAAAAATGGGCAAGAAAATATTTGCATTAAATGAAGAGAGGAAACAATAATAATGAAATATCAAGCCACAAATCTTTAAGAGAATATATCCAATTCAGTGAAGCCTAAAACATTTTAATATAGAATTCTGAAGTTTGGCACCCATCCACATATCCCAGGAAGGATACAATTAGGAATAAAGGGGCTACAAATTATACAACTTATATTTACAAATGATTTATTATGAAAACACACTTTAGGAGTCCATATGATTATAAAACTGTTGGAAAATATCTATAAAAATTGAAAGTATAACTAAAGTACAAAGTCAGCCTGATGATGATGATGACAATGATGATGATGATGATGATGACAATGATCACAACTAACATGTGCATGCCAGGCACTGTTTTAATCACACACACATACACACACACACACACACGATATGAATTGTGTGTGCATTAACCATTATCAAAGGAAACTACTGTATAAAATACAGTGAAGGGAGGAGTGAAAGGTATGAATCTGAGACAACTCCACAGACTGTTTTTGATGGGAATTCAAAAGAAACACCAATTATCAAAATATGAAAGAATGAAGAATATATTTTCCCAGAAGAAAATATATAAATATATAAAACATTTTGGAGTTTTTTTTTATTCAAAACAACTATTTATAAACTCTTCCAGCTCACTCCCTCATTGTCATTAAAGGAGATAGGAGGTTTACCAAAATGCAATGAAAAAGCACAGGAAAAAAAGAGGACTTGACCTAGCAAAGAGAGTTAATTCTGTTCGTCAAAGTTCCAAACTAATAAGAAAATCATTGAAAGACAGAAAATAAAACCTGAAAACAGACATGTCTACAGCCTAAAATATCACCATCCTCCAGGAAAACCTAATTTTACAGAAGGGTCAATTGTGGAACTTCCTAATAAAGTAATAATACATTTGGGCTCCTTAATAAAAATAAATCAATAGTACTTGCTTTATAGTACAATAGCAATAACTACTAATGTCTATAGCTTACAGCAATCATTTAACTGGTCCTCTATCTTCAATTTCTCTCAACTTTAATACAATCTTTTAGACATAATCTTATAAATTATTATGAATATATTTAGCACAGTGCCAAATGTATTTAAAAAATGTAATACCCTATTTCCCCAAAAATAAGACAGTGTCTTATATTAATTTTTGCTCCCAAAGATGCGCTAGGTCTTATTTTCAGGGGATATCTTATTTTTCCATGAAGAAGAATACGGTACACATTTATTGTTAAATGAAAATAAAGGAAATTTATTACCTAGATACGGTACGGTAGTATGGTAGTTGTCAACACAAATCAGACAAACTGTGAATCCTACAGTATCAAGAATTTACTCATTTATTCAATGACAATCATGTCATCATCTTCTGGAACATCATCATAAAAATCCAATTCCTGAATTCCCTGGTGAATTTGTGACTCCATTTTTTTCAGAATCAGTGGACCAAATCTCTCATGTTGGGGGCCTTATTTTCGGGGGGATGCCTTATATTTCACTCAGAAGGAAACCTGTAAGTAGATCTTATTTTCAGAGGATGTCTTATTTTCGGGGAAACACGGTAGCTTTATTTAAAAAAAAAATACACTTTCAACTACCACCATTTCTTTAGCCCCATCTCCCTAATAAAAGTTGCAATCCTGAGCCTCCTTTGGTAGAGTATATAAATCCTGTTTTCAGAGTTCTACCTGAAATGTCCAGTTTACTATTTTCTAAACCTAGCCTGTCCCCTCTTGCATCTAATTTATTTCCCTGTTAATGGTGCTTCCAGGTACAGTGAGAAGCCACCTCTCCCACAAAGGCCTTGAGGATTAGGAGGTACTACTCCATCCGCTGATCCCCCCACCTGCTTTGATCAAGACACATTAATGCATGAATTGCATGCCACTCATCTGCTTGGGTATTCGGGTACCTGCTTTAGTTCTCCATACAATGTTAGCACAGTGCCATAGAATCTAATTATACGTAGAGGAAATAGTTAATTAGATAATTAATTGTTGAATTTGAGAGCTAGAAGAATCTGATTACTTCCATTAACAAAAAAAAAGTGTAGGTGACTTTTATCCTTAGCAACTGCACAGGGCTGATTTAAATTCAGTTCTACTAGCTCTCAGTGCAATGTGCTTTCTAAACAAATGTCTAGGAAAATGTGACTTTAATTTTTCTCTATATGTTATGTTGCATTATTCTTGATATTGATCAGTTTTTGGTACAAGTATATGCTGAAAAAAAAGTTGCCAACAATTTAGAAAATAACTAATGCAGAATATAATTTTTATATCTTGGAAAAATAATTAGTTTACATGGCATTGTTACATAAAGCAACTAGCTGTTGTAAAGTGGACAACAATGGTTAATACAAACGAATTGTAATTAAGCATTTATGTGCAAAATGATTAGTCAGTAAAACTTTAGAATTAAAGTGTAGATCCTTTTCTTAGAGTTCACATTGATTTAATTTAGTGCTTCCAGAGATGGGATAGTAATTCAGAGACTGAAATTTTGTTTTTGATTCTGACTTATGTCTTAATTACTTATAAGGCTCCTTTACAGTCAGGGTTCTGTTATCAGTCAGCTCACCAGCAAGTGATCATTAAATGCCTCTTAGTAGTAAGCATTTTATTAGCATTAGCAAAGTGGAAAAAAGAAAAGAGGAGGGGTGTTTCTCTGATTAACACAATTGAAAGTGAGTTCTTTTCTAGACGTCTTGGTCAATTATTATATATACATACTAGTGGCCCAGTGCACAAAATTCGTGCACTCAGGGGGTCCCTCAGCCAGGCCTGTGCCCTCTCACAGTCTGGGAGCCCTTGTGGGATGTCTGACTGATGGCGTAGGCCTGCTCCATGCAGGAATTGGGCCTAAGGCATTAGTCAGACATCCTTAGTGCTGCTGTGGAGGCAGGAGAGGCTCCCACAATTGCTGTTGTCCTCACCAGCCCTAAGCCTGGCTCAGGGCTTCTGGTTGAGTGATGCTCCCCTTGTGAGAGCACACTGAAGCCCAGAGGGCAGCATCTGTCTCCTGGTGGTCAGTGTGCATCATAGCAACCATTCATTCTGCCATTCGGTTGATTTGCATATTAACCTTTTATTATACTAGTATAGGATACCAGGCCATAAGGTTTGGTCTACTCACAAATTACTATCACATTTCAGATGACTATAAAAAAGCAAATGTCTTCTTATACTTAAATATTATATGCTTCATTTTTCAAGTAACAAAACTATGGAAAATATTCACAAACAGAGAATTAAATAGCTGATAAATCTCTTAGTTACCCACTATCCTGTTACATATGCCCAGTATAAAATTTTTTAAAAACTGCCTAAGAAGGATTTCTTTGAATTATTCTAATGCTGAGCTAATAAACTTCTATTGAATAAAGAAATTAAGCATTTCATCAATATTTTTCCATCACAGGACACATTTATGTGAGTAACATACTGGAGAACATATTTATTTCAGTGTTTATCGAGACAGGAATCTGTTCAACCCTTGAAGTTGGAATGTAGAGAGAAGGGCACAAAGAAGCCCAGATGATCACGGAGACATTCTCAAAGATCCTTCAAGTACCCACGTCAGAGGAGCAGGTTTATCTGGCTCAGAGTAGGAATTACCCAAACCCTAAATTTGGCTAACAGAAGGTGTTTACTACATGTGTATAAAATAAATGAATAAATTGATTTCTGGGTAGGTGGGTAAGATGCATATGTTTATGAGTGTGTGATAGTGCATGTGGATTAGATAATCCATAATTTATCCTGTTGTTCTGACTACTTCTAATCACTTAATTTTCTAACTACATAGTGTCCGGGTGGCACAAACAAAAATATTTTATGATTGTTAGTAAAAAAAAAAAAAAAGTTAAAGTTGTCACCAGACAGCCTATTATAATGTTTCTTTTGGGATGGGGGAGAAGGAAGAGAGGATATTCATATAGCATGTTAAGACATATTGTACCCCTTTAACTGAAATAGATACATTTTGATTATTCAGGCTTCTGGCTTTACCCATAAAAGGATTTCACTGGAATCATATTCCCCTGGAGAGAGGTGGGAAGGCAATGGGAGAGAAGAGTGTTGAAAACCAATGAACTGAAACATCTCTAGATAAAATCATACAATGTGTTCTGGATATATTCTGATCTCAGTGACAATAATATTCTATTTATGATGGACACTATAAATATTTATCCTAATGACTTTTTTTTTTTAATCTACACAAGTAAAATGGGGGAAATGAAATTACTACATCGATAATTTGGGCCAAATTTGAATTGTTTTAATGCTGAGCAAATGAGCTTTCATTGAAGAAGGAAATTGAGTAGTACATCAAATGTTTTTCCATTACAGGACACATTTATGTGGGAGTAAATGTGGTAGGAAGTTATACGGACATAAGCAGAACAAGGATGATGGCCAGGTACAGAAGGTCACCAGGGGTGAAAACCCTGCTGGCTTAGCAAAGTTCAAAACTGGGAAAACAAGGACCGTGACCCCATGGTAACTTCTCCTTCCCTAGAATATGGTTGAGTGTGTGGTTTAGCCCTCTGACCTTTCCTCCCCTTGCATGTCGCTAGTCATGCAGTAGACCCCTTGGAAGGAGGAGCAAGGGGCCAAAGAGTGGTCTCATGGGACTGCCATTCAGGCCCTTATATAATGACTAAAGGCCCTAGTCATGAAAATTCATGTAAGAGTAGGCCTTCCTTCCCTCAGCTGGCGGCACTGGCTTCCCTCTGGCACCTGGAACCTGGACTTTACTCCTCTGGCCACTGGCAGGCACCCAGGACCTGGGCTGGCTTCCCCCAGGGTGGGGCTTTGTCAGGAAGGATGTTGTAATGATGTCCAATCTAATTAGTATATCACCCTTTTATTATTACAGATTCCCTCAAGAATTAACCCCTAGGGATAACATCTAAGAACAGTTTTGTTTCTGCTCCAGGCCCAGAGTAGCAGAAAAACCAGAAAAGAGATGCCATGGCTGACATTAGGACCAGCTGCAAGGACTAATGATCTCTGCTTGGGCACCGATGACTCAGAGATTCCCTAGGATGACACAATAAAGCCAACATGTTTGTTGAAAATCTTTGCTCTCTCAGGGGTCATTAAATCAAGTATATGCCTGAGTCACATAGGACAGCAGACTCTAAGGATTCTGTAGACCAGTGCAGGACACACAGATATCTATTGTCATAAGAACAAATATATAATTCCGAATCAAATTTAACTTTTTCAAGAAAGTAGCATAAGTCAATGTATTATTAAACGTCCTTCTATTCTTCATAAAAAAAAAAGTCATTGCTTTGCTTTTACAAAGCAACAAGAACAAGCAAAATGAAAACACTAATGACAATGTTAGAATATGTAATAAATGTTGTTTAGAGTGAAAGATGATCTTTTATTCTCTGCTGAACACAGCACACATTAAAAACGAGATCTTCCCCTTATTTTGAATGCAGAGATAACAGGAGTATAATTTGCCTTTAAAGATGAGTTAGGGGAGTCATATTGTGCTATATAGTTCTAATGTAACCTTCAGCGTGGTTCAATGTGAACAAAAGAGCCAGGTAACATTATCTAAAGTCACTGATATCTTAATCCTTTCACTTTACTGATACTTGTTTATTTTGTGTATAAACAGTTAAAAGATTATCTCTGCCACTCGCATTTTTACAACAATATTGCCATTTCTAAATTTTGTATTAAATAATTGAAAATAATTTTATACCTTCAAAATTGAAACATATTTATTTCTTTAAAAACACAGGATGGGGCCTAAACTGGTTGGCTCAGTGAGCATCGGACTAGACCTGAAAGGTTCCTGGTTCAATTCTGGTCAAGGGTATATACCTTGGTTGCGGGCACATCCTTAGGTGTGCAAGAGACAGCTGGTCGATGTTTCTCTCTCATCGATGTTTCTAGCTCTTTATCCCTCTCCCTTCCTCTCTGTAAAAAATCATTAAAATATATTAAAAAACAAAACAAAACAACACCAGGATGGGTATTTTTTTCAACTTTCTCTTCAAATTAGCAAATTGTTATGAAAATAATGACCTATGAACACTACCTCACAAAACTTACTTTAAAAGCTGATGTCACATGTTTTGCTATATCCCTAAGTGGCAATACCTTTTTAATAAGATTTCTAAGATTTTAAAATTTAATTTTAAATTTTCTTGTAGGATAATTATGTTTTAAAGGCATTTGTTTCTTATTAGGCTAAATGCCATTACTGATAAAACTCAAAATAAAGTGATGTATATTTTAAATTCTGGCTTTTCCCCAATTATAATTTGCTTTATCATTTCTAAACACTCAAAAGGGAGAAATTACTTCTACTTGAAAAAAAATATAGTTTAAAAGTTCATAGCTGAGTTTCTTTGATGAATTTAATGACTTCCACCTCATTTAGTAAATCAGAATCTAAAAAAAGCTACACTCACCCCTCTTGATAGGCTCTGGAGTTTATCAGCCCTGGTTTGCCACTTCATTAGCTGTCAAGAAGCAGTAAGTGATATTGCGATGAAAGTCTCGATTCAGGTAGTTGAAAATGCTCTTATTGCAAAAGTAGCAATTATCAACAGATTTGAAGTAAAAAAGGGGGTTTATCCGGAAAAGCACATCATCTAAATACATGCAGTTGGTTATCATCTTTGTAGACATCAAAGAAGGAGATGTTGTTTGAACTATCAGTAGTTGTAACATTTATAAAAAGCACACACATTGATTTAATATTCACAGCAGCAGAGTTATAATTGACCTTAAAACTTTTACCTTACAGTCTTCTGAGGGCGACAAAATAATGATGAAAATGCATATATTTTTCAAAAGGAAGAGCCTTTTGAAAAAGTTGAGTTTTTAATATCTGTGTTTAAATGCATTCTTACACTTGGTCTTAAACTATTATTGTGGCTAGTCTTGTCTTAAATGTGTGTGTGTGTGTATATATATATATATATATATATATATATATATATATATATATTGTTTTTGTTAAGTAATCAGTTCTACCACAAGCTTCCCCTTTAATGTCAATATATTATTTGAGGTTCAAGTGTTACTTTAGTGAAATTTAATTTGAATTATATAGGCTTTTATTTCCTCTCTACCTTCTACCATATTTCTGTGGCTAGTAAACAGAAAACTAAGCAGGAAAACCATTGGTGTATAAAATCTTAAATAACCCAACAAAAATTAGAATGTATTTTCTGGTAACATTTACATGACATTATCTGTACATTAAGAACTGCTGACTCTGTCTCCACCTAAGGAGAGCAAACATACGTGTTAATGAATGGATAATCCTACAGTGTTATGACCCATAAAGGACGAGTTTTCTTTGATGTGCAATGGAATGCAGGATTCCACCAGAAAATAAATTTGGGAAAGTATTAATTATATCACTATATTATACTTCAAATGAACACATTAAAGACTATTGGAGATCTAGCTATAAGGAATTTTGCTTAGGGAAAATATTAAATCCAATGATTCCCAACTGTGTATCTACACAGTCTTTTCAAAATATATAAAAGCACTCTAACTCTTGCCAAAACCAGTTTGGCTCAGTGGATAGAGCCTCAGCCTGAGGACTGAAGGGTCCGGGGTTCGATTCTGGTCATGGGCTGATCGATGTTTCTAACTCTCTCTCTCTCCTTTCCTCTCTATAAAAAAATCAATAAAATATATATTTTAAAAAAGAAAAATAAATAAAAGCACTTCTACTTTCAAGGAATATTTAGGGAGATACTATCATATTAATGACAGCCCTTGATTATTAAAAATATGACACAACTTATTTTAAATACTTGGATGTTAAAATGTTTTGGGAGAAAACATTTGGTGGGAATTATTTTTAAATCATAGGTCATCAATCACACTATTCTAAAAAAATGAATGCAGCCTAATTCCTTTCTTTGTGCTTTGGTATTATCTGCAACTTCTTTTTTTAAATATGATAACTTACTTTAAAATATTATGTTTTATTGATTTTATAGAGAGAGAATAAGGAGGAGGGAGAGAGAGAGAGAGAGAGAGAGAGAGAGAGAGAGAGAGAGAGAGAGAAACATCAATTAGCTGCCTCCTGCAAACCCCCCACTGGGGATTTATCCTGAAACTGGGCATAAGCTTTGATCAGGAATTGAACTTGTGACCTCCTCGTTCATGGAACAATGCTCCAACAACTAGCCAGGGTCACACAAGCCAGAACTGTATGAATTTCTTTATTTTTTTGGAAAATAAAGTATTGTAAGAAAAATGATCCATATTTTCAGTAGATTATTTAGTAAATTATAGCATATATTTAATATAAATTTCCAAATTAAAGAAACATTATTTAAAGTAAACAGTATACTGAGAAAGGTTGTAAAATCAATGCAACCAATATTTAATATCTAATTCATATGAAACTAGTTACTATGAATTATCTGCATAAAAATGTAGATAGTTTTCTATAATTTCAATTATATGCCTAGAACTAAAAATAAGATGAGTGTGAGATTTATTGGGACAATTGCTTTGTAAGTTGCACAATGTCTAATTGTTGGATTGTACACTTGAAACTAATATAATACAGTATTGCATTTCAATACAATTGAAAAATGTTTAAACCTATAAATAAATATGTCCCTTTCTATAAGTCTCAAGAGTTTTTTGGGGGGAGGTTAGAATATATCTATGTACACATTTGGCCAAGTATTTGTTGTAAAATGGCATATACTGTATAACCATTGTATATTTTGTAGCATATATCTGGAATCTATGCATATGTATGCAGGCCTTGCAGTGGGGCATATGTCCTGGTGAGGGCAAGCAGCCCTCCGGGAGGCAAAACAGTGGAAGAGGCCAGCTGCCTACTCACTGAGGCCTGCTGAGTCCTCATGGCAGTCACAGGGCTATGGCACCGGGCCTGCTTGCAGGCCATCCCTGGAGGTCCCTGTCTTGTGATGCTTTGCTGAGTGAGCAGAATCTTCGGTGGGTGGGGCTGGTGAGGGACACTGACCAGGCCTTTAGGTGAGAGATGACAAATTCTGGGCACATTTGCAGTGATTCCTCTCTCCTGACACCTGGGGCAGACGTGGTTAACTGACCATTGCATTCAGAAGCCCCACACCAGGCAGGCAGCCAGACCCTCTTGAAGGGTGAGGTTATCCCTGCCTGCACAGTGGGAAAGTGAGCCTTGCATGCACCAGGGGGCTGAAAGCTAGGCCTCCTATGTTAAGAGGGTAATGCCCAGGTCTCAAAGCCAGGCAGTGGCCCAGTGAGGACTAGAACACAGTCTAGGGCACTATTTACCGCCTGGCTCCTCTTGGTCCCTTCAGACCTGAATCAAATTCTGGGATCCCCAATCATGAATATGGGTTACTGGCTAGCTTCCTTGGCATGCTCTGTAAAATATTAAACCATGAAACAGATAGGGCTATATATAAAAGGAGAGGCAGGGTGAGTTTGGGTGAGATGCTGAGTGCATCAGGAAAGGCTCAGAGGACCATGGAATCAGGTCCAAGGCCACCACCTTCTGGAATTCTCTGTCCTGAGGAAGTCAGATCTGGCCCAAAGAATAGGGGAGGGGGAGGAGCTACCTACTCTGCTTTTACAAGTGGTCATAACAGTAGGAAATATTTATTCACCTAATAAAAAGCCTTCAACACACACAAATCAAAAACTATAGAACTACACATAGAAATGAGCAAAAATGCACTTTTATATTTAGGTATGTCAATAATGCTTCAAATATTTGAAAGAAATTGAATCTTATGTAAGATTACAGAAAACATACACATTATCAACCATCTTGACATTTGCAGAACCCTCCATCCAACAAGAATACACATTCCTTCACATCAAGTAAACTTGAAACATAGGACAACCTACATTTTGGGTCATAAAGCAAGTCTTAATAAATATAAATAATTCAAGTCATAAAATATGTCCTCTGACTGCAAGGGGATTTTTTTGTTATTGATTTGTTTCAAGGAAAATTGTGTTTTCATGCTGAAGCAGCGTGTCTGAAATGCCTGAGTCCAAATGTCCACTTCTCTCTGAGAGTATTGGAATCCTTAAAACGACAGTAGCTAGTTTGATTCCATTTGTGTGCAAGACATTACATTTTACAAAAGCAGCTGTTTTTCATGGAATATGTCCAGGTTTTTTTCCTCGGGATATAAACCAGTGACCTCATACTTCCAACTCAAGACCTATCTATCAACACTCTTTCCCATGCAAGATTTTCATTATGCAGGATCCTTCCTACGGCTGGAGCAGCAGATTGAGGACTACATATAATAGTGTCTCTTTAAATTAGACTCAAATATCTTTAACTCCCAATAGACTTTCATAGCTTTAAAAATTTAATTCAAAGTTTGCAGGAGATTTTGGATGTCTTTTAGCTTTCACCAAATCTATAACTTCCTAGTCTCCAGCTTTCACATTTTAAGAAGTTGATGTTCTTTGGGCAGGTGTGCCTTATTCTTCCTAAACAATTTGACAAAAACACTTGACCTTGCATATGCCATTTTCCACTTTGGGAATTTTTCTTGGTGGAAGATTAGAAATTGTGTCAACGTGCATCAAACATTGCTTTGAGAGGTTACCAAATTTAGTCTTCTTGGTTTCAATACTTGTTTCCTCTTTATAATCATTAGCTTCTTATAATTATACTAGTGCCCCAGTGCACAAAATTTGTGCACATTAAAAGGGAATTAATTAGAGGAAATATTTTAATATTGCTATTTGCCCTTTCTCTATAGTAGAAATGTCAGAGATGAAAGAAAATTAGTAAAATGTATATGAAAATCTCCCTCCTGTCAGAGTCCAGGGTGCGCCGTGGGACCTAGAGTCAAGTCGCCACCCACCACTCACATGCACTTCGAAAATGCATGGGATGCAGACTCGACCAGCCCCACCCCCATTGGGTGAGGCCAGACCTGGCCTCCCCACCCCTGTTAAGACCCTCTGGACAGGAGGCATACCCGTAGGTCCCCTGGCCCAATGGCCGGAGGTCCCTTGCCCTGGCCAGGAGCCCTGCAGCCTCAGGTGTGACATTATGGCATCCTGTCTAATTTGCATATTCCTCTATTATATAGATAGATAGTGGAGGATGAGAAAGGCCCAAATAATATGTTTTATGTGTATTTAACTTACAATAAAACATTTTTTAAAGCATGTGTTCTATTTGCTGGTGAGATCTGCTGA
Source organism: Pipistrellus kuhlii (assembly GCF_014108245.1). Lineage (NCBI taxonomy): Eukaryota > Metazoa > Chordata > Mammalia > Chiroptera > Vespertilionidae > Pipistrellus > Pipistrellus kuhlii. The sequence goes on along the minus strand of NW_023425405.1, from coordinate 44,157,342 downwards.
GATTTCCTTATTTATACTACTAATACTTTTTTCTTATAGTTAAGCAACATATCATAAATACTATAAAATATATAATGTTTCACTGCAGGTTTAAGGAAGATCAGAAAACTGAATGTTTGTTCCGAATAGCATGCTAATTCTACACCTGATTTATGACGAAACTACTGGCAAGACACAGTAGTGTCTTTCTTTGTCTCTGTTAAACCACATGTAAAATACCTGCAAACCTGAAAAAAAAAATATGATGTAATGTCTGAGTCTCTTTAAAGACTTTTCCTTCTGGTGTTATAATGATTCCAATTTTTCAAAGTTTCTATACAGTTCTTTCCAACTGGAACTTTGTAAATTATAACAAGAACCTTTAATTGTTTTCTTTTCTCCATAGCCTCTGGAATCAAATGTTTCCAGAGTTTACATTAATGCATCAGAAGAAAAAAAATAGAAATGATGGGGTTTGAACTTCTGACTACCCGAAGTGACAGAAGTATGCCATTTTTACTCATACCATGAAAAGTACTTAGCTACTTGGAGTGAATTCAAAGTTGAAGTTTCCACCTGTGAGCCTTAGAGCAGAAAGCGTTATAGTAGTCTTTGCAAACTTTTCCTCTGACAAGTAACCCCTGAAAGAGTGACACTTAATATCGATAAAATGCTATTGTGAGAGCTAAAACAGGGTTCTTGGATCATTTTATGACTTGAAATCTTCAAAATAATGTATTAGAAAAATGTTTTAGATTAAAGTTGCATAATTGAGCAAGACACCAAATATAGTTTCATTAGTTTGCTTAGTATTTATTGTCTGGATTGTCTGTAGTGGAATTATTTGTAAAATACACATTCCAATTCTACGTATGTGGCATGTTTCTGTGGGAAAGTTTGTATGTATATAGGTCTGTATACAGTGAAGATACACATGTCAAAAAGACATGAAATGTATGTGGGAATATTATGTTTTCACCAGCTGTGCGTTCTAGCCATAGGACTTTTTCCATATATATTTATTTGAATGGAAGTCATAGTCCTCCATTCTGACCCATAAAATGTTAATCCTTTCAAGCACGTCTCAATTTCTTTTGTTTAAGGAACTCTGTATAACATTAGCAAGTGCCAATCCTTACTTATAACTAACCTTTTCACCTAAAGGTGGATAAACAGACTTGAAATGTCATTAATGTATGCTAGCACTGATTTAAAATACATGTATGGAATCCTTTATTTTTTCCCCCTTTAAGTTGCCCCACCCCCTCCAAATTAGCAAACAGAGCATTGTAGTTTTTAAGGTTAGTACATTTGAGCAACTGATTGAAGGCTTTATGCAATTAGGACATTTCCTGGAATATAAGCATGGGCAAAAAATGTATTCTTTTGAATGACATTAGGATGAATTCTAATCATTACATTCTTATGAAAATTAAAAGTTTTTATTTTTCTTTTATACTTCTACAAAATCTTTATATCAATATTTTACTATATGTATGTTTACCTGCAAAAGTGCTGGTAAAACTATTAGCTATTGTTTTCTGTACTGCAAATATCTATATCCTTTGAATTGCTGTACTTCATTTTTTAACTTTATTGTTGACAATATTACAGATGTTCTCATTACCCACCCCCCACTTGCCTACCTACAGGCAGCCCCCACTACCCTTTTCCTCTGACGATCACCACACTGTTGTCTGTGTCTATGGGTTATACATGTGTGTTCTTTGGCTAATCTCTTCACCTTCTTCATCCAGCCCATTCATTTTTCTCTTATACTTCATTATTATTATTTTTTATAATCCTCACCGGAGAATATTTTTCCATTGATTTTTAGAGAGAGTGGAAGAGAGAGAGAGAAAGACAGAGAGAAATATCAATGTGAGAGAAATACATCAATTGGTTGCCTCCTGCACATGCCTGACCAGGTCCCAGGCTGGAGAGGAGCCTGCAACCAACATATGTGCCCTTGATCAGAATTGAACCCAGGGCCCTTCAGTCTGCAGGCCAACACTCTTATCCACTGAGCCAGTACTAGGGCTATACTCCATTACTGACTGGTGAAGTATATCTGCAGGAATATTAAAGGCTTTGTATTCAGAGTCTGCGGATTGTAAATTTGTTGATGACCACACACTAACTAATATCTAATAAGGGGACTCTGAGGAGCCTATCTGATAGGAAAGAAATAAAAGGTATATTTGCATTCTTATGGTGTGTGTGTGTGTGTGTGTAAATAGCACTAGCAGTTTTTTTCTGAATATTTAGAGCATATAGCTAGTTCAGGCAATTTTAATATTCTAAGATATTTTTGAGATTTTAACTATTAGGGAATTAATAGCAAAGTGCACCATGGTTGCAATCACCCAGATTCAGAAGGTCACAGTTCATTTTACTATGAAAATATATCACAAACCCACATACCCCTTTTAGTTGCCACTACTATCACCCTAGTTCAAGAAACTCTTCTCTTTTACCTGGACTAATGCAACAGAATCCGACAAGAATTTGGCTCGGTCATTCAATGCATTGGACACAGAATAGATGGGGCAAGCCTCTTAAAACATGGATCAGATCATGTAACTCCTCTGCTCCAGTTTCTGCCATGATGGGGGCCAGTATCTGACTGAATCCTTCTTCCCTCACCACACTTAGAGATAGAGTGCTTTTTTGTCTTAGATGTTTAACAGATAATATAACTTTGATCTAGAATCTTGTAATCCCCTCCTCCTCCTCTCTACTTGGCTAACTTGAAACTTATGTTTTAAATTAAATGTTACTCTTTCAGTGATGTCTTTCCTGATGTGAGAATCTATAATAGGTTCCATTGCTAAATTTCTCTGCTTCATAGCATTTATCATAGGGTGGAACTATACATATTTACTTTTACCATAATTTTGTTTACTGTTCCTCTCTCCAGTTAGACAATGACTTTCTTTTGGGTAGCACTATATGTATCTGTGTGCCTCCTCTACATAATATGGTGCCTAGCACAGTATAGGTGCTCAACAATAGAAAATGTATGTTTGTGTCACCACCTCTATTTTGTGGTAAGAATCTGACACAATCTGGGGGTTGATGGGTTGTCTATTGTATTGATTGTGATACTGGTATCATGGGTGCTTGCATATGACCAAACTCATCAAATATCATGCATCAAATAAGGGTAGGTTTTGTATATAAATTTATTTTTTTAAAGAAAAAATACTAAACAAGCTGCCACTTCATATACAGTAAGATGACTTATGGAAAAACAACAACTAGAACCAACGTATTGGTGAATGTGGAGAAATTGAAACCATTGTGCACTACTTGTAGGAATGTAAGTGGTGCTGATGCTATGGAAAACAGTTTAGTGGTTGCTCAAAAACATAAACATAGAATTACCACTCCTAGATATATATCCATGAGAACTGAAAATTGGGACTCAAACAGATACTTGTACACCAAATATACATAGCAGCATTATTGAACTAGCCAGAACGATGAAATAACCCAAGAGTTCATCGACTGATGAGTGGATAAACAAAATATTGTATATACATACTTAGAAATGTTTAAAATGGTAAAATTTGTTGTGTATATTTTGCCACAATAGAAAGGAAATAAAAGCTGCAACATATATAAAGTTCCATTGCTAAATGTTCTTCCATTAATCATTACATATTGTTGTAATGACCTGAATTTTACTTTTTTTAATAGAAATTTTAACATTATGTGTTTTTGTTGTTGTTGTTGCTTTTGTTTCGTTAAGTATATTTTTATTGATTTTAGAGAGGAAGAAAGAGCAAGAGAGAGAGAAACATCAATGATGAGAGAGAATCATCCATTGGCTGCCTCCTACATACCCCCTACTAGGGATCAAGTCTGCAACCAGAGTATGTGCCCTGACCAGGAATTGAAACATGATCTCCTGGTTCATAGGTCAATGCTCAAGCACTGAGCCATGGTGGTTGGGCCACATCAAGTTTCTGATTGAATATAAAAATTCTAAAAGATGACAATAAAGAAGAAAATTGCACATATTCATCTACAAAAAAATCATTTTTGTAGATGACAAATCATGTCAAAGTCGACCCCTGACTTAAGAGGATGTGACTTTAAGATAGGTAAAAGCAACACTCAATGATCTTTTCCCAGGTTAAGAATGCTTGGTCCTGTATTCTGTGCTGATGCTAGGCAGTCCAGTGAGCTGCAGCTCTGAGTCAGACACATGATCATGAGGGTAAACAACAGATAGTCTACAAGGTACAGAGTTGCCAGTGTTTTGTAGATATTGCATTCTGAGCACATTTCAGTTAAGCTGGGCTTAGCCTTAATGTTTGGTAGGTCAGGTATATTAAATTCCTTTTTGACTTATGATATTTTCAACTTACAATGAATTTATCAGGAGGTAATTCCCTTCTAAGTCAAGGAATTTCTGGTTTAGGTCTCAGGGTGCTCCTAAAGTAAATTTTATGGACTAATTTTTAAAACTGGCCATATGAGAGTTTGTAATTTTAAAAACAAGCCTGCATCTGGTAAACAATGTTTTTTTGCATATCATTAATTCAAAACATTTTACTTTTTTTTCAAAGAAATGAACTGTATCTTTAGCTTGCTCTCCCTTCTGTATAGATACCCATTAGAATAATTTGCCACTGTGTGTACTGAATAGCCACTTCAAGCCATTTATCAAGGTCTTAAAGGTAAAGTATTCATGAAACTATAATGCATAATTTAATGTTTGACAGTTATTATCATGATACCAATTGTTCCCGTACTCATAGAAGTACCAAGTTTATCTGAAACTGCTACAACTTACAAGAGCAGCAAATTTAAAAAAAAAAGACAAAAAAAAGAAAACAACTTTTTGTAGTACTATTTTTACTTTACAGTACTATAAAAGAAATAGGAGGGTCTTTTTTTGAAGAATATTACACATAAATCCTGTTAAATAGTGAAACACTTTAGATTTCAAACTCCTATGTGAAGCTCTATCTGTCTACCCTCACTGTATTTCCAAGGGACCTGACATAGTAATTGTGGGGAAATAAAATTAGCACACCACCTCTTCACACCAGTTAGAGAAAAGCATTCCAGTGTTAAGGCAATCTGCAGTTTGAGGAATGCATTACTTAACGATACTATAATTCAATCACAGAGTAAACTGTCAAAAAATATGGTTAGGCTGTTTTAGCTCTTGATGCTATCTAAGCATTAATGCTTCTAGTAATTTTAGGACTGAAAGACCACAATTTAACCATTAGAGTTAGATAATGCCCATGTGCAAGCTGGGTGTGGACAACTGTGCTCTAATGAGTTTAATATTGTCAGTTTCATAATTGGGATGTTTTGCTGTTAGAAACCCAGCAAAGGGACACTAAATAATAAATACAAAAGTCCCACTATGGAAAGCATCAATGTCACACTAGATGGAAATAAAGCAGGCATAAAGATTATAAGTTGATCCCAAAAATGTGATTCATAATGACAATTTCTGAAATAATGCATGGCTTTTTAAATGTTTGGAGATAGCTATAAGCTCTTAATGAAACTTAGAGTAAAAATATTTTTAAGGAGTATAATGACTCTACATTTATTCTTACTAACAAAATTGTACCCGGTATTGGTACTGAAATATTTTGTGGGGTAAAAGAAAAAAAAATAATATGTATTCAGTTCTATCCTATGCCAGGCACTCTTTATTACATTATCCTTATAATAACTTCATGAGGTAGGTAGTTAAGCCATTTTTACAGAAGGGGAATGTAAAGAAACACAGCTAAGGCCTCAGAGCCAGCAAGTGTCAATTTAATGTTCCAACAGACCCTTATTATAGCAGCTTTTTCTGGTAGGACAAAATGTTGTTTCACATGAGTAGGCCAGGAGAATTCTTTTTGGTGAAGTAAGTTTTAACTTCAAACCAGAAATTAAGATATGAACCCACAATCTACATTCAAACAGCACCTAGAGCACTAATTACCCCAAGCTCACTCCCTGGGCACCAGGAATACTGCCTCCTCTACCTTAGGAGACCAATGTCAGAAGGTTTTTACTCTACAAAGCTATGAATGCAGTGGGCAAGCCCATGAAGGAGGTGGCTTGAAGTGATGTGTGAAGTGATTTCATTGTATAGTGTATACATTTCCCTGCTTTGGAGATTGTAGAAATACCTTGATTTGCAGAGAGAACTGCTAGATACCGATGGTCTCATTTTGGAAACGGCACAAAACGGATGCCGGGTAGGAATGCTCATTCACATGTGAGATGCTTTTGTATACTGACTCTACTTAAGAGAGACAACAAGTAGGGGTTTAAAATATTGACAAGACAATAGTCAGGAGAGATATTAACATATTCTATTTCTTAAATCCTAGATGAAGCAATATTTCATACTATTAATACTTTAGTTTTTGCTTTGTTTACTATATGTTTATCATCAAAAACAAAAACAAGGTAGCCCCAAACTGCTTGGCTCAGCATTCATTTTAATCCTGACCCTAATTCACATGCTGAGAGTTTAACCTGCTTAAGTACACAGTACTTAACATTGGGTCTTATTGGATTTACTTAGAATAAAGTGTTACTGAAAGGGCGAGGATATTTAGCTTCATATAATGCCAATTGAATAGTATCAGTATTATAGTTTACTAATTTATTTCTATACTCATGTGCAGAAGCTCCTATATGCATGGTGTTTACCCAGATTATAAATTACTAAATCCATTTTTCTCTAATAAAAAGTCACTATAAAAGCAATTTGATGCTGTTATTTTCTGTGGATGACTAGTAGAGCTGATGCCACATGTACAATCTAGTAGGATTTTACAAATGTAGATGTGGGGAGGATGGCAGAGCCTGGGGTAAGTGAATGAGAGTGCCCTGCTGGAGTCAAAATGACATTTGCACTTGAGTAATTTCAGGGGTTGGAGTTGGGACTCCTCGTCTGATTTAGGACATGGGAAGAGGAAGAGATGAGAGGGAAACTTCCTAGCAATTCTCAGGGATAAAAATTGGAGGATGATTCTCTAAGTATAGTAATTTGTGTTTTTGGTCTATATCCTTCAGGTCTGGCAATTGCTTTTTATAGAAGAAGAGAGGATTAAGGGAAAATTGAGAGATATGTTTAATTTAAAAACACTTTTCAAAATACAGGATTAAAATCCTCTTAGCAGGATGTTAGACTGAAAGGAAATTGTTAATTTCAGTTTATCTACCAACAACCAGAGTTTGGGCACCTCACGTTCTGAGGCAATGCCCTGCTGAAGAGTTCCAGAAAAGGTCTCAGCACATGGTGGCTTGGCAAAGTTGTGGTTAGGCCTATGCAATGCCACAGGTCCAAGGAGAATGCAGGTGCATGGCTAAGTAATAATAGCATTACCTTGTCTATACAGTCATGCTAATTGGATTAGATTTGATACTGATAACAAACCTGGAAACTCCCATAAATAATTAGCTGCTGCATGGAGGCTGGGATCTTGCATTAGGACTTGCATACTAAAGTCAAGGGAATACAATTAATTAGTCAATTCAATTACTGATAAGTCCCTTATAAATTCAATTTCTGAGTATGTTCATGTTAAAGACCATTTAACTTTATTTTATTGGTAAGCAACAAGAGGGCTTTAATTATAAAGTTGTCAAAAAAAACAGAAGTTGTTGGAACTGTGTTTTAATCCAAAATTATTGATTGAAAATCCCTAGCTTTTTCTACTATATATATGGTTTGTGTAGTATTTCCTTAGTCTTATAAATTATATTTAGTGATATGTATTTAAAATTTCAAGTGATATATAAATGTGTGTCCACGTGAATACACACAGGCACACACATACATATACACACACATACAAACACATGTATGCCTATTAGAATATACTTAAAGAAGCAGTTCAATGAGTGGTTGGCGAGAGTAAATATCTACCAAAGGGTCTAAAAAATTACTTAAAAATTTTTTTTCATTATTTTATTTAGCACTTGACTTTTTTCTACCTAACAGAGGCTACTTATCTTTCTGATCCATCAGGCAGTCTCCCCATCTGCTACCCCTAAATCCCTGTATCTTTATCACTCCAATAAAGAATATTAAACTATCCTTATTTCATATGAATGAGTATTTAAGATTGGCCTTTAATTTTCAGGGACAGCACAATTAAAATGATGAACACTGGTGATTTCAAACTCAGCATAAGTAATACTGAACACTCATCAAAGATGCATAAAAAAGAACTAAATATTTTCTGAAAATGAGATAGAAAAACAATATCATCCCTCAATAAATATATTTTATAGTAATTTTAAAAATCTGAAACTCAATAAAATGAATAGTAGAAAATACTTTTCTACATCTCTAAATTTTATAAATTTATATTGACCAATATTTAGGAAAAATTATTTGTAAATTGTCATCACCTTCTTATTGAATCACCTTTTTCATATGGCATTGAGGGAAATTATATTTATATGGGGAAATGTAATTTGTCTTAATAGTACTATTTTAACGGAAATGTTAAATCATAAAATCAAAGAATCTTTGTTCTTGTTCATAATACTGCTTTATCTTTATGTCCTGCAACAATAAATCAGAAAATAATTCTTAACCTACTTCTTATTCCCATGGTACAATAGAATCTTCATTTTAATATATTTTCTTATACATTCATATTGAGAACCTCCAGTTTACTCAATATTTATAGTAAATGTGAGTGTGTATATGTAATTATATAAAATATGGAGGGTGAAAGATAGTAGGACAAGAAAGATGAAACTTTTAATAGCAATGATGAGTTAATGGCTAGACAATGAATTTTGTGAACTTTGTGTTTTACTGTATCGTCAAGCCTAAAACAGTGCTTATTATATGTTGGGTATTCAATGAATATATGCTGAATAAACAAATACTGCAAATGCAGCCCAGATTTTCTGGGTCATGGTGTAACTACAATAAAATAGCAGTTTGATGTGATAATGAAAAGACAGGTAGCTTTAAAAACATAATGCATCTTGTATGACATGGTAAGAAATAAGGAATTTTTCTGAAAGATGAAGGGAAATCACTGAATATGGAAAAAAATGAAAGGGGAAGAGACCTGACAAGGATTTAGGACCAAGAAGGACATGTGGTTCTTAAGCTATCTTTAGGACATGTGGTTGAGGTGTACAGATTGCAGTTGAATAAGAACTGAAGTCATTAAAACTCTGAGTGTGCACCACACTCACAGCCTCCCCCTGAATGATAGTATCAGTATTAGCTGTCATGCTTTATATCATATAACCAGAATTTAAAAGGTTAGAGAGCTCTCCCTGAGCCAAAGTCTGCACTCTACATGTCTCTGACATAGCCTAGCACAAGAACACTTTTCAGTAGGAACATTTTATTATTTAATCCTAACTGAAAAGATTAAATGTCCTCTCTTAGGGATTCTGAATACTAGAGACACAGAGAAATGAGTATGGCAAACACCCAGACACATAGAAAGAAACTTGTCAGAAGAACCCAAGACAGTTAAAATCATGAAAAGGCAGAAATTATGAGGTGAGAGTACAGATGAATTTGTAAGTGGTGTGAATAGAATAAAAGAAATGGCAACCGTTTGGTGCAAATCTTTCTATGTCATTTAAGTAGACAGTTTAATAATTCTAATGTCTTCATTTCCTAGTTCAAGCTTAATACTACTCTAAGATGATAAAATAAAGGTAATCATATCTCTTTTCAAATTCAAGTAAAAGAAACAAAGTATTTTAATATTTATATTATTTTTGTTGAAATGGATTTGTTTTGAAAAGCATTGCAGTGATCACTGCAATGTTTTGAAGAAGAAAATGAGATAGAGAAGTGGACCATAGGCCAACCCAACAACTAAGGGCTGCAAGTTAGAAGAAATAGGCAACAGAGTCAAGTTGGCTTTGTTGACTCTAGTTACTATTTTCATTCCCATTGATTATACAACCATATCTAATTCAATACTGAGGTACTATCTAATAATAAACAAAGGCACTCTAATTTATGGTCAAGGATAAATCATACCTAAACAAAATTTTGTTCTGGAATTCTATGTTCTAGTGGTCGGCAAACTCATTAGTCAACAGAGCCAAATATCAACAGTACAACGATTGAAATTTCTTTTGAGAGCCAAATTTTAAACTTAAACTTCTTCTAGCGCCACTTCTAAATAGACTCAGGCCATGGTATTTTGTGGAAGAGCCACATTCAAGGGGCCAAAGAGCCGCATGTTGCTCCTGAACTGCAGTTTGCCAACCACGGTTCTAGGCTAAAAGTCAATTAGAAAACACTGCTCCTGAAAGAAGTCAATGAAGACTAAACACAAAGGCAAGATGACAAAATAATATGTTTTTTGGGTTGTTGTACCCTACATTCAAATAATTTCTGCAAAGAAAGTAAATGAATGTGAATATCATCCTCTCCTTTCACTCACTTAGTGTATGTTGTTTTTACAAACCCTTTTGTTCTGTTTGCAGCCCATATGCTGACACAACAATCTATTTTCTATTGTATTAATTTCTAACACTTAAAACAGCAAAGCTTCTATATTGTGGATTGTTTGATTCTCTCATTAATAGAGATAACAACAGTAATACAAATATAAGTAGAAGAGTTAAAAAGACGGAAGAGACTTTCTACAAGCTTAACCAGCAGAAGAATTAAATTATGCTTGAATAAGAGGGAAATATTGTTTCTAAACCTTCAGAGAAATGAATAATGGCTATCTCCTTATAGAAACTAAGTGCTTTATTAAATCAATTTAATCATTTCATAAAAAATTAGATGATTAACAGAATATAATTTTATTTTAGAATCTGATGGGAACCAACTGTAATATTTAATATAATACTTACTAGTTGACAACATATATGACCTTTCTGCTATTTGAGTTAATCTTTTTAAATATACATTTTTAAGCCGAAACCGGTTTGGCTCAGTGGATAGAGCGTCAGCCTGCGGACTGAAGGGTCCCGGGTTCGATTCCGGTCAAGGGCATGTACCTTGGTTGCAAGCACATCCCCAGTAGGGGGCATGCAAGAGGCAGCTGATCGATGACTCTCATCGATGTTTCAAACTCTCTATCCCTCTCCCTTCCTCTCTGTAAATATACATTTTTAAGATTATCTCCATTATCTAAATTTATCAGAATATGTTTAAATTTCTACTTAGCTGTAATATATAACTATGTTTTTGAGGTTCAAGTTTGTATCACACTATACACACCCAGAGCAAAAATTGCAAGCCCAACCCTACATCATTGTCAACTGGCAAGCTTTAAAAAGTGTTGAGGCTAATATACTTGATTCTGTGCTGAGTTATGCTGTCACCAGGTGATTCTAAAATATAGTCAGTGTTGCAAACTCTACATAGTCTCCAAATACATGAAATGTTGTAATAAAAATAATATATTTTGTAAATTGTAAATAGCACTCCTATTAAGTAAAAACACTTCTCAATATGGAATAGAAAACAGGGGTACTAGGTTTCTCCATTACTTATGCTATCTATGAAAATAATGGAACATCATAAAATGTTCAAAACACTTTCTGTGGGTGCCAGGCCTGGGCCCTAGCCACACATTTTTAAGAGTAGAAACCAATGAAAAATCCTAAGCTTTTGTCTTATAATTAATATAATTAATAAGTTGGATTATGGACTATCTAATATCACTGGTTTACCATTGTAAAATGTGGGAACTGCAAATATTTATTCTAATTTATGTATCTACATAAATGCTCTTAACTATAAGCCTTGCTGGAGCAAAATATAAGTGGTAGTGAATGATTTTCAAATTAATTATAAGTTTACTGCTTTTTAATAGGAATTATAATTTCTATTCTACAGCTATTGAAACTAAGATTCATAAATATTAAGAAAAAACATTTTTTCAGAATTTTATTTCTGCGCTAAAAAATATACCATCTTTTTACTTTTAGATTGCAATAAATTGCCTACAATAAATAAATCACAAAAAAATGACACTTTTTTGAGAAGTAAAATCAAATAATGTGATCACAAAGTGCAATGTTGTTATTGATGCACATATTAAGATGAAATCAATGTTAAAAGGAGGCACTACTCATTGCAAATGACAATAACTGCTAGCAGTTTCTTTGTATGAACCTTTAAAGCGTTTCAGTACAGATATTAAGATTTAAAACTGGGGATTTTTTTTCAAGCTACTTTATTTTAAAAATAAAACACCTCCAAATAATTAAAAAGAATTAAAAAAATGCGTGTCATCAAGCACTCTTGCTATTTCAGTTTTCAGGTTACAAAGATGAATGAGATATCAGGTGAAAATAGCTTTGTTAGCACAGCTTTGACATAAGTTATGGAAGACGAAGATACTTTGGCACTAAGTTACAATGACTCACTACCTTGCAAAGATAAAACATTTTTATACATGTGTTGTTTGACATTTTGCCCATATTCTTATTTATATAAGATTGCATTCCATTTTAAAAAAATGAAAGTGACTTTTTCTGACAAAGTATACAAAAAGTCTATGTAGAGTGCAACTATTGAGTTTCTCAAGGAGTATAACATTATAATTATTTTAAAAATAAAATTCACAGGTCTTTTGCTGTAGTTTTTGTGTGTACAAATAAGACTGCAATAGGGCAAATGCTATGACAATTGTGGATAATTAGAAAATGCCATCACACATTTTTTCCCTGCTATTTGCTGTATTTATATTTGTGACAACCATGAGATAAATTTGACGTGTACAAAAAAAACTTTATATAAAGTTTTCAAATGGTACAGAGCAACTGATAATTATTCTAGAATTTTGTGAATATTATGATAGACTTGTCTTCAAATATGTAATTATTTATACGTTAAAATCTTTAGCTTCCTTACAGCTAAGCATTTAATTATTGAATTTCCTTGGATGTGCACAAGTGATCCTTATGAAAAACTCTTGCTGCATAAAGAGATTTTTCAGTCTGGAAACAGACAGTGTGTGGCTTTATGTTTGCCAAGTGTTGCCATCTTAAAATCTTGACTGTTGAAACAATAACATTTTGGCTGCTTTTATAACACTCATTTACTGTTTACAGTTTGGTAAATGTGCACTTTTATAAACAGAGGACTTACCTAATTAAATTGGACCAGTGTAAGAAGTAGGTCAATGTATTGTGAGCAAAATAATCCCAATATGGTTGGGTTATGGAACAGCTCAATTTTTCTCATCGAGTTCTATCGATTTTTGGCAGAGAAGAAAGAAGAAAGAACAGATGGTGGAAGAAAGGAATTGAGCTGCCGGGTGATGGAATACACTATCACACTGAATTATAAAGAAGGGTGCTCCAGTCTCCAGAATAGCTATTTCAGTTAGGGTACAAGTTCAACACATATTGCTTATTTCTGAAGCAACACAATATTTCTATAAAAAGGAACTGAGTTCAGTTTTAAATTATGATGATCCAGTGTCACAACATGCTATTGTATGAAGGGGAAAGGCCACTTTCTGCAGTTGGCTTAATGAAAAAGATAAACTGTATTTTCTTGTTTTGGTTGGAGAATGGGAAGAGATTTGCACTTACTCATTGATAATTTCAGAATTCAGATCTGAGGGATTTATACTACTCTGACATAGGTGAAGTTTGTTTATATATGTAAATAGCATAGAAATATGTAAATTAACACATTTGCCCTGACAGAGATTAGAAAGTAGTTTACCTTCAAATACACAAAATTACTAGAAAAATTTTACTTTTGCAAAACAATAGCATGAAGATATCAATTTACTATAATATGGTAAATTAATTTTATGTTGATATTGACATTCTATTCAATTGTTTTTTTATTCTTTATAAGTCTAGATAATATTGTGAACTGAACAGTAGCCAAATGTAATATTTGTAAAAAATAAATGAAAAGATCCTATATAATAAAAACATAGTATGCAAATTGTCCTCTGGATCAGGAGTTGTCCAGGAGTTTGACTAGGGAGCGGGGCCCGCCAAGGGAAGGGAGGTAGGCTTTGGTGGGTGATGGAGGTAGTGGCAGGCAGCCTAGAGAAGGAAGGAAGTACCTGGCAGGCAGCTGGCAGCTGCTAGGGAGCCTACCAGTGCAAGAATTTCATGCACTGAGCTTCTAGTTAATATAATGAAGCTATTATAAAAAATATATAGTTCTTATACTTTAAATGAACTGCTTTGATTAAAAAAAAAGTATTCTGTTATAAAAGGACCAAATTCTTTTAATGCTAAAAGTTTAAATATTTTAAAATATTTAAAATATATTTAGAATAATACATTTTATTCTGCTTACTTATGAACCTAATCATTTTGAGTTTTCTCCATTTGCTGTACCATGAGAATAAGTAATATGTCACATCAGGCTGCTTCAAAGAAGAATAAAAAAGACAAAAAAGCAACTATTAATTTATATGTTTAGTGGTAGAGTAAAAATTTAAATGATCAAATGCAAGATATATCTTTTTCAAATCTCAAACACTCTTAAGTATTGTATCAGAATTAGTCTATAACTTGTAAGTTAACCAACTAATATATTTATTTTGTACATCTTCGTATTGTCAGGTATTAAGATTAAATGACTTTTGATCTCTAAAAGCAAAAGTGGATCACAGTCATTTCCAAGTATAATTTAGTGCAGTGATCAGCAACCTTTTTCAGTTAAAGATCACATAGTAAATATTTGACATTGTAGACTAAGATGCAACACTGAGGATTTTATATAGGTATAAGAGAGAGCAACATATTTCCACAAACTACTTACAAAACTAAAAACTTTATTTATGAAACTGAAGTTTGAACTCCATATAATTTTAATATAAAAAATATTACGCATTTTTAATTTTGCTTCCAACTCTTTAAATGTGTAAAATCTCTTCTTAGCAAAAACAGGCAGCAGGTAGGATTTAGCCCACTGGCTATAAATTTCCCACTCCTGGATTCAATCTATTGTTTTATTTATTTTTTTTTGTTTGTTTGTTTTGGAGAGTATCTAAATTACAGAAAAAAACATATATTTCTTTACATGAGGAAGTATGAGTCTCTTAACCTAAGTTACATGTTTCTGATATAGGTACCAGGTAAGTTTAGGGGTGAATATTATTTTGATGGCTAAATTCTGAATTCACTTTTGTCCCTATCAGATAAGATACATTTTTATTTTTCCCAATACTTTATGACTATTTTTTCCAGAGGAAAGTATAGTGAGAAACAACTACTTTTTGAAGCAAAAGCATTATTATTATTTAACATTTTAGTTATCATCTATATTGAGTTTTTCCCTAGTGAGAGTAGTTGGCCTATTTTTATCATATTACCATTTAAGGTATCATTACTAATCATAGAAAAAGAGCCTTCCATTGACTCATCTGAACTATCTCTAAAAACCCTTATAAAATTTCAATTTTATTGGAAATATGTAATAGAATCTTATCTCATAAAGACAGAATATGCAAATTGACTATAACTTCATGACAAAGATGATGGTGCCCACAACCAATAAGGAGGGAATATGCAAATTGATGTGACAAGGTAAGATGCAGAAGGTGGTTCTGGGCCGGAGGGAAGGAGGAAGAAAGCCAGGGGAAGGAAGGCCTATTCTTGCATGAATCTTCATGCATTTGGCCTCTAGTATATTTAATAAAATGGAGAAACCTGGCATTACTCAAGTTCTCAGCTCAGCTGAATAGATGATGGTGCCATACATTGGCAGTGGGCAAGAGAAGGAATTTGAGAGGGAGGAAGTCCCAATGAACTCAAATTAACATATAATGGCCAGATTATGATGATCTCTGAATGCATAATAATTTGACCATTCAGTGTATATCCTATATAATAAAAGGCTAATATGCAAATTGTCCCCTCAACCAGGAGTTCGACCAGCAGGCAGGCCTGCCAACTGCCATCCCCTCCCTTGGCCAGGCTGGCTGGACCCCACCCATGCATTAATTAATGTATTGGGCCTGATATTATATATATATATAATTATATATATATATATATATATATATATATATATATACACACACACACACACACACACACACACACACACACACACACACTGAGTGGCCAAATTATTATGTGTTCAGAGATCATAATAATCTGGCTATTCAGTGTATATTCCTTTAAACATGAATTCAAGTTAGCACATCCAGGAGAGGCCCAGGATACAAAGAGGTATATGTGTCTGAAATTTAGAAACAGAAATATGAAATAGAAATCAAATCCTGGGGTCCAGAAACACTGTCATAATACCTAATCTGTTCCTTTACTAATCTTTTATAAATTTTTAGTTTGTGATACTTAAGGCAAGTGATTCAATTTATATAATTAAGCACTCCAATTGTTCATCTTGGCACCACTCTAAACATCTAAATGAAAGGGCTGAATTGAAAACAAAAATATAACCTGTGGTGCCACACTGTTCTTCTCACTGACTGTAAAACTGGAGAAGCCACATTACCTACAGACAGCTTTTCTCTTTCTTCCTGAGAGATTGATGAGCCTCTTAACATTTCATAAAAACTGCTCATTTCATTTACGCCGAGAAGTAATGCCTCCAATAAAGCATGTGCAATGGACTGTGACATTTTAGTCTATGATTTTTTTTGCCATTTGTCAAAAGTTTTCCAAAGCTTAGGAACCTTTAATATGAACAAGGTCCAAGTTGCCAGCAATGCTACTGCAATATTTGGATGTTAGGAAGGGATTTATGGTTTATAGAGTAAATCTTGTAGAACACAGAGGTTTTACATTATTTCAACCATATTATGTAAATTTCTCTTGAGATTTGCATACAATTTTCTTAAAGTCTATAATAATGGTGTGTATGCCAAAACATCTTAAGCATCAACATCAAAAAACAAAATTTCGAACGGTTAGCTTTTGCAAAACCTACCTTTAAAGTATTACCTGTTATTTCAGCAAACTTAATTATGTAATGGCATATGATTTAGCTCTATATAATGAAAACTACACATTATGATTCACTTCAAAATACAATGACAGATTTTATGGAAATCCATATCATTTTCTACATAAAGATATACAATGAATGAAAATCTAAAATTGAAATGAATCTTCTTGTCGTCGCCCAATTCATTTTTATATGTAGCCCATATTCTTAGAGAAGATGATTTTATTTCTTTCCAAGATTGTAGGTATTAGTGTGTGCTTTAAGATAGGAAAAACTAAACAATCTCTGGTTAACTTCTTGGTAACAGTTTCTGAATTTTTAGCATCTAAAACTCAGTAGTAATAATTTATGTCAAGAATTTTAGAACTGTCTTTGTAATTAAATTTTAAATGCCATTTTCCACTATAATTATTATGTATAATTTCATAAGTAGCAGCATTTGAATAGTGTGGGTTTTTTTTTTCAATCTCCTGGAATGAAATCATCATTAATTGAGAGTAGTAATTAAAAGTAATGATTCCCCTCATATAAGGTATCAAAAAAAGTCAAATTTATAGAATAAAAGAAGTGAAAAGGTGGTAACTAAGGACTAAAGGAAGGGGAGATAGGAGGTTACTAATCAAGAGGCCTAGGTTTCATTTCAATCAATAGCAAGGTGAATAAATGCTTGAACTGAACTGTGCAACACTGTACCTATAGTTGACAACAATGCATAGTACACTTAAAAATGTATTCAGAGGGTATATTTAATGTTCAGTGTTCTTACAACTAAAGAATGAAAAGGAGAGGCTTGGTGTCAGCCAGACACCAAAATCGTTTCCCTTACTCCTTGTTCTACTTTAGGCTGTGGTTTTACTTATCCATAAAAGGATGAAAAATGTACCCTACCTAGAGTGGCTGTAACAATTACATGAGCTAGTTTACACAAAATTTTAGCACTATTTCTGGCCAATAAACAATGTTCATTAAATGGTGATAACTGGTGTTACTTTTATCATAGCCATTATTTACTCTAACAGAAATATAGGGATTTTTAAAAACATATATTTGTTTTAGAACTGACTTTATTTTAAACATCAGTAAACACCAGCATTGGGGAATGCCAGGCATCCTCAGTAAAAAGGAAGAGGAAGGCTGATCCCCAACCAGCACCTCACCTTAGGATCTATGCCAACTGAGTATTCTGAGTGTCAGCTTTCCCTTGCTTTTGAGGTGTGAGGATTCACCACTTGATGGTACACAGACAAGTTTAGTAATCATCATTCTGTGTTATTTGGGAACTTGGTTCTCAGGTTGAAAACTGGAATTATCTTGAGCACAAATTCCATTCCTTAGTCATCTGGATGACTTCAGGGCAGAACGTGAAACACAGATAGATGGTTTTCACTTTTCAAAAGAGTAGCTAACAAATGTTCAGATTGGAAACCCGCAGCAGTCCTCTCACTTATTGAGCTCATTGTTTTGAATAAAAAAAATCTGATGAACATCCTATCAGGTGAATGCACATACTGTTGCAAGCTAACCATGTGAATCCTCACTGTCTGGAAGTAGGCAAAGGAGCAAACTCTACATGAACTTGCCTGCCCACAAAAGAATGCTCTGAAGTTTTATAGCAGCTTTTATTTATGGCCACAGTGATTCACCAACGCTAACAAGCACTAAATTTTCACAGCACTCCCATCACTTTAGTTGGCATGGGAAATGGCAAATCTATGACAGCCAAAATATGCAGTTCTCAACTAAAACTCCCAATATTACCATCTAAGAAAAATTATTTCTACTTAGTTGCTCCCTTTTTAACATATACCATATCTCTTTCTTTGGTTTTTTAAATTAATTTAGATGTGGTTCTTATATTTAAGTAGATACAGATCTTGGTACAAAATGCACATTAAGAGATTATTCCATGGTATGTTGTAAATTGCTGAAGCAATTAAAATAACGGACCCAATTTAGAGGGAATAGTAAGAACTTTGAGAAAAGCAGCAGCCAAGTAAAAAAGTATATATATATATATATATATATATATATATATATATATATATATATTATCCAGAATGAAATAAAGATCTGAGGGGTGTAAATATGTTTTCTATTGGCATTTCTACCACACAAGGCTCTCTTTTCCTGTATTTAATGTAAAACATACTATGAGTTTGATGCATACCTATCAAAAAGAAAAAAACACACACATTTAATATCTTTTAAGATATATGAGGGCATTCATTTATGAAAGATGGCATGGCCAACCACTTGGGTGCCAGATTCAATCCCAAAATAGTCTAGAATGGTGGCTTAAAAATGGAGCATTTCCCCCTAAGGATAGTAGTAGAAAAATCAGTGTTTGTAAACCAAGTGAACAGCTGTTCTTCCAATGCTTAACATCCAAGACTTAAGGGTGGTGCTTAATAATGTTTAAGTATTTCTTTAAGCATTTCATAGTATTTTGAGATCTGTCAGGGAGCAATTCCTAGTATTCCTGTACATTTCCTAGCCACTCCGACAATGACGATTTGTGAACTAAAAGCAATGACTTCAATTCTTTAGTGAGTAATTTAGTACATTCAAAATTCAGTGTGAAGCCATCTTTCCTAGTAGTGTGCATGATGTGTTGAGTGTGCAACATTGAATTTCACTAGTGAAGATAGCTGACTCTGGAAACTGGGAATGGCCCCACCTTAGCCTTCTTTCAGTATTGCATAATAATGTGTAGCCTTGGGCCATAAAATTGGACTACTTCAGTGGTGCGCTCAATTTGTACACCCAATATTTTTGAAATTGTCTTCTATTATTGGGAATACTCGGGGAAAAGTTAAAAAAAAAAACAACACCCTACTTCAAAAGTTAAAAGGACATGAAACATGTTCATTCAGATACAGCTTATTCTTCTGTCTGAGTCATTTAAGGAAAAATAGTTAAAAGCATAGAACTACAGTCCAGTGGAATGCCTTTGGAACTGTGACAGTGGAAGAGAGAAATAAAGGGCATACACACAAGGAGCCTTTACTGTATGGAGCTTTTATGATGCATAAGTCTATTTTGATCCATTATATATCAGAAGGTCCATTATAATAACAACGTATACAAAGGTTACCTGTGTAACCTTTTATTCTTCTAAGTGATTATAATATAATATTATCTTAGTCTTTTAGCTATGGCATCTGAAATTATTGTCATCTAAGATACATTTTTTTTTATGTTCTTTTCCTGAGCTAAAATGGGTAACATATTGTTAGGCACAATTTCAATGATAAAAGAAATGTAATGAGATTGTGAAAAAATGTACTTGTTAGATAATAACTAAGTCTTTATGTATTATATGCATGATTTTCTGTTATGTTCATGTTTTTATATAAAGTACATTCAAAAATACCCTCATTTAGTTATTGTTTTGCAATTCAATATCATTGTAATGCTTTAAATAATTTTATAAGCTAGAGTATTTCCTGTCTCAATAAATGAGAGTTGTAAAAATAGTCTTAATATATCTTTAAGTTTCCTCTTTCTCAATCCATCTCACAGTATCTATTTGCTCTCCTTGATTCTACCTTACTGATCTGATTAACTCCTAATCCTTTACTATCTTTATAAAATTCTGGGTAAAGCATTCTATCTATTGACTCCTATAACTATCAGAATGCCTAGTCATCTTGCTCTTTCAACTCTCTCTAGTTTGATATATATTGGCCTAGTCACTGCTTACCAATCTTTTCAGGAGACAGGAAAAATAATAGGAAGTCAAACACAATAATTAATATCTATACCACCAACTGTAGCCATATTAAATGGAATGATTTAGTCAACCCAATGCTTAATACAATAAAGGGAAAATACACGCAAACAAATTATCTTTTCCTCTTAAAATATAGCTGTGTATTTATATAACTGCTCACACCATTATCTCAACTCTTGGCTTATCTTACTTGTGTCCTTTCTTTTATCCTCATCTCTCATCTCACTCCTTTGTGAAGAATTGCTCTTTTTCCATTCCACTTATTAATAGTTATTAGAGGAATGAGCAAAGATTATGAAGAATCATTGATCACTGAAATACTCAGATTTTTAGAATTTGCTTACATTGCCTCACTAACTGCCACTCTTTTCCATTTAAGGTTACATTAATTTTGTTTTTCCATATTTAAGAAACAGCAAATTAACACTAATGTCTTCAGGCTATGCTTCTGAAATCTCCCCTATTCTTTCTTGCAAAATTTTCTCAAACTCATGGGTCCAGTTTAATTTTCATTCCCTGTAAAACATATTTTTCTCACGACCAATAGCATGCCATAGCATAATTAACAAATCATCGTCACTTATAAACTTCACAGCATTTGCTTTATATTAAAATGATGGACCAATTTGCCTTATCATTGGGTGGTATTCTTTAACACTATGTGGTGAAAAAGAGATTACTTCTACATGTTTTTTCTCCTCCTAGTCAATCATTAAAGTGATTGATGCATAGTCATACTTAATATATTTTTGTCCATTTGAAATAAATTTGAAGTTTTAAAAGAACTTTCTGGGTTGTAAATAGAATAGTCTGTAAATAAGCAATAGCTCAGTGTGGATATACAGGGTTTCGCAAAAATGTATATACACTTAAACAGCTGATAGCTCAATTTTGTAAATGAAATGTATTTTAATAATCATTGCCTTTATAATTATTCAAAGTGTGCATACATGTTTTTAGGACACCCTATATATATGCCAAGAACAAATAGAGTTACAGTTAAAACATAAACCAAACAACAACAACAAAAAAAACAGCAACACACACACACACACACACACACATACACACACACACACACACAACATCCTGGTGGATGGATTTGTCTCTTGTCTACATTTTTCATTGCTTATTAGTCATTGCTTCTCTGTGTAGCACCTCTATTCCCTGCCATTCTCTTTCTTCTCACAGCCCTCTAAGATTGCTGTATGAAATAAAACTCCAAATGGCAGCTGGTATTTGTCTAGCAGACTGTGAAATTAATAACTCTACTTTTGAAAACTTTCCTATTTTCTTTAACAAAGTTATTCCCATGATACACTGAACTCTGATTAGTCTGCGTTGACAACAGAGAGTAAGATCCTCCTTCACAGGGACTGTGTCATTGATCTCTGCTAGTTCCTCAGAGGCCCTGGCCCAAAACATACCTAGAATGGAAGGTGGCATGCAGGGCCAATGTTTGGAGACTATTTCTTTAAATATTGGTAAATTTTACTGAGATATTTATTATAATGATTCATTTCTTGGTCTCCTCAAGAACATTGTTACCTGAGTGGAGTTTTGTTGGTTTTATTATGAGCAAATTGGGTCTACAAAAAATGTAACTTCAGTCTAACAAAATATAATCCTGTGGGTTTTTTTTTTCCTATGGAAAAGAGACAATAATGCTTAAGTACGCATCTATAATTTATTTTTCCTTTTATTATTTCCCTCGTGTGTGTGTGTGTGTGTGTGTGTGTGTGTGTGTGTGTGTGTCTAGTAACACTTCTCTAAATTCATGTCATTTTAATATCCGGCTTTACATATAGCAGATGGTAGAAATATTTTAAAGACATAGCACCATCATATTGAGACTAAAAGTGGCACTGTTTTGAATTTAAAGAAAGGAAAACATTTATTTTTATTATATCTATTTCCTTTTCAAGGAAATTTGATTGATTCAGGTTTATATGTTCAAAATTTATGAAATGTTATGTAGCATAGATATACATATATACACACACACACACACATATTTATATAAATAGAGTACACTAAAGGCAAAAAACAAATTGATTTCATGATAATAAAAAAGGAGGGGAGCATTTATTTAATAAAGGATAACTGTAGCCAGCCTAACTTCCAGTTATAAAATAAATAAGTCATGAGGATGTAATATACAGTATGGTAACTATTATTACATATTTCAAAGTTGCTAAGAGAGTAAATCTTAACATCTTCCATACCTATGTATGATGACAGATGTTAGCTGGACTTATTGTACCGATCATTTTGCAATATATCAAAAATAGAATCTTTGTGTTGTACACCTGAAACTAGTATGATGTCGTATGTCAATTATACCTCAATAAAAAATTGAAAGATAAAAAACAACCCTTGGCAAAAGTACTGTTTTAGAGATAGACTGATATTAACAATGTCTAACTATGAATACATACATTTTACCAAGTACTTAAGGTAAAAATGATTTCCCTTCGAGTATTGCATTCTAAAAATAATGTAACAGCACCAGATAGCACTATATTTTACATTTATTTTACTTTACCAAAGAAACCCTAGCAGTTTTTTTAAATATTCATCACTAATTATTTCTATATTTAAGTTAATATTAAAAGGCACATTTCTCTTTGTGATGTGGTTATCATTTATAACCATAGACAGTCTACATTTTTAAGCTAAAACTATACCTCACCTTCACATGCCATTTACATATACTGATTGCTTCCACATGTCTGGCATAAGGTAAAACAGTTTATGTGCATTTTAATATGGCTAAAACTACAATGAAATAAACTTCATCTTTGTCTAGAAGACCTCAGACATGTAGTCATGCTGGTACATAAAGTGTTTTCCAAAAGAATACTTCCTTCCAGAAAAATCCTTTAAAAGCTGACTATGGTTAATGTCACCTCCTTTATAACAACGTCTAGATTTCCCAGTCTGGCTTCCAAGTGTCTTCTGCTTAACAAAAGCCCCTTTAAGCGACTCTCAACATGTTCTCTGTTCTATTTACTAGCTTCAGGCTGCAAGTTTATTTTCTTGAGTGACTGCATATCCTCTTTCCTGCAAATGGGTTATTTGTGATCACAGGTGGTTCACAGAATTGGTCAGAAGAACTCAAAGTGTATATCTACAAAGTTTAATTCAGGCTCGGGAACATATTACATAGGGATATTGTGTTAATTCCTATGTGGATTCAATACTCTTTAAGTTGTCATAAAGGATGTTGTGTCTTCATGGACGAAGTCAGAACAAAATAATATTCACGGCAACAATTATACCATTTGAAAGGATATGATGTAAGTACAGGAGCAAATAAAATAGTCATTTCCTGGTTAGTCTTACTAAATATTCAGTGATTGACTTTGATTCGTGTTGAAAACATAAATTGGAAGGTAGAGTCTGTGTGATGCAAGCAAGCCTTTCCTAAAGAAGCAGGTGCTTCTTGCTCATCTTGGCTCAGTGAGTATTCAGAGCCAGGTGACCCCAAAGTCCACTCTTCTTTCATCCTCATCATTAGCTTTATGTATACTCTTAGACTCCATTGAACTTGCACTTAAAATTGTGTCAATCGGTCAGCATCAAAGCATTTAACTTCACTGAAAGGCCTTATGCTAGACTCAGCAATATGTCATCAATTGTTTACCTGTAACATTAGCTTTTTACAAAGCCTTCTCATACGTTCATTAACTAGTTGATAGACAAAATTCATATTTTAAACATTCACACTATCACAGGTCTTTGAACAAAGCACACTGCACTTACAATTGTGATTTTTTTTTTTGCAATATAATTATACACACACACACACACACACACACACACATGGAATAGCTGGAGAGTACATGCATGCATACCTACTCTAATTGAGCAAAACAATGGAAACCTGGAACCTATGCAATTATGAATCCGCCTGAAGTGATCAATAAGTAATAATTGGGCACCTTAAATGTCTACTGTCATTACCCTAATAACAACTACTATAAATAGCTATTCTTCTATATTAGAGAAGAGAGCCTTGAGGCTAATAAAGCTAATAGCATGCCAAAATCCTTATACCTAGAAAATTTCAGTCAATTCAATGCTTTCTTCACCATGCCAAGATTCTTTTATCCTCATGAAATTTTTATTCTAGCAGCAAAATTAGAAAAAGCCATTAAATTTCAGCAGACTAACAAGCAAGTACTTGAATTGAAATAATAATAATGTACATTATCAATATATTTATTTTAATATATATTTACTAGAGGCCTGGTGCACAAAATCTGTGCATGGAGGGTGCCTCAGCCCAGCCTGCACCCTCTCCAATCTGGGACCCCTTCAGGAATGTATAATCCAGGACTGCTGGCTCCTAACCACTCACCTGCCTGCCTGCCTGATTGCCCCTAACTGCTTCTGCCTGCCAGCCTGATAGACACATACCTGCTCCCTTGCTGTCCCAATTTTTCCTAACTTCCCTCTTTGCCAGCCTGGTCACCTGTAACTATCCTCCCCTGAAGGCCTGGTAGCCCTCAACTCCCCTCCCCAGCCAGCTATCTTTGATCACATGGGGGTGGCCATCTTTTGTGTTGAAGTGATGGTCAATTTGCATATTATCTCTTTATTAGATAGTATTGATTTCAGAGAGGAAGGGAGAGGGAGAGAGAGATAGAAACATCAATGATGAAAGAGAATCATTGATTGGCTGTTTCCAGCATGCCCCCCTACTGGGTACAAACCAGCAACCTGACCATGTGCCTTGAGCAGAATCAAACTCAGGCTCCTTAAGTCTGCAGGCTGACCCTCTGTGTACTGAGCCAAACCAACTAGGGCAATATATTTATTTTTAATTGAATATATGTGATATCATTTTGCTCATTCCAATAATGTAGCATTTTTTTTTTTTAAAAAAAGGATCTTTATTGATTTCAGAGAGGAAGGAAGAGGGGAAAAGAGATAAAAAAATCACTGGAATCAAACTAACCTTCTCAGTCATTGGTAGATGCTCAACCACTGAGCAACAGCAGCTGGGCTAAAAATTTATTCTTTTAGAAATACAAAAATGCAATAAATCTGGCTTTTTAGGTGGGATACATCAAAGACATTTAGCCGTTATCTCTGTCTCTAAAGAAAAGCAAATTGTTAGAAAAAGATGGCGTAATATGTACAATGGGGAGTCTATTTGGGAGAATGTGGTACATAGTGTGTATTCCATGTGGCATAAGTTAATATTATAGACTCAGAGGTGTACTTAAGAAACAAGTTACTACAGCATCACTAATTTCACTTCGTTATATGTCACCTGCTTAAAAATAGACTAAACTTATTCTTTTGAAATTAGTGTGCCGGTTTTTATATAATTAAGGACAGAAATACTGTCCTAGAGTAGACAGTTTTCTCTAACCTGACAGCTAAAGAGCAAAACCAATCAGATAGGTATTAATCTAGTTTCAATTGGGCAAAAACAGACACTGACTGCCTTTCTCGGGGATTTTATGCATGTAAGATAAAAATGTTTTTATAGTCACTTGGACTCATTTTGCTGTTATGCTAGAAATCTTTCTCAAGAAGCTGTCTGGACTAGGAGGTCCAATGGCAGAGGATGTCTGCTCTGTAAGTGTGCAAAGGAAACCTGAACTCCATTCTGAATAGGCACCTTGGGAATCAAAAGAAGGCTGAGGCTCTATTGAACACGAGTAACACACAATGAAAGTAAGAGATTCCATGGCTGCAGGCCAGTGTGTGAGAGCCCAACAGGGAGGTGGAGTCTTAGGAGTAATTGCTCTGTGTGAGCAGAGCTTCCAATTTTATCTTAGAATCAAGTGCAAAGGAGTGAATCTTTGCACACCAGCCCGGGTTGGGGGGTGGGGGGAGGAAGGGGGATAGTCTATCAAAGAGTAGTGAACCCACATAATATAGTGAGCTGAAAAACAACACAGAACAAAGTCACCCTTGAAATCTTGCTTTGCTCAGACAGAGGCATTGTAATAAAGTTAAATCTGTGTCCTAGTCCTCAGAAGTTCTCAATGTACACCCTGCCACACACCAAAACACATAGGAAGGAAGTAGTATGTAACATCAACGATTTTCAGGTAGACAGCTGTATCCTAAATTACACCTGATGGTTGGATTTTAAAATTTTATACAGAAGCATAGATATCTGCAGTTTTTCTTAAATATGACTTGCATTTTTCTGGACATGTGAAAATACATTGCTCTATGTACCAGTAGATAAGCATAAGTTACATGCCCACATATGTAGTCTTTGTGTCCTAAGAGCACAGGCCATTATGTGAGGCCCAATCTGAATTGTCAGCATTTGTGTCAGAATCTCATTCAGTATCTCAGGTGATGATCAGGAACTCAGCACTGCAGGCCAACACCTAGGTTTCTGGATTCCTAAAGCATTGCTTTGCACATACCACTCATTTATAAACTTTAAAAAGTTTTATCATCTATTCAAATCTAAAGTTTGAATGCTGTAACCTCTATTTCAAAATGTCCTACCAATTACCTATATCTAAATTATTTTCTGACCTTAAATTATTTTTCTGCCCATCAAATATTTCACTACTCTGTTTTAAAAAACTAAGCTGGCATCTGCATGTTCTCACTTTTGTGTCTTAGCCCTCTCACTTGAAAACATTGTCTGCCACCTCCTCATTTCTTCCTTCAAGCACTTCTCACAAAAAGTATTTGATGCA
The DNA here is from genome assembly GCF_014108245.1 of Pipistrellus kuhlii. Lineage (NCBI taxonomy): Eukaryota > Metazoa > Chordata > Mammalia > Chiroptera > Vespertilionidae > Pipistrellus > Pipistrellus kuhlii. The sequence continues at coordinate 44,130,059 of NW_023425405.1, read as the reverse complement.
ACCCTATCATGCACAAGACTCTGTACTTGACTAACAATCTAAGATGAGTAAAGAAGAGGTGTAGTGTCAAAAAGTTGACAACCTATGTCTTCTCTCCTTCCAAATAGTAAGTTTCTTCAGACAGTTGCCATATTATAGTTTATACCTCTCTGCCTCTTCAAAGCTTTGCAAAGGAGATACTCAAGTCAATGTTTGTTGGAGAAAATAGCATCAGGAAGCAGCTAAAAGGGTGGGAGGATGTTCATCCAGAAAGGGAAGTTCACGGGTGGGATGTAGAGAAAGGATGACTGTGTTGGAGCAAGGTGAAAAGAGTTTCACTTTCCGGTTACTATGAGCTGTTGTAGCACACTCCTAGTAGCACAAATTAAAAACCTGTTGTTCTCCAATTCTTCAGATCTTTCCTAGACACAATCATTTATCAAACCTGCTTTTTTTTATATGGTCAATGTGCTTCATCTCCAGCCTTTCTTTCTTATTTCTATTAACACGATCCTTATCCAGGCATTAATTTCTTCATATCTGAGTAACTGCAGGACCTCCAAATAGTTTCCTCTATGCCCTAGACTCCTTTAGATCATTCATTTTTTTATAGGCTGAACTAAAGTGTTTGTACTTTCATCAGTAAGAAATTTGAAAAAAGGAGTAGTTTAATTTGAATTTTAGAAAGAATTGTAGACAGTTAAGAAGGAATAAAAGAAAATAAGTATAGACGGCTGTTGCCATAGTAGGGCAAGTAATGATGAATGCCTGACTTAGCCTGAAGGAAGGACTAAGACAGATTTGAGAGAGAAACTCAAGAGGTGGACTCCACAGAACACCTAGCTAGATGCAAGGTAGACCATCAATGGAAGGGACAATGATGATACTGACCTGGACCATTGGTCAACAAAATGACAACATTCCCTAACACTTGAATAAGGGGAGAAACAAGTTTATAGAGAGGACAGTGAGTATAGTTTTGAACAAGTAGAGTTCGAGTTCCCTGTGAGAGATCCTAGTGTAGATATTCTATGACTTTTGACATGTGGAAGAGATACAGGCAAAGTACATACATGCCTTAGCAACTGGTTCCGGGATTTGTAGCACCTTCCTAGGTGGGGACATGGACAAACAGAGATGAGCTTTCTGAGTAATAGGAGCACACAATTCCCAGGGCTGTTAGCCTTCGGCTATTCTTCCCTTCCTAGTCGTCATGTGGGCAACATTTCCACACCTCAAGGGTCAAGGATACTAATTTGTCCTTTAATCAACGTATTTCATAGATGTAAAGCTGGGGCATTTGGGCTGATTGTGAGAACCGTGTAGTCTGTGTATCAGGGATGATGTCTAGTTTAGATCGCTAGGGTATGTGTATATAAGAGGGCAATTTAGTGTAATTTTAAAGTGGTAAGATTACCATGCTTTAAAGAAAAGTCATTTTGTTTGTTCTTTGGTAGATTGATCTACTAAAAACAAAAAAAATGTTTTCGATCTCTTCTCAAAAGAGACAGAAGGGTTTTTAATTTTTGAGCCCTAGAAGCTTTTTCCATGCCCCAAGAGAATAATAAATAGGATTTTGTTTTCAAAAAGATAAACTTAAATGAGATTTACTTAGCTAGGACAAGAAAAATGAGTTCAAACTGTTTTCCAGAGAAAAGATGGGGTGAGAATAGGGAGTTGTGAGGAAGGGTGGCTAGGATTAGTTAAATAAAAAATTATACATTTCAAATCTGGAAAGATGGAAGGTTGTTTTGTATTGGGAGATCTGTGACTTGCTCAACATTGTGTACATTTCTGTGGAGGCAATGACACAATGAACTATGGCTTGGAGCCAAGATACCAAGAAGGCTCAATAGAAGGGTTACTGGAATGAGCATCTTGATAAATCCTAAAGTCCACTGCCTAAGAGAGAGCGGAGAACTCAGCCATGCCACAGCACTATACAGTAGAAGATGCTCGGGGAAGGTCAACCATTAAAGGACATAAGACCACAGACAATCCTGGGTCACTCAAGACCTGACATCAAGCAGAGAGAGAGAGAGAACCTCTCTTCAAGACATTTCGATTCAATCCTATGCTCTAGTGATTGGCATTCCACTTTTTGTAATTCCCAATTAAACATAACATGATTTAGAAAAATAATAAATTGAAAACAAGCCACTTTTGTATTTGTTATACACAAATATGAACTGCATATAACCACATTGATTTATATAGTTCTTTATCCTATATAATAAAGAGGTAATATGCAAATAAACCCTCATGCCCTCATAAAATAGCTGCCTATGGCCAAGCTAGCAGGAGGGTTAGTGAGGGACGTTCAAATGACTGAACAAGCAGGCTGCATGAGGTGACCAGGCCTGCAGGGGCGGAGGGAAGTTATATGTGACCAGGTTGGCGAGGTGGGGGGCAGTAAGAGGCAACCAGGCCTGCAAGGGGAGGGGGTTAGTTAGGGACAACCGGGCCAGTGGGGGAGGTGCAATTAGGGGTGACTGGGGGGGGTGCAGTTAGAGGTTATCTGGCTGGCATGCAGAGGCAGTGAGGGGCAATCAGGCCAGCAGGCAGGTGAGCTATTAGGAGCCAGTAGTCCAGGATTGTGAGAGGGATTTCTGAATGCCGGTTTAGGCCTGATCTCTAAATCAGCAGTTGGATATCCCCCAAGGGGTCCCAGATTGGAGAGGGTACAGGCTGGGCTGAGGACCCTTCCCCCATGCACAAATTTTGTGCATGGGGCCTCTAGTCTAGTATATAAAAGTCTGTAAGTACCAGTGATTGCACTATTATGACCAAGTTCTAGAAGTAATAATTTTCAGTTTGTGTTGAAAAATACCACATATCTACAATTTGACTAGTATATTATAAAACGTTGTGAGATTTTAGTAGCATGTTTGTTCTGAAAGCAATTTATTCTTAAGTGAGCCAGAGAAACATCCTGACTGATAACAAAGTGCTAAGTGTATTAAAATATATGCAATATGTAACTCTGAGTTTAAAGACATGTGGTATATAACAAGAATACATAGTTAAGACATTTTAATATATATTCTCATTATGTAGATGACACAGGCATCTTTATATTAAAAATAAATATAATTTATAAAATAGCAATTACTTTCTGCATCACTTATTAGTGGGTTTGTTTAAGAAATAACAAGGTAAAGCTAAAAAAAATAGAAATTAGCTAGGAAAACAAGAAAAAAAACTAATATATTTTATAATCTCAAGGGACTACAGTCACAGTCTTTTCTACCTTATAATCAATCTGTTTTCTTTTCTTTTTTCCATTGGTTAGCAAGAAGTCTAGGCAATATCGTTTACAGATAAATCCGAAGGAGAGACGGATAAGCCCAAATGATCACTGTGTCCACCATGGAAAAGTCCTTGTAACTATGTACCACTTTTACCTTTTGATTTCATTTCAGTCAAACCTAGACAAGCATGCATTAAGTCCATAATGTTCCTAGTCTGATATGCTGCAGCTTTAATTTCCCCTTATCAAAAAGGACAGATTTGTTTTAATGTTACATTTGAAAATAGGAAAATTATATAGCTATGGCCAGCCAGCATGGCTCAGTGGTTGAGTGTCAACCTATGCACCAGAAGGTCAGGGTCCTATTCTGGTCAGGCACGTGTCCTGGATGCAGGCTGGATCCCTAGTGTGGGGCCTGCAGGAGACAGCTGATGGAGTCTCTCTCATGAATGATGTTTCTATTCCTCTCCCCCTCTCCCTTCATTTCTGAAATTAATAAAAATATATTTTAAAAAAGAACAAATATATAGTTGTATCACTATGTAAACTATATAAAAATGTATTATTTTCCTAAAGAGAAAAACAAATCACAAGGGAGTAGTTTTTGATAGTGGTAATTACCACTCTGTTTCTGCCTTCTCACATTTTTCTTGTCTTTCAGAGTTCACCTTCCTTGTGCCCTATTTTCAAAAGCCTTCTGGAGTCTTTAGATAGATGTGAGAGGTTGCCCTCAGATATCCTACAACAGTTGCTTTATTATCCAAGAATCATTTTGTTCATGAAAAGATCTGTAACATGGCTTATGTAGGTTTGTGCATGGCTTATGTAGATATAGAATACAAGTTAAAAATATTTATTAATTATGATAAAAAATTGTAAATAATTGAAATTCACATAGCTGAGGCAAACCTAGATTAATTTAAACCAATTTGCATAAAATGATCACAATAGTGTTTATTATTCTCTTAAACTTAAAAATAAAAATTTCTAACTCATAATATGATGACTCACCACTACTTAGTTTGAATTTGACCTCAAGTATAAATCACTTTGTTTTGGCTTTCCTCAAATATATTCCTTAAGGGTTAGAACTAGGGCTTAATTTTTAAAAATGCACCTTAATCGTTATGATTTGTACATAACATCACTCTTGTCCTATGAATACTTCTACTTTGTCACAAGTCTAAGATATTTTATAATAATCTAAAATTAAGCATTGCAAATGAATTCATATCCTATAATACAATTAATTATAGACCTATAAGTGCACTAAGGAAATTAGCCTATTATGCATCCCTATCATCTTAATTATATGAGATTGAGCTCTTTAACAAAGAACTCAAGATGCATTTTGAATATTCACACTTCAGCCAAGATTCCTGTGGCCATTTTCTATCACATTGACTCTCCTGGGCCAGTGGGGGCTTGGAAGCAAGAGCTGAGAATGGAAGAGGGTGGTGTTCCTAGAACATAGAGCACAAAGCCAAGGATAGAAGAGGCTGGCTTGGAAAGGAAAAGCAAGTGGAAATGTTCAAATGCTGCTCTCCATAAGTGGGATCAAGGATAAGGGGATCCAATGAGGGTTCTGCAGTAGGAAATCTTAACCAGTGGTCATAGAGAAAGCCAAGTTTCTCCCAAAAGTGTGGACACTGAGTTCTAGTCAATTTTAGGTCTTAAATGATTGTGCTTTCAACTTTGTTTGGTAGGAGAGATTTGTTTTTTCAGAAAGGCACAGATACAATGAGACTCATGATGATAAATTTTATCGTTAGACGTTATTTGGTTTTAGAAGAGTCTCGCTCACTTTCTTTTCTGGCTGTGTGTCCTGAGACACAATAATTAGGGTATGCATCCAAAAGAAAGGAACAATTCCTCAGCCTGGTTCCCAGGGTCTTCCAAGAGAGATGTATTACTGTATTTTCTCCACCTCTTGTGGGTAAACAAAGATGACCCCGATACTTTCTGATCCAGGTACTTTCTGGAATAGGCTTGATTCATTGTCTGTGGGGAATACCACTGCTCCCAGACCCTTTGTGATTCCAAAATGCCTTCCTCAGATCCTCCCCTAGCATCTGACACTGAGTCTACTTCCCCTACAATTCCCTTATAATGCATTTCATATTTTGAATCCGCATTCTTTTTATACTCACTTATAATCAGGTACATTATGCATTTTAAAAAACAGAGTGGCCAAATAAAGCCCGAAATTGTTCAATAATGAGTGACTCTGGCTAGCCATTGAGAATGTAATGATGAAAATCAATGTAGACCCGCCCCTGAGAAACTTCCAATCTGGCACAACAAAGATGATCCATGTAAGTAGGTTTACAAACTAAAGATGCAATGTGATGTATTCCATAGAATTAAGCTTCATTTAGTTTGAAGATGAAGACTCAAGTTTGTGGTGTTATTTATTTTTATTTTTTCTTCTCAAGACAGGTTTACGATTACAGCAGCAAATGAAGTTACTGTAAAGTTTGGTCAGCACTGTTTCCCAGGCCAGGTCTCTCCCAGCAAAGGAAACCTGGAAATGCAGGTTTAATGACTCGTTCAGGGGCTGACAAGACTCCCTAAATTTGTGGTCCCTCTAAGTTTTACTCAAAGCTTGTAGACAATCCTAAAACCAATCTTCACATTTATCAACATGATTTTATTGTTTCTTATCTTTATTCCCTAATTCGAGTATACATTGTATATTTTCTTATCCTGGGTTTGATAGAATCCAGCTCTGTTACTGTTTAGAAATGGTGTACGAATTCCTTATTTTTACTGATGTTTATGTCTTGGCAGTAGAAGGAACATTCACTGGGGACATTTGTGTCAGATAGAATTTATTGATCTTCCGTATGTTTAATTATAAAAATAATTTAAAACAACCTACAGACCAAAAGGTGTTATTCTTTTAAAAATATATCAAATGTAATTTTTCTAAACATTATTTTACCTTCTCAAATAGCCGCTGTCTAATTATAAACAATGGCAATCACATACCATAGGCAAGCTGCCAGGTTCCTTTTAAGCACACTTAATGATTCAGGCTTAAGAAAAAGATATATATAATATAGCATTTTTAATATATATATTTCATACACATGAAACTATCCCTCCAGCATTCTGAATATTCAGTATTACTATTTCACCTGTTATTTTGTTTTATATTATATAATTAATTTCAAATGTAAAGTCTAATTTAACTAAAAATATGTTATTTACTTATTATTTATTACTTATAGCCACTTACTTTTTCTGGGTCAAACTGTACCAATAAAGGTATGCAAAGAGCATATAAAATATTTAGAAATTTTTATTTTAATGAATGGTTATGCTTTGTACATGTTACTTCTCCTGACTTATACCAGTTTTTCCAAGCTTGGTCTCCACACATTACTCTGTATTTATCCTAGCAGCCTGCCCATTTCCACACTAATGAAAGAGCTGTCACAAATTGCTAGTGCCACCTATTAGTGGAAGCACAGTACTGCAAATCATGATGATGTCTTTAAAAAGCACCTAAGAAGTCATGAGGTGTAAAATCCATTCCAAGGCTCTCACTTGTTCTCATTTATGTTTACAGCTGTTGGTCTTTTAAAAATAAACTTTCAGCACATGCACTAAACTTAGATACTGTTCATGGGTTTTGGAGAATTTATCTACAACTTTGCATTAATGAATCATATATTTGTCCATAATGTTTTGACGAGTGCAATGTTTTAATCAATGAATATGTGACTCTCCATGATATATCATGATTTTGTAAATGAATGTTAGATAATGATCAATAAAATATTTGTTTTAGTACTGGTATCTCTGGAAGATTTTAGAAAAAAAAATCAAGCATAAATGATGTTTATAATAAAATGGTCCTGACTTGAGATTTCAAAATTCTTCAAAAGATGTAAAGGTGTGATATTCTGATGCAACTGTGATGCTTAGATGTACCACTGAGGTTTGAATGAGAAAAATTTAAATAAGAACTTTATCATACAATTTCTTATAGCTTTATGGTAGCTCATGATAACCTTATAAGTTAGAGCACACATTTGAAATACAGTTGCATATGCACAATAAGCTTAAATAGATTATCTCTGCAACTGACAGCTTAATTTATTACTAGTAATTAATTATAATTAAAATTTTTCCTGAAAGGTTTCAATTACACTAATTTTTAAATATGGAATTTAAATATAATTGACCAAAAATCACAAAATATTTGTTACTTCTGTTGTTTGATTTCTGTGTAATATTAAAAATAAGAAAACCAAGGGAAATAAGTTACCACAGACCTACATATCTATTTGGTTAATAAGCACCAAGGTATTTTATATTGCTAACAGAAGTGGAATCTGGAAATAATTTATCTGAAGAGAAAAAGCAATATACAAAAGGTAGCGTTGGGAAAATTACCTTTTCCATTTTCAGGTTTACTTAAGCTAGTGATGACTAAATATCATTATCAAAAGTTAGTGGGTTAGAAACAGGATAGTTTTGTTGTCTCTGTTATTTTCCTACTTGCTAAAGTCCACTGTATAAATTATTATTTCAAAGGCAAATCTGGTTGGCAGCTTTAAACAGAGAAGCCACAAATCAAGAGACTTTCACTATCCCTCATTTAATCTGACCAGCAGTGAATCACCAGATGTGTGATGGAGCATTGTGTTTTGTTTTATTTTTATATTATTTTTCCAGGATATACAGAGTGAGGCAAATGTTTATATGAAAAATAATACAATAATTCATAAATAATAATACAAGAATAAACTCTGCATTGCATACTCAGATATATTACATATATATCCCCTATACATTTCATTTTACCTGTGAGGAAATTTTTATAAGCTTCATTCTGCACTATTACATAAATATTTGAGATATCCATGAAAACTTTACATGGACTCAAAAGATCATATATATAAAATTTAAAATATGAATACTATTTTACATTAAAAATTAATTTGTTATAAGCCATAACCTGTAGATTGCAAGGGTTGGTTTTATCAATTATTAAACATAAATATGATGTTTTATTATTTATATATATATATATATATATATATTTCCATATTTATATATTCATACATATGTGAATGTATGTTGTGCTTTGATATAAGTAAAAAGAATCTCTGAAAAGTTATCAACTGCAAGAAATAATAAATCAATCATATTAATTAGATTTTAAAGTGATCATAATACATGAACAATGGCAAATAAAAACTCTGCAAATTTTACTACATAATTTTTAACTTAATGTAATCTTCTAGTATCAGACAAATATGTATGATAATTTTGATTTAACTAATAATATTATTTTTAAAGAAACTACTTGACTCTGGGTAAAATAGCTTTACAAAGTATGAAAAGAAAGACATTAAAATGTCTACCATCTATTTACGTACTATTTACTAAGTCTTCCCTACAAAGGTAAAGTTAAAGACACTGATTTAACCTTTGGACCCACATGATCACCATCACATTGAGCCTTGCATGTGTCTTTGATTTCTACTAAAGCTGAAGCACACCATGTCCTGGGAAAGCTCATTACACTGAGTGATGGAACATTTGTCATTTGTTTAAAACCCCAAACCTAATTTATTTCCTTGTGATTTCCATAGCTTCTTCTGAAGTCTTCATTGCACCACATATTCCAAAGGGAAGATTACATGATATTCTTGTATTTCATGAGGAAAGTGAAATTTGACTAGTTGTGCAGGGGAAATAAACTGTTATGCACCATTTAGAAAAAGAAGCACTTTGACATTTAGCTCTAGTGCATATCTTTAAGGAAGCAAAAGCATCTCTGGGTGAATGTTTCTTGGAGATAATGTGTAAGTGACTGCTGAGATTTACAGAGTTCTCACATTTGCTTCCCCCACAAGGATTCTAAATCAGATTGGTTCAGAGGAAAAGCCAGCATATCCCATTTTCCCCCCTAATATTATCACTTCTCCAGATGGCCCTCCAACATTTATTCAATTCCTTTTTCCTAGAAAGTAAAGAGGTGCCTTATTAGATATCTATGTACATCCACTGCAAATGCTGCCTTCTTGTTCTTCCTATTCTTTCTCATTTAACATAACAAATCTCTTTCATCTCCTACCAGAAAGCAAGCACAGTGATTGCCTCAAACTTTGATTTGGCAACCTGAGCAATGAGAGAGTTAATGGTGGATCTTTGAAAACAGTGACATGGGAAATTAGAGTTGGCAGGGATTTAACTCTTCAAAAACCACGCTGGAAGATGCTTAAGGGCAATGCAGTGGGTGTTTTAACTATGTTTGACATCTAATTAAGGAGGAAAAAGAAGCAGCTAAAAAATGTCTAGTTTAGTTTAGAAACAAAGTATTTATAATTGGCTACCAGACTTTTGCTTTGGCAAAACAAATGTACATGGAGAGACAGAAAGGTAATGACAGACCAATCAAATGACAAGAAAAATTGCTTGGGCCATTCCTTTTATTCCTCCTGCTGTTGTTCATTTCACAGTTTATTTTACCAAATTGCCAAGTTCTGGGCATTTCAATGGAATTGTTATGTAGCTGTAGGGTAGTTGTTTAGGTAAAAGAAAGCAAAATAATTATAATGGATACAATTGCTAAAAAGAGCTTATGAAGATAGTGTCAAATATATACACCTTGTGAATACATACAGCTAACTTCATCAGACATCTTTAAAACAGGTGTACCTGACAAAGGTTATTCTAATTAAATGCTTCCTTTTTAAAATGGAGAGCAATATGCTACCAGGTAAGTAAGATACTTGCAAAAATAAATAAATATAACTCTCAATTCTTATTTTATTTTACGATTTATTTAGTACTTGGACAAGCAACTGCAATTGTAATAGATCTTTTAAATGTATTTGATGTTTTAAACTTATTTTAAAATTATAACCTATAGCCATTCACTTCTTCAAGAAGTAGCTGCATGCAAAACTTACTTTATAAGGAATATAAACTTACACAAAGTGGACTATCAACCTGAGAATTAATTGATGACATCCTTTCAAAGAGTAAAAATAGAGAGCAACAACTGATGCAAACATAGATGCCATAAAATCCCATACCATAAACAATTTAAAGACAGCTACTAAATAGAGACACAATAGAGATTAATTAAATATTTAATGGAGTCTATATGTTTTTAATATCTTAGAAGAGTACAGTTGCAATCGCTTGCTCATGTTTAAAATGCCCTCACATTTTAATAAAGAAAATATATTTCCCAAGTAAGTATGTTTTATCTAACAAGTATTAAGTCCAAATAAACACATTTAATAGGTGTCTAATTTCTAATCCAAAGTGTGAAAAATACATCCCCCTTTCCTATTTGTGGTCCTCATTCACACCAGAGCATTCAGAGAGATCATCCCCATCATGTGAAAATTAAAGAATCTGGTTGCTGGCATAAGAGCAATATACAGTATATAAACGTCTCTGCAAGAGAGAGTCAGTAAATTTGCTTCATAGTATAGGCTAAACACAGAATATAATCGAAGCTTCTCTCTGCCCCACCCCCCTGCTCTAGATATCTGAGAATCATAAGAAAGCAACACCTTAGGGAGTAAAACTACCTGAGTTCAAACAGTTTAATCTTAAACTCCACTTTAACAATACCTCAGTTATATAAATATTTCCTTCCATTACAAGTCACCTTCATTATTTTGGAATCCAACTTAGCATTATTTCACACAAATTTATAAAAATTTATGTAAACAAATGTAGAACAACTATTTTTCTTTAAAAACCATCATTAAAAAACAGGCATGCACATTAAACTAGAACCAAATCAAGTATTAGCAACCATGAGATAAAGCTTTTTCTTTCTTTCTTAAATTTATACTTTTTTTTACAAAAGAAGTTCACACTAGTTCTACAAGTAGGAAGTAGCCTGTCTTCATTTCTTACTGAAGTATGTATGGAATTAAACAACATTATATTCCAAAGACTCTGGCTGCACACCAATTAGCCAAATACACAGTCTTTTGTACAGTCATAACACACTGTGGAAAAACTAGTCTGTTCTCTCCAGTTTATGTTCTCTTGGCAAACCATGATCTACTGCTTATGTTAAGCATCTGATTGTCAGATTCGAACAAACTGAATATTCATGATGATGATTAACCATTTAGTGTCTAAAACTAAGAAAACACAATTTGTCATAACAATTCTTATAGGTGAGGCATGCATATCTAAAAAAAGGGACCATTTCCCCCCCCAATAGTAGTTTTAGAGGTATTTTAAAAGAAGTAGGGTCAGAAAAATTAAAAGAACACATGATCACATGGACAGATCAGCATTTCCCAGGCATTCAGCTCCTCTCTGCAAATGTGATTAAATGCTCTTTGTTTGCATTTAAATTGTCATCTCAGACAGGAGACATGCTTTTATTTATTTGTTTGTTTAAAGTGCTTAAATCATCTCAGAAAGACTCAGACAGGCATCTAGGTTCCCCAGGTTAAACCAAAGGTTTTAAGGTTTGGGTTGGGAGGGAGTTCAAGAAATAAAAGTGGGGGTGGGAGGGAGAAGGTGACGGAGGGGGTATCACACAGAAAGCCAAATAAAATAAAGAAAATAAAAATAGAGACTTACCTTTGTAGGATAATTTCAACCTTGGCACATTGTTCTTCCCGTTCTGGTAGCTGGCTCTGGCGGTGAGCAGCACTCCCCAGAAGAGACAGGCGACCTCAGTGAGCCAGCCCATGCTGCAGGCGCAGGTCCTGGTGCAGCCTCGGGCTTCCCTCCTGGATTGTGCGGCCGGAGAAGTTCAAACAATCTGCAAACTGGAGGTAACAGGTGACCTGGGTCAGTTTCATTCATAAAAGCCCACGAGCAAGACTTCGCTGCAGCACTCACACCTCTTCTTCTGCAAGAGTCACTGAAGAAACTTCAAAACCTCCACCAAAAAGAAGAAGAAGAAAAATCCAAGCCAGGCACCAGATAATGAGGCACAACTGTGGTGTGGAAAGAGAGAGAGAGAGGAAAAAAATGAACCAGGGCTGCTGCAGTGGCGCTTAAGAAGCAGCTCCTTTTATCTGGGCTCCTCTGATAGCCGGTGGCAGACTCTAATCCTGCTCCCTGCTTCATTCGGCACCGCACCAGGGAAGCAGAATGAAAGGGAAACGAGAGAGAGAGAGAGAGAGAGAGAGAGAGAGAGAGAGAGAGAGAGAGAGAGAGAGAGAGAGAGAGAGAGAGAGAGAGAGAGAGAGAGAGAGAGAGAGAGGAGCCGTGAGCAGCCGGACTTTTCCTGTACACATGTAGGGAGGGATGACACAAGATCCCACAGACAGGTTTTCCCAACACTCCCTGGACCGGCTGACAATGGGAGAACAGGCGAGCTCAACCCACTCCCCTTCTTCCCTCCTGTCACACACACATGCAAAAAACATCTCCCGGAGATTACAGCCGGGAGCAGAGCCCTCCAGCGTGCGTGTGAAAGGCACGGAGCTATAAATTTACTTTCAGGGGCAAGCATTGTTTTATAGCCATTTTAGGTGCAATTTTGGTTTTTAAAAAACAACAACCTGAATTCGGCTACCTACACAACATATAACTCATGCTCATGCTACCTACATAACGTATAATTCTGCTGAACTTGTGCATTCTCCGTGTTGTGTATATGGATATGTAGAGATCTGCATATGTAGATGTGTGTGTCTGCATATGCTTCCATCAATATAACTTTAACCAGGGAAGGTTTTAAGGGCTTGTTAGCGATCCTTCCCTCCTCCCTACAAGCACACTTGGCTCAGCCTCCCCCTTCCCCGCCCCTCTGCAATCTCAGCAAAGAAATTCCTAGTAAAGCTCATTTCAACAATCAGTTCAAGACAAATATAGGTCCACGGAGAATTATAAATTACAACAGGGTATTCTCCGAAGGATACTTAGAATTTAAAAAAGAGCGAGGGTTTTCCAGCTCCTGGAATGCTCTGGCTAACATTTTTAATGCATCACATCTCATTAATTAAAGCCACTTCCAGAGTTCTGGTTTAAAGGGCAGAGGACGATGACAAAGTTCACCAAAGTCCCTGCTGAGTATCAGGGACCAACATACAGAGGATATCTCTGTGTCTTCATGAGCTGATGAGGGTTCCTAAATTTTCTGTGGACACGTGAATGTATGTATTCAGGCGGTCATACAACGTCATTAGTTCTTTCCTAAATAGGAATACTGTCTGGTCTGAGGTGTTTACGTTTCCTCTTCTACTTGTTTTTCTTTTAATTTCCCCCCAAAGCTGATATTCTTATAAGATTTTGGGGAGTGTGATATCTAAAAGCTAAGAGGACAGATGTTTCCTTCTTTCCTCTTCACTCCCCAACTCTATCTGTCCCGCACTCTCCCCTCCTCCAAGCCACACCACATGCACACTGGAAACACAGGAGAGAGGACTCTCCTTCAGTAATACAAAACTGTCCCAGCTGAAAGAAGAGGGTGGTCTCACAATTTAATACATAAACACACATTGGAAGTGGTTTAGTAGCCTCATAAAAAATGGTCTGATCATTGTCATGCAGCTTTCATTAGTTAATGTCTACAGACTAATAAAGAGCATCCTCTCTCTCTCTCTCTCTCTCTCTCTCTCTCTCTCTCTCTCTCTCTCTCTCTCTCTCTCTCTCTCTCTCCCCCTCCCTTCTTCCCTCCCTCCCTCTTTCTCCCTCTCTCTCTCTCTCTCTCTCTCTCTCTCTCTCTCTCTCTCTCTCTCTCTCTCTCTCTCTGTGTGTGTGTGTGTGTGTGTAGGTGGTTGAGGAGGAGGAAGAAATTGAAGAGCATTTGAAGGGAGGGAAATGGGGGGAGGGGATGAGGGATTCTTTTTCTACTTCACTAGTTGGATTGATTCATCAAACAGATCCATATTGTATTTGTCAGTTTCCACAAGCCTATTGATCAGTCAGTATTGTTCAGAAAATAAAATCCAAAAATAATGTTGATTTTACTGATTCCCACACTTGTTACCCTGAGCACCTTTCACGCTCCAGGCAATGGATTAAGGCTACAAATGACAAGAGGCTTGTCTGTCTTCCATGGATTACTCTCTATAGACATTCATTCTGCAGAGGAATTCATGCCACTTTGGCAGAACGGGACTAATGAATTATCCTATTGAAATCTCACAAGTAATCAGTCTAAATACTTTAAATGGTTATGCCATTTTCATTAATATATATTTTAAATGTTTCAAAAATAGTCTTTCTCTAGCTCTTGTTACTTAGAGTAGAAGAGCAAGTTTATATTTGTCAAAACTTAACAGGATAAGCAAATTTAGAAATGTATCCATTTCACTAGTATAGAGACTAATCCTGACAAATAAAAGGTTGTAGGTAAAATTCAGTTAATAGAGGGTCAAAATTGATTCCATGTTGAAGAAAGACATTCAATCTGGATTTTGAACCACAAAATCAGGTCAGTCTTATTTCATTTTATAAAACAAATAATTGAAACTAATGTTAAAGCTTGGAATTTGGTAACACAGACTAATAATAATAATAATAATAATAATAAAACTTTGATATGATTACTTATATTTGACATTTGTCCTACTCTTCATTTTTATGATCCTTACATCCTTTCAGATGTTTGAATGTTTAATAAATTCACATTAACATTTACTTATCTGTATAATTTTTAATTAAAATAAAAAAATCATAACTTCTTTAGGTAAGCATGACTGTCCTAGAATGATTAAATTATAAATTAGTAGAAAAGTATAAGAGTGTCTAGAGGTTTTTATGGTGATTTAAAAAAAGAAAAGAAAAATACAAACTACATGACTATAAAATACTTAACAAAAAGTATTAGGAATAGTATGTGTTTACCTCTTTCAGTCTTTTGACTTTGGTCAGAGTTAAATAAAGTCACTCTTATTTTCAACTCTTATTTATTTATTTATTTTCTATAGCACCAATAGGTAAGGGATAATCAAGTTTAAACCTATTTCTGAACAGAGAGTGGTGGACCTGGGTGGGTGTTTATCAGAACTTACAAAATTTGGATGCACGTGTGGCGTGGAGATTTTGATTCACCCTTCTCCCCACTCGACCCCTCCTCTGTGAATCTGTGGCCTAAGCCTTGCCATGATCCAGCCTGCTCAATTTGCCATCTGAGCTACTGATTTTGCAGGATTTACTTCTTTATAAAAGTCAAAAATATATAAATTGACCTCTTAATGTTGAATTTTACTTAAAGGGAAAATGTTATTTTGTTTGTTTCTCAAAGCAATCTCTCGATTTTTTTTAAATTACATTATAACACACAATCTACATCAGGTGATATAATTAAGTATATTTGCAACTGCATTTCTAATATCTCCTAAAGTGTCAAGTTTTCAGATATGATTAATTCCTATGCCAGAGTCAAATTTCAGCAGGTACTTAATATGATGATCATGCTGTTGTGTACATTTCTGTCAAATTAATCCATGGTTTTTAACTCACCCCATATTGAAATGAATTACACACACAGCAGTTTTCTGTGTGGTTTGCTTGATTTCCTAGAGACATAACACTTCATTTTCACAACAGGTTAGTTAACTCTTGTATTTCAATTAAAAAAAACAAAAACTGTATAGTCAGAGAAGATATATATTGAAGCATTTCTCCATTGTCAATGTATTTCTGATCTTTTGATGAATTACATAAAACCAATGTGTATATACTACCTTTAAAGGTTCACTCTCTAATTTCTCTTTGTTACAAAACAAATTGGGATAACAATCATTTCAATTTAAGAGCTGAAATTGTTTTTTCTAATTTGTGAGGTGCTCTTCCAAGTATTTCCCCATGTTACAGATACTCGGAATCTTTCTGTGAATGGTAGGTGAAAAGATTTGCTATATTTGTGTATAAAAGAATGTAGGGAAATATGTATAGTTTACCTGTATCGAAAAGGTTTAGTGGATTAAATGTACCTAAAGTTCTGGCGCACTTTATTGAACACCCTTGTCTCTCCCTGTAACCCCACTCCATCCCCGTTTTATTGTGGTCAGATACAGTAACACCCCCATTGCCTGTGCCACTGCTAGAGGTAGGTGAGCTCTTTAAGATAAATTACTGACTTAAGATTTACAAAATGAGTTGGCTTTTCAGTTTTTCAAAAAACAACACCGGTGGGGGGGGGGGGGATACGAAAAATAAACAAAACAAACAAAAAAATATATCAGTAATCTCTCTAAGATGTTCCGTTGAGTTATGTAAAAAAGACAAAACTATATTCCTTTTTACCTAACATCTGTTATTTCCTTTTTCTTCTTCTTCAAGTGAGTGCTTCATTAGTATATGAGGAAGACTTATGATGAACAGAATTAAAGCAAATGTCAAACACTTGCACTTGCTCTGATATCTCGCGCCGGAAATTCATTTTTAATGAGGGTTTTCCAGTACCGGGGTATCTGAACCTTTTTTCTTTTAAAAAAGGATTGTGTGGGTGAAAACATTCTTTGGAAGATTAGAAGACATCCTATTAATTGGGAAAGTGAAATAGTTGATGTATTATTCGTTCCAGCCAAAATTGATAGCTATTTAAGATCTACTACAGTAGTCACTGAAAACTGGGGGTTGGCAGGTCAAAAGTAATATTTAAGAAATTGTTAAACTTTTCATAATCTGACTCTTGTGAATGCTTTTTGTATAAGCAACATGTGAAAGCATAAGCTGAGAGGAGGAATTGGTAAAAGACAAAGGGAATTCAATCCGGGGAAGCGTCCACGCCTCCCTTTCCCTCCCCCCACCCTATGAATACAGTTTTCAGTAAACCAAGCTTGTTCCTATAGACTGAATTTGTAAGAGTTTGAAAAAAAACAGTTGTGTGTTTTCTCTTGTGACATCAATGTTCATGACACTTCAAGGTAAGTAGGTACTTAAGATAAAATACTCCTTGTTTTTCAAATGAAGTAATAAATGTTAAAGCAATGTAGAAGAGCAGGCACTAACTGGCCAGCCACATTATTTGTGCCTATAGAGTTTAAGAGAAACTTAAACACTTAAAGAGTTTCAAAAATTATAGGGGGAGTTCTTTAGTGGTGAGGTGAGATGAGGTGGTAGCTTCCCTTACCTTGAAAACATGGTTTGCGGGGCTAGTAGGTAAGTTTTATTAGGGTACTAAGTTTGAGTGGGGGATGGGTGAGAAGAAAAAAAAAAAAGGGATGCATAAAATTGTGTTTATAGTTAGTATCCATGTTGGCAAAAGTGGCCAAAATCCAGTTATAGGAACATGCTTTATCATTTCTTTTAATAACTATTTTTGACAGCTTAAATCAATCATATTTTTAACATTTCAAAATGTTTTAAATATGGGGATTTTCCTTTTCCTTTTCCATCTATTTAAAGAGCGAGTTATCACTTACAGCTTCTTTATTAGGTTATCTGATAAGTGAATGGGGTGTTTCTGAATATTAACATATGGAAATAATAAGACACCGAACTTACTAAAATACCTGTTTTTCTTTTTTTATTTAAGTGGGAGTGTCTACCTCAACTCAAATGGAAAAAGAAAGTTTTTTGCGGAAGACAAAAATCCCATTGTTAATACAGGCCAGGCAGTGAGGAGGAACAAATGAGGCATCCGTGGAATACAAATGAAATGAGCAGGTTGGCTGTTGAGTGTTTCAGGATATGAAGTTATAAGTTAC
Organism: Pipistrellus kuhlii; assembly: GCF_014108245.1. Classification (NCBI taxonomy): domain Eukaryota; kingdom Metazoa; phylum Chordata; class Mammalia; order Chiroptera; family Vespertilionidae; genus Pipistrellus; species Pipistrellus kuhlii. The sequence goes on along the minus strand of NW_023425405.1, from coordinate 44,112,215 downwards.
TTGCCTTCAGTAAAGGTATATCACACACCTTCTCACTGAATAAATAATTAAGCAGATCTGTACTATATAAACAAAGTGAAGACATTAGTAAGTATTGTTTAAAGGATTACTTTACATCCCACTCAGGCAAAGCAGATGCATGTAATTTCCCTTTAGTACCCCCTAAAAAGAATGTTGCACCTCAACTGTAAATTTAATAAAATCTCTATTATCAAAAAGCAACCTTTTTCTTAAAAAAAAAAAGTTTGTAAAGAATTTGAAATGATAACAATAGGGAACAGAAATGCTGAAACCTAGAATTAAAGCTCTTTAAGAGGATTTATTATAATGGTAACACCAGCTATTTGGTGGATGGTGACTCAAAAAACATAGTGCATTCTGCTTTTTAAGGGCACAGTTATCTCCAGATTTCAAAATTAAGAAAAACAAAAGAGACTTAAATTACATATTTTTTTTCATATTCTGTATGGTCTCAGGTTTTAAATATTATTTGAGCCCCCATTTTTCCTTTTGTGGCTGGGGGCGGGGTTAGAATTTTATGCCAGGTTTCATTTCACCACTTTGGCTACAGGAGCAGCTGTCATCTTATGGGAATGACTAGGAAATGGTTTGTTTATTAGTTAACAATTTTTTTTCCATTAACAAATGATTTAGGAAGAAAATTTAAGACTTTGTTGTTATTCCTCAGAGCATATCCATAGAATTAATCTCTTTGGAAGTCAATCAACATAAATTCATTTTCTCATTCCTGCTATATTCATGAGAAAGAAAAAACAAAACAAAAAAACAAAACAAAAACAAAACAAAACCCAGCATCCAATATGTCTAGCCTTGAATCTTCTTAAATTACAGATCCAAGGTGAAAATGGTGTGACTTAAAAGTTTTTTAAAAGTTGCTGTTTTTTAAAAGTTGCTAAATGACTTTAATAACTTGAAGCACTTAAAGACCCCCAAATATCTAACACCTTTTGAGTCATTAAAACAAATTCTCACTCTAACAAATTGTGTTCTCACACAATTTATAACTCTATTATCTCAATTAAAGAGCTTTACCAATAAACTGTAACAACTCTAATGCCGATTATACATAAGAAAAACACTTGTTAATTTTTAACTGCAATTTTAAATAAAAAGTGTATTTCTCATCGTGTATCTTTATAGAAATGACATTTGCTTTTTAAAAAATAGAATCAGATAGTTTGGTGGTGTTATTTGGACAACCTATATAATAAAAGCCTAATATGCAAATTGACCAAAAAGCAGAATGACCAGTGTGTTCACTATGACACACACTGACCACTGGGGGGGCGGGGCAGATGCTCAATGCAGGAGCAGCCCCCAGCCTGTAGACCCCAGGCTAACCAAGGAGGGTGCCAGTGGGGGCCCCTCGGATTGCCCCGCCATCACCCCACAGAGAGAGGCAACCAGCACAGGCAGAGGGGGGCAAGGTCTGCAAGCAGGTGGTGACAGGCTGGCCAAGGCAGGTGCCAGTACAGGCCCCCAATTGCCCTGCTGGTCACTCCACAGATTGGCCTTGATCGCCAGCCAGGCCTGTGCAATACGCCTCTAGTATGAAATAATTACAAAAGATTACATGAGCTGTGAAGACTAATGCAATCCTGTTAAACAAAAATAAAGATACATAGAGAAATAAGAAAACTAAATTTGGATGAATCAAGTTAAAAATGGCAATCTATTTCTTGGGCTGTAACACAAGTCTGTAGGTGCTTGTCACTGTGTGTAACATAATTTGGTCCCAGAGGTGTAATTTTAAATATATTCTGTTTCTTACTTTCAAACCCAGTCACCTTTGAAAATATTTTGCTTATTTCCTGGATCGTTTCTTTTATAGTTACCCATTCAACAAAATACTGGGAAAATGTTTGAGAATTGCCTAGGTGCCAAACATTGTGGCTTGTGAAACAAATTACACGTTTTTTAGGCTAATGATAAATACTCCTGGTAACTAATGCCAATTTAGCCTTGCTTTTTAACTTTCTACCGCAAGCCGTAATACCATAAAACCACTGATAAATCTGTTTGTACCTATTTTGGAATATAGTACATTACTTATTTGTTTTATAAAAAATACATTTCTCCTGCTTTTTTCTTTCCAACAAAGCCTGTATCTGTTTTCATTCCTTCTACTAATATCTTCCACTAATATTGTGGAAGACTCTAGCTGATGACAGATTGTCTACATATTTTGTTGGATTACTCATGATTATAGACTATTGTATTCCACTAAAGTTAATCTGCCTATATCAGGATTTTGCTTTAGGGATTCAGGATATAAGATTGCTTACAGAAAAACACCAAAACCCTTGCATAATTTTAAAGAATGTTTTGTGAATATTCTGGGAGCTCTTTCCCTTATAATAATTCTATGGTGCTGTGTGCATATATCTATTATTTGCTTTATATAATGTTTACTCAATAGACTCTAATCTCAAAGAGAACAGACACCTTTTTCTCACTATTTTAAGTTCTCAGCATGACATTTGTCACAGAATAAAATTTAACCTATCGATATTAATGGTTGAATTAATTAATTATAGAAGCAGGGAAAATATATGCTAGATATTTAAAATATTAGTCCATGAATCTCACAATTTTATTTTTTTATTTTTATAAATTTTATTGATTTTTTACAGAGAGGAAGGGAGAGAAATAGAAATATCGATGAGAGAGAGTCATCGATCAGCTGCCTCCTGCACGCCCCCCACTGGGGATGTGCCAGCAACCAAGGTACATGCCCTTGAATGGAATCGAACCTGGGACCCTTCAGTCCCCAGGCTGATACTCTATCCACTGAGCCAAACCGGTTTTGGCTGAATCTCACAATTTTAATAGTTTGGTAGCAATAATTTCTTTACAGATAAAATTGCACTAGTTTTCTAGGCTCTCCTATTAAGCATGCTTTGTGGAGTATAGATATAACTGTTAGGACTGTAGGCCAATACAATCCTTAACGGCCATTTGTAAGCTTCCTGCCACAGGAGAACAAAAGACCAGCAAAAACTCACTGGACACCAGGAGTCAGACTATACAAGGAAAGGAATGGAAACTGTCCTGAAGGCACCTGATCACACACCTGCATTCCATCCTGTTTCTAAGCTCAGCCCCTAGACCCACTGGCCACCAAAGGTTCCTGCCAGTGACTGCCTATGAGAATGAAACTCTAGCTCCCGAGAGCTGTCATCATCAACCCAATGTCCTAGTGGCTCCCTGCTGTGCCGCCCATCCCTTTGGATATCCCGTCCCACACCCCTTTCCCAAATAAATTCAATTTTCTTTAATCACCTTCTGAGATGCACCTACCCACATGCACCATCTACCCTAAAACTATTCACTTTTCACTTCCTACACTCTCACAATGTCTCTTGTCCTGGCTCCTGTCAGGGTGTGGACCTAACAGTAGCATGGGAGAGAGTTCCCATCTGATCATTTTATAATGAACCAAATAAACCTGATGAACAAAGTAGATCCAGAGACAAAGAAGGCTGGGTAGGGAAAGATTAACAGGGAAATTTATACCTATATGCAAAGCCTCTGGACACAGCAATAGTGTGTGAAGGCCTGCAAGGAGCAGGTATGGGGTAGGGGGGCTCAATGGGGAAAAAAGGAGGATCTCTGTAGTATTTTTAACAACAAAGATAAGTTAAAAAATAAAAATAAAAGAATAAAATGCTGTGAAAGTAAGCATATTGAAATAAAATATTTGTCTCTTCTTCAAAGCATAAAAAAATATTATTTTGTTATTTTTATCCAGTTATGTATTTTTTTTTTACATTAATGAGTTCTCTTCAGATTTTCTATACTCTCTAAACTATTACAGTAATGTTGCTAATGTAGCTGTTAATCAGAATAAGCATTATACAGGGCTTCCAAATAGCAACAAGTTCTTTTTTTTTATTTTAAAAATTAGAATGGCGGTTATAAAACTCCCAGAAATCAATCCACTACAATTGAGAATATTTATATATTATATGAGACAGAACACCTGGGTTTAAATCACATATTCCTACTTCATAGCAATATAATTGAAATGTTAGTGTCTTGGTCTAGAAATAAAATTGATTATCTACCCTTCCAAAAAGCTGCTATCATATCTGACAGTGCCCAACACAAGGGCATCCTGGGTGCAAGTGTTCCCAGGCAGAGTTTCCACCTCCACACACTATGGAGTTGGACTCTCCAGGCAAAGGTTTGGTCAGGCATCTGGACATCAGAATTGAATATGTGGAGGGGTTGGAAGGGTGTCATGTAGATATTGTTGGATAAAAAAAACCAAAAAAACAAACAAAAAAAAAACAATCCAACAAGGGTGATACTAAAATGTTCTTTTGGAGAAAGAAAAGATAAGCACTTGAGAATCACTGTAGTAGGCATATAGATGTTAGGTGGAAAAGAAGAAAGGAGGATCTGGGCTGCTATTCATTTTATAGGTTGAAATGTTAACCTTTAAGTATTACAGGTTAGATTTTAATTGCAGCGAAGTTACATATGGAATGGGGTGAGTTTGTTCCTGAAGAATATCTAAGTTAAAAATAGAGAAAGCAGTGGTGAGCAGAGAAACCATGGCTTCTCCTGAGACAAAGGAGCATGACATTGCCTTGGCTAATAGCCCTGTGACTGTGGGCAGCTCCCAATTAAAGGAGAGCAGCATTCCACTTCTTAACAAATTGCTGGTGATTCACTGGGCCAGATGTGGATTAGAAATCCCCCATTTTCACAGCCCATACCGCATAGAAAGAAAGGTACCTTTTATGGTAAATCAAGCCTTCAATTAGTAGAGGACTCATTACCAGCACTAAATCCTCTACATGCAAGGGGGTTTTAATAACCTAGGTTGCAATCTTCATGAGTTAGTATTTATGATTCAGAGCAAATTATTTTCCCAGATAAATGTTATACTTAACTTTAGGAAGTGGAGAGGTTTAGGTCAACAGGTGAAACACCTGCATAACTATTATGGGAATATCTCCTGCTACTATTTATATTTTAAGTCATTATGTCTCAGAGGTCAACAGCACTCTTTGGTATTTCAACTGTTCAACAAGTTTCGTTTCATGCTGCTTTCAGAACACTGGGGAATCTTGATTGGCTGGTAAATAAGTTAATTTTCCATCCTCATGGAATGTTTTGCTATAATAATTTCAACAGGAACAATTCCTCTTTACCTTCGTTACCACTGAACATTTTCTCAAATTTACAAATGGATTCCCACAAAAATATCACTAAAGAGTCACAAAATTCATTTTAAATATCTTGATTTACAAAATAAGTCAATTTTCTTATTTATTTCTCCATAATAATTGCTAGAAGTTAAAACATAATGGAGTATGGAAACAATTGCCACAAGCTGAATGGAATGACAGTTTCTGTTTTTGCATAAGTATTGATCAGTCTGTGGAAAAACTTTCTAGCTTTCCTGGCAATAAGTAGTGGGATATGTTCGATATGTTATGTAGGTTTTAAAGAAAGAATTACGTTTTACAAACCTATAAGAAATTTTAAATGTTCATCATGTTGTACTCCCTCAAAAAGTCTGTGTTTTAAATGTATTTAGCAGCACTTTCAAGCATGAATTCAATACATGTGGAAAGCCACTTAGTCTCCCACTAAATTGGGTCTATCAGAAAGTGGTTCAGATGTCACTAATTATTTTATAGGAATAATCATGTTGTAGCTTTAAACAAACTTAAGCTTCAGTGTACTTTAAGACCGGAGTGCCAGGGTGAAAATAGAGACCCTGCTGCTGAAATAGAGAAGATTGAGTTTCATTTAATGAGATGCAGGATGTGGCACTTCAGCTATCTAACAGTGGTGGGCTGTTTGCCACCCCGGCAGCTAGATCAGATTTCCCTTGCCTCATACAATTTCAGAATAATTTCATAAAAATTACATGATTGGCACTAAAGCTTTCTTCTCATTCTGATTTATTTAAATGTTAATGTCTCTACAACACATTTATACTTTTAAAGGGTTGGAAAAGAAATAGAAATAACCCAGCAATCTTATTTTGGTGAATTTCAAAGAGTTTAGTTGATTGTACAAAGGAGAGTGACCTTTACTCTAAAGGTTTTCCCTAATTGCTGTAACTTTTTTATTTCTTGTGATTTCATTAAGCGGACTTTGTGATACTTTCCACACTTCTTTCTCTCATTTGCAAAAATGAGTGATTGAATATTGTACAAAAGTGAGTAATATGTCTTTTTTCTATGGACATATTATAGCAAATATAATAATATGTAAATATTGCTTCTGTAGTTCATTCTATCTCTAATTGGGTTATTTCTGCTTTATATTTAATTCTCTACAAAGTTTTGCAAAATAATTTGCCCTAACTGTAGTCACTCTGACACTAAAGCTATACCTTTACACTTATGCATTGTGTTTGGGGCATGATATATGTATTCATTCTGTTCGACAGACGAACATGTCTGTCTTTATCTGTGCTTTAATTACAGGGTATCTTCAATGGTGAGGCTCCTGTGGACTGCTTCCTGTGAAGTTCCTAGTGCAATTCCTTTCACACAATGGGTCCTCAATAAAGGTACATGAATGACTTCCTGACTATTGTGATGGCTCCTGGGAGATGCAGGATGGGCAGCAAGACACAAAGCTGGCTGTCAAAACCATTATATTCGGGTGACCAGCAAAAACAAGAGAGAATGAAAACTGATGGTTTTCTAAAGAACTCTGCCCATTCTGTCAAAAACCTAGTGAAAGAATTTCACATGTTCCTCCATCAGTGGAGCTTGGTTTGCAAAACAAATCACAATTAAAAAACTTGATAAATGACCATTTGCTTATTGGTTTAAAAACGCTATGTTTTGAAAATTATATTTAATTGAAGACATTATGATATCCTAGTTTGGAGTATTTTGTAGGGTGATGAAATACCCTTAAATAATAGAATTTCATTAGGTATAGGTTTGACATAAATGGCTTTCGGTTGCCCAGTTCTCTGACCCATAAGCTAAATATCAGGTGTTACAACATTTAAGAGCTAAGTCTTCTTCCTGTGTAAGTAGGTGTGGGGAAAATGTGTCACCTTTTTCTGAGGATGTTGGTGGGGCTGTGGGTAGAGAGGCGGGTTGCCCTTCAAATGTTCTCTACGGGAGTACTGCCAGGAGAGAATAAGGCTTTATATGTAACGAGGACCTTAAAACAGTGAGAAAATAAATGGATATTTTGAAGTTAAGTCAATACTTTTCCTGCCAAGATTATAAAGCATTTAGTTTTATGTATTTTATAAATGCCCACATAAATGAATTCCACAAGCATTTCCTGGATTTCTGTGTCTGGCATTGTGTTAAAACTGAGAGTGCAAAGAAAGACACGTGAGCCCATTCCCTCCCATCAACGATTTGCAATTGAGTTGGAGAGCAAATGTAAAACTAGCCTTTTACACGTATATACCAACAATCTTCTAGATGCCATTAAATTATAGACTTTAAAACATAGACAAAATATAATTACTCTGTTTTCTTAAAGTATTTGACTAGGCTGGAAGTAGTTTTCAACAATGTGTATTATTTTTCTTCTTGAATGATACAAACCCCTGTATGATTTCTGGCATCTCATGTAAAATTGGAACAGTTGACTTGGGCCCACTTCCTTATTCTGAAGAATTATTCTCAGATTTCAGTCTAGGAAGAAGTGATAAAGTCTATTCTCAGAAATCAGATGCTTAGGATATAGAAAACTCTGCTTACTGCATTGTATACGGGTATAAATGTAAATACTATCACCTGAATTCCATTATAAGAAATGGATACTATGTATATATGTACATTTAATGCTTTAAAATAATGTTCAACCTCTAAATAACGTGTTGTTTTACAACTAATGGGCTAGTGGCTTATACATCTTGATTCAATTTGAAATATCAAGAAATTTATTTTGTAGCAACTAATATTTGCATTTTAAATTTATTTTTCTTTTGAGCATTTTATTTTAAGTCTACTGGAGAGAAATGTCACTTTTTGTGTGTTTGGGTTTTTTTGTTTTGTTTTGTTTTGTTTTTTACAAATACCTGAAATGAATTGTAATGAAATTGCAAAGCAGAGTTGAACATTCTATAACAGTTTATCATTGATTCTTTTTTATATTCCTCAGTGGTCCAAGTATTGTAGAAATGACAACAAAAATATTTCATTCAGTATTATTAGGAGGATGTGGTATGCATTTGTGTGTATGTGCAGCCTCAGCTGTGATTAAAATACATGAATTACATTTTTAAATATAAGTAGATAGTACAGTGTGAGGAGAGAAACCTAACCTGAATCCTATGTCCAGCCTGTGTATTAACTAGTTTATGTTATATTTGATAATTAATTTGGAGCAGGGAGGGAGGCATAAGTTAGATGGACTAGTTATATTCCACCTTTGGTTCTTTCTAGTACCTAATATACTATTTTTAAAAGTCAATTTCCAAATCATTGTGTGGCATTTATTATTTGAAATATTAACAATATTCAATTATTTTTGTTAGAAATAAGAATGTAACTTACTCCATGTAAAATTGTAATTTCAATTGTGGAATAAAATGTAAAAATATATTATGCTAGATGCCCTGTGCATGAATTCGTGCACTGGTAGATTCCTTTGGCCTGGCCTGTGCCTCTTGCATTCCGGGACTCCTTGAGAGATGTCAGAGAGCCAGTTTCTGCCAATTCCCACAGATCAGGCTGAGGAACCCCACCAGTCGATGAATCCATGCACTGGGCCTCTAGTGTGCATATAAGATTTTTGGTTAATCTCTTCCTTCTCTCTCCCCTACTCCCTTCCCTCTGAGATTCATCAGTCTGTTCCATGTTTCCATGCCTGTGGTTTCTGCTTCTGCATTGAGCATCCACCCTCTGGTGGTCAGTGCACATCATAGCTACCTGCCAGTCAGCCGGTCACTTAGGCTTTTATGTATATTGATAATACTCTCACATTAAAACGTTTGAAATATCTATGATTGCCACAATATCAGCATATTAATTTATTAAATAAAATGTATTTATAATATTTCTCTTATAGTTTCTGAAGTAGCAATTTGGGATTAAAAATCTAATGACATGGTTCTCATATTAAATGTAGTTGACATGATGCTGAATAATTTGGCTGAAATTAAGGTTTCTAAAGAGTGTTTACTATTCTTATCATTTGGGGAAGAAAAGTTAAATTTCTTCCTCTGAGAAGGTTAATTGAGACCATAGTACTTATGTTCATTTACAGTGGTCACCTTTGTTTACATTGAAATATGTATTTGATAAATAGGAAAACAAATAATTTTAATTTTTTGATTCATCTTATTTTAATTGATATTTAGAAATTATTTCAAGATACTAAACTACTTGATATTAGAAAGAAAAAAAAATAATAAGATGTATTCTTGCCCTTGAGGAGGTCCCAATCTAGTAAGTTACGGAAAAAGAAAACTCAGCACAGTATGCTAATTGCTAAGATAGCACAAATGATAGGCATTTAGAGGCTTCCCGTGGGAGATGGTGCCCAAACTGGGACTTAAGTGATGAGTAAGAGCAGGTGAAGAAAGATGAGGAGGTCTGGCCAGGGCTTTACCCAAAGTACAAAGCCACAAGACAGGAGAGCATGTGTGAGTGCAGGAAATGGGAGCAATTTTGCTATTAACAGGGCCCAAATTGCAAAGAGGAGAGGAAGGAGAAACCAGCAAGGGCCAATTCAAAAAGTGTCTATATAATCATGCTTGTAATTCTAATATGGGTGGTGAAAGACCACAGAAGGACTTTAAAGAGGAGAACACCATAAACAGATTTTTAGATAAATGAGTCAGGTTGCGGAGAAAGGGATATAATTACTAACCAGCATGAAGATAGAAATGCCAGGTAGGTTTCTATTGTAACATTCTAGACCAGAAGTGACAAGGCACAGGAACAGGAAAGTAGATTATGAAAAGGAGAGATAAATCACATGAAGGAAATAGGAGGCATCCTAGTCCTGATGAAAGGTTTGATAAAAAGAAGGATGGGTAAGTGGGTTTTTACATGTACCCCACTGTTATTACAATATGGTAAATTTTGTTTTATAAATAGCATAACCATTTACAATAATTCCTATGTTTGTGACTGGAGCCATTAACTGATTCTAGCAATAGAAGAGAAGCAGGTATTTCTGAAGAAAGAGAAGGGAGTTCAGCTGAGAACTTGTTGGTTTTGATACAATGACTCAGTGTACATTAGATTATACAAAAGGAGTTTGGTAAATTAGTTTCAAGCTCAAATTCTGGAGACAAGATTGGGATATATGTGGGAGTTCAATTCAAAGCAGAGAGAAAATAATAAAACAAAGCAGGCTGAGGACAGAATTCTTGATGGCAGCAAGGGGCAAGAGGACCCTCCAAAGAGAATGAGACAAATAATTAAGGAAGTACTAGAAAGCAAGCATTGTCAAGGGGACTCAGGTAAAAGCTTTAGGAAGGTCAGCCAAATGTGGGAGAGGAATTGTGGAGGCGGGCAATGCAGATTCTGATTGAAGCTGTGGGATGAAAATTCATCTCTGCACTGTGCAAGGACTGATTGGGCAGTGGGAACAGAAGCCAAATCACAGTGGGTTTTGGGAAGACCAACTACAAGAGAAATAATTAATAATTAAATTATCTTTGGCTAATCAGCTTTCTCTCTGTCTCAAATATGAAATGAAATTAAATTTTTTTAACCATAATAGAATTTTAAATTTACAATGAAAATGGACACTTCTACTGTGAACGTGGAAATTGTTTAGAACATGTAACAGTTTTAATTTATCAGCACATGGGGAAAAATAATTCTCTTTTCTTGCAAATGATTTGATTTATTTCTCCATTTGCCTTCAAGTTGTTTTTCAGGATCCTCATGGAAATAGATTCATGGATCACAATGTAATATGACACCCTTAGCTTTTAATGTAAGTTGATATAACAAATGATCTTATGAAGAACACTCAAATGTCTGCAAAACCACTATTCATTATAGTAGTCAACATCTCAAATAATGATACACATGATAAAACCCTCCCAGAATGTAGTGCCAGGAAAAGGTTTTTTTCTCTAATGAAGAAATGATATACTTCTTTTTTTATCAGTCAACAGGAATGTTTTTCCCTTTAACTTTGGCTGATGGGAAGTTTAAAATGGAATTTAATGCTCACACGAAGAAACCAGCTTTTCCTAGTTTCCTAGTTGATTTCTGGAGAGTATCTTTTCCTTTCCTTTATGAGTTTTCTCATTCCATGCTATTTCAATCATATTTATATGTCTACCTATAGGTCTATATACTAATGTCCTCTTCAAAGTCTATCAGAATAAGAAGTGAAAGTAACAATAACAATAAAACTGATAATAATAATATTTGGTGAGCCTTTTATTTCACTTTTTCTTCCTTTCTTTTGAAAGTCCCTTTTTTCCTTTCACACAAATCCATGCATGTATTGTTTGATAAACACATACTTTTGGTATTATTTTAATTTAAAATGTTCTATAAATTTTTCCTTTATCAATAATTTTCTTTTTTCATACATATAGTTCTAAGGAAAGAGATAAAATAGAATTTATTTACGGCTTAAAACACATTAACTATTAATTTATTATGCTCATATTTACTGTTTAATTATATAATTCCAATTAATGTAAATATCAGTGATGGTTTTTTTCTTCTTAGATTTAGCTACACTTAGAATGTTTTGAGTTTGTAACCCAGTTCAAACTGACATTTTGACATTATCTTCCAACAGCAAACATATTTTTAATGTGTGCTGTACTTATACCTCATTTTTCTCAAACATAATTTTCTAAGAACAGTATGAAGAGTAGGAAGTGCAAATAAAAGAATAGGAATACTATTCAAAGTTATGGAAAACTTGCAGTTTGCATATAGATATGAGCATTTTAGAAGGGGGTTTGACATAAAAACTAGCAAAAGTTGCTTCTTTTTACAAGAAATCCCAAAATATTCTAATTAGTTCTTCATGACTCATCTCAAATATCATCTTCTTTTTGAACCATTTCCTAAAACTCTAGACTGCTGTCTGTACCTATTTTAAAAATCAGCTTCCTTTCAGTTTGACAGGGTAGAAATATACTCTTTTTTTTTTTTTTTGCAAATGAACAAAGGAGTAAGCATACACTAGGTACTCAATAAAGGTTTCTTTAAAAGGCGAAATGGATGAAGGAATGAAGAAATATTCAAATGAAAACTGCAGAATAATGGGGATAATAAGGGGCTGGACTGGATTTTAATTAAGTTATTTTCTGGAAGCATTTGAAATGCTTTACATTCAAGACGATTGTCACATTTCTACAGATGGCATGAAATGGCAAGCATAAGAGTCCTAGGGAGAATTTCAAAACTTGGGAAATAAATCTGAGTTCTATTAAGCCAACACTAAATCACAGTCGTGCTCTGAAGCAGTGATGTAACATCACCTGTAAAATATCACAGGACTCCCTGGAACAGAAAGTTTAAACCAACCTGCCTGCAAGCATTAGCTAGTGAGCATAAAAGTGTGGCTGTTCTACCCATGGAGGCACCGAGGAAAAAGACCCAAAACCAGCATGTGGCAGCGCATAGCACTGCGATCTCCCCTGGCAGTTTGTCTTCTGAAAAGGGGCGGTGGTCCCTTTGTGGTCGCATCAGGCTCTGCCCTCAGCATGATGCCCTTCAACATCCAAGAGTATATGTTACTGCCTTCCTCTTTTCTGGCTCCAAGAAGTCTGCTTCTAGAGAGAGGATGTGATTGTCATAAAAATACAAGCGAGCATTCTGGGGTTTGTGACATTTACGTTTCTCATTGTACTTTAAAAATAAATAAGCTGCTTGATTACACAGTGATGACACACATTCATTTTTATTGCCCACAGTAAGCCAGATGCTAGACACTCCTGCATATGATAACTTTAATCATCACAACAGTATCCTGCGATACAAGATTACCCAACCACCCCTCCCTCCCTGCCCCCGCCATTTTACAGATGACCAAACTGAATCCTGGGAAAATTAAGTAATTTTACATCTGACGACACAGCTCACATTGCATTTGAAAACTCTTCCTCTATATAGTTACAATCCAACTGCACTAATATTGGTATATCCTGTCAGATAACATGATTACAATATTAGCTATAGAAAGCACTTTTGTTATTTAAAATTCAATTGCATTATGAAACTAGAAAAAACATGCTACCAGCATTGCCTTTCCTTCAAGTACATTTATAAAAATGATAGCTTCTCGGCCCTGGCTGGTAGGCTCAGTTGATTAGTTCATTATCTCATACACCAAAAGATTGTGGGTTCAATCCCTGATTGGAAACCAATCAATGTTTCTCTCTCACATCAATCTTTCTCTCTTCTCCTTCGCCCCCTCTCTAAAATCAATAAACACATATCCTCTGGTGAGGATTAAAAAATGATAGCATCTTATACTCACAAAACTGCATGATAATGAGAGAATATCTTATCCCAGCTTTTTGCACATAAGGGAATAGCTGAATTGTATGAAAGTCAGCTTCTTATCTTGGAAGAGTTCCTTTAAGCTCTGCACACTCAGACTTTACTAATCAAAGGCCAAGTGTTAGTAAAGTCTGAGTGTGCAGAGCTTAAAGGAACTCTTCCAAGATAAGAAGCTGACTTTCATACAATTTGCCTGGCCTGCTCTTCCCCAAATAGCTGCGATGTCTTTCCCTCAGCTCCTTCATGGATTCACTCCAAAGTCTCATTCGCAAGGAGGTTTCGTTCTCTCTGACCAACCAACTTAAACCTGTAACCTTTATTTCTATTCTCTATGATCTATTTTTTCTTCAGAGCCCTATTACCATCTGACATGTGCATTTTACTTATGTGGATTCTGTTTTTTCTCCCCCCTTTAGAAAGCATTCCTAGTGGCTGGTCTGATTTATTCTATACCCCAAGTACCTGGTGTTACTAAAAATGGATTAAATTAATTTATTTTTAACACATTCAGAAGAATAGATATGAAAAACTAATTGATTCATTTTTCATTCACTCTGAAAAACATAATTTTTCTATGCTATACAGAAAACATACAATCATTTACAGTACAGCTCAGACAAAACTGTAGTGTCAGTTTAAAAGTATATTATTACTATGTAGAACTTTCAGTTGAATTATTAAACACTAATGCACTTGAACAAATACTTACTGATGATGATCCTTCTAGTCCTCTATTTAAAAGTAACTCCTCTGGTAGTGAAAAATAACCTATCCTCAAATTATCTTATAAGATATAAGCGCATTTGGAAAATAAGTTCTTTGTGTTAAGGTATTAAGAAACTCCGGCAAATATATTTTAAAAGCAAATTTTCAAGATCTGACTCTTTTTCAAGTATAAATTTATACTGATAGTTTTGGTCAGATTTAAACAGCATGCCGAAGACTCAACTCAAGTTATGCCACTGAGACTAAGAGAGAAACCTTGTACAGTCACTGCCTGAGTCATGTAAGGCAGAATGACAGATGGACGATGACATACACGATGACATGGCAGTCTTTGGCTTTGGACAGAGGTCCATAAATATTTTGCACATGCTTGGAATACATGGACATCCAGTTGACAGGCTCTCCAAGAAAATTCTAAAATTAGATACTCGATCTAAACTGGTATCAGGGATTTAATAAAAAGGGATGTCCACTGGGTTCTTTGGGTCATCACACAAAGCGGTCTTCATTGTGTGTTATTCAACATTTCCCTGCAAGCCATTTTTGGAAAAATGAAGGACAGAAAATTGAACATGAAAGGAGTGATTCTCTTTCCCCCCATTATTGCAATCAGTTTGAATAGCAGCAGATATGCGATTCATGTTCATTGGGCCAAAACAGCAGCAGCATGAATGCTAAATTATTCACCATGTTCACAAACTGTCAAATGGGGCAAATAGCCAACTATTCAAAATAATTGCAAAAAAAAAAAAGATTGGCACAGCTGTAATGTGTTTTTATTGTGTATTCCATATTCTCCTGAAACTAATATTCAATGCGGTGGGTGAAATAAATGCCTCTCTTTGATAGTCTCAGATGAGGATTTTGATTTCATTCATAAGTGTTTTCAGCAAAAAATTATTCATTTGTACTGTAATTTCCTGCTCTCTAATAATTTAAGAATACCAAAATATTTTCAGATTGGTAGAAATTAGCAATAAAAATTGAACACACAAATACATGTCGAGATGTGCTTTGTCTTTTATGATTACAAGGGAACAAAGTCATTATATCTGAATTGTAGGCTTGAGTATTTTTATAGTAATGAACATAGCTGTAAAAATTTAAGTATGCAAAAAATTCTGCTTCCATTCTGAATTTTATGTTATAATATTGTTTGCTAGCTGTCACATGTACTGCAGTGTTTAAATGGAATACATAGTTCCAAGAAATAAAAGAGAGACAGGGAGAGGAAAGGATGGAAGCAAAGAAGGAAAAGACAGAGGGAATAAAAATAAAGCCAAACAATGCAAGGTTTAGAATACTTATTTTAAAAAAATATATTTTTTTGCAATCTTAGATATATCCTTAATTATTTTAATATACCCATGCAAGTAAAAGGTATTTTGAATAAATTCACACCTAAGTTTGTGATTTTGAATAGAGCTTCTAATTTTCATACTTAGCAATAGTCCATTACTATTACTTAAAACTAGTCATCAGTATAAAAAGTGTGATCTTTTCTGAATGAATTTTGAAGATATATAGATGTATGATCCTAAGAGGGATAGCCATAATTTACCTAAGGCCCTTATAAAACTAGATATCCAACTCCCTAATGTCAACAGCATACGGTTTTGCCATGATGATATGATTCTCTACAGTATTACTAATGCAATCTAGTTATTGCTATTAAAATTCATTTTTATATTTCTGAAAAACCTCTAAAGATAAGATTTATATCAAGAAAAAAACACTAAGTTATTATTGATTCTGATACTTAGGTTCTATGCTATTCAATGATAAAGCGGTCAAACCAAAATAAGCTGAAATATGTAAAAAAAGTTAGATTCAAATTTTATACCTGTGACACTAATCCATAGCCTCTATACAAGGAACATAACATCATATTTCCTGTTCATAATACCTGTGAACATAGGATATATTTCCCAAATAAAAGTGTACAAATTTCATATAAGCAACAGTTAATTTAAAAAAATGCATTAGTTTCAATTAGATCTATTGGTTCTAAACCAACATTTTCAGCCTTCTTCATTTATTAATTAAAGCATTCTTTTTAAAAATGTTTTACTGACAAGAGAGAGAGGGAGGGAGGGAGGGAGGGAGGGAGGGGGAGAGAGAGAGAGAGAGAGAGAGAGAGAGAGAGAGAGAGAGAGAGAGAGAGAGAGAGAGAGACCTTGCTAGACTGGAAATTGAACCAGCAACTTTTGAATACCCTGGATGACCCTCGACCAGCTGTCACACCAGCCAATACCCATTAGATAGTTATTTAATTACATAATACCTACGATGTGTGACACCAGTGCTAAGGCAATGGTTCTCAAAATTAGCTGTGCACTGGTATCACTGGGGTATTTATTCAACATACAAATAGATAGAAATCACTCTGAACTTGTTGATTCAGGACCCAAAGGTATTAAGCATAATCATCTGCATTTTCAATAAGTTTCTCAAATGATACTTATGCCAGAGACACACATTACACCAACTGAAAATGATTCTGAACATAACATTTTCTTATCATAACAGAACCTTGATGCATTTTGCAACAACTATTTTTTGGCAGGATTTTTCAGCATGGCAACCTAGGAAGCAGGTGTAGACTGAGAAGAGATATGTACTTTCATTAAAATGTTGGAAACTAAAGACAGAGAAGGGAAGGAGTTAAGCTGACTGGATGAAAACCATCATAGGTCATAATCAAACTTCACTTAATGTTTTCAGAAGTGGAGTAGAAAGAAAAAACATTAAAAAATTAAAATTGGTTTGTCACCATTCGACATAGAGAAATGTATGTGTATGTGTGTGCTCACATAGATACTTGTCCAACATATTACCTTGGTCTATAAACTGTTCTTTTTGTAATATAGAGGTTAACCCACTGACAGAGCTCAAAACTTACTAATAATCTGTTTCTAAATATGACTATTTTACATAAACTCATTTATTGGGACTATACCACAAAATTAAAAATTAGATTACTTATATTGCAAGATTCAACTCAAGATATAGTGGGTTTCTATATGTAAGAGATGGCCAGTTAGACTGGGGGTTTAAAAAAACACATGATAAAAGCACAGAAAGGGGAATACTTTATATTTATGTGAAAAGTTAAGGCTTCAACATATGCAACCAATATGGGGAATAAAGATAATAAAATTAACATGACATTTAGAGAATTTCAGATATCATGAACTTCAGGAAAGATAAGATGATATCATAGTTTTGAAATAAAATAGAAATCTTATCTTAACTGAACCCAGTTGTAGGGTTCACCAGAAGAAAACCTTGAGATTTGTATTTCTCCTTCTATTGAAATATATATTCAGGTGTACATAGAGGATAATTACAAAAATGATATCTTGCCAAAAGCAAGAATCAATGTATGAATAAAATTACATGGCCAAGAAATATCTTTAAAAGCTTCTATAGAAATATACAAAAAATTAAACAAAAAGATAATAGTATAATTTACTACAACTGTACATTTTTCAGATACTAAGCATACACAAATTAGATTATCATTTTCTCATGCACTTTTTTCCATTTTTAACTCAATCATTCATTTGAAGGCAATATTTGCTTTCTGTTCTTCATGTTCTATTCACATTAAGTTAAAGGTAAGTAATTTATACAAAGGGTAGAGGAGAGCATAAAAGTGACCTATACAAGAGATGATGCTCCTAATAAATTATCATATTTTCTCAATAAGAAAGTTTAAGTTAAAGGCTCTGAACACAATTACAGGTTGCTATTTGTGAATTGTAGTATTTAAAAAAATTAAGCATTGCAGTACTAATTGTATTCTCTGAATGACACAGATGAATTTAAGTTTGTTTTTTTAATTTCCCAAAATTCTCCATATTTAATTATTTATAAGAAATTATCTGGTAAATATACCAAATAGTAAAATGTCCCCTAATCCTTTGCTCTATTTAGGTTTTGAAAAACAAACAACAGAATGATGAATGAGCATTGACATAGCATTAAAACATTCCCATGAAAATATACAGTAAGAACTATACATACTCCATTAAACAGACAAAATGCACTCCATTTTAGTTTCTTCTTAGTCAGTGTGAGTATTCAGAGAGAGAGAGAGAGAGAGAGAGAGAGAGAGAGAGAGAGAGAGAGAGAGAGAGAGAGAGATTTAGGACACCTTGATCACCCTTTCAAGTACCACCAATGGAATTAATAATATTTGTTGTCATATCACTCACTGGAAGGTGGATGTGGCTTCATGCTTATATGCATTTGTCACTCTTCAATTGAATAATGCCTCCATTAATACACAGACCTTTTTACCCAACAGCTGGTAACTGTTCAAGTAGAAGTTAATTGAGTCATTGGTTTCCCCTTGACTCTGTGAATGTTCGTGGATTGTGAGCCACATACTCTGCATGTAATAAGGTAATAGTCCAATTCCTATTATAAAAATAAGATGAGTTGCTTTATATTCTACTCAGGAATATGTCCTGGAACTCTAATTCATTAGGAGGAAGTTGAGGAATGGAAGAATCAGAAAATATAGAACAGATTTTTTTATAGCCCTAATGGGAAATATTTGAAAATAAAACTTACTGTATTTCATAGAAAGAAAAAAAAATGGGAGTTATTTTTTTCCTGATTTGTAGTCAATAAGTGACTTCTAACATTTGTATATCATAGTCTTAGGTTCAGACTTAATATAATTCTAGAAAAGTATCATACATTTAGTAAAGAAAAAATGAATCATGATCAGGAGATCTGAGTTTGTGGTCATAGCTCTGAATATAAACAGCACATAATTAAATAAACATTTTATCATATCTCACACATTGTGCTTGATCTTGATATGTTATAATTTTTTCTTCTGGAAAACAAGAATAATATATCTTGAGTTGTGATAAGAAATTAAAAATCACCAACAAGTCCATAAGAACCCTACTGTACAAACCCATGACCCAGGTATGTGCCATGACCAGAAATCAAACTGGCAACCTCTCAGGATACAAAATGATGCTCAACAACTGAGCCACTCCAGTAGGGGAAGTTTATTCTTTTGAGAAAGTAAGAAAGAATGCTTTCAATGTTTGTTTTCTACTATTAGTGGGATGCCCTTTATATAATCTGCAAAGAAAGAATCCAGTAAAAGTGTCAGAATCCTTATGCCCAAGTGTCCCTTGGTAAATGTATGGATAAAAAAAGCTGTAGTACATTTACACAATGGAATACTCTCCTAATATATAAAAACCCTGGGTTGTAATCACCAGTGAGGACCAGAGGCTGACCAACTGGAAGTCAGTGCTGGCCCCGCCCTCAAGCAAGTGGTTAGGGGCAATCAGGCAGGCAGGCATAAGGGTTAGAGGGGATCAGGTAGGCAGACAGCCCCTGCAGGGCTGGCCCCACCACCCAGCAAAGAAAGAGGAATGCCCAGGCCAGCCAAGCCATTGTACCTCAGCCTGTCACCTGCAGAAGGAGACCACTGGTGGCAGGGGAGGTGGGCAGCACTGCACAGAAGGCAAGCAGTGGCAGCAGCGGGGGTGGAGCCAGCTGCCCGATAGGCCCTGATCTCAGACCAGGCCTAGGGACCCTTACCAGATGGGTCTCAGATTGTGAGAGGGTGGAGGCTGGGCTGAAGGACTACCCCTCCACCCCCGGCCCCCTGCCAAGTACATGAATTTTCATGCACCGGGCCTCTAGTGTGGCTATAAAAAGGAAGGAACTCTTACCTTTTGCAATGGCACAGATGGGCCTGGAGATTATGATGCTAGGTGAAATAAGGCAGTCAGAGACAAGACAAATACCATATAATCTGGGGGAATCTAATGAACAAAATAGAAACAGAGTCATGGCTACGTGGTACAGATTGACAAATATCACAGAAGTTCTGGAGGGGGAAGACAAGATGAAAGAATGTGAAGGGATTGGCTAAAGAACATATATTCAAACCTCCTACACACAGACAAGAATCTGGTTATGGCCATAGGCAGGGGAGGGAGATCTGGATGGAGGGGGAGATGGGGCCATCTGAAATAATGTCAACAATAAAATGTATCTAAATATTTATTCCCTAAAGCATGATTCACAAATTCCTACTGTGAACTAGCCCCACAGGTGGTACCAAGGCCTATTCCTGGTTTGAGAACCAGTGCTCTGTGAGAGTGTATTATAGAAATCATTGTTTCTGGGAATCCAGGCCTACCTACATCCACTAGGATTTATTTTTCCATCCATATCAAAGTTATCTAGCACCTCCGATTTAAATCTTTCTTATTTTAAAATAAAGAGCTAGAATCATGAATAGGATAGAGAAACAAGGCTCTTTTTATAAACTGGAAAGACGGCATTCAATGAATCAGAGCTTGTGCAATAAGTTCAATGACCTTGTCTGCACCAATCATGTGCCTCTCTGTCTAAACAGAACCCTCAGGCCTGATGCCAACTCCTGGATCATCTCAGAGGAAAGCATAGAGGCTGAGACACCCTGTGTGCTCTAATCTTCAGAGATACAGACAAGAAACCTGCCTGTAAGGATGTGGGTACAACAGTACAGAATTCCAGGCAGCTGGAGAGGAATAATAGGAGAAAGTGGGAAGAATGAGATAACTTGCTGTCCACTTTACAAGCAGTCACATGAAGATTAATGGGCTAATTTCTGAGAAACACTTAAACAGTGGTGGATGCCAAGTTTAAACATCATTATTTATTAGTTGGCTATGTGGTAAATTTCCCCAGAGAGCATGTCTGAAAGCCATATAAAAACGTATCTCCTTATTTAATTTCAAAATACATATTGTATATAAGGTAGATTTTAATTGTGTGAGAGCACTGGAAAAGATGGTAAATCACCTTGAAGTAAATCTAAGCATGAAATGATATTGCTTCAAACATTTAAGGTTGTTCAGTATTCAAGGGGTGGCAAATCCAAAATTAACTATTAAATGAGACATTCTGTTGTCTCTCTCCCTGGAGAACAGGATTCAGGACTGTGAACATAAATTCAAAATGTTGCTATTGGGAACAAGAAAGGTGTCAGAAATCACACATTTTGCTATGGACTCTCCTACAAGAAAGACTTTAAAGAAAATGTCTTTAAATATAAAAGCTGAGCCCATAAAGCTTTACAAAAAGCAGGAGCTGGGAGAACCCAGGATTTTTTGAGACACTTAGAAAATTTGTCTACAATACTGTTACAAGGCACATTTTACAAGAACAGGTTTTTATGCATAAAAATCACTTCTTCACATCCATAATTTTTTTCAATGTGCTTGTTGCCCAATAATCAAGAGCTTTGATATCATTATTTAAAATTAAGCATTTATTTTAAAGTGCCACTTAATAGTTGGGCAAAGATTTATAGCCAACGTTAAGGTGGTACCATCATATTCCAACTAAAAAGCAAAAACTCAAACATAAAATTATTCTGCATAGTATAGTTACACTATATCCTATAATCAATATCTGATATCTAGTCCCCAACAATAACTCATACTTGAAGCTAAAAAGAATGCAAGGTAATTTTGGCATAAGGTTCTTAAAATCATTTAGTACAAATTACATATCATTCTATTCCTAATAGCTGTGGCATTTGGGAATGAAGATTTATCATCAGTCATTAATGATTTTAATTATAGAGATGCCATTAAACTCTTCTTTGCATTAAATATGCCTCATAGATTCCACTCTCGTTATTTGTTTAATGTTTGAGGTTTATTCTTCATAGGACAGAAAGGCAATGGAAATGAGAGCAGCTCTCTTGTACAAGGTTAATTCATGAATGAAAAATGAGAACCTTAAAATGTACTGCATAGGTTACAAGTTAGGTTTGGCAGAAAATCAGTTTTCTCTGCTCAGTTGGGCTTTTATTTAAAAAAAAATAAGAGAGACTCAATAGCACAGAAAAAAATACAAGTGATTGCTGTCCAAAGTCTTTTTCAAAAGAGACTGGCTTGTTCATCAGGATATTTTCAATCTCAAAGCAGGAAAAATGTGTGATCCTGATTTAGACACAACAAGCACTTATTCGCTCTCTCCTTTCTTTCCTTTTAAAAAATATATTTTTATTGATTTTTTTATATAGAGAGAAAGGAAGAGAGAGGTATAGAGAGTCAAAAACATCGATGAGAGAGAATCATAGATCAGCTGCCTCTTGCATACCTTCTACTGGGGATGTGCCTACAATCAAGGTACATGCCCTTGACTGGAATTGACTTGCGGCCCTTCAGTCTGCAGGCCGATGCTCTATCCAATGAGCCAAACCGATTTTGACACACTCTCTCCTTTCTTGAAACAACAGTAAAACTAAAAAGAAAATGTATTTTAAAATAAGTCTGTCTTGTGTAAGAGTTGAAGAAACAAAGTAAATTTTAATGAAATAGCTGACTAGAAATGTCATTCTCTCCATCCCCTTAATTTATTCAATTGAACTCTCATATATCAAAGCCACTTTATTATTAAATTAATTTTACTCTTGAAAACAGGACTCCTATAGACAGGAGTGTTTTTCCAATAACTCTGAGCAAGCTACTCTATGTGAATTCTATTTATAGGGAAAGTTCTGGTGCCTAGGGGAGTAGATTCTTTCTGAGTAGGACCCTCTATGTGATTTGACTTTCATGGACTAGAAAGAAACTTCCTAGGCATAAAAATTCCACCACCAGATGTCTATAGAAATGTGCCCTTCTGTCCAGCTCAAAATCCTCATCTATGAGTAACTTATTTTTTCTTAGTTATCAGGGGACTAGTAGGTGATGTGTGTGTGAGGGGCAGAGGGTAGTTTAAATTTTTCACAGGATTGGTAAGAAAAGGCAACAGATAATGAGACATGAAGATAAACTCATTTAAACATAAATGCCCCCCTGAATGCTTTGACATGAACTTCAGCTCTCCCTGTATGGAAGCCAAAACATGGCAAGGGTTGATAGGATGCAGAAATATGGCAACATAGAGCAAAATGAGTGTGCGTGAGCCAGGAGTAAATGGAGATCCAAGTCATGAGTGGATTGGGAACTGTGAAGTACAATAAATATCTTACTAGAGAGAAAATAAAAATATGTTTAATCAATGTTGACCAAGATTTAGGGACCTTATGGAACCTGCACAGACACCCCACTGACCTGATATTCTTTAATTATTTGTTTAGCATTTATTGGTTTGGTTAATAAGAAATGACTTTCTTTTATTTAATGCTATATCACTGTCAACATTTAAAAAAATCCTATATATGTGTTAGAAATCTTCTGTTTGCCCTTTCAAGTACCCTATTTTCCCTCTTTTTGTGCTCAAAGAGCCTTTCAGTACAGGTATGAACTAGGATTTTCTGTCCTCTGGCTTCTGTTTGGGCTTTGCCAATAGGGATTACCAGCATGAGCACAGAGTGGGTCAGTTTAAAAAGATGAGGGAGAAGGAAGACCTAACGTTGATTTCCTTGTCTTTCTTCATCTTTCTCTAACACTTCCACCTTATTCCCTGCCACAGTCTTTGGTTATAATACAGTACCACTTTCCTTTGTAGTTCCTCTATACCCTGCCCACACATTTGTACTAATAAATGTACCTTTATTAAACTTTTCTCAAATTACAAATTTTGAGTGCCCCAACTCTTTCTTCCAGGATCTCGCCTCTTATAATATAGCACATGTATTGTTCATAACTTTCTTAGATATTTATTTGAGATTGTCTTTAATATAATATTTTAAACAAAAATTTTTAACTAGCAGGGTAGGGACTCACACAAAATATGACTGGTAAAATATGGAGACAGTTGCAAAGTTGCTTTAAACTTTCTCTGCTAAATTTTCCATAAATGTTATATATTTTTTTCTAGTTTCCTTCCTTTCTGGGTAGTGGTGATGAAATCTCATTCATTCCCACTTGGTCCCACTCAAGATGTAAATCATCCCTTATAGCTTATATGCTACCTTCCACTTAGTGACTTAATATCATCTTGGTTACCAAGGAGAGAGAGAGAGAGAGAGAGAGAGAGAGACAGGAGGAACATTACATTTACTATAACTTTTATTACAATATTTTGTTCTATTCTATTTTATTATTAGTTACTGTTGTTAATCTCTTACTATGCCTAATTTATAAATTAAACTTTATCAAAGTTATATATATATATATATATATATATATATATATATATATATACACATATACACACACATATATATATATGTAAATACATATATTTTTAGTACTATCAGTGGTCTTGGAATGTATCCCTTGACAATCCCCCAAAGGTTAAGGGGGAGCACTGTAACTGAGACAAGTATTAGCCATGGACAATTATAAGCCATTTTACAAGTTTAGTATTACTAAAACCACAAATGAAATTCACAAAATTACTGCCTATGACTAATTTTTACTTTAGTTAGTGAAATAACAGTTACTAGAATCTCATCAATAAGCATACTTTCCCCTTTAGTTTTATTATTAATCCAATTTAATCTTGGATTGCTGATTTAGAACATGTCACTCAGCAGAATTTGGTATACCAGATGGATTCTCATTAAAATATTTTTTTTTAGTTTGTAGTGATTGCCATAATGAAATCTCATGGCCTCTGTATTTTTTAATGTCTTTAAGTTCTGTATTTCTAGGATTATATCAATGTTAATCCTTAATTGAAGGTTTCCTGTAGCATGGAGACAAAATAATAAAATTTTACCTTGAGTTTTGCAATAAAAAAACTACTTGTCTTCAGCCCTTAAAGTATACACATGAATGAATGAACTGGCATCACATCTTCTCCCGCCCCCCCCCCCCCCCCCCCGTATTGCTGAAACACCTTCCATACCTTGTTTTTCTTCATTTTCTTTTCTTTCAAGTCAATAAACATGCTAAATATCCTAGTCTTATAGAAAGAAAGGTGGATAGGGGAAGCAGTAAAGAATACCTTCCCCACTCCCCTATGTCTCCATCTTGCCATGAACCAATTATCGCCAACTATCTAGAAGTTGAGTCAACTAGGACTATCTCCAGTCATACCCTCACACATTACTCAGTCCCCAGAAGTGAACAGAATGCCCTAAGTAGGTCACTAATAAACTCCTAATTATCCTTATCATTTTATTTCAATTCTTTGTCATTTGGCACTCTTAACCAAATTAAATTTCTACTTGAACCTTCCCTCCTCTTTATTTTCCATCATTGATCTCTCACTGAACTCTAGTAGTTCCCAGATTTATTCACCCACCTCCCCCATTATCTTTGTTGACTGCATAATCTCATCATATATTTTCTTTTATTGAAACAATCTTTATTGCCAAAACCGGTTTGGCTCAGTGGATAGAGCATCAGCCTATGGACTAAAAGGTCCAGGGTTTGGTTGCAGGCACATCCCTGGTAGGGGGTGTGCAAGAGGCAGCTGTATGATTCTCTCTCATCAATGTTTCTAACTCTCTATCCCTCTCTCTTTCCCTCCGTAAAAAAATCAATAAAATATATTTTTAAAAATCTTTATTGTTGAAAGTACAAATGTCCCCTTTTTGCTCCCATTGACCCCTTACAGCCTGCCCCCACACCATGCCCCAGGCCTTCACCACCCCATAGCTTCTTTCTATATCAAAGTTTATCCCTGGGGCTACTTTCTTCTTAGCCTAAACATTTTTTTTTAAATATATTTTATTGATTTTTAACAGAGAGAAAGGGAGAGAGATAGAGAGCTAGAAACATCGAGGGAGAGAAACATCGACCAGCTGCCTCTTGCACACCCCCTACTGGGGATGTGCCCGCAACCAAGGTACATGCCCTTGACCGGATTCGAACCTGGGACCTTTCAGTCCACAGACCGACGCTCTACCACTGAGCCAAACCGGCTTTGGCAGCCTAAACATTTTTAAAATGATATTTATTCTCATCATCATAACTTCTACTAATATGGATATTCTGATATTTTCCAAATTAATATCTCTAACCTATAACTCTTCTTCAAACTCCAAAACTCATATTTCTGCTGTTGGAGATATAACTACATAAATATCTTCTATGGAACTCAACTTCAACAGAGATTCAATAGATTATCATGCCAAATAAAGCTCTTCTCTTTCATTTGTATATTTCCCCAATTAATATAATAATCCTGAAATTTCAGGCATCATGTCCTTTCAGTTATCCTAATTCTTGGATATCCCAGTATATTTCACCTAATCAATCGCCATACTTTTTCTGATTTTGCTGTCTAACCATAGCTTGTCTGGCTCTGCTCCTATCCCTGCCATCAAGGGGTGGTTTGGTGTCTCAACTTCTCTTGATTACACTTTTATAATAACTTTAGATCTTATAGCCTTGATTACACAGATATCTGGTTAGAAAGAAAACTTAATATTTTCTTATACAAAGTCTTTCAATACCTTCTTTTACATTTGCCTTCTAAAAAATGACTTTTAATAATCTGCATCTTGTTGGTATTTCTAATTTTATCTGCTAACATTTTTCCTTTAAGAGTCCGTTTCAGTTATTCCAAGATATTTATAATTTACTCTCAATATTAGAATACCAGTGAAGTATTTATATATAATCTAATCATTTGGCTGGATTGCCATGTTGCTCTGGTTCTGACTGAGAAGCACTAATTATATTTTTAAAATCTTTTCACCTGACACTCTTCCTGAGACCACTCCTGAATCTCACAGACATAGGGAATCACACCAACCTTGTTGCATCTACATATATTTATTTGCATGTATTTCCCTATACTTCAAGGGTGTATTTACCATATTATTTTCCAAGTGTACTTTGACCTTCTTGATTATCAAAATGTGACTTAATTGTCTTATTACATCAGTTCTAAGAACAATTTCTGGATCGTAGAAGTAGCCAATATATATGTGTCTATCCACAGCATATTAGTATATATGGAAAAGAAGACAGACTACAAACTTGTGATAGTACACAATGTAGGCCAGAATAAGAATCTATGAGGTTAGACAGAGATAGTGAGTCTCCATAAAATGGAAATTGGTCAGAAGGAAGAGAAGCTCTTACATGGTAATTTTTCAGGGAGTGAAAATAATAAACAAAATAATAAGCATCCTAAAATTCTAAAATAAATTCAATTTTCCCCAATTAATTTTCAAGGAGAGAATTGTTACACTATTTAAACATAATTAACATGGCATACCAGATATCCACAGGAAAGCTTCTAATGTGCCAAATCTACAAATACTTTCTAGAAAGAATAAGAAAACTTTTGAGGCCAAAAAAAGACTGGAAACTTTGAATCCTGTGAGATAAATTAGCACCCTGGGAACATTGGCCTACGCTTGCTAACTAGGAGTATGTGTTTTAATGGGCTGAGTATAGGGGACAGGAGACAAAACCAAGGCCAGGCTGTGTAGGAAATCACCTCAGATCCTGAAAAGTGATCCTGTCACTTTGGAAAAATAGAAAAATACCCTTCCCACAGGGGACTTAATGGAATGCTTACCCTGGTTTGTAGCCTTTATTCTTAGTAGAGAAAAGAGAGAAAGAAAAGTGTTGAAAACAAAATAACATAAATATGTATGTATGTATATATATATAAATATCTATAATAATAAAAGCACAATATGCTAATTAGACCAGACTTCCTTCTGGACAACCTTCTGATGAAGCCAGGGCTGCATCAGGGACCGGGTGGGGTGCTGGAGGGAAGCTGGTGCTGGCAGCCGGGGGAAGGCAGGCCTGCGCTTGCACTAACTGTGTGCATTGGGCCTCTGGTATATATATATATAATGACATTGTTTAAAATACTTATTAAGAAAGCTGGTATAACTTTATTAGTATCTGGCAAAAGAAAAAAAAAAAGCATTACTTAAAGAAGTTCACCAAATATGAGAAACTATTTTCTATAAATATAATATTTTAAAATTTGCCTGCAACTAAAAGCATAATTTCATAATATAGAAAACTAAAACATCCAGTTTTCCAAACATAATTGTAAAAATCCTTGGCCAAATAATAGATTTGAGTACATCCTGATGATATATTGTCCATTCAGACACTGACACTGACACACACACACACACACACACACACACACACACACACACCAGTAAAGACATAAATCTGAACAAGCTTGTACCCAACAACTATCCCTTTGTAAGAGCGATGCCTTCCCTTCTTTTGAAATGTTCTTCATTTTAACCCCAATATTTAGAAAAACACTGTTTTAAATTTCACAGAACTGAGAGTTTTCCTTTGTAATGTTTTCTGCTAATTTTCTTACAAAACTAACTTGATGTTTGCATTTTCATTCATTTCCTTGAAATGCCTCCAAGTTCTGTTTAATTGTAAGAGAATGCTTCACACAAACACAGATTCATGTTTCACAAACATTTAGTCATCTTTTCTGTTCTAGGTGCTTTCCCTTCTCGGCACCTCAGATTCTTTCCAGGCGGCTGTGCCAAGGGTCAGCTCTTCCTTTAGAACAGCCTCTATGGCATTTGATATATTCAAGTCCCTTCTTGGAATGTACTAAGTAGCAAAGCACAGTTTTAATGAAGAATATTGTTTAAGGCAGGAAAACAACAAGTTATTGAGGTGGAACGCTCTTGGAGAGCTGTTCTCTTGGAGTTCTTTTAATCTTTTCTCAGGTCATTTCAATAACTTTGTGGACTTTCTATTTCTTATTGGCTGATCTAAACTCTTGGTCTGACCAAAGATAAAAGTCAGGGCAACATGACATTTCTCAACCATACTATATTTTTTCAGTCTAATCTATCCTCTTTTTATTATTAAAACACTCATTGGTCAAGAACAGACTTTTCTTGCACACATTTATTCTCTTGAGTAAAAAATCATGTTTCTGGTGAATACTCTAGCAAGCAGAAATGCTTTTAAACATGTTTTCAACCAAAACCACACATTCGTACTGGCTACGTGATTTTCACTACTTATTTAACCTCGATGTATTTAGTTTCTTTTTCACTAAAAAAGAAAAAGAAAAAGAAAAAAAGAAAAAGAAAAAAAAGAAACTAGTATTTACTTCGAAGGGTTGTTGTGAGGATTAAATGTATATAAACTACAAGATATTCTGTGTGGTAACATTTCATAGATAAATTCACAAGTATGCAATATTTGCACATGACAAAAAATGTCTTTTTGTCAATTAACATAATTTAAATTAAAGGGGGGATTTTTAGTCAAGTGAATAAAAGAGTATACAAAAACTATCTACAAGCCTTGAAAAAATATTTCATTGATAGAATGATACCTATAATAATAAAAGGGTAAAACGGTAGTTAGACTGGATGTATTCTGGACTTCATTCCAGAAGTCCTTCCTGATTAAGCCAGGGCTAGAAGGAAGCCAGCCTGGGTCCTGGCTGCCTGTGGGTGGCCAGAGGGAAGCCAGCCCGGGTCCTGGGTACCTACCAGCAGCTGGAGAAGGGAAGCCTGAGTCCCAGGTGCCAGAAAGAAGCCGGTGCCAGGATCTGGGGGAAGAAAGGCCTACTCTTGTACGCATTTTCATGCACTGGGCCTCTAGTCCTATATAATAAAAGCTCAGCAACCAAACAGTGGAATGACCAGAATGACTGGTCGAACAGTCATTATGAACAGCTGCTCCTGCTGTGAACCTGGGCTAATGGGCAGAAACCTGGCTGAGTTCCTGCCAGGCCCCTGAGCTTCACTAAATGCAAACGTTGCCTCCTCGCCCCAGGCTCCTCCTCCTTGTTTGCTGCCACCTCATCCAGTCAGCTGCAGGCCTAATGAAGTGCAGCCACCATGCTCCCATAGCGGGCAGATCACCGCAGGTCATGCCACCCTCAAATGCATGAATCCCATGGACCAGGCCTCTAGTATTCAGTAACACCATAATGTTCTCATTCCCTGAACACTTGTTGCAAGCAGAGTAGATTTTTATTTCTATTTTCTTTCAGATTTCCTTATATTACTTTAAATCAAGGAGTAAACTATTTTTAAAATAATACTTCTGCTGTGACCCAATAGTTTGTCTGGCAAATTCTGCCATGCAAAGATGCAACAGTGCTGCCAGGCTGGTGTGGCTCAGTGGTTGACCATTGACCTACAAACCAAAAGGTCACTGGTTTGATACAGGTCAAGGCACATGCCTGGGTTGCAGGTCCAATCCCTACTATGGGGCATGTAGGAGGCAGCTGATCAATGATGTTTCTCTCTTATTGATATTTCTGTCTCTCTATCCCCTTCCTTTCCTCTTTCTCTACAAAAATATATTAAAAAACAAAAAACAAAAAAAAGATGCAAAGTACATTCAGTGAAGCTCAGGGGCCTGGCAGGAACTCAGCATTAAGGTCTTTCCAAATAATAAGATACATGTAATTAACAATAAACTTAAAATATTATGGGTATCATGTGAGTGTTAGATTCCATAGTAAAAAAAATCTGTTCATCCCTATAAGGTATTGTAGAACCAAAGCTATCGGGTCTAGTAATACTTAATGTCGTTTTTAAACATTCGTTTAAAATCTTGCTTGGCGTTGACTTGTATTGACATAACCTTCAAACATGTGGTATCTACAGAATGTGTGAAGTGCAATTAACAAGTTTTGCTTGAAAAAGTTTGTGTTTGGTTTGGTTTTTGTTGCAAAACTAGGGCTAAGAAGATGGCGGATGAAGAGCATATTCGGCACTGCATGCTTTACGAGTTCCAATTAGGAAGAAAAGCAAGTGAGGCTGCAAAAAACATCTGTAGTGCTCTTGGTCAAGATGCAGTTAGCGCCAGAAAATGCCAGCGTTGGCTTGAGCAATTTCGCGAAGGAAATTTTTCGTTAGATGACAAGAGTGGTCGAGGCCGTGTGTCCAATTTTGATCAAGAAGCTCTTCAAGCTCTTTTGGTGCAAAATCCTCAAATTACCCAACAAGAGCTTGCGACAACTTTAAATTATTCACAAAAAACAATTTCCAATCAATTGCGTGCACTTGGCAAAGTCCAAAAGTTTGGAAAATGGGTTCCTCATGAGTTGACCGACAACAACCGTAATCAAAGAGTCACAATTTGCAGTTCGCTCCTCTCTCGTCAAAACCGTTTGCCGTTTTTAGAGCAAATTGTTACCAGAGATGAAGAATGGGTGCTGTATGTTAATTTGAAAAGGCGGCCTCAATGGTTGGACAAAAATGAGGCTCCGCAGCCCACGCCAAAACCTGACTTGCATGCGAAAAAAGTGATGTTGTGTGTTTGGTGGAATTTTAAAGGAATTCTTCATTATGAACTTTTACCATCTACCCAAACCATTACAAGTGCAGTGTATAGTGCCCAATTGGAAAGGTTAGCCCAAGCTTTAAGAGAAAAAGAACCCGCGCTGATTAATCGGAAGGGCGTAATTCTTCACCACGATAACGCACGACCGCATACTGCAAGAATCACTGCTGAAAAACTGCGCCAGTTGGAATGGGAAGTTCTCCCTCAACCTGCATATTCTCCTGATATTGCCCCTTCTGATTACCATTTGTTTTGTTCTTTGCAAAACTTTCTTCTTGGAAAAAAATTTAATAATGAAGAATGCCTCAAAAATGCATTGACTGAATTTTTTGTATCAAAATCACAAGAATTTTACAACAGAGGGATTAAAATGCTTCCTGAGCATTGGGCACAAGTAATAGAAAACAATGGCAACTATATTGTTGATTAAATTTTGTTGTATTGTTTAAATAAATTGATTTTAAAAAGTATTAGAAAACGACATTAATTATTACTAGACCTAATATTAGCCTTGCTTGTTCATTTGTCTTAATACTGATCTTACAGCCATGATGCAGCATAAATAAACAATAAAAAGCAGCACAAAAATTAAATACATTGATTTGGGGGTGTGGCATTGGGTAGCAATCAAACCTTCCTTTGTCCCTAAACAAAATAAAGTCTAGTGTCTGACTTTATTCTATTAAAATTATCAATGAACTTATCATAGAATTCACTGGGCAACAATCAGAAATGGTTGAGTATGCTATCTTTATTAACAGCATGACTAGTTTAAACCACTTTTTATATTGTGGCTTCTTAAACTCTTTTACTAGCTTATTCCACTGGTCTCCTAAGGCGTCATTTCCTCAGTGCCATGTTCAGAGTGCATTTATTTTCATTCTACATATTCTTCACTAATCTAAGTCCCTCCCACAATTTCAAATATCACCCTTACTGAATGATTCTCAAATTGTTATCTAAACATCAAACTACACACCTAACAACCTGCTGTTTACTGTACAAAACACACCTGAAGTAACCTTGAACTCCAGAGGAGTAGATTAGAATCATTAGTTTCGCTTCCAAATGTTCATTCTGCTGTTTCTTCAGTTTTAAATGCATCACTATCCTCTGCTTTGCTTAGATTTAAAAGTCCTGACTTCTTGAACTTCCTCTTCCTTATTCTTCACAACTAATCACCTTATGTGTATTGATCAGTGGGCAAATGAGGTCAGGTTTTGGATGAGGTGCTATTTCCTTTACACTCCCAATTATATTCGCTTATTTTGGCTATTAATCACTTCTCTAGTCATTCAAAACTGCCTCATAGTAGAGATTTCTAACTCTCTTTTCCTTCAGACACACAGTCATCAACATTACGCTGCTCAAGTTCTGTTTCTGATGGCCCCCTTTTGCGAGAGAAAAAATATTATTAGCCTGACATTCTAGGCCCTTGCTTAAAGATGTCATTTCAACCTTCCCTTGAAACTTCATATTTCATTTACAAATTATACTCATCTCCCAACACTCTACTAGCCACAAAGGAAGACAAATTTTCCTAAAATGCCTGGATTTTTTCCAACTGTGATATTAATTTGAATAAGATAAAGAGTTTGACATTCACTTGGATTGATGGTACTTAATAATTTTGTACTATTCTCTTGATTGTCATATTCCAATGTCTATGTTTTTAGTCACTAAAGTGTACTACAGTTAAAACACTGCACTGAGACCCATATACAATTAAATAAACATCCTTCAGGGATTCTTTTAGAAGAAGTTCAAAGATAGTAGAGTTGAGAGAGGAAATCATTGCACTGACTGAAGTGCTCTCAAAGAACTCATCCATGAAAAGAAGATAGTATCATAGACCACTAGATGGACAAACAACAGTGTTGTATGGAAAATACTCAGGAAGCCAGATTTGTTTGAGCAGAGGTGATTTGGGGGGAATAGTAGATGAGGGTGGCTCAGAGGCATGTTGCTTGCATTTTTAATTGAACTTGAGTACAGAACAGTGGGTAATCTACAGCATAGGAGGAAAATAGGTTTACAGTTATTCATATGGAAAATAATATAAAAAAGAAAAAAAGAAAATAATACAATAATTAAATGATACAAAAATAAACTCTGTATCATGTACTTACAACTGTAGCTACAGTTTAGTCTACAATGTTAAGTGTAGACAGATAACAGTATGAACTGGATTTGTAGAGGAAATGAGAAATGATTTGCCATATAGAAGTGAGCAGCAATGTTTCTTTGAAAGCTGATTACTGAGAAAAGAAATAACCATTTTAAGACAACTATATTATTTAAATGAAAGTATAATGTTAATGTATATACTAATGCATGTTTTTAGTGTGATTAAAGAAGGTGAAATATTAACTAAAAAGAAAACAGTAGCATATCTTCGACTTGCATATTCAAATATGCTTCAATTAACTTTAAAATGTCTTACAGAAGCAAGTGGCATCTAAACTTTATGCTTCCTGGAAATTAGAATTTCAATAAGTTCTAATAATAAAAGTATATCAGAGACTAAATGGTATGGATTTTAAGCCAAGTGATATGGGTTTAAAACACTAAAGCTAGTGTAAATATATCAAATTCAAAGAAAGAGAGAATTTTAAGAGACCTGAAGACATACAGAAGTGAACATGTAGCTCATTAATTACAGTAGGATGGATAATGGACACCCAAAGATGTCAGGTCCTAATCTCTGGAACTGTGAATGTTACCTTAGGCCAGTGGTCGGCACACTCATTGATCAACAGAGCCAAATTTCAACAGTACAACAATTGAAATTTATTTTGAGAGCCAAATTTTTTAAACTTAAACTTCTTCTAACACCACTTTTTCAAAGTAGACTCAGCCAGGCCATGGTATTTTGTGCAAGAGCCACACTCAAGGGACCAAAGAGCAGCATGTGGCTCGGGAGCCGCAGTTTGCCGACCACGGATTTAGGCCCTTGAATTATCTTAGGTGCATCCTAATGCCATTAGAAGTGTTCTTATAAGAGAGATCAGTGAGATTAGACACACTCAGAGACAGATAGCCGTGTGAAGATGGAAGCAGAAAGATCTGAAAATGTTACATTGCTGGTTTTGAAAAATTTTTGTATTTTAAGACACTATATTTGAGGTCACTGCAATCCTAGGGAATTAATACAAAGACTTTCTAAGCACAAGGCAAATGAAAATTGAGGGGGGGAAAAAAACACTTGACTACACAGTATCTTATACTTATTTATGTAAAAAATAAAACATAAATAGCATTGCTGTTACAAATAGAACACAGGGTTAATAATCCATATATAATAAAAAAAAATATTAACACCCTGAATTTAGTAAGGCTATGTCTAAAATAAAATAAAAATTCAAGAGATCCAAATATATATTTACAATTCACCCTGAAAAGGAATAAAATAAATGCACATAAGTGAGCTAATATTTTTGCCCCTGAATTGATAAAATCCCAAACCCTACTTATTTTTATTTAGCTTAGCAGGTTATGATAAATCAAACACTATCATACTCTTCTCATAGGAGAAATTATAACACCCTAGAAAACATCTTGATATGTATAACAATGACCTGGGTGCATTGTATCTGATTCTGTAATTTAGAGTTGGGAAAACAAAGCAATGCAATGAACTACTTACTCTTTGCTTTGTGTTGGGTAGTATCGTCATTTCCTTGTCAACATTTGGAAAATAAAGATGTACATAACCTTACATTCTACCAATCTTTATCACTTCAGGATACAAACTATAATTTGTGGTCTCTTTTCCAGTAAATGACAGACATAACTGACACTTAATAAATATAAGAAATCCTAAATTTCTGATGTCCATTTTTCCCCTCCAATCATCTCCTTCTTTAAATAATTTATAGCCTTTTTAAAAAAATGGCTAATAATATTTTCTCTGAGATAAAATTATTTAAGCAGAATTTAAAAGAATGTTAAATTCCTGACCACACCATTGTGACAAATTATGTAGGGAGATTTTCTGCACCTCCCATGTGGGTGTCTCATGCTCCAGGATATACTTCACAACAGCAAAAGGGAACTATGAGATGTGCAACCTTTTGTTGGGGATTGTGGCATGTGGTCAAGCAGATTTTTTTTTTTAACACCATAAACAGAATACGCACTCATCTTTTCTTAAGAATCAGCAGATCTAAATTTAGGTTCCTCTAGAATTCGTCTCTAGTTATACTGGCAAAAGATAGAAACTGCATTCTTCAGCTCCATTATCTACAAGAGTTAACATATTTTCCAGGCACATGTTTCAATAAACAGCATGTCAATGATTGTTTATAGTGGTAAGTTTTCCTCTAAGCATAACACCTGAAAAAAAACCTCACTCTTTGATGTCCTTTTTTTTTTTTTTTAATTAAATTACACAGTATTTGTTGGGAAGGTCTTCACCTAGGAGACACTACAAAACACTCAGACTTTTAATAGCCCAGTGTGCCCACTATCAGGAAGTGTAGGGCTCCAAAAAACAACAACAGAAAAAGAACTGCTCCTCAGAGTGGCTGGTCCCTCCCTCATGGGATGATCTGGGTCAGAGCAAGGCCACATTTGGCTATGTGCAATGCAAGCTCTAACCTCATGTGGAATAGGAGACCTGGGTGTGTCTATATTTGGCAAACCATGCGCAATATTTTACATAGCTCGGTTTGTTTTCCCTTTCCTACTTCTCGGGAATACGGTGCTTCTCTATACTGTATTGGCTTTCAGTCTTGAGGGTCCTCTGAGGAGCCATGTTCCCCCCTCCCCTCCTGCTACAATACCTGAAGATGGCCCATTATCTAGGGAATCTTAAAAGGGGCCATTCTTCAAACCTACTCTTCCTATTAACCCTCTACACTGGAACATTACCATTAACTTAAGGCAGGGGAGTGTTTGCTCACAGAATAGCAATTAAGATCAATCTGGAAAAGGAATTTAGTTAGAAGGGGACTTGTGTTGGTCACAGTCCAAATTTTTTTTTTTTTTTTGCTAACATATGCAGATACAATCAACACATCCACATCACCCATTTCCAATTAATGTGGGTTTAGCCATTTTTTTTCAGACACACAAGATTCAGGAAATAGTATGTCAACTTATTTCTAGTGCTCAAAAGTTATTCTTTAAGAATGTGATGAAAAAGTATGTCTTTAAATTAGTGATAAAGCCAAATACTCCAAGTCATTTAAGAAGACATAATTCCAGGCCTGATGGCATATAATGTATGGAAATAAAATTAATTCGAGCCTGGCTCCAATTCTTACTTAAGATGCGGTCATGGGGGAATCACATAATGTGTGTGTGTGTGTGTGTGTGTATGTGAATTATTGATTTCAGAAAGGGAGATAGACAGAAACATCAATGATGAGAGAGCATCATGGATTGGCTACCTCTTGCACACACCACACTGGGGATTGATCCTAAAACCTGGGCATGTACACTTGACCATAATGGAACCTGAGACCCTTCAGTCCATAGGCTGATGCTCTACCCATTGAGCCAAACCAGGTAGGGTTGTGTGTTGTTGTTTTTTAATTGTCATTTGTCCCTCTACATTGTATACATTACCTCTACCTAGAAATCAAATGAGATAATGAAAATGATTTTCATAACATAAAGTGTGTTATGTTTGCATAGCATATTACATTGAAGTCTTCTGGCTCTGTGACTGGTTTTCTTTCTAACTGACCATTTTCAAACAAACATAAGTAATATTATTATCTCGTTCAATAAGCCTGGGTTTTCCAGCCTAATAAAAAATTATAGAGTTCAGAAGTACTTAGACATCCTTTTTTCAAAGAGAGAGCACTTATAATCAGTTATTGGCTGACTATTCAGATGTGATTTTTAGCAACAACAACAACAAAAAAATAGCATATAAAAACATAACTGAAAAGACAATTTTTTTTATGTATCACTTTTGTTAGAGACATTTAAAAAATCGCATTTTGATTTCATTAGTGTTTTTTTGGTATCTGTGTTAAAACCAAACTCAAAGTAAAGCAACATTATTTAACTGTTTAATTGCTTCCATTTTGTTTGGGAAACTTAACCTCAATTTCACCTTTGTGGCTACTGTGCTAGTCAAAAATCAAATGACATTGACCATCTCAGGCCCAGAATAATAAACTCTTCGGGAGCTTTAAGCTTCTTTACCTTTAACAGGGGGGACTGAGCAGTCTTCAACTTGCTTGTGTTCGCTGATGGACAATGAACAGTTTCTCTGTCTACATCTGCACAGGGCTCTGTGAGGTCTGCTTTAGCCTGCTGGGAATTGAGAGGAGGGAGAGGCAATCACAGTGGGTTTAAAAAATTGTTCTAAAGATGACATTTGGAGGCAAATATTTTGGCCACAGGCCAATATTTTTTTTCCCCTCTAAGTCTAAAACAAGCTTGGCACTTTACATTTTCATTTTAATCTGCTTTCACAATCCAATATAAGTTGACAGTTCACTATTTCTAACTAGTGCAAGCTTTCTTCAAATGGCTATCTCTACCCATAGGCTATTTTACAAATGTGTGATGAAGGAAAAATTCCAGACTTGTAATCTTTTATTCTGATTTCATCACTTGCTACAAAATCTATTAAGAATCAACTCTTATCAATTATGGAATACTTGGGTCTTACTTTTGTTTTCTGTTTAAGTTTGCAAAAACATTGCCCATGGCTGGAATGTGAGATAATCTCCTAAAGAGTTAAATACTTCTTATTAAATGGAAATGAGATAGTGCTGGTAAATTCAAATATAACTAATGCCTTTTAAGCCAATTTTCCAAGAGAAAAAGTGTGAGTCAAATTTTAACATAGTATGACTTTAATAACACTGTTGATTTCTTTATTATATACAACTGGCTATCTTTAATTCTATCAGTGTTATGGAACTTTGCATTTTCAGGAGCACTGGTTAAATAGAAATGATCATTTCCTGATACAAGGTGCTATGCTTTGGGAAGTAATCAGGGGAGCAGCTGGGTTGGACTTCTGACTCAGAAACAACAGGTTAGAAGCCAGGAGGGCTGATTTACATGATTGGGAGGCGAGAGTCTGCTTCCAAGCAGATAGGAGGACTGGGAGCCAGGACACATGGTCAGAAGAACTGACTCCAGGAAAAGCAGTGTGTTCTCATTTATCCTTAAGTGAGGACATCTAAGCTTAAGTGAAGACAGGGAGACTGTTTTTGAGCCAGAAGGCTGACTCAAGAAAACTGTATTTCTTTACAACTTGAAAGGCTATCCGCGGAGCAGAGGTCCCGCAGAAACCATGCTATACATCTAGTGACCGCCCCAGTACCCTTTAAACAAAACTTATTATTACATGAGTCATCCAGCGCCTCACCACATACTGGGCTTCCCCTGAGCAGTAAAACAAGTTATTTTAATTCTCAAGGCGACTGGTAGGATTTCCTGGGTCACTTCTTCCACAGGATTCTTGCAAGAAATAGGGGTTCTCTTCTAATCTAGAATAAAAAAAGAACCCAGATTTTCTCTGTGTACTCTTGTGAACTGCTAATTAGACAATGAGAGTTGATGCAATTAAAAAAAAATGTGATTCAAGCCCTGACTAAGTGATGTGGTTAAACTGATAAAGTGTTGGCCCTGGCAATGAAGGGTTGTGAGTTTGATTTCAGATCAAGGGCTTATACTGGGGTTGCAGGTTTGATCCCTTCCCCACTCAGGTAGTACCGGAATCAACAGGTCCATATGACAGAGACACATATATGTGTCTGTCTCTCTCTCTTTCTCTCTCTCTCTCTCTCTCTCTCTCTCTCTCTCTCTCTCTCTCTCTCTCTATCTCTATTTCTCTCTCTCTTTCTCTCCCTCTCTCTCTCTCTCTCTTCTACTCTTTCTAAAACTCAGTGGAAAAAATATCCTGGGGTGAGGATTATAACAAAACAAACAAACAAACAAATAAACAAACAAAAAATGTGATTCAAATTCCACAAAATAAAATAAAGGAATTCCAGAAAACATACCAAATACTTGTTTCTTCTGCTGAGAATAGAAAAAGTTATTTTTACATCCTGAAAAAAATTGATATTTCTATTCTTACAATAAATAAAACCTTAAGTATAATATGACTTTAAGATTATATTCTATAATTCAAGAAAAATACCCTATAAGGAGTAAACTGTTATGAAACTCTTTTAATATTAAGATTAATCTAAGATCAGATGCTAGAGTGAATGGAAAGTGAATATTCCAAGCAATCCTCTTCCCTGAATGTCACTGATCTCTGTGGAGAGATTTTGGTAAGTATTGAGCAAGAGTAAGATTAGCATTAGATCACTTGACTATTACCTGCTGGTCAGGGATTCTATTTGCTGAAAAATATAGATCATATAATTTAATAGTCAGCCACAAGAGGATAGGATTGATAATCATTAATGAAAGATGAAAGATGGAAAAGCCATTCATACTCAAGTAGAAGAATACCGACTTCCATATAAAAGCAAACACAGAAGAAATGAGATTATTTTTCCAGATGTGGTACTGACTCTGCTGTAGCATATACAACAAAATGGGCTACAGATATAGATCCATCTTTGAAAGCAAAGTCTCTTTCATAAGTTGTGTACTAGTGAGAAAAATTACTGCTTACCTAAGATACTTCCTTAATTCTTGATGAATATTAATCATTTCTAAAAAAAAAAAAAATTCCTATATACATAAAATAGAAATATTAGGTCTCACCTAGAGAGTAATTCAAAATGACATACAAATTTGAAGAATCAAGATATATTGGATGGTATGAAATAAAATACATTATTTGACTCTCTTATCCATTTTCATAAATTGCATTGTATAAACTCTTCAATTTGTTTAAAAATGCTAAAAGAAGATTGTGGCTCTGAAAACTTTAGTAAGTATTCCTTTCCTGCTTAAGTAACGTAGAAGTATGCTTTCTACAAAGATCAATATATTTGTAAATCCAAGTTCTGGTAAAGTATACTATATGACTGTTAATAATATTAATTAAATACACAGTACATATTTACTAAAAACCTACCATTTGTGGTTTGAAAATATGCAAGTAGAAAGACAAATCTAGACCTCACACTTCACAAAGATTTTAGTCTGGTGCAGAGAATGTTCAAAAAGCCAAAAAGTATATTGTCTATTAGATTATGTATTAGTACCTGTATGTATTATATACATGGTTTATATATATAAATAAATGTACCTGTATATCTGTATTATATATATTATGGAAGGAAGAATGGGAAAACAAGACTACTAGCTGGAAGAGTGTGTTGGACAAAGGAAGTTTTATATGGAAGATGGTTGTTGTAAAATAACAATAATAATGATCTAGTATGGAGTAACAGTTAAAGTTTTAGGAGTGAAGCTATATAAAGTAGAGAGCTACAGGAGGAAGTAGAGAATGAGGTCCAGGACACACTTCAAATTGGAGGAAGAAAAGTCTTCTGGCCCAGTGGGTTTGGCTCAGTGTTTGATACTTGATCTATGAACAAGGTGGTCACAGTGCGATTCCTAGTTAGGTCATATGCCTGGGTTGTGGGCTTGATCCCCAGTGTGGGTGTGCAGAAGGCAGCCTACGATGATTCTCTCTCATCATTGATGTTTCTATCTTTTCCTCCATTTCCCTTCCTCTCTGAAAATCTGTCTGAGGAGGGAAAAAGAAAATTGTAAATGGTAAGATAGTTAGGTGGTAGAAATGTGAAATAGTTTTCATTTGATGGTTATTATTTTCTTCATTGCAGTAAGTGCCTACATTATCTCTGAGAGGGAGAGATGGAGGCAGAAAAAGGCTGTAAGTGAGAAAGCAAGTGTATTTTGGAGTGATTGCTGTGGAGAACTGCAGAGATGCTGATGAGGAAAACCAAGAATCACTGGCCAGCTTCAGGGCCTAGGTGTGCTGGTCATTATGAATGTATATGGTTACTGTCTTTCATTGTTTTGTGACTTCCTTCAGTAGTTCTGGTAGAAGCATGGAGATGACAGGCAGTTCAAATGATCCAAGACAGGGGTTTGGCAGAAAGATGCAAAGGAATTCAATTGGCCTGGGAACTTGAGGTATTAAGCCTCATGGTGAATTTTAAGCTAAACAAAGAAGTTGTAAAAAATGGGGGAGAAATGATAACAATTGAGAAAATAGGAACATCAGACTATTGGATGTGTGGAGGCGAAAAGGCCTGAACTGCTGTACTGGGAATAGCTGAATGAGAGTGCCAGAAGGGAGGCTGTAATAGATTTAGTTGTCTCAGTCCTTCATTCCAAACCCCTCCTGGTGATGACAGGGCCCAAATGTGACTATGAGATTCAGTCACTGAAGTCTAGTCAAGTGGAGATGAGACAAAGGAATAGAAAGGGCAGGTTGTCAGCTGAGCAAACACAAAGACATTGAATTTGCATGAGATAACAATCAAATTCGGATGCAGAATTTTAAAAAAAAATGAGTTGAGTACTAAAGTTTTCAGTAAATAGTGATAATTTGAAGGTCAGTAAAACTAACTAGAAAAAAAAAAAGAATGAAGGGAGATAGAACTGATTGTATGACATAAAATTAGAAGGGTTTTTACTTAAAAGTGAGGTGCAATGGCTTAGGGACTTCCCTGAGAATTGAAACCAGAGGACAAATAGCCATTCCAATGTGAATTTTAAATAAAATGCTTACTTCTAAATATCTCTTCCTCAAACATTTTAGAAACACTCTATGTTAGTGTGACAATTAAAAAGTGCATGCCTTTTGTCTCAGCTGGCCAATCTTTACAAAATAGAAATAGCACATCACCACCACAGAGTTAATATGTAAAAGATTACCAGTACCCAGAAGCTTGCCTTGTGCTCTCTCCCAGTCTAACCTGCATTTATTATCATGGATAGCTCTGTTTACTTTTCATGATGTTATGAATAGTTTGAGCATATCTTCTGGCCTACCTACTATAGTAGTATATGTACTAAAACACATTTATATGAGGTTCATGGAAGCACCATTTCTAACAGCTTTCTTTAAATTTATATAAAGTAATATTTGGTAATTACTTCACCTATGAAGCATATATGTCTTGTTGAGTTCTATCTTGATTGCTAGACAAAAAGTCTAAGTGAAGGGTAGACTGAATTCAGAAGAAGCTCTCAACTTTCAACTTGACTGTAGATCACTATCATGAAGTGAAGTACCCTGGGACATTGTGGACCTGGCAGGGGCAAGCCTT
The DNA here is from genome assembly GCF_014108245.1 of Pipistrellus kuhlii. Classification (NCBI taxonomy): domain Eukaryota; kingdom Metazoa; phylum Chordata; class Mammalia; order Chiroptera; family Vespertilionidae; genus Pipistrellus; species Pipistrellus kuhlii. The sequence goes on along the minus strand of NW_023425405.1, from coordinate 44,069,702 downwards.
GGCTCAGAGGTAGCTAATTATTATACATAGCTGCATGGAAATTACCTCCATTACCTCACAACCATTTTGTAAGGTCGCCATTCGTTTGCCCCCATGGTAGAGCTGACCAAACTGGGGCACAAAGAAGTGAGATTGTGGAAAGCTTACTGCTGCTCCACCTAGGATTTCCATCCAAACCATCTGCACTCAAAAGCAGCCCTTGGCCAAGCTCCTTCCACCCTGAACCTTGACAGTTTTCAAAGATTGTAGAATTTTAGCTAGAAATGAGCAGGGGCACATCTGGTACACTATAGAACTCTATTGAAATTTGAAACCTGAACAATGATTTAAATTTATAGTCTTTGGTGAACATCTCGGAAGTCTACATTCTCCCTTCTTTTTGGTTTAGAAAACTTCAGAGGTTGATCTTCTCTGTGTCCTTGAATTATTTCTATTTATTGCAACACTCCTACAATTTTATATGAGTGCACATTCACTATTGGTCTAATCACGTGAATGGGAAAGAGAGAGATGGTGTAGAGTTTAGTAGCCAAACCCAAATCACTTGCAAAAATAAAAACAGAAACATTCTATAATGCTGTACTGTTGTTTTCTGGTTCTTTATACAATTGCCAACTGGTAAAATAGGCAAGACTTTTAAAATTGTACTATTGCTTTTAGTGTGTTGGCAGATGAAACAATCCTACTTCTATCACTTTTTATTTCGCTTTATGTAGTATCTAGAGATTTATAATCCTTTCCCAAAGCACAGGTATAAAATGCAGCATGCACATATAGCATTTGGAGTTTTTAGAACACCACATGGATTAGGGGGGGTGACAATGATTATGTGATGATGGCAACATTGCATCCAGACTGAAGTCTATTGTATGTTTGGTTTTGTGTGTTTTAACTCCCTGAACATACTTAAGTGTATACAGAATGTAAAGAAAAACTGTAAATGTGACTTTCTTTTACAAGAAATAACACATTAATGTAGCCTCAAGAATGTTGTTTTGCCATATTTAGGATTTGATAAAATGGTATGTAAATTTGTGAAATTAATGTAGTATAGGTAGCTACATTATATATCCTATAAAAGTCATGTTGTTATCAAAATGTAATGATTTATCTTTGTTATTTACTTTTGAATAACTTATTTTTGAATAACAAAATCTATTCTTAAAACTGTGTCAAAATTTCTAATATCAGATCACTTCTCTGACTCCTAGGAATCTTTTGGGATTTTTTTAACCTATGATTGTTAATCATGCTTTTACCTAAGAGTATTTCTTAAAGGCAAATATTATAAGAAAAAGAAAGCCCTCATGAATGTAAACATCTGTTTGGAAGCATTCTAGTACAAAGGGAGCTTGCTACACGCTCTGGAGTAGCAATGAAGGGGTTACTGTTTATCATACTGTACAATGGAAAAGAGAATGCATACTGGCTCTCAAGTTCAAAGGGCTTGAGGGAGCTTTGGTAACTTTATCCCCTTTAGTCACAAACTGTGAGACAGGCATATGGTTAACATCCTTTATTGGTGTTATTTTTAAACTTGTTTATGAGACATAAATAAAAAGTATTCTAAACCCTATAATGACGTTTCTCCCCGAATGGAAACTTGATTGTGAAGGGCCTGGCAGTACCTCTTCCAGTTTGACTCTGGCAACTTTTCCCGGCCCGGGTGAAGCAGGCATGGAAGCGAAAGGCTAATGCAGTACATTCTTGCTCTTCTTTTCCCCCCTCTGAGTTTTCCCCTGGCATAGGTATTCCAGACCTAAAGAGCTAAGATGGTTGAAAGGGGATTTAGAAAACTGACAAAAACCATTTGGGGAAGGGAGTATCTCCACAATATTTCATGAATCATATTTGGTAACAAGGGAATTTCATTTTCCGGCTAACTTAATTTCTGACTCTATAGCAGCTAGAAATTTGGGCCTCCTAAATCACACAGGAGTTTTTAAAAAAAAAAAAGCCATAGGAAGTAATAAATGTCAAAAACTCATCACAAACAGGCTGGGCACTTTAATTTCCCCCCCCAAATTTTACTTTAGTCTCTACTGGAGTTCTTTGAACATGTAACAAGTAATCCATCTGCAGTTCAAAACTACTGTAAAGCTGGTTTACCAGGCTACCTGCTTTAAACTTACATCTTTCCCTCAGGGCATTAAGTCCTGGGGCCATAACACTTTCTGAAATACAGGTCTCCGTTCCCTTTAATTTTCCTTGGTATAGATTTAGAATGTCATACAATATAATTAGGGAACATTTAAAGCATCAAGATGCATAAACATATGGGCACTGGCATCACTCTGGAATCATTTGTTTTCGGACAAGAATGTGGGTGTACCTGCTCTGAAACACAAATCCTCACAGGGGACAGCACGGGCTTCCCAGTAGAAATGAAACTATGCCTTGCTATGATTTTTCCCTAATCTGATTCATCAACAGTGTGTGCATTGGCTTTTCATAAATGAAACTGAAAAGCAATAAAGACCCAGAACAATATTTTATCAAGACACTAAAATTTTGCTTCATTTGGGCAAATAAATAAATAAATGTTTATATTTATAAATGTAAAGAACACAGCTTAGATGAAATAAATGTCATGACTCAAATAACTTAATAAAGAAAACCTTGTGGACACATATGAGATAAAATATGGTAAAGATTTCCTAGCCTGTTTTAGAAATATTAAATAGAATGATATTCCACTTCTTGAGCTTGTACCTTTTCCGTGACAACTCAAAAGCCATTGCAAATACTCATGATTTATCTGGCACAGAAGAGAACAGCTCTCCCTTTAAAGCTCTGAGCTCAAGTCTTTGTGTTCAGAGCATCATTCTCTACCTTTCTTCTGACAACACTTTCTTACACAGGGTCAGGGCATGGCTGGTTCCACCTCCTTCATCATCTAGGCTCACATCCAGCACTTCATTTACTTAGGTCAGTGAGCGAATGAGAACTCGAGGTTCTCAAACTAAAACCTCTGATTATAAGCTCCTATTTCTAAAGGTCAGTTGCTGCCCTTGCTTAGTTTGGACTATTTTATTAAATTCACCTCACTTCCTGTGTACAATGGGCATTCATAACTGAATATTCAGTAATGCGATGTTTCTACTGAGTCCTCGAGGATTTCTTTTCCACCATGTAAAAGTTCAAGGGAAAGAGTAAATGTGACATTGTAATCCAAAAAAAGATTTATATGCTGTACTTTGAGAAGATAATTCTACCCTTTTCAATATAATTCTCTCAATCTTGTGGGAGAAAAGAAAAAGAAAAAGGGGGGGAAAAAACTGAGACAATTACTCTGGATTTCTACAGGATTTTATATAGTTTCAGACTGATGAAAATGAGCTCCCTTATGTTTTATTTGTTGCCATGTGACATACAAGTAATAATATTTTAAATATTTCTAGTGACAATCAATACTTGCCTAGCATGCTTCAGAGCTCTAGGAATAGTTAGAATGAATTAGGCAATATTTATTTATTAACCAGTGTTACTTCATGCTCTAAGAGACAATGAATAAATGGTGCAACCAAAATTATAAACTAGGATTCCTAGCTTTTAGTCATAAATTCCAACCAAAACCTCATTCTTCTTTTTAAGGTATTGCTATAGGAAACCAGTCTTATTTTAAAGGCAAGACTCTAGGGATTTTCTAAACCAGAAGGGACAATTTTTTTTTTTTCTTTTCTGAGCTGTGGCTTTGCCATCTGTTATATTTCCCTTATTGCACAAAACTGGTTTATATGACCAAGATACTAAAGTTCTGACAAATAAATAGGATATTTTTAGGAAGATCTTACATTATAGAGAGCAATTTCAATATTGAGATACCTACATTTTTACTTATATTCAGATGAATTAGTTTTTCCAAGAAGTTTAAAAGAACACATTTGAACAGTTAAAAATCATCTTGTATTTATTTTTAACTCATCAGTGATGATCACCAACAATATTTTAACTCAGTTTATGCGACAGAGGATAGGTTATGAGGAACACCATTCTATTTTTCTATTAATTCTATATAACATAATTTTTAGAGAATTCTTATGTATTTGATCTGAATAGTATACCACATCCAGGAAAAATTGCCTGCTAAGAGATGAGTAAATTTTCTCCTCCACCCCATTTATTCTGAGAATGGAAACTGGATCCCCGCAGCTATGCCAGATTGACTTCTGGGGTGAAAGGTATATGAGATATGTATGTTTGTTATATGTGTGTTGGGGGGAGGGGTGCTGATAGGTTTGGGAAATATGACTTGAATATGCTACTGAGAAAAGAGGAAGAGCATGAAAATAAACAACTATTTAACTTTTCTGCACTAAATCTTAGAAACTTATCTTAGAAAAGAAAACAGTAATATTTACGGTGCTGGGAAAGAAATGTAATCTTCCCTTGAAAGACCAAATGCCGTCCAGGAGGGGATGTAGCTGCTGTAAATGACGACATTAGTTACGAGAAGACATTAAAGGAAGCTGTGAGTGAAGAACCGGGAGGCTAGCCCCGTGAAAAAGGAAGTGGAACACTTGGAAGTATAATATGCCATAAAATGAGGGCAAGCCCCTGTTGTTGCTGGTGAAAGGAAGTCCTTTAGATCAACACTAGTACACTGCCCACGTTCTTGATGCTCTGTGTCATCTGCTTACACTTTTTTTCCCCCAAAGATATTTTTTTCATTCTTTATTGCATCTACAAAAGATAGAATACAGCCTAACATTTAGTTGGTAGTCAATACATATGTGATAAGTGAATGAATGAGTGAATGAGTAAAATGATATGAGAATGACTGAAACTCTTAAGCCTAGCGTATCTTCAAGAACTTCATGCGAGAGCATGATAAATAAAATATACCCTCTTTATTATCATAATAGTCACATATGTTTAATACATAATCTATGCCAGGCACTATAATGGATACAGCAATATAGCATTCATATTGTTTATAATCCTCATAGGCATTCATGGAAGTACATATTGTCAGTTTCTTTTGAGGAGCTCTTCTTTATTCAAGGGTTCTTGCTGGAGCATCCAGGAAAGCAAGGTTCCATGTCTTTGAGCCTGCCTATGGGGACTTTGCAAACTTATATTAGAGATCATTTCCAAGCTTAATGTTACTTTGATTGTATTGCTGTTTTGTATTAATTGAGAAACCAGGGTAAATAAATATCCCTTTTCCATAATAGCCATCACAGTTTTCAGGACTGCTATATTTTCAATATGCAATCATGTATTCAATACTAATTCATATATTCAGTGCAACATTTTTTTAAATATGGTAATTCTTTTGCATTTAATTGCTTTTCCTGAGAAGCACTGCTAAGGATATCGATATCCATATCAAAACCTAAAGATATATGGGATGAGACAACTTTTTTTTTTTTTTTTTTTTTTTTTTTTTTTTTTTTTACAAATATAACCAATAGAAATGTAAGCCGGTTTTTAATTCACTGATTCTGCAGTGTATGGAAAGTATCTAAATTATCTTTTCTTGTTTATATTTCACCAGTCTTATTGGTCAGGTGAGTATATCACAAAGTGTAAATTAAGAGCATGTAGATTCTCTCCAAGGGTTTATTCAGTGTCAAGATCAAGCTTACAGAGAGAAAAGAATCTCATGGATGATGCATAGAAGGAAGAAAACATGGTCTATTTGTGGAAGAAGTGGGAGGGATTGTCTTTAAGAAGCTATAATATCATATATAGTTTATGTATAATTATACAGGTATTTGAAATTTTGGCATAATTAAAACATAAATTATGGCAATTGTATACTTTATCAAATGGAACATTTAAATTTACCTATAGTATCTTCTCTTTTCATTAACCCTTAGGCAATATATTTTCTAATTTGCTCATTTTTTAAAGTTAGTCCCAATTTCTAAAATATAATACATTATAAAATATGTGGTAGAATTTGTGCTCTTTATCTAACCTTGTGGACCATGAATAGGCAATTGCAGGCAGAAACCCTGGACATCTGGAATTACTAGTCATTCCCACTTAGAAAATAGTACATGTAGTACAGAAAACAAGGTCAGGACTGCTTGCCTCAGAATTAGAAAATATGTTTTTTAGAGCCTTTAGTTTTAATGTTGGCAATAGGACCTGTGGTATCTTATTTTTTAGTTTGTCTTTGCATTATGTTTTGCTGCCCTCCTTGGAATATGTTATATCTTATGTCCCTCTGTATCTATAAAATGGGTCTACTTAAAGTATTTAATATAGCTTATTATAAGGATTAAACTATATATATCTATATATATATACCTATATATATACATATATATATATATATATAGATATATATATATAGCATTTTTAACATATCTGGCACGTTGTTAAAGTTATATGTGTTATATAAGTGTAAGCACTGTTATTATTCTCTCTCTCTCTCTCTCTCTCTCTCTCTCTCTCTTTCTCTCTCTCTCTCTCTCTCTCTCTCTCACACACACACACACACACACACACACACACACACACATAGTCTTTAATAGTTATCACTAGAAATTATGTTCCATACTTCCTTTATGAGGTGTATTTGTGTTTTTGGTGTTTTTTGTTTATTTGTTTTTCAGTATTTGAAAGCACGAGATCTACTCTAAATCTTCTCCAGAGTTTGTTAAAAAAAATACAATGTGCCAGGCTGGAGTGGCTCAGTTGGTTGAACATTGTCCCATGCACCAAAAGACTGCCAATTCTGTTCCCAGTCTGGGCATATGCCTAGGATGTGGGTTCAATTCCTGGTCGGGCAGTTACAGAAGACAACTGATCAATGTTTATCTCAGACAGATGTTTCTCTTTCTCTCTCTCTCTCTCTCTCTCTCTCTCTCTCTCTCTCTCTCTCATTCTCTCTAAGCATGTCCTCTGCTGAGGATTAAAAATAAATTAATTAAAAATAAAGAGAGAATGTAATATATATGAATCCTAAGCATTACTCTTGGTCCTAAAATGTAATAATATATCCCAATATAAGCTGTACTGACAGTTAGTGAAGTTTTTCTTTATAGTATTAGAACTGACAACAGATGAGTAATGGAAACAAAACTTTGACAAAATTGAAACTGTTTAATATAAAGCATAGAATATAAAGCAAACTTAAATTAAATTTGTAAAAAATTGTGAATAAGTCAGCATTATCACTGCTTCCACCAAAGTAAGGCATGAATAATTGATCCTACGCTACTGTTGATGGCATTGTTATTTTTTTTTCTTTTTCTTGTATTAACTCAGTCTTTATTTTTGTTTTAATCAGACAATAAATATTTTACATGTTCACTAGTCTGTCTTTCTGCCAAAATAAGCTTACAAATATCTTCTCATCTCTTCACATAGATGGCATACTTTAGAAAATTCAATGTAATGATTTCAGAATGTGATAGGAGAGAATGTAAATATTTGAGGAAAATAAATACTAACCTCAAGCAAACTACTTGGGGGGTCTACAACAATGTGGATAACTCTTTGCCCTGTTCCTTTTAATGTTCCTGACTACTTATGCATTTTGCTTCTGGCTAATGATGACAGTAGAAAAGCCAAAATTCTATAAGAAAAATTAATCCCGTGGTGTTTTTTTTTGTTTTGGTGTTTTTTTCCCCTGGCTCCTGTAACAGCAATAAATTCAGGGATACCAGATATATAAAGATAATGTATTTTCATTAAATTTCTAACTCAATTGTGGATCCATGTGGTTCAGATAAAATGCATTCATGTACAAAGATCTGAGATGCTCACTGTAACCAAATTGAGCTCTAGAGCCCTGGAGCATTATTCATTCTGAAAATGAGCCACATTCATGTCTAATGAGAAAACAAAGTCCAGTTTTTAATTGGCAGTGCGGAGGGTTTAGGAGCTCTTTTTTAGTGTGCTGACTTCCCAGAGCCAGGACACACTCAGTCTTCTCACACTTTGCTTCACTCTGCAGTGGAAATTTAGATACCAAGCCACTGTCTCTGGTACGCTTTCCTACATCACAGTATTTCCAAGTTTACGAGCTTATTCCCAGGTTGTTATAAAAGTGGAAGTTGCCCAAGCTCCTCTCCTAAATTTCTGAACCAGGTTTTTTCTGTGGCCTCTATTTTGAGGTTTATGCCAGCCATCATCCTCCTTGCCCATTTCCCTAGTGACCTAAGGTTCTACTGATGTCCAAACCCAACAGCACTCAGTTTTAAGCCCAAAATACGCCACTTCACAGTTCAAAATTTCTTAAGTACTGCTTTGGAGCCTTCAAACTTTAACTGTGGCTTAGAAATTTAAGGAACTACCTCAGGAATGAGGGCAGAAAAACAATAAAGTTGGTTTTATAATTTACATCTAACCATATTCAATTAATTCTAAATCAATGCACATATTCTTGGAGCTACTGCTTTTGCTTTAGCTTGAATACAAGAAAACAGGCCTCTGAACCCAATCCCAGAATGGAGCTATGCAACCCATGGGATGGCCCCTTAGACACTGTCTAATGTTAATCTCCAAGCATTATTCAACATCAATCTACTGCAACTATGTACTGCTCTTTGGGCATTGTGCGCCGTACTGTATTCTGTTAACTGATCATCATGCCTGCCTATTTGAAAATCATTCTTCACATGGCTCTGTCTGACTAATCAGTTCAGGCTGGTAGACTAAACTGGAAATAGGTCTTATCCCTGCCACCTCCCCAACAGCCTTCTTGCCCGAAACTCTGACTATGCTGCATCCTATAAGGAAGCAATCTTGCTTAGATGAAGCCCATGGTATTTTTAATGCTCAGGAGATGTAATTGATGTATAGGTTTATATATACTAAGTAGTAAAAACATTGCTATACAATTAGTAGAATCATGGCAGGAATGAGTTTTGCTGAATGTCAGACTAAGGATTTAAGCATAATTTAGTTAGAAATGAGGGCCCACTGACCATTTTTAGATTGGAAAAAATTTAGAAAGCTTTTTCAGGTATTATGACAGTAGCAGGAAAAGCAAGAGACCATTTCAGCCTTTCAGAGTACAGGTGAAAATGTACATGAGAAAATGACTGAAAAATCTAGCAGCTTTGATGTGACTCTGTAACTATGGGATATAAAATCATTATTATTATTTTTTTGGAAAATTTGGGGAATTTACACTTTTGAGTTAAGAAGAATAAAAGAAAAAAAAAATGACTTATGAATCATCTAGTGAGAAAGAGGTACTACCTGGAATTGTAATGAAATGGGAGGCCAAATGTAACTCTGAAAAATTAAAAACATGATTGAAAAGAAATCTTAAGTGCCAACTGGCACACAAATGTAAGGAAATTGCATTAGCTTGTGAGTGAGAAAATAGGAATGATGAATGAGCTGAGGTTTGGTCACCACGGGACTTACAAGAACATTTCAGGAATGTGATAAATGTTATGTTTATTGAGAATAAGAGCTTATTGAGGATATGTATAGCCTTACATATAAGTAGAATATAGTGAAATATAGTTACATAGAGAAATAACAGATATTATAAGTAAAATATAGTTAAATTTATGACAGTCATTTGATATTCCCTAATTTAATTTTCAATATATCAGGTAAAAACACCTATCAAATAAATTCCACAATTTTAGCAAAAGTATAATGGCATCTTTTAAAATAGTTATACGTTATTAAGCTTATTATTTAAAATTTTTTCAAGACTCTCTTATCTCTATTCAACTCCTCTACATGTGGGCACACCCACCCACAAATAAATGATTATCAACTTCTCCATGGCAGGAGTCACTAATTTTTTAAAAGTCCCCAGACCTCGTCTTTTTGTCTAACACCGAGTATATTTGTCAATAAATAGTAATAACATAAGAAATTTAGAAATATTAGATACATGTTAACATTTAATATTTTCATTTACTATTGATGTATGAGACATATGCTGAGAGAGTAAAGTTTAATTTTTTTTGTAGTCCCAACCTGGGATCAGGCTAATTAAGACATTTGCCCTTCCACCTTGGCTTGATGGAGTACATGGCCTACAATACCAGAGTGAAGCTCCAATGGGCTCAGGGAGAAAGAAAAGCACAATGGAATATTTGAGTGCCTGCTCCATAAAATCTGAAGCAAACCTCTGTCTCTCTTTCCTGGTATTTTGCCTCTTTTTTAGGGTTAGTTGACTTTGGTTTGCATACCTTTCACTCAAAGAGTTTCCTTGACTTTCTCAGCAAGACAGGCACTCACCACCAGAGTTATGAACAATTTGCAAACCTCGATTACTCTACCCTTTCTTTCCTCCCTAGATAGAATGTCGGAATGGAAGCAAGGGGTTATTATTATAGGCTTAACCTAAATGTGTTCTGATTTACTTCAAAGAAAATCATTTGCAAAGTTTGCTTCTTTAACAAATATCAAATTACTTGAAATTTACCTACAACTAATCATGACCCATCAGTGTACTCACACCACTCCTGAGAACTGCAACTCCAGTTCAAGGAAAATGAATGGTTTTAATTTGCTACTCACCCACATGGATAATCAATGAACAACCATGAACAACCTCACAGTGACTCCCCTTGCTAACAAAATGGACCTTTAGTGTACAGCTAATAAGTAAAATGTTCTTCTTACTACAATTGTTCCTTCCTCTCTGCCTCCTTTTCTTTCTCTCTCTCTCTCTCTCTCTCTCTCTCTCTCTCTCTCTCTCTTTCTCCTCCATCCCTCCCTTCCTACCTCTCTAATTTTTTGGAAATTCCTTCTCCTTTCTTCTGGCATTCTGGATCAAGAAATAGCCTGAAATTGTTAACTGTTATCTGACTTGGCTTACTTCTTGGAGCTAAAATGCTAATTATTTGATACATAAATTTTAAAATATATTTTTAAGGACAACCTAAGAAGTGAAACATGGCTTCGAAGCAATTTATCTTTGGAAACAATACCCATGTCATTAGTTTATATGAACCCTGATCAAAACTGGGCCAGTGAGAGGTATATGAACTGATCACTGATGGAAATGGGAATTACGTGAGGGTGACTTTTTAGTATCAGGGAGACTTGAGTTTCCAGGGACCTAGGAGATAATATAGTCAAATGCTCCAATTGTAAGGATAATTAATTTAAATCAAGAGAAGTTAAGGTATTGACATAAAATAAAACAATTAATTGTCTGTAGAGCACCGATCAAAATCAGGCTCAGCTATCTCACAAGTCAAACATCTTGCTTCTATAAAATGTTAGTCTAAACTAACAGTAAGGAGCTATTAAATGGTTATTATTAACGTTATTGAAGTTTGCACAAGCCTATCCATGCAGGATTTTATTTTCTTCTAAAAAAGTTGGTTGTTTGCTTTTACCTCTAGCAGAAATTCCTGTTGGTTAAAATTTTTTTTTCTTTAGTGTCTTTGGAAAGATGAATGCTTTTCTTTATCAACTTGCATAAAATATAAACAGATTATAGTAATCATAGTTAAAAGTTTTTCAAAGAAGCATAATTTAACTTTAAAGATAAAGCATTTTCTTTAGAACAAATTTACATGATTTAAAAACAAGAACATTTTTCTCCCTTACAAAACTTGTCGAGCAAGTGTGGTTTGAAGCAGGGATATTTAGATGGAGAACATGATTTGGTATACCCTGAGGGAAGATCAGTTTTCAAAGGATTAAGCTGGGAAATCTTCTCAAATGGTTTACCTGCTTGTCTGACCGGCCGCAAGAGTCCAGGTGGCACTCTTATTTTACTCCTCAGCTTGGGTGGGCTTAATTCTGTAAGTCACATAGAAGAATTTTCATAACTTATTTTTCTTTCAAAATGTGCACTTGGCAAGATGGAAAATAAAGATCGAAACACCTGTGTGCCAAATATAAAGCTCTGAGTGCCCTGCAGAATCTCTGCAGCATGGGCCACGATCAGACCTTCATTTGACCTGCTGTGCAAGAGGATACAAGTGAAGGTGATGAACCAAGGGAAGGTGAAAATTTTGAGAAATAAACCTCATTCCCTGAGTTACTCTCAGCACTACTTGAATAGCTCTAATTGGACTTTGGGTCTAGTTTGCTGTTGATTAGTCTTGGGTAATACGTCTTCTTTGTTTCTCACCTTATACCAAAAATAAGTATTAGATGCAGCATTCTTTATTGGTTGGCTTGCTGTTCTGTTTGCTAAATCTCAGGGATACATTAGGATTGTATTCTTTTTTAAGAGGATAAAAAAAACAGTTCAAAAGATTAAATCTTAAAAATCTATTAACAAAAAGAAATGTAAGAAGTGTAATGATCAACCGAAGGACTTATATGCACGCATATAAGCCTAGCCAATGGACACAGACAACAGGGGGGGTGAGGGCATGAGTGGTGGGGGGTGGTGTGTGTGGGGGTCATGGGGGAGGAGGACATATATGTAACGCTTTAATCAATAAGTAAATTTTTAAAAAGTGAAATGAATAACTCACAGTTTATAGGGAGAGGTTGTGTTTCATGAGTTCTAGCAGCAGGGACATTTCTGTAAAATGGACTTTTCAGGCAGATTGCTTCTCTTAATCCCTGGCCCAGGGCTGCCTGGTCCACCTGGGAACAGGCTGGTGTTTCTCAGGGAAGTCGATCCAATTTGTCTGCTTCTCCTAGTAACTCACAGTCACTTACATTTATATTCCTATTGGTCAAATTTAAGGATCATTAATTTTTATGAGGAATACATAAGAACTATATACTGTGGGCAGCAACATCTCTCTCCCTAATCTCACTCTAATTTCTTCTCTCCACTTTCTTTTTTTTTTCTTTGTTTATTTTTTAGTTACCTCTTCAGAGACACAATACGCATTCATTTGAAGCTACTGAGGAAACAGATCCACAAAACAAAAGTAGTTCAGCAGTTTTCGCTCTAGTCAGAACTGCCTCTCTCAAATCAGAATCATAACGTCTGGAAAACCACGTTCACTATATTTTGAATAGAAACATAAATGTGAATTAGAGGAAATTAGATAGGTCATCGGCTTTACAGAAACATTATATATAGTTTTTGAGTGTTGTGATAAACTTATTGTGTCACATATTTAGGTAATTCTTAACAAACACAATCATAAACAGATATGCACAAGCCAGTCATTAACTGTCCTTTATTTTACAGCCCCAGCCCTCAACTTTAATTTTAACCATGAAAGAACAGGAGGGTCTGGTGGAGTGCACCCCAATCTGTCAACACTCTTCACAAGTCCTGTCCCAATGAAATCCATTCAGATAATCATCCTCAGAAATTCAGAAAAAAAAACACTACCAAAAATGCAAATGTATGACTTTAATAGCCTGCTTCTAATAATTGAACCTTTGTCCTTGCTGTGAGATAATAATATGTTGTAATTTATAGCACTCCACTCAGTTTCAAAATGTGATTACTTAGTCTGCTCACTTATCATTGCATTTCTAGGCAATTTATAAACTTCTTTACAGCAAGCATCATGTCTGTCCTGTTGTCAACATAGCCAGAGCGAATAGCACCCTGCCTGCCTGGCACAGATTGCATTTTGGTTGGATGAATGAAAGAAATAACTGAATATTCTATTAGCTTGATAAAACTAATACCATACTATTACAATTAAGCACAGAAAAAGACAGAAAAGCAAAGAAAATTTAGAGTCTGTGGAAAGAAAGCAAGATTATATATTCTGAGGTAATTTCACACGCACCTGTTGCAGATTTTATCGAAATTGGAATCTACCCTTTTTGATGACAAAGACATAACACTTTCAGATGCTTCTCCCCATTGGTTTTGAACCCAATTACTTTAACTTGTTTATTATAATAGGATGAGTCATTGATATCCATTTTGTAAGTAATTAATTTTTACAAAAGTAACCATTAGATGCAGCTAAGAAATGACAAAATACAGTAAATATATTTGTAATTCAGTTGGCTAAAGAAACTTTATGCTGAAGAACTTGGCGACAAAATATGGTCATATTGGTAACAATGTCTTAGGATATTTTTTAAAATATCATTTCTTTCATCAATGCAAGTGGCTGTACTTTATTTTTCAATCTGTATCATTTGTAGTGATTGTAAATGAAACAAGATTACAAAGTCTAGTGCTGAAAGGTATTTTCCCACATGTCCACCACGTTAGCCACGGTATAGGCAGGTCAGGTTACAGCATTATCTCTGAGCATCTGGAAAACGTATACTATTTTGTCCCTAGGTACCTACAAGGAATTCTTCAGGGATTTTTTGTTTTTCTAGCCCAGTTTTTTTTTCACCTTAAGAAATAAATAATCATCATGAGCTGAAATATAAATGCAATTAATTTCCAACAGTATATTATATCATCCAAACAGCAACCGTGAGGATTTTCTACATTATACTTGTGAGGGCATGCCTATCTCAGTTCAAAAATACCTAGCCCTTATGTAATCTCAGGTTTCACATTTGAAAAAACTTCAATATTATCTGTCAGCCTTCTTTTTTAACCAGGTCTTTTGCTGATACATTAATTTAGGAGAGAAAATAATCCAGAGGAAGGTTCAAATAACTGACCAATGAATGGAAACCCCAAATCTCTTTAAATGCTTTTCCCATTCTATCTTTGATATTATTTAAATTTGGTTATTTATAGCATAGCCAACAGCATGCTAGGAAGAGTAATACACAGCAATATCCCTCAAGCCAGCAATCCCCAACATGTTTTCTGTAGGACACCAATATCCTGGAATATTAATAGATGCCACTCACAGTAAAGTTTCTGAAATTTAGGACACTTAAGTAATGTTAGAATAAACTAAATTAAGCAACTAATTTAGGTACAACAAAGAATGCTAAAATCATTAATTGTGTAAATGTGCAATGTGAATTTTAAGACTGTAATAGAGTCTGAAAGCTTTCCTACTTTTACTTGACTATGGCACCTTGGAAAAAACAGGTATTCCAAGGAACACACTTTGAGAAAAGTTTCCATCTCACCATCATTATGTGAAAAATAACAAAATCTGTACTTGACAGTTCTGAGGATGCAGAGCAAGTAGTTGCATATGCTTGGACATTCTCTAAGTAGAATGTACGTAAACACCTGCAATTTAAATTGTTGGTGGCATTCCTTGCCTTATCTGTGCTATAATTTGCTCGGCTTTGCGTAGTACTGCGCTTTACCCCTCCACTATGGAGTCATGTTTAATTGATAACCTCGCCTTTCTTTGATCGCCACATTTCAGGGACATTTAATTGCTGGTTCAGTTCTCCCCATCCTAAGTGTCTTGCCTATTTTATTTATGGGACATTCAAATTTTATAACTCATTCTCCAAAATGTATTAATCCTAGTCTCTTCAGATCAATCTTTTAAAAATGGCATAGCCCTGGCTGGTGTGGCTCAGTGGGTTGGGGCATCATCTCTTCACCAGAAGGCAGATCAATGTTTCTATCACATCAATGTTTCTCTCTCTCTCTCTCTCTCTCTCTCTCTCTCTCTCTCTCTCTCTCTCTTTCTCTTTCTCTCTCTCTCTCTCTTCTCTCTTTCTCTCTCTCCTCTCTTCTCTCTCCTCTCTTCTTCTCTCCTCTCTCTCTTCTCCCCCTTCCTCTATCTTTAAATTCAATAAAAACATATCCAGTGAGGATTAAAAAAATATGCATTTACATGGAATGGAAAAGTACATCTATGTAAGTTTTATTTTCTTAATATAGATTCTAAGAGCTCCAAAATTTTTTGGAGATTCTACAAGCACCCAATCATTTACATTAAGGCTCATGTTTATCCGTTTACACTTTTATCATTTTCTCTTTTTGCTTAAACATAGAAATCCTCACTTCCAGGGTATCTTTATCATATCCCAAAAGAAGGGGTAGCCATTGCCCCACCTCTCCATCTGCAAGTTTGCCTTCAAGGCTTTCCCCTCCCTGACCAGGTTACCTTGCTGCCTCCTGTTGATTCTGCCCTTCCCTTGGTCAGTAAACAATCTGCCCTGCAGGAAGGGCCTCTGGAATTCCTGACAATTATTTTGCACTCTTTCTTCCCACCATGAGGTAGTAGAGAGAGGAGAGAGGTAGAGGAAAATGCACAGCTCTGCTTAGACTGTCACTTTGCATCAGTCTGAGCGGGAGCACATACCTCCGGCCTGAAAGGGCTGCCGGGAGCAATTAAGCACGGGCGGGGAGCGGACCTGGGAAACATTCCAGCCCTCCCGTCAGGTCTTCACCGGGGATTCCCGCACAACCAGGAGTAAATAAATAAGCAAAAGAAACCCCTACCAGAGTATATGATTGTCTACTTTAAAATTATGTCCATGTTCCACTCACTGTGCTAATTCATGACATACTTGATAAAATATCCAAAAGACGAATTATAAATGCATGTGATAAGAGGGGCGATATACGTTGGTGCTACGTTCACTATGAACCATGGAAATGTTCATTGGTATTTCAAGTAGATATTTTGATGTTTTTAAGATCATCTCCTCACTAGTTAGTAAATCTGTCCACATCATCATCATTATCATTATTTTATTTTATTTTTTACCTATTATGGAGACTGAGGAAGTAGCAAGAACCCCAGACCTGTTCTGTGTAATATAGCACACACTAGCCTCATGTTGCAATTAAGCATTTGCTAGTAAAATGTTGCTAATCTAAGTTTGGATTCAAAGGGAGGACAAAAAAGGATGTTCAATATCTAATTAAAAATTTTAAGATTGATATGTCAAAATAATAATTTGGCCCTTATTATGTATAATGTTTAATGTAGAGTATGGATACATTAATTTGTTTCCATATGACTACTAGAGAATTTAAAAATATGTGTGTGGTTCACATTGTATTTTCACTGGAAACTTCTACTCTGGATCACAGAATAATGTTCTGATTATATAAAGGGAGGCGGTGAAAACATTCACTGTGTGCCTCAATTAATAGCTTCATATTTCCCTTTTGCCATTCTTCATTCCATGCCCTAAGTTCTTTACAACTTTTCTTTCATTTACTTTATAATTCAATAAGTGTTTATTGAGTATTGATATTGTACAAGTAACACCAGTAGGTAATGGGGTCATGTACAATTTTACCAGGCTTAAAATGCCTAAAAATGTGCAAAATAATTTTAATTCCTTTCTAGTGATCTAATATCCTAAGTGGAAGGGAAAGAGGGCCCAAAGAAAGGTGATTTAATGAAAGCATAATTACAGGAAATATATAAAATTTTAGAGAATAGAGAAGATTTAGTAGCATATGGCAGCATATGGCACTGGTAGCATATCGCAGAAGACTATCCCTAACTATTGTAGATTGGGAGAGGAAATCAATGCAAACATATGTACAAAATATTTTAATGAGATTGTTATGATTAATATCACCTTTAAAATAAGCAGTATGTTTTTTTTTAAACCCAATGTTTGCAGTATACAAGGAAATCAGATAATGTACAGTAAAGTCTACATTTAAGGGCAATATAAGCACCTACATTCTCTTCTTAAGTAAATGCTATGTGTATCTGTCTTTGAGCAGGTGTCTGCTCTAATGTGCTGACACTGATTATTAGGAAAGTCATTGAGGAAATCTACTAGGAAAAAAATTTAATGTGGTTCTTCTGATTGTTAAAGACTACTTTTCTCTTACCATACTCTGTGTATTATATTTTCCCTGTATTATGTTTCAGGGAAAGTCTGAAAAAATAGTATTTGAAATGTTGAAACACAGACAAAATAGCAGATACAGCCCTAAATCTATCGTGGTTGACAATATCACCACCTGAGATCTTTAGACTTAACCTATAAAATGTTGTGGTGCAGCAGACAAACCCTGGTAGATGATTAATCTTAGAGAAGTAAAATGCTTCATTGCCCCATACTCATCAAAAATTAAAACAACTCTTGGCCCTCAAGCTGAGTGTCCTATTCTGGAGGGCATTGAGCAATTCAAACAGAAAGCTGGATCCCCTTAAATCATTGTTTTCTATGAATGGAATGACTTTTTCAAAGTTATTAATAACAAAGATCATGAGGAAGGAGAATGTGTTTATTTTTTAATCTCACTCTCAAAACTCTTTTCCAATTTTCTAGATGATGTTTCTTTTTTGATTGATGGGTCTATTAAGTTTCTGGGAATAAAAGCCAAACAAACATTTCATACAGAGGTTTTCTTTAGGCACTCAAATTCAAGTCCTATTTAACACAGTGGGGTCACCAAACATCCAGTAAAGCTTTTGCCAATGTTTGTGTTTTCTTACAATTAGATGAAAATCAAAGCCATGTGGACACCACAGGGCAAACAGCAGGTCTCAATGTGTGCTTGGTGGGGCACATTCTGCTTTTCTCATGTTACTCTTTTATGTTTTTGATAATATAACCAAATTTTATTTTATTGTATTATTTGTGTTTTGCTTATGATGGTCCTAAATTTTTTTCTATCATTTTATATGCTGTCATCTATAGTCCCCAGGTAGTTTTGAAGAAGATAATCAAATTTCCCCCTGTAATGAGTCTATTTCCTTTACTGTTTAAGTACAGAAGACAATATAGCAGGTGCCTGGAAAACTGTGGGAAGACATTAAACGAAAAGTAAATCCAAAGAACTCTGACTTTTCCAGGAAATGAAAGCAATACACCTACGACAAAGGTATCTAAAATCCAAATGTGCGTACATACACATGCACACATTCACAAAGACTACTGAATTCCTAAAATGCATGCTTATGGCAAGAACAAGCAATAAACCAAATTCATTTAATAGGAAAGTTACATTTATTTCCAACTCATTATTAAGATATAAAAGCTGGTGATGCCAACAATTTTAACTGGCTCATTTAATTGCCAGCATAAAAACCTTTATTTTTATTTTATGAGAATTGTAATAAATGTGTTGTTTGTTTGCCTTTAACTATCAAGATGGTTCTCATAAAAGCACCATTTTGATAACAGACAACTTGTTGGGGGAAAATGGCTTTGTACATTAACAAAACATGGCTCTCAATAAATATGCATAAATTATAATGATTCTAATTCCATTGAATGTTTTTGACATGTTAAACTTTGTTAAAAACATTTTAATTCACCTCTTCCCTCTACTTTAGCAAAAAAAAAAAAAAATACAGATCAGAGGGTTTGTTACTTTAAAGGACAAAAAGAAAGGAAATAAAAAAGAGGTGTTCAACATAGCAGTGGTAGCTTGGTTTGACATATTATACATCCAAATCAATCTTTTATTTATTTATTTATTCATATATTGAAGTCTCATTAAATGCAATACCATACAGTGAAGGAATATAGGATACAGAGGGTAGCAGATAAAGAAAGGATTGGACTTAGAATTTAATTTTGATATATAATACCTTTCATTTAAAAATATCATTCAATCCAATGGAAAAAAAAAATGGGTAAAGGTCTTAAATAGACACCTTTTGAAAGAGGATATACAGAAAGCCAAGCGACACATGAAAACATGCTCAAAGTCACTAATCATTTGAGAAATGCAAATCAAAACGACAATGAGGTGCCATCTCACACCTATCAGAGTGGCTGTCATCAACAAACCAACAAACCAGGACAAGTGCTGGGGAGGATATGGAGAAAAGGTACCCTTATGCACTGCTGGTGGGAATGCAGACTGGTGCAGAACTGTGGAGAACAGTATGGAGTTTCCTCAAAAAATTAAAAATGGAACTCCCACTTGACCCAATAATCCAACTTCTAGGAATATATCCCCAACAATCATAAACACCAATTAGAAAGGACATATGCATCCCTATGTTCATAGCAGCATAATTTACAATAGCTAAGATTTGGAAACAGCCTAAGTGCCCATCAGCAGATGAGTGGATTAAAAAACAGTGGTACATCTATACAATGGAATGCTAAGCTGCGGTAAAAATGAAGGAACTCTTACCATTTGCAACAGCATGGATGGACCTAGAGAGTATTGTGCTAAGTGAAATAAGCCAGTCAGAGAAAGATAAATATCACATGAACTCACTCATTGGTGAGTAAGATCATGTGATATCTTGAATGTTGCCCAGGGAAACCATCTGTATTGGTTTCCCTGTGCAACAACATAAACTGATGAACAAAAATATCCAGAGACAGAGAAGCATTGAACAGACTATCAAACCTCAGAGGGGAGGCAGGGAATATGAGGGGAGGATAAGAGATCAACCAAAGGACTTGTATGCATGTATGTACTGGTATATAAGTGTAGTCAATGGACACAGATATTAGGGGGTGAGGGCATGTGCTGGGGGGCAGGGGTGGCCAGGGAGAAGTCAATGGAGGCAAAAGGATATATATGTAATACTATATATAATACTTTAAACAATAAAGAATTTTTTAAAAATGACTGACAGCTGCTCTGCCTCTCTGCTGGTGTGGCTCAGTTGAGCATCATCCCATGTACCAGGAGGTTACCTGCTCTGCCTCTCTGCTGGTGTGGCTCAGTTGAGCATCATCCCATGTACCAGGAGGTTTCCCTGTAGAGAGGTGTACAAGAGGAACCTATCATGTTTCTAACTCTCCCTCCCTCTCTTTTCCTCTCTTTGAAGTCAATTAAAAAAAATTATAAAATAAAATGACCCCAACTACAGGGGCATCACCCTAGGTTCCAATTATTTAAATTATCACGTCAAGTTACTTTTATCTCTCAATGAAAATAAAATCTCAATAAAGTTTATATTATCTAACTTTATTATGCATAACTAAATTTGCCATGTTCTCTTAATGGTTAATTCCAAATCATCTAAAATCTAGAATCATAGCATTTTTAAAGAACCATCTGCATTTTTTTCCCTGTGCAACATAATCTCTTTTATCATTCTCTTAATGCCAACTCTACTCATGTCTTTTTAAATTCATCTGCCAAATATATCACTCCAAAAGTATTCCTATCCTTCCATATCTTATTCTATTATGTTCTTCATTGTAATTTGAGAGTTAAATTGGTTTTTGAAAACTCTTGACCAGCTTGCTGTATTTGTTATTGTTATTATTGTGCTTTCTCTTCAATTTGATTCAAATATGAAATATTTCTTTTCCATTTTTCAATAATTTCCAAAGCACATCTTTGAGAAGTCTTTCTATGAGTGGATTTTGAGGAACTGCCAACTCTAATCACCAGTTTAACAGAAGCTCTTACTTCTCAAATATTACAAATCTTGATCTGATTTACTAATTTTTTACTAAATTTTCTTAAGTTTATTGATTTTTAATCCTCATGTATGTATTTCTTTACCTTGAAAAGTAGGCCAAAACAATTTTTCCAGATTATGGTTCTGTGCATTAAATGGAGGCACATTTGGAAAAACTAGTTCCTCTAGTATTGGGTCCAGTGTACCATCGTGTAAAACAACTATTATACACTGAGCACTTCAAATGTTTATTGTCCACAACAGATTTGCCATAGTATCTGCAGGTTATTATGATTGTACATTGTTTTGTGTCTTTAATAGAAGACACAAAACAGTGAGAGTGAGTTTTTAGCTTGATTACAATGTTATTAAACTTATGACATTATATAAAATCTAGAGGCCTGGTGCATGAAATAGGTGTACAGGGCCTGCACCCTCTCTCAATCCGGAACCTTTCTGGGAATGTCTGACTGCCAGTTTAGGCCCAATGCTTCAGGGATTGGATCGGGCCTAAACCTTAGTTGGACATCCCTCTCCAAATCTGGGACCACTGAGTCCTAACTGCTCACCTACCTGCCTAATTGCCCCTAACCACTCTGCCTGCCTGCCTGGTCACCCCTAACCACTTGCTTGTCTGCCTGATAGCCCCTAACCATTCTGCCTACATGCCTGATTGCTCCTAACTGCTCCCTGGGGGGGTGGGGGGGGACCTAGCCTGGGCAAGGGGCCGTGGTGTTCTGGTCTCTGGTCATTCTGATCATTCCACTTTTATTATATAGGAGATCATTACATGGATCAATGCTGGGTTTAGAAAAATGAAAGTGAAAGTGTTACCCTCTGTATTCCAGTATCTTTGAGAATTATCATCCCTTCCATGCACAAACACAATGTGGAGTCTGATTTTCCTATGATTGAGGCCATGGATGCTTCCATCATTTTCATCTTGAGCACATAAAAAATGTAAGATTACAAAAATGTTTATCTATTTATATAATTTTAAGTTAAATTTTCAGGTCACAGAATATGAAATAATATGTATTTGTCCCTAGAGAATCCAGAATTCAAGAATCTCTTTTCTGACCTCAGTACCACTGGAGAAGATTTACCTTTGTAATAACTTTAAGATAATTCATGTTTAGATTGTTCTTTAGGCTAAAAAAGTAATCTTTCCTTTTATCCAAACTGTGTCTAAGGAGCCACAGAGTATGCTGAGTACCACCAATGAGTAACACAGCCGAAACCTCACCCTCCTGAATGTGATAGCCTTTGAATTGCCTCTTTTTCCCTAATTGTCTCAGTGAGGTTTTTAAATAGATGTTATTGATTTTTTACAGAGAGGAAGGGAGTGGGATAGAGAGTCAGAAACCAATGAGAGAGAAACATTGATCAGCTGCCTCCTGCACACACCGTTCTGGGTATGTGCCCTAAACCAATGTACATGCCCTTGATCGAAACTGAACCTGGATCCCTCAGTCTGCAGGTTGACCCTCTATTCACTGAGCCAAACCAGTTAGGGCTGTTTTTCTATTTTTGGAATGACATGGTGAGTCCCACTCACTGTGGTAACAGGTGCCTTATGAATTAAGTTCTTAATAAAAGTAATAATCTGTTTGAAATCTGAACATATTTTGGGAAGTATTAAATAGGACTTTCACCCTCCTTGTTACTTGAACTAAACTTCTTCAAGGTGGTACATTATCTCTAAGAGGGACATTTCATGTAGAGAGTAACATTTAATTGGTTTCAATAAATGTCCCTTCTTGAAAAGACTTTGCATGAGCAGACTGAGGAATCCTTTTGGATAGAAAAACTTTGTCTTTGCCCTCAAAATCTTAAGGAATATTGCCTGACTAATGGTTGTATTATATTCCTTTCACCTAGAATAGGTCAAGCAGAAGAATTAAATGTCATATTACTGATAAGTTAGGTTATTTTCTATAACACATCATCTATCTTACATAAAGGGGAAAAATAAATTTCAAAGGATTTAGGCTATATGCCAGATATTGTTCAGACTAGTGCCAAGGAATTAATCGTAAATTATTTTCAATAAATTCCTTTCTGTGTGTTGCCGCAGAATGTTGTTCAGACCATCTCATTATACATCAGATCAAATTTAAGAAGTCCTGGAATAAAAATTTCCAGATGAATACTATCATCAATGATATCTATTTCTTTGTTGAAAAGTATGAAGCATATTGTATTAAAGTTATACTGTATAGATTTGAACTTCAAATAATTTTACCTGCCCTTAATATTTCACACATTATTTCTACACATAATACTTGCAAGCAATAGTGAGGAAATCTAGGGAACATAAGAATCTAAGAATTATCTGGTGAGTGTCTCAAATTTATATTTTGTTGTAAATGCATTTGACCAATTTTTTTTTTTATTCTTCATGCCAACTGATTTGCAAGGCCTATAAGAATGGCTAAAATTTTAAATAACTAGTTAATGTTATTCCTTCATTTTTAATATAAAACTGTAATCTTTAAAACATTGAACACTTACAACTTGGAATTTATATTGCCAGGTTCTTTCAAGTTACAAAGGCAGGTAGTCTTTGTTATAACATTTTAAACATCTTATGTGTGATCCTGGTATTAACTGAGGAGAGTTCCCTTCTCATAAGCTGTTTAATCCTTATTTGTTTCCAGGCTGATGTTACTGACACCTGACACTGTTCACTCTCCAGTTCAAAAGTGAAAAGCTTCTTAAAAAGAAAAGCCTCTCCTCCGTTTTAATTTCCTAAAGAGTTTCCTCCTTTGGGCAAAATAACCATGGGGAGCTCCTGGGGTGCAAGTGCTGGAGAAACACCCAGCCAAAGCCAGCCGCAGCTGTGCTGTAATCACTGGAGTGTGCCCAGCGCATAATGGCACATTAGGTAGGCATTGATCTCTGCCAGTTTATGAGGTCTCTTACACAATTAGGCAGACTTTTTCACTGAAACCCATGGAGCAGAAATAGCTACTTTTAAGCTAATCCATTTTCAAATCGCCATCCAATTGTGGCTGATGACCTCACTACAAATCTGCTTATCTACATCCAACCACTCAGCAAGCAAAGGAGAATCAATCGTCATTTCCCTTTATTTTCAACTCTTTATTAAAAAAAAAAAAAAAAAAAACTCACTTGCCCTTCTTATTCACCTTTTGCCACTCCAGCTGTGGCGATAAGCATGATAAACAGTAAACGCTGCCTAATTGTCGGTGTTTATTTCGAAGGTAATGTGGGAAAGTAGAATATGTGCTTAGTATGATACAAGGTTTAACTTAAAAATTTGATTTAAAAATTGCTGCTAGATCAACCAAATGATTTGTATGCATACATATAAGCATAACCAATGGACACAGACACCAGGAGGGTGAGGACATGATTGAGGAGGTGGAGGAGGTAAGGAGGTATTGGGGGTATAAGGACAAATATGTAATACCTTAATCAATAAATTTTAAAAAAATGTAAAAATCACTGCTATGTAAATGATGGCTAATTTATTTAATTTATTTAAATAATTTATTTAGACTGAAGTATACTGAAGGCCTGATCAAAACAATTATTATAATTACAATATACAGTTATTCCTCAGTGAAAACCCTGAGTCCAGTTTAATCATCGTAATAGGTAAATGCAATGAAAAGAAAACCTGTTTTGGGAAAATTAAGGCAATGCTCAATGTTTATGTAACTGAAGGTAGCATCATGTAAAAATCATGTAGGAGGTATTAAACACAAAAATTAGAATCAACCAAAACCTATTCCTACTTTATCCTCAAGAAACTTTACCACAGAAGGTAACAATAGTGACTTCATGATCCACAGTGTTTGTTAGTTGCAAGAATGTATAAAGAACGTATAAAAGCAATAATGACTTGTACTATGATTTCTTAGAAAATTATAATTAGCTATAACTTTCAAATGCCCTTCAATATATTTAAAAAGTCAGTATTAGTGCATATTTTTTAGGCTATTTATATTAGGAAAAACATCTTGCCTGGCTCTCTGAAAGTTTTTCATGTGGACCATTTAGTGGAAACCTAATTGGTAAAGTAATGTATGTATGGGGATATTTGTTTGCATATTTCTTGAAGCAAACAATATACAAACAGTAATTTGAACATAGTTCTAGCAAAAATTGCAGAATGTCTGTTTACAAATGCATTGGACAAAGTAGTTACAAAAATTTTAGCCTTGGCAGGGTGATGAATGAGGCAGAGAAATAATTATTTCCATGTCTATAATTAAAGCACATATTTTTGAATGTTTCCATCTTGCATGTAATCTAAATTCAAACATCTGGACCAGTCATTGCTGTGAAGCCTCATCTTAGCTGGCTTGCTTGCGGTGCCCTGGAAATGGACTGGCAGAAATGCCTCGCCAGAGCCAGGCTAACAGCACTTCGCTCTCCTGAAAAATGTCTTCTCAGAGGAGTTTGAGGTGTTTTCTCACAGTTGCCTTTTGACTTATACAGGTATATCCTGTCTTCCTTCTGAACATTAATCAAACTGCTTCTTATATTTGTGCATGAACTAGGGTAAGCCATTTGTAAAGGGAGACAATAATACCTATTCTAGACTACCTACAAGTAGTTGGGATTAACGATACCTAATTAATTCACAGATGAAAAAAACAAAACAAAATAAAATTCTATTTTTGTTTAAAATATCTTAATTTTACCAGTAATATTATCAAATTCTGGATTACCTATATACATGGATGAGGAAGAGCCACAGATGTATAAATCACACACAGTCATCTAATAGATTCTTTCAAGTACATTCATCACCTCATTTTCTAACATATCTATGTTTTTGTTATAATTAATATTTTTAAGCATAATCAACATCTATTTACCTCGACTAGTGAAAATATAAGAAACTCCATAAGAGAGAAAATTAAATTCCCTATTCCTTGGATTTCTAAGGTCAACAGTAGGTTCTTCCACATTTTCTTTACATGATGAGAACATATATACACACATATATAATATAGATTGAGTTTTATGTTACCCGTTAAAAAACAGTATCACAAAAGTTGTTTAGCACAATTTGTTTTTAATGAGACATACATTATGAATAGACCTCTATTTGAATACACAGATCTGATCCATACTATTAGTTAATAGTCAATAGTTTCTGATTAAAACTACACTACTTAACTCATCCCCAGAGAGCATTTGGATACTCACGGTGATCAGGTATTTACTTTGTCATTATTTAGTTGTTGTTGTTGTTGTTGTTCGTTAGTTATTTTATTAAAATATATATGCTTTTATTTTAGTACATATTTCTTGACTGGTTTTTATGAATTCATGGCCATCTGAATGCTCTCCAGTAAAGAGTGTGCACATTTCTGGGCACCCTATATAATACTGACCAACTTTCATCTTCTTAATTTTTACCCGGCTGATGGAAGATAAATGGTACCTCATTACTTCTGTAGTTGGAGTTCCCTGCTAGTAAACTGTAGCATCCTTCCAAATGTTTGTTGCATGTTACAGCTTGGTCTGCTGTGATTTCCTATTTTTATGCTTTGGCCAGTTTTATAGCAGGTTATTTGTCTATATTTATCATCGTAATTAAATAAATTAAATTCCTATGTTCAGACTATAGGAGTTATATAAAACCTTATAAAGACTAAGAAGTGGGCACTCTGCCATCTTAGTACTTAATACAGTTTATTGAACATTTTACTAGATTGCCCCCATAATGACATTCTTTTGACTGTAAGGCATTTGTTGTAAATTCTATTTTATCATAATTTCTGGTATTCTCTACGTTTACCAGAAATAAACGATAAGCTCCTAAAATGGTGAGATAAAGAACATCTTCAATTAAACTACCCGATATTGAAGGAAGGAATCACATCTCCTTCAAGCATCCCCAACAGAATGCTTTTGAGAAGATACCTCTAAATTACTTGGTCACACAATATTTTTTTCTAGCTTTACTGAGATGTAATCAACAGAAAACATTGTGTGAGTTTAAGATGTACAGCCAAATGGTTTGATATCTGTGTGTGTAGTATTATGACTTGATTACCACAATAAGTTTAGTTGACAAATTCATCACCCCACATGATTACCATTTGTGTGTCTCTGTGATGAGAACATTTCAGATCTATTTATTCCCTTAGAAACTTTCCTGGATATAATACAGTATTGTCAGCTGTAGTCAGCATGTGAACTTTAGATCCCCAGAACTCTTTCATCTTGTAACTGGAAGTTTGGGCCCTGTAACCAAAATATCCCTACCTCCCTAGCCCCCAGCCCTGACAACTACCATTCTACCCTGTTTCTAGAAGTTTAGCATTTTTAGATTTCATACATAAGCGAGTTCATATAGTATTTGTCTTTGTCTGACATTATACTTTGGTTGCTCAATCTTGAATCACTTTTCCCTACCTTCACATCTATTCCCTGAAGTTTAAATCTGTTAGAATATAATGGTAGGGGCATTTCTCTTCTCACTGCTTTCTATCGGATCTTTGTGTAATATATAGTTTTAATGTTAATTTTTCTTAGGTTTTTTTTTTTTGTTTTTTTTTGTTTTTTGTTTTTTTTTTTACTTTTAGCGTTATGTTCATTTTATCCAAACTTGGCAATTGATGGTCGTGTGGAATTTCAGCTAACACATCTCAGATGTGCATGATCTCAGCCTGTGGGATATGAAAGGATTTAATGTTGAAGGCACCTCCACCTAATTTCAGAGTCTAGACTAACAACTGGTCTAAGAATATTTATGTAAGACAATGGTCTCTTGATTCAAAATAGACATTAATCAAAATGCTGAGAATATTATTTTGTTGTTAAATGAGTGACATTCCATTTGTTATTTTTGTAGCATATTCTTACACTAAGTTACCAGATTATGGAAGTAAAGGTTTTCTTCATTCACAAAATGTGACTGCTATAATTTTTCTTTTACTTTAGGCAAAACTCTTAAAACGCATACATCTTTTAAAGTAGGAAAAAACTGAAATGGAGTCCATAACTGAAAAAGTATCATGTAGCTTTCAAAAAGTATTATTTTTATATCTAGGATTACTATCAACTGTGCTTATTTGGGACAAGTAATTTTGTTTCCTATCCTCATTTCTCTCGTTCTTATACATAAGTGAATTGCACAGAATTACCTCCATAATCTCTTTCTGCTCTAAATTTGCTTTCTTTGGTAAATGCATTTTAACTGTAAGCAAACAAATTTGTAATTGTGTTCTCTGATAGATACTCAAGCCAAAGTTTTAAATAAGTTGTTACATATTGCAACATGTCTATAAGTATATAAGTTAAAGTCACTTCCATATTTAATATTCTTATTTGAAAAGAAGCAGTAAGATACCATGAAAATAATTAATCAAAATATATATTTAAATGTATGCTCAACTAATCAATCAACATATTAATTAGTGAATAAAATAGTTAACTTAATTACTGAATAAAATAGGTAATACAAAATAGTTCATAGTTTACTTGCATTGATGATCAAGTAAAAAAGAACTATAATTTGGTATAAAAAACTATCTACACTAATAAAAGAGAAACATGCAAATTGACCATCCCTCCACTACACCCATCAGCCTATCAGGAGCAAGTATGCAAACAAACCCAACAAAGATGGAAGTTAATTTGCATACACAGGCACGGAGCAAAGACTAAAGACAGTGTAGAAGGAAGCCAAGTGCTGCAGAAGTGAGTCAAGTGATGATAAGAGAGCAAAGCTGCAGAGAAAGGAGCAAGGCAGCAGAGATGGGAGGGAGCTCCAACCATAGGAAGCCCTATTCTTGCAGGAATCTTCCTGCAACGGGCCTCTAGTTACATTAATAATTTGCTTAGAAAAACAACTTTTTTTTATATTACCCAATTTAATAGAAAATATATTTTATAGAAACACTGAAGAATAAGTTATATGTGTAACAAATATGAATTCAAGCAACATATTCATCTATTTAGAAATTGGTTGAGATTTATAGAAATACTTTTCATATTAACTAGTAGCAGAAATATGAGTGTCTCAATTAATTTGGTTTTATTGTTTCTTTACCAACAAGAGGGATGTTATATGGGAATGTGAACAACCTGGAAGTACTAAAGGGATTTTAAAACACAACTGAGTTGGTCATCTTATATAATTTGATTTCAACATTCAGCGTAACTCTACAAAAATCAAGACAATACGTTACTGGCAAATTGGTATTATAGACACATAGTCCAATGGAAAAATTAAGAGAACAAAAGTAAGCCATTGATTTTGACAAAGTTCCTATGGCCAATGGGGAAAGGTATGTCTTTTCAATAAATGTATAGGACAACTAGACATTGGTAATGAAACAAATGATTAACCTCATCACCTACCTCAAATTACATACTCAAAATGGATCATAGTCTTTCAAAAGTGAAAACAAGAAAAGACAAGAAAATACTGTAGAAAACGTTTAATGATGTTGGATAAAGAAAGATTTCCTAGTACCCAATAGTACAAATTATAAACAAAGAAAAAATGATGTTATTACACTTCAGCAATATAAAAATTTTTCTACCAAAGAAACTTTAGAAAATGAAAAATAAAACCATTCAATGAGAGAAAATATTCATATACCATATATGTTTATCAAATGTCTTATACCCTGAATAAATAGTGTTCTCACAACTCAAGAAATTATAAGACAAAAAGTCAATTAATGTCAACAACATATTTCAATAGGTATTTCAGGATATAGAGATAAAAATACTCAAATTAAAAGATGTTCAATATTATTAGGCATGAGAGAAATTAAAATTAAAGCTACAATTGAAATTCTATCACATACACATTAAAATAGATAAAATGAAGAAAGACTGACAATATGAAATTCTGCAAGGATGTAGAGTAGAGATCAGCAAACTTTTTGTGTAAGAGAACAAGTAGCAAAAATTTTAAACTTTCAGTGCAATATGGTCTTTGTCACAATTACCAAAATCAGCTTTTGTAGCATAAAAGCAACTCATTCATAATCAAATAAGTGTGGCTTTGTTCCAATATATATTTTTTACAAATAAAGCTGAATTTAGCTCAAGAATAATAGTTCACAGACCCAGATGCATAGGAACAATAACTCTCATACATTGCTCAGGTAAATGTCAACTAGTACAACCACTTTAGAAAAATCATTTCTTAAAAACTTAAAGATATGCCTACTAAATACCCAGATGTTCTAATCCTACATATTTTGACAAGAGAAATAAAATAACATGTCCACAGAAACACATGTACATTCATGCTCATAAAAAGTTAGTTTCCAAAAGTCAAAATATGGAAACAATGAAATATCCATCAATAAGTCAATGAATAAATAAATGTAGTATATTCAATGGAATACTATTTATAAATAAAAAGAAATGCACTACTGATAAATATAAAGATATAAATTAATCATTAAGTAGAAAATGCACTTATTTATATGATTTCATTTATATAAATTGCAAGGTAATGCATAGTATGAAAAAAGTAAAAGGTCATAAGGAATCTTGTTGGGATAATGTACATTTTGTGTGTTGTGGTTATGGTGGTGGTATCCTGGGTATACACCACTGTCAAAACTTACAGAATTGAGCTCTTTAAAACAGATGGAATTTATATTAGCTAATTATCCTCAGTAAAGTTAAGAAGGAATATATATATAGAAAGGCTTCACCCAACTAACTATACACATCTCAAGAACATGTCTTTTATCTTTTAATAAAGACAAAAGTTCTATGCAGTATATATATATCATAAGATATGTAGCTAGTCATAAAATGCTATTCTGTGAACAGGGTTGTTCCCTGAGGTAGTGTACTACGTATATGGTTCTCTTACTTCCCACTCTTTCATGTTTTAATCATTTTTATCCACTGAGGTGTGTGTGTGTGTGTGTGTGTGAAAGAAGAATATATCACCTCTTTATTTTGTCTATACAACTAGAAATTGCACTTGAAGACAGTTTCAACAATGGAAATTGTCGACACATAATTCTAAAATACATAAGATAGAAGTATCTTGGTAACAAATAATATTTTTGTAAGCAAGATATATGGTATAAAGGAAAGAAGTATCTTGGGAAAAGGCGTATCTTGAGAGCAAGATCTATGATATAAGGGAAATAATGCTAGAATTAGTGTTTGGGTTCTTGGTCTCTGGAACCTCTGCAAACTTTACATTGTCGTTAGTTTTCTTATGTCAACAATGAAAAGGTCTTAAATTCTTTCTGGCTCAGATATTCTGTGGATCTAGAATCATTTAGCCCAACTTATAGAAGATAGAAGAAACATAAAGGGACTGTTTGAAAAAAGAAGAAATTAATAGCCAGGAAATAAACAATTCAGCCTGAATCTAAAGTAGGCAGGATTTGAGCAAGCATGCAGACAAGTTTTTCAAAAAGGTAGATAACATTCCCCTCCTAGTCAGGGCCATTCTTATCCCACCCTCAATGGGTACAGAGGAGATTAGGCATAGCTAGATTCTCTCAGGAGCAAAGCCACACCTCTGAGCATCCTTTTGACCCTGTGAGAGCTAAAATCTGAGCCAAAGCCATGCCCACTTCTCCAAGGTTTCCTGTTACTAAAGCCGAATATGAGCTCAGCTACAGCATGATTTTTTTAATTTTTTATTTATTTATTTTTTTAGCTCACTGGACTATCAACCTCTCTTTCTTTAAAAAAAAGTCTAGGGAATTCTCTGATAAGAAAAATGTATTCAAATCCCTTGAAAAATCTTATAAGTGGTTGCAAAGCAGATTAAAATATGAATAGGCTACCAGCCTAAAGAACTGACTGAAAATCAAATTTAAATAAAACCTAAATTCGTAGGGGAACATATAGAGTCAAAAGGACTTTTTAAAAAGTCTTTATCTTAAATACTGATATCCTTTAGAGAATTTTAAATGTTTTTAAATGATTTTGTTTTAACTCAATTCACAAGTAACATATCTAAATAAAATGGTTACTGTATTTTCTTTTAGTTACTCATTAAATATTGCCTGCTCTTAAACTGGCAGGTGGGGTGGAGGGGCTGGGTGGACAGGCATAAAGAAAAAATATTTTCACTTTAAAAAGCTTACAATCTAGAATAGAAAAATAAGATTTGAGTTTTATTTTTAAAATTTTATAAAAAAATTAACACTTTGAAAAATGAAATAAAAAGTAGTTTGAAATTTATTCAAAACAGGAAAATACATTGTACATTTAAAATTTCAATTAAAAATAATATATTTCAAATGTGTAAAAATTATAAGCAACTGAAATTAGGTATTGATAGTCCTATGAATAAATGAAAAAGTTAAATTAGGCAAAGTTAATTTTTCAAAAGAATACTGTGATTCAGCTTGGAAATCCAGAGATATTTGAGTCAAGAGTATAATTTCATTCTAGTATATGAAAACACTTCCCTGCAAAACATACCAAGTTATTCAATATTCATTTAACAATATTCATTCAACTTCAAATAGAATACTAAATTACATATACTAGTCTTGATTTCTTTTAAACAAATTCTAACTTGTATCTTCTTCCTTTTCATCCACACATTTTTCATTTTTTCTTTTTAGCTAATGTGAAGTAGGAAGATTAAAAAAAAAAAAAAAAGAAAGAAAGAAAGGGAGAAAGGGATCAAGATGTTGATATTTCAAAGTGGCAATGAGGCTTCCCCACAAACTGTTGTTTTCTGTGTGTGTTTGTGTGTGTGTGTTTAATGCAGAAGCTCTCTCATTCCACAGAATAGAAGGCTATCTTAGTAAAAACAAAAAAGTTCCCCTATTTTTTTTAAAATTCACCTTCTAAATTATTACCAAAGAAATGTAGTAGCATAGCAAAATTTCCACCAAATATTATTAATATAAAAATGTGTATATATTTTTTAAAAATCTCTTACCTTCTTCCAAGAAAATTTCTTAATTTCTGAGATACATTTGTTCAGTCCAACTGGTTATTTTAAGTATCCGGACACTTTAAGTACCCTATAAAAATAAGCAGGTCCATTCTTAGAATCCATTATAAATCAAACAAGTGGCAATAAGTAAATAGGTGCTTCATTCCATTAACTTTCTTCAAACCACCTCTATACCTTGCATACGACAATGTAGAGCAGAAAGGAAGAGGGTACTATGGGAGGCAGATACTGAATGTGACAAAGATTTCCCTCTTGCTCCTCCAAACAGCTTACAATTTGTTATCCCTAATGCGATTTAAGGCACTTGAAATAATTTGTTATTTAGGCTCTGACTCTGCTAAAGAATAGCTGATTTGAGAATTAGTTGAAACTCTAAATGCTCTGATGTCATTAACATTTTTCACTCCTGATGGTGAAAAGATCCCGCTAAGCAGTAATTTCATGGCACTGCTAGCAAGTAACTGGACTGCACTTCAACAAAAGCTTTTTTTTTTTCTTCTTTTTAATGAATAAAGAAAAGACACCATATATAACAAGTAAATAGAAATTTTAAATAACTGAATCTTCTCAAATATAAAATGAAAAACATGCTTTAAACATTTTTACTAAAATTGATGCTTTGTAATGTTAATCATAAACTATTTCATATTTTAATAAACTGTAAAAACAATTTAGGAAACTAAAGACAATTCAAATCTAGGTCAGAGATTTAATATTTTTTTAAATATACTTTTTATTGATTTTTTTTTCTTTTTTTTACAGAGAGGAAGGGAGAAGGATAGAGAGTTAGGAACATTGATGAAAGAGAAACATCAATCAGCTGCCTCCTGCACACCTCCCACTGGGGATGTGCCTGCAATCAAGGTGCATGCCCTTCACCAGAATCAAACCTGGGACCCTTCAGTCCACAGGCCAATGCTCCACTCACTGAGCCAAACTGATTAGGGCCAGAAATGTAATATTATCTCATTTAGGAAAAAATATAACTTGATAAAATCCAAAAGGAAGTATGCTATGCAGATTCATTAGCTAAATGATAATCTTATTAAATAATATAAATCTTATATAAGTTTATCAAAACTACAGAAATAAAATTTCTGAAATAATACTTCTCTCATATTTATTTTCAATCCTAACTACATTTTTGAGAAATATAGACATATATTATAATAGTTTTGAGAAATATAGAATGTATTATCTTACATGTACTTATACACTATGTGTTTGTTAGATTCTGTGTAATAGGATTAGATATAATTTAAAAATTGGCTTAAGCAAAACATTTATGTTAAGTTATAGGTAAGCAGATAATCTACTACTCTAAGAATATATACAAATATTGAAACACAAATGACAATACCATTTTAAATATTCCTTGAAGGCATATGTCACAAGTTAGTGAAATTATTTCATAATAGTAATAAGATGGAAACAAGATCTGTGGGTTTGATGAGTCAAGTAATTTAGAGACTAATGTTTTTGAAAATTCATCTATGTGGGATATTAAATTTACCATACTGTATGATAAGAATGATATTGGAGAGACTGACAATGAAATAAAACTAAAATCTTAATGAAGAGGGGAAGTGACCAGCGGTTGGTAGAAAACTGTATAAAGAGGAATAGCAGGTAACAGACATAACAGCCAGGAGGTTGTAGGATGAATGAAAGAGACTGCTCTGGAAGAGAGATTGAGAAGCAAAGAGAACACTGCCCATCTCTAATCTCAATAATTTAAGTGGTGTGGTACAGAAATAGCCATCTCTTGAAAACTGGCATTAGGAGCAGAACCAACAAAGAAGAATCAGGCTTTATTTAGAGAGAAGATAAGGGGAAAATACAGAAAGTGATTGAAAATGAAGGGGCTTGGTTTGGTGAGTTTCAGAAAACATGGTAAAAGGGTAGCAGAAGATAGAGAGGATTATAGAATGAGATTTAGAGATGTGAGAATCAAAAGTGAGTTGGATATTAAGCTGCAGGAAAAAGGAAGGAATTCTTACTATTTACAACATCATGAATGGAACTGGAGAGGATTATGCTAAGTGAAATAAGCCAGTCAAAGATAAATATCACTTGATCTCACTCATTTGTGGAAGATAATGAACAACATCAACTGATGAACAAAAACAGATCAAGAGAAAGAGAAGAATCAATCAGACCTTCAAACCTCAGAGGGAAGGTAGGGGAGGGTGGGGGTAAGGAGGAAAGATTAACTAAAGGGCTTGTATGCAGGCATATAAGCTTAACCAATGGACACAGACAACAGGAGGGATGATGGCATGAGTGGGGGGAGGCAATAGGGGGATAAGGTCACATATATAATACCTTAATCAATAAAGAAAAAAAGTGACTTGGAAGTTCTGAATTCTTTTTGGTCATTGGTATAAAATGAAGAAATGAGCTTGATGAGTCCAATCTGCTTTTTCCAGAGAGATGGTATGACATCTTGTCAGGAGTGTTTAGGGACTCAGGGCATCCACTTAACTCTTCATGATAGTGCTCTCTGACCCAGCAAAGAATGTGTTAATCCTTCTCAACATCTGATGGACATCTTTAAGTTTAACACAGCTGTTTTTCTTCCTTGACCTCCATAAGTGGTGGCCTGAGATGAGGGAGGTACACTATGTGTAGGCTTCCATTTGACTTGCACAGAAGGCATCCTATGGTCAGTGTAGAGGTTAGTTCACACTGAGCACATAGCCAATCGCTAGAGCCCTGCTGGTGGTAGCCTCAATCCTCACATGTTTCTGAATCTTCTACATGTATAGAGCTACAGGCCTTCAGGGCGAGCATCAGACTAGTTCAGCATCCTGATCTTCACCCTACTTCTACTGCTGGAAGCCTAAAGAAAGAGCAGCTTTGTTTCAAATACAAGGACTTCCATTTTTTATATATTTGCATTTTATCTTATCCTAATATGATGAGTATTCTAATTATTTCATGAAGAGCTTTGTACAATTTAACTGGTCTGATTGTTCATAACAAATGCAGATATTTATTATTAATTCAGCAAATATTTATGATTTACTCTGTGCCAGACACTATTTTAGGCAGGAGTGACAAGTAATCAAAGTTCCTGGATGTAAGGCACTAAAATTTTATACAAACAATAAACTCAGTAACATACAAATTCATAATACAAGATCAAGCGATGTTAAGTGCTATAAAATAAGAGGATAGAAGTTGGCTGGATTATAATTTGCTTGGGATGGTCAGAAAAGTCCTCTCTGAGGTGACATTTTACACAAAAACTAAAGGAAGAAACCATGTGGATATATTGGGAAAGAAGAGTTAAAACCAAAGGAGCAATAACAGCAAAAACCCTGGAGCAAGGTCATGAATAGATTTTTCCAGAAATAGCAATACGTTGCAAACTCAGGGTGTACTGAGTGAGGGAGGAGTGATGGGAGGGAGGGGGAGAGGCAAAATAATTGTGACCAAAAACAAATTTTATTTTATCAGTAACTATATTACAAACAATGGTAAAACCTATGCCAGGAACACAATTTCCTAGTTAACTGCAGTACATTGGTCAAATCAAAATATTGTAAAATATAAAGCAAACAACAAAAAGCTATGAGTAATATAATTAAAAGATCTTACACACTGAAATTCTCAGACTTTCACTTATCTCTCTGTTAAATTCACCACAATGGAACTATCATGTTGGTCAAAAAAATTTACTTCAGCAAATGGAGTGTGGTTTAATCCAATAGTTAAAACTATAACTTAAATATACTTTGTTTGACCAAATAAAAGTTTCCATCTTTATTGATAATTTAGTGAATCTTTTAAAATACATAACATTTTCCACTTATCTTTGTGAAGATTATGTGAGCCAAGTAGGCACCTGTGGGTTCAAAATATTGGATCCTACCTGACAGTTTTGGTTTTTTTTTTCCAATTTACACCATATAATTATTCAACACAAAAAAAAATCTGTCAAAAGATATTCCATTAGTGTCAGATAATGATTCCTAACCAGCATACTTTTCACTAAAATGATAGCAACAAGTGAAACTTAAATGGGAAACTTCTATTGAAAATAAATTGTAATTCTCTATCTTATCTATTTCTTTGCTTTGATCCTGGTGTTCTCTTGGAAATTCTAAAGGAGTTGTGACTTTGACAAATCTGATGTCTGCTAGTTTCTACAGGGATGTACTAAGAGCAAATGTAACATTCTATTCTGATATACTTGTTTTCATTAAACAATGATTTACTAAGAGTGAGCTGAATTGAAAATTGCATTGGTCATTTTCTTTAAAAATAACAGTACATTTATTAGGAAGACAAAACTGTCATTAATATTTCTAGAAAAATTCATTACAAATTTAAAAACTCCCTCTCTGTCTTCTCCTTCCCTCTATCTATTTCTCCTTTTGTGTATTTATCATGAGAGGAAGGGGAGATGAGATAATTTGGAAAATGGATATGAGTATATTAAAAATCACTCAGTTGAAATTTTATTTAATTTATGTTGCAGAATATCAAGTGATTTTTATTAAAATTAATAAATGCATTTTGAATAATTTGAAGATATATGCTTTCCTGGTAATTTAAATTTTATTAGTGTACAAATTTAAGTAACTTAAACATTTTTTATTTTTAATTATAAAACGTATGTATTTATTAATAATTTTTAATACCTAATTAACCTGTATATGATGTCAGGAAATGTTTTTGGTCCAAAGTTAAATTAGATGTGCAGCTTAAATATTACATCTGTGGAGCATAGACTTGCTTTTTATTTTACACTCTATTCCCAGTGACTAGAACAGTGCTAGGCTGAGAGTGGCATTTAAATATATGTAATAGCAAGTACATATTTTAAACTAATATATGTATATGAATGAGTGTATATATTTGAATAAATGAACACGTGTCCCCATCTCCTTTCTTTTAGTTTCCTCAGAGAGTCAAACAACTCAGTTAATTATTACAGTACAATGTGATGAATATAATAATGCTTGTATGTACTGAATGCTCAGGAAGTGTAGAAGTCAGAATACAAATCAAACTACCTGGGTGTTCAAGGTTCCAAATCTGACTAGAGAATTAAAGGTACTTAGTCAAGATTCAAAAGATACACATCTGAGAGTGATATGAATCATCAGGCACTACAGCAAATTGCTCAGATAAAACACATACACGTTTTAAGGTCCCAGAAAAATATATAATTGTGAAAAAAAAGATGTAAATCAGATACTAAGAAATGTTTAAATGCATATTAAATTTTACTTCTCAATCTTATTGTTTGTCAAATTGTAAACTTTTTATAGTTAAGAGTCTCTTATTCTGCAAGTCTCTCCAAATATATATTGTTAAAAATAAAATCATAGAAAGTGATAGTGAAATGAAACAACATGTTTATTAAATACTTTCAAAGTTTTAAAACAAACAAAAAAGGCTTAATATAGGACAAACGCATATTTAATATATTTGAAGCACTGTGAGTTGAGATCACAAAAACAAGTAAATGACAGTCAGGTCCTCAGAAGACCTACAAAAAGCCATATTGTCCTGTCTTGTACTGGTTCTGACCTAGGCTGAAAATAATTATAATTTGATCAAAATATTCACAAGAAATCTATCATTTTCGTAAGCAATTTCTAAAACCCAAATTGTCATTGGTCATCTCAAGTGTAAAACAGACATTTGAAACTAAAATTTCATCATTTTTACATTTAATAAGATTATAAAATTATCCCAATGGTAACATTGAATTTTTTAAAAAAATATATTTTTATTGATTTTTTACAGAGAGGAAGAGAGAGGGATAGAAAGTTAGAAACATCGATGAGAGAGAATCATCGATCAACTGCCTCTTGCACACCTCCTACTGGGGATGTGCCCGCAACCAAAGTACATACCCTTGACTGGAATCGAACCGGGACCTTTCAGTCTGCAGATTGACACTCTATCCACTGAGCCAAACCGGTTTTGGCTGAATTTTTTTTTTAATTACACTGAAAAAACTTTTCCCCTTAGAAAATAAACTAGAAAATATATGAATTATTAGAAAACTATTATATCAGATTAAATGCTTGAATTTCCCATATGTTAATGATTCTACCTAGATAGATAGATATATATCATTTACACCCAAATACACTTTATAAATGTCCACTGTTATAACTAACACGTGCATATACACTCATGTGTGTGCTTATTCTGTGACTTGTTCTACCATTAATCATACTTATAAATATGATTGGCTCAAAAACTGTTGAATCTCCTGATGTTTCTGATATTTAAATTTATTTGCAATGCAGATTTATTATTCTTTGAAATTTTTTGAATAATATATTGGATCTCTTTGACTACACTGATGACTAGTCTCTCATTGATTAATGATCTCTTATTTAATCACTAGAGGCCTGGTACACGACATTTGTGCACTTGGGGAGGGCTTGTCCTTCAGCCTGTCCTGCACCCTTTAGCAATTTGGAAGCTATTGGCGGAACAGGCCTAAGCCACAGTTGGACATCCTTAGCTCTGCAATGAAGGTGGGAGAGGCTCCCACCACTGCTGTTGTGCCATCCAGCCATCAGCCTGGCTAGTGGCTGAGCAGTGCTCCCCTTGTGGGAGCACACCAATCACCAAGGAGCAGCTCCTGCATTAAGCATCTGCACCCCAGTGGTCAGTGCATGTCATAGCAACTGGTTGTTCCACAGTTCAGTCGATTTGCATATTACTCTTTTATTATATAGGATTGTTTTTTTAGAATATCAACTGTGAAATACTTTTAAATACTTATTTTCTCTGAAATTCTATTGCCATCCAAATCAAAATAATTCAATTTTGAGAGTAAAACAATGCAAATTATATGGAAAAATGAAACTACAGGTCTAGAAGTCCTTTCACTTAAGCCCATGGTAGGCAATCTGTGGCTAGCAAACCACATGCAGCTCTTTGGCCCCTTGAGTGTGGCTCTTCCACAAAATACCATGGATTGGGCGAGTCTATTTGGAAGAAGTGGCCTTAGAAGAAGTTTAAGTTTAAGCTGCTACTTATTTTACAATTCTGTAAAAATAAAAATATTTATTCATAGTTATTTGGGAATAAGTCAAATTAATTACTTACTATTTTCTTTTGTGCTTTAAACATTTTAACAATAGACTTTTATTCTTCAAATTACCTGTTAAGAAACAGGTGTGTTGTTTTTGTTTTTTGTTTTTTTTCTCTTTTTGAGTTGACTAGCATCATTTTCAGTTTTATACTTAAAGTCATAAGTAAAGTTGTCTTTGTTAAGTGAGTCTGTGATCAAAAGGTCACAGTGTATGCTGTGTTCCCAGATGAGTGAAGAGATAATATTTTTTTAACAAATATAACACTCAACTTTTCTACCCTTCAAATGTATGCCTAGCTTCTCAAGTTCACTCTAGACCACGCCTTTACACTAAGACAATTGATAGTCATGCCTATTAAAAAACACACACAAAAACAGCTCTCAGCATTCACTCAGTGAAATGATCCAGTTTTGCAATTAAAAAACTAAAAATTTAATTAAGACAGACTATTATACATTTGTGATTTGCTTCCTTGGAAACATTAGGGGAATAAAAAGTAAATACATACATGTAGGAACCTTGCATATTACAAGAAACTCTCTTTCCCCTGACTAGTTATCTGATATTATATTACTAAAAGAGATATTTATGTTATGCTAATTTTAGTAATATCAACAAGTCAAATGTTTATAATCAACATCAGCATTATTAGCTCCATTATGAAAAAAAAAAAAAGATTACTGCAAAATATCAAGCAACTGCTATGTAGTATACTCAATAAGCCTCAGGTCTCAGTCACAAACCTCCAAATTACGTGTTTTCAAGCTTTGTCTCATCTAAGACAAATGTGTAAGACTTCATTATTGTCAAAATATTTACATCCCCTCTCTACCATGTCCTTCCTTATCAGGAAGATTACACCTCATACTCCTTTGGTTTTATATTTGGCAATGTAGCTTACTTTGGCCAATAAAATGATGTGGAAGTGACATGGTTATTTCTGAGCAGAACTTGTAGGTGCCAGTAAGTGGTTCTGTTAATCACCCTATTTTTCTGCGATACAAGCTCATTCTTTTTTTTTAAATGTGTTTTTACTGATTTCAGAGAGAGGAAGGGAGAAGGAGAAAAAGATAAAAACATCAATGATGCCGAAACCAGTTTGGCTCTATGGATAGAGCGTCGGCCTGCGGACTGAAGGGTCCCGGGTTCGATTCCAGTCAAGGGCATGTACCTTGGTTGCGGGCATATCCTCAGAGGAGGTGTGCAAGAGGCAGCTGATCGATGACTCTCTCTCATCGATGTTTCTAGTTCTCTATCTCTCTCCCTTCCTCTCTGTACAAAATCAATAAAAATATTTAAAAAACAAACAAACATCAATGATGAGAGAGAATCATTGATCTGCTGACTCCTGCAGGCCCCCTACTCAGGACTGAACCATGACCTCCTGGCTCATAGGTTAAAGTTCAAGCCATGAAGCCATACTGGCCAGGCTGAGACATAAGCTAATTTTTTTAAGTCTGTGTGCAAAATAATGGAGCAGAACTGACACCCACACACAAAATCTGCATAATCTGAGTGATACTTAAAATATTTATTCTCATTGTAGGGCTATTAATTATCTGAGCATAATATAGCCTGTGCTATATTGGTATGGGATTTGGTGTTAAGAAGTAATGTATTATAGTAAAAAAAAAAATCTAAAATGCATGATGTCAGCTCTGAGGTCTAGCAGAGGTGGTGGAAAAAAAATTTATCTGCGATGCCAAAATGGTAACCTATGTAATGCAACAGAAATACATTTGGTAAGACTGTAAGCTGCAATCATTCGGGAAGCAGCGAATGTTCTAAATTAGCTGTGGCTTCAAGTTATGGTCATGCCTGGATTGTTACTGACCAGTTTGTAAGCTCAGTCAATAAGAAAATGTAGACAATCTGGAAATTACAGGCCTTACAACACTGAAGCTGTTTCTTATCTCCAACTAGTGAAAGAGAAAATTGGGAAAAGCTTTGAGTCAAGAGGGCTAATTATAACGCAACCTCTTTCTTAGCAAAGAGTAAATCAAAGGTGTGACTTTCACTCTTTGTTGGAATATCTGCTCTAATAAGGTAGCAGCCAGTAAATACTTTCCACTGGACAGAGAGAAAGCAGCGTTTAAGAGGAGATGTCTCCTAGAAGCCATGTAAGCTCATGGGACCTTCATTTAGAGAGAAAATCATATGTGTGGCTATTGGCGCATGGTTGGGAATAAAATAAAATACTATAAATAAAAACCTGACTATGTTTTGAGAAAGTTGTACTACCAAATGAGCCATCGGCCTGGAATAAGAGAATATGAGTGTTTGAGATTTCAAATATAAACTTTAGGTTTCCCAAACTTCTGGTGGCAGTAAAATTAGGCTAAGAACCCTACTTATTCTATAAGGAGGGATATTTGCAGGTTCCCTCTTCGAATGATGCCAAGGAAATACTATGAAAGACCTGCCAGACAGCCTAGCCAAGAGCCATCGAGAGTTATAGGCTAAGCAATTGCTGGCAGGCATCGGAACTGGGGCCACATCAGGAAACATTCCCCATAGCCAGTCACGCCCATTAGAATTTCAGATCTGCTATAATCTACAGGCTGACTACTTTGGGATTCACTCCTTCTGCTTTCTGATTAAACATTTCTTGCTGTTCCACCATAGAATATTAGAAATGTGTGAAGGGTTTGGGGGTGGGGGCAATATAAGTGGTCCCTTAAATTCCTAGATCTCCAGATTAAGAACCTTATCTGGGCTATCATGAGGTTCAAGACTGAGTCCGACATTATGATTAGAGGGGACTTGGCTGCTTGTAAGAGGGGAAAGTGAGTATGTGTGACCAGACTTTGGTAGATTGAATTACTGCTGAGATATTTGCCATTGCTCCCTGCTGGGCCAGTTCCTGCAGGAAGATTAGACTTCCTGCATCGTTGATTTATACGATAGACATATGACTTGCTTTAGGCGATGACCTGTGACTGCAACATGTGCCACATCCTAGCTGAAGCTTTAAAAGCCAGCTCCTGGTTCTTGGCTTTGCCCTTTTCCTCCCGCCGTGAGATTAGTATGCCTCAGAGGGGGCCTGCTTTTTCATTTTAGAATGATGGAACAGAAAGTAAACTGTCCCATGATGAACATATAGCATGTACAATATATAA
Source organism: Pipistrellus kuhlii (assembly GCF_014108245.1). NCBI lineage: Eukaryota > Metazoa > Chordata > Mammalia > Chiroptera > Vespertilionidae > Pipistrellus > Pipistrellus kuhlii. The sequence goes on along the minus strand of NW_023425405.1, from coordinate 44,026,603 downwards.
ACTTTCATATTATGCAGCCACCTATATGTTGAGACCATTTTTGACCCTCATACAACATAGTGTCACTTCACTGACTGACTGATATCACAGAAAGGAGCACAGAAGCAAGAGGGCAGAGAAAACAGCATGTCAGAGGCAATGGCACTTTGGCTCAGCCAATGCCTGCTTCAGAAAGGACCCCTTTTATGCCCTGTCTGCCTTGGTGCAGGAGGAATTCCAGGGAACTGGCCCACAAGACTTGGTTGGAAAGCCATTTTTTTCTGAGTAAAAGCTGTTTTTTCTCTGAATATAAAAAGAACCATGTAACACAAATGAAAAATGTAGTTTGACCTGTTTTAATTTCATAATAAATTTTTTACATTAGTGTACACTTATAAGAAATAAGCAAATAGCAAACTGAAAAGAATGTTCTTTGGAATTTTTTGTTTCTTATGAATAATTTGCTACTGGCTGCTCTACCTGGTGGACCAGTAAGTCACTCGTTTCCAAATGGGTAATCAGCCTCATCAAAACCATACAGCATAGGACTCCAAAGCATCGTATCAAGTGGAAATGTAAAGTTAGATAAATGTGCTGGGTAAATTTGTCACCTAAAATATGCAAATGTAGATTGTTGGCTGGAGGGGATATGAACTATACTCCTCCAGATACTTTAAAAATGTTTTTAGTTATTTATTGTTCAGATACTTTTAAATGTTGAAGACCTTGGTTTTATTAATGACACCACTGCTAGAGATACCATTCTACAGAGAAAAGACCCCAAGATATCAGTCTTCATACTTTGTATTCTCCTTGGATGACTGGCACAATAATAGATATGATATGAATTGTTTTTGAAAATACCTGTATGATTAAGTCATAAAATCACAGGATAGAAACCAATAATGGGAAATCATCTATATTGTCTGTGTTAAAATCAGTCTTATATCAATTATGCAGCAATCTTTGGTGACTAAAGTTTTTCTCATATCTTTTTTTCCTTGATGTGATACAATAATACAAAAATAGAACAATACTGACAATAGCAAGCTTTCATTTGAAATAAATTAATTGAAATAAAATTGTCCTAATTAGAAAGACCACTGCCTTAAGTTTTATGTTCCTTTCTTAATGTTCAGTATAATTATAACTGAACTAAAGCCAACATAAGTAATAATATGAAAAAGTATTTGGAAGTAAATCAGGTAATATTTTTAAATAATAAGAATTTTAAATCCTCAAAATGAGAAAATGACTTAGTATTTCACATCATCCAGGCAGGATGCAGGCACACAAACTAAAAGCCTTCCTTGGTTTTGTATCTTACAGGGCATATTCTTACCTCGCCACATCAGCCACTAACAAGGTAAAAAAAAGCTGTTGTAAGTCTGTGCATTAAAAGTATACTTGCAAAAATTGAGAGACACACAGAAAGAGAATGAGTTACCATTTCGGAGCTCCTGTGAGTCTTCTCTCTTATTACTTGCTGCTGGTTTTCTTATAAAGCGTATCGTTAATCTTCCAGAATCACATTCTTTTAATGTATCTTAAAGTTATAATCCAATAGCAGGAAAAAGATTTGCCAAACCACCAATAGTCAAATAAAAGAAGAGACTTGAAGAGGTGGTGGGTGCCTGCGATTAAGTTGATTAAACTCTGCAGGACCTGCAGTTTGTCAAAAACCTTTTTGCTGCTTCACATTTTCTAAAAATGGAAAAGGTGGAGCTTTCACAAGTAGCAGGCTCCAAATACACCACCATGCCCTGCACGAAGCTCGTGATGCCAGCAGAAGTGTTTTTGTGTTTTTTTTTCCCCCACACAGGGTGAAGTTCTACTATTAGCTGGTACCCATCATCCGAATAGGACATTTCTCCATATTAATGTGAGGTTCAGCTTCCTAAAACACTCTTTCCATCCCTCGGGCTACATTTGTCCCAAAGAAGCATTAGTCGCATGTAGCCTTGAGGGGCTTTTCTACCTAAAACGTATGGAAGTGATGTATAGATTCTTTCCTTGGAAGCGAAAAAGACAAAAGAAAACTGGGTCACTGATGGTGATTATTAAAATGGAAATCTAAGAATGCACTTTTACTTCTTCCTCTTCATTTTATGTCTTCAGATTTAACCTGATTTTTCTAGAGAGAAGTGTGCTGTGTATAGAAATTAAATATGAGCTATTTAATTTATATATTCAGTGACAGCATACTCTATCTCAATTCATTTATTATTGCCCCTCATCCTATCTACAAATGCATTAAGTTAAAACTATTTTTTTTATACTGAGCTTTGCCATAGCATAGTTTTGATCTTTTAGCTTTAGCTTGTATTTTAACAAAATGGGTTTTTACGAAAATGTTACAATTTTTTCAACTTAAAATGTTAATATATATATATATATATATATATATATATATATATATATATATACTTGATAGGTATTATTCTTCATTGTTTTTGGCATATACTCTTCCTATTCGAAAATTTGCAGTGCATTTCACATTCACTATACTTGACTACTCCTTGTCTCAACATATTTCATCAGTTATTACGGTTGCTGAGTCGCCAATAAATTATTTAACTGAAATAAGTTCTCTCTGATGGACATCATTTCTTAGGACAAATTCCATGAAAATGCAACTCTTCAGGAAATACTGAAACTGAAAAATTGTATTAACAATGCCTCATTTCCAAATAAGCTTTAAAATAAATATATTTTAAAAGATAATTTGTTCTTAAAATTAATTTATCTAGAAACATTTTATAAATTTCTCATATAGTAAAAGTAACAAAGCACAAATGGAAATTAAGCAAAGCAAGCTGTTAATAAAATGCATTTTAGGTCATACCTGAGACTCTCATCCAGAAGCTTTAGATTTATATCAAATAAGTGATAACTAATTTTTAGACATTTACTATGAAATTTCTGTGATTTTAAACACTGGTAGCACTTAAAAAGTAGATATATGGATTTTCCACATTTAGTCCCCTTAGCTATTAAATCTTAATACTAAATTGATGATCAATTGTTAATAAAATGATTTATCACAATTTTAAAACAGTTTAAATAAGGAAATTATAAAAGCTCTGTCTATCACTTATTGTGTGAATAAATTATTTTCTTTCTTTTTATAATCAGTAAGTATGTAGGATAGAACAAATGGATAGGTTAGCTCCATGGTCAGCAAACTGTGGTCGTGAACCAAATGCGACTCTTTGGCCTCTTGAGTGTGGCTCTTCCACAAAATACCACAGCCTGGGCGAGTCTATTTTGAAGAAGTGGTATTAGAAGAAGTTTAAGTTTTAAAAAGTTGGCTCTCAAAAAAAATTTCAATACTGTTGATATTTGGCTCTGTTGACTAATCAGTTGTCAACCACTGGGTTAGCCTAAAATGACTTCCATGCACCATTGCTTTGCTCATTTCCATTTTGCATATAGCTACCTTTATCACTCCTGTATATGAGTTGTGAGAGGATGCAATACCACCAGACCCAGATATTAACAAAACCAATTTGTTTGAAATCTAATCACTTTGAAATTAACAGGATATGTTCAGATATGATCTTAGAAATATATTGCTTAAATATAATATTTATGCAAATGATTATAAAAATTTTATACACTCACCAGATACTACTACATATAAATAAGATCGAATTAGACACTAACTCTAAATTTCAATAAATTTCAAGTCTCCTTATCTACAATGTAGATGCTGATTAGTATAATAATTTATAATGTATCAGTCACCAAATCTCAGAGGTCAGTATAATAGCTACTTATCCTGGAAATTTATTACTAAAGTCTACTTAAAGCACTTTACATTGACTAGTTACTTTAATCCTGATAACAGTTAAGTGAGTTAATTCATTTTATAGGTAAGAAAACTGAGGGGGAAAAGATTTACCAGCTGGATAATCTATGACATACTGATATTAGAAAATTTTATTGCAATATTTCAGTTTTTAGGTTCTGTAGTCTTTAAGCATCAAAATTTAGACCAGCATCAATATTTCGTAGGAGAACGGAAACTGGCAGTGCAGATAGACCACAGAGTCTCAGCTTATGATGTTAGGTCTTGAAAAAGTGTTTGCTAATTTTTGTAAACAAACAAACAAACAAACAAACAAAAAACAGATCTAATTGGTTTTTCTGAAGTAAGTAAGCAGAGGGAGCAATGAACTGGAATAGGGCAGCACATAAGATGAAGACAATGGAATATAATTCAGCAGTAAGAACAAATGAAATCTTGCCATTTGCAATAACATGCATAGACCTAGAGATTATTATGCTAAGTGAAGTAAGTCAGACAGAAAGATCCATACCATTTGGTCTCACTTATATGTGGAACTGAAATTAAGTAAATAAATTACTAAACAAAATACAACAGAAACAGACCCATAGCACATGCTGATGGTTGGCAAAGAAAAAGGGTGGGGAGATAGGTATAAAAACAAAAACAAAAAGATAATGTCAAAGATATACTCCATTGACATAAAGTGATTCTTTAGAAACTCAAATATTTTTAAACAGGGGTACACAGAACATGAAGAAACTGGTATATTGCCGAAACCAGTTTGGCTCAGTGGATAGAGCGTCAGCTTGGGGACTGAAGGGCCCCAGGTTCGATTCTGGTCAGGGGCATGTACCCTGGTTGTGGGCATATCCCCAGTAGGAGGTGTGCAGGAGGCAGCTGATCGATGACTCTCTCTCATCGATGTTTCTAACTCTCTTTCTCTCTCCCTTCCTCTCTGTACAAAATCAATAAAATATATTTTAAAAAAAGAAAAAGAAACTGGTATAAAATTCAGGCAATCAATGAGTTTGTATTGGAAAAAGTTATATATATATATATACACACACACACACACACACACACACACACATATATATATATATATATATATGTGTGTGTGTGTGTGTGTGTGTGTGTATATATATATATATATATATATATATATATACATATATAACTTGTAACTGAAGTTATCATTTACTTAATATATGACATTAGTAATAAACCACAGTGGTATTAGCAATACTTGTGACTATGTCACTATGTCATCAAAAGCAATAAAATAATTTCATATCACATTATATTTCTTTCATAAATCTTAGAGTGACATTTATACTGTTAATTATTTTCAAATTGTGATATTAGATTTTCTACTAGATCTTATTCTAAAATGCTTTAGTTAACAAGGACATATATTACTCAGTCATAAATATTTTCTTTTTAATCTCTTATACTTTTTAAAATATAATTGTTTTCCCTTATAATACTTGAACAATGTGGGAGATAGAGGTACCTACTCCATGCAGTCAACAATCTGTATACAACCACTGACTGATTCTCCAAAAACTTAACCACTAAAAGTCTACTGTTGACCAGAAGCATATGAATAGCATAAATAGTCAGTTAATACATATTATGTGTGTTCTGTGTACTCTTACAGTCATCTAGAGAAAATAAAATGTTAAGAAAATCACGAGGAAGAGAAAATATATTTACAGTATTTATTTTTAAAATAGGCATATAAGTGAACTCAGAGTTCAAAACTGGGTTGACCAGAGGTCAACTGTATTTTATTTTCTGCATTTTAAGGCACATGACTGGAACCAGACTGTCTGGGTTCAAATCATTACTCTGTAACTAACCAGTTGTGTCACCTTAGTTTTATTATCTGTAAAATGTGGATGGTAATACTACCTACCTCATATTTCTGTAACAATGAGTTATTATAAAACAAATGCCTGTCAAAAATAAACCCTCAATAAAATACATCTCATCACCATCATCATCATTTGTATTTTAATTATATTAAAGAAAAATATACATATTTTTAAAAGATACAAGGTAGTCTTTAAGAATTAAGAAAAAAATAAAGTAAATCACATGAGTCCCATTAAACTCATTAGGGCCTTCATTTGAGAAAAGGACTCTCCAGGACTACATGTCTAGTGATTGAATGTTGACCTATGAACCAGAAGGTCACAATTTGGTTCCCAGTTAGGGCACATGCCCAGGTTGCAAGCTCTATCCCCAGTGTGGGGCATACAGGAGGTAGCCAGTCAATGATTCTCTCTCATCATTGATGTTTCTACCTTTCGCTCCCTCTCTATTTCTCTCTGAAATCAATAAAAAATATTTTTAAAAAGAATAAGAAGATGGCTCATTCCTAAAACTCAGAGCAGCAGAGCAGTTGTGAACATGGCACAGAGTCACACTGCCTAGTTTACAAACATGACTCCGCATGCTACCCACTGGGCAACCTTCAACAAATGACTATAACTCTCACCTGTTTCCTACCCTGGAAACTGAAGGACTCCTTGTCAGGTTATAATAAATATTGAGGGAATCTTTCAGGGAATGTCCTGAAATACTCAATGTATATTAATGCATTAGAAACACTTAATAAGTAATATCAGCCGAAACCAGTTTGGCTCAGTGAATAGAGTGTCAGCCTGAGGATTCCAGGTTTGATTCTGGTCAAGGGCATGTACCTTGGTTGCGGGCACATCCCCAGAAGGGGGTGTGCAAGAGGCAGCTGATCAATGATTCTCTCTCATTGATGTTTCTAACTCTTTATCCCTCTCTCTTCCTCTCTGTAAAAAAAAATGAATAAAAAATATATTAAAAAATAAAAATAAAAAAATAAAATGATTTTTAAAAAAATAATAAGTAATATCAATAAGCCTAAAACTTCTATTTTAATGATACTTGAAGATTAGTTACCAATCGATTGGCAGTAAACTAAGTGTTCATTGGCTCTATACTATAATATTTTTGTTAAAGCATCAATATTTAAGAGAGCTTGAGTCCTTCTACCAAAGATACAGTTCACTGTGGTATGGCTGCTAAAGTTTGCAAATATTCATTTTAGCAAGGCTCTTAATCTACATGCTCTTTTGGCATTAATCACTAGGTAATCAAGCATGTCAAGTATGACAGACAGGCCACCATTGGCTAAAGCAGAACATAAGTACTATTCGCTTCTTAAAAAGAAAACATTTCTCTGATGAGAAGAAATCATGTCATTTCCTGAGTAGAAGCTCACAAGGGGTACTTGCAGCATGCAATGAGTAAAAAAAAAAAAAAAAAAAAAAAAAAAAAAAAAAAAAAAAAATTGAGGTGGAAAAAAGTAGAAAGAAGACTGCAGAAATGTTATAAATGAAAAATATTTCCATGTTTCTATGCTAAACACGATCCATTCTTACAATGTACTATAGTTCTTTTTAAAATGGAGAGCTTATTCTCTGATTATATTCTGTCATAAATCATGTGGACAGATGTGTGCTTTAGTCATGCATCATGGTTGATTAACATCATTCAAGGTTTATGCAACACAAGTTAAGAATTTTATTTTATAATTTATTATTTTATTTTCTGTATTATGACAGATAAATAGCACAATAAAAATTATTTATGTCAAGTATTTTTTTAATGTGACATAAAATCATGAATATATTCTCTTCAAGAGAGTAGTACATTTTAACTTTTAAATATATTTCAAATAAATTGTTTTAAAGTTTTAAATTATGTATTACCTTTCCTATTTTTTAAGTGGTAATCAAAACAATGTTAAATGTTTAAATAAATTATAATTATCTGGAGAACTAGTATTTACCAGTGTGATGATGGTTGAACTTAACTTATATTCCTGGCACCATGAGTCAATGATTTCTTTTATTGCAGGTGTATGAAGACTTTCCAAATATTGATGAGCCACAGAAGCCTGATTTAGGTGGAGGGGGGATAAATCTATAGAGCAATTTTTTTTTTTTTTTACAAAAGCAAACTCTATAGGATGGTGGTAATCTACTGAGGTTTCCAATCAACCTTTGTTCATTAGTGCTAGTCAGAACTAGTACACAGAGTAGATTAACATGAGATTACATTATATTTCTATTAGATAGAATTCAGACTTGACATTGGTCATGGATATAAAGTTAATGTTGAATTGGCTTTGGAATTCAAACCCTTCTAGTTATATACCAGCTCTAATGAATGAACAAAAACAAGGCTGTTATAGGCCAAAAAGAAAAGAACATATGCTGGAAGCAAAACAAATGTTGTTTTTGGCTGATAGCTAAACAGCAAGAAGATGATTATTTACACATTGGTAATCATATTTTTCAAATTAGAATTATAGAGAAGATTATGTTTTTATATTTAGAGATAATTTTTTTTCATATTTAGGGATAATTTTTGAAATTTTTGATAATTTCAAAAATTATCCCTGAATTCATTTTTTCAGAGACTGAAATTTATCCTAAAGTGTGTGGTCTTAAAATCATTCTTTTTTCCTATGAAAAATAAAGTACATAGCAAAATATGTCTATGAAATAGATTACAATACCAATAAAAATGGTAAGATGATTCATAATATTCCTGACTACATTATAATTCTCAGTCACAAAAATTATGATCTTTCAATACAAAATTATCCTATCTAATAAAACAGTAATATGCAAATTAACAATCACTCCACTATACCCACAAGCCATGCCCACCAACCAATCGGGAGTGCGTATACAAATTAACATAAGCAAGATGGCTGCAGCCACACAGTGAGCAGGAGGCTTGGATTTCCCTGGCAATGGAAAAAGCTAAGCTTTCTGCATACCCTGGCAGGTCCAGGCCTACACTTAAGGCTACAAAGTTTCAATTACAGAAGAAAAATAAATCCCAGTGGCAGTCCCAGAGCTGGAGAGAGCAGGAGGCTTGAGTTTCCCCTGGTAACGGAGGAAGCCAAGCTTCCACAGCCCTGGCCTGCCTTGGCCTCTGCTCAAGGCTACAAAGTTTCAATTATAGAGGATAAATAAATCCCAACAAAAATGGCTATTGCCATGGAGCAAGTAGGAGACTTGGCTCCGCTCAAGGCTACAAAATTCTGATTACAGAAGATGAATAAATCCCAGATACCAGGGCCTCCACTTGGGTAGCCTGGCGTGTGGCCAGCCTGCAAACCACCAAAACCTCTCACTCAGGTTGCTCCACACCCCATGAGAACCCCACTCTGATCAAGGACACCCTTCAGGGCAAACCAGCTGGTCCCAACCCATGCACCAGACCTCTATCCTATCTAATAAAAGAGTAATATGCAAATTGAAAATCACTCCAACACACAAGATGGCTGCCCCCCTGTGGTAAAAGATGGCTGCCACAAGATGGCCAGTAGTTTGCTTGTTACCTGATTAATTTGATATATATATATATATATATATATATATATATATATATATATATCATTGTAACTCTGTTTTTAGTGGGAAAATATACTGTATTTCATTTTTATTTTGTAAATATTCCTTATGAAAAATGGGATTTATGAATAAAAATGTTTTATGTATATTTATTTGGTATTTTAATTTAATTTTGTAACAATGCATATGACATAAACATATTACTTTTGTGTTAAAATGGTTTTAGATGCTGTTATAGGTACACTATTACAGACCCCTTTCAAAATGTAGCCAATCTGAAATTGCAAAATCTGTTGATAAGTTGATTTTTGCCCTCAATATATTAACATTATTTCCAGGGAGATTAATATTTATATATGAGAATTCCAAAAGCTTTTCAAAATAACCCTAACCCTAACCCTCCTCTCCCCCCCCCCCCCCCCCATCACGCTGTTGGTCACCCAATTGATTGGCCCTGATTGCCGGCCAGGCTGAGGGAACCCTACCCATGCATAGATTTCATGCACCAGGCTTCTAGTGGTACATAGTCTTTTTGATGAATGGACAACCCTCAAGTTTGTTTTTCTTTTTGCAAAGTCTTTTAGCCTGTGATAAAATTCAAAATTGGGTTAATGGCAACAACATAGTATTGGCATGCATTGACCACAAAATAAATAGACCACAAGATAATTTATAGCATTTTCTAATCTATGTGATGATGGTTGACAGATTACAATTTTTAGTTTTATGAATTAAATATTTGCTTTGTAAGTGGAACCACTTATTTTTAAATAGTTTGTTTTTATTGGGTTGCAAATAATTCCCTTTGCGCAAATAAGTTTTTTTGTAAATTAGAAATTTAAAAGGCCAGTATAATCTTTTTTTTTTCTTTCTTTTTTTTTTTTTTTTTAAATATATGTGCCTCCTGTACACCCCCTACTGGTGATGAGCCTGCAATCAAGGTACATGCCCTTGACCAGAATCGAACCTGGGACCCTTGAGTCTGCAGGCTGACCCTCTATCCACTGAGCCAAACCAGTTAGGGCGCCAGTATAATCTTTAGGAACATCACTCAGAGAATCACAAATGAGTCAAGAAAATAAGACTTTATAATAATAGAGCCTAGTTATTTTGTATAGAAGTCTATGTGGGAAAATATTTTAGTATTCTCATCTTTACACTTCAAAATCTCATTTATTCTATTATAAGAGAGAGTTGGGTAACTATAAATAAACAGTAATAAACCCTTTGAGACCATGTCTTAAAGAAGTTTCTGGCATATAAATCTTTTATCCTTGGAAGGGAGAGAGAAAGGAGATATCAAAGAGGGTAAAAGGAAGAGAGAGAGGAAAGACATTGTAATTTTCAGGATAAGAAACTTTATATGTGAAAAGTTTCTATCTTCATAAAAATAAAACATTACTTGCTATACTTAAAATACTTCAAGGTTTATTTTTGTATGAGAAAGTCCCTCATCCATACTGTATCAATTGATTACAGCTGATCTATTTCAACAGCCTATGTCAAATTTTATGGAGAAAAAGAATATTCTTTCTTACACTGATTTTTATTCATTTTGACCATTTACTTCTTTCCTTTATTCATTTAACAAATAGTTATCAAGTAGGTAGGCACTCTACTAGACACATGAAACAGGTGTATATAATATGTGGTTCCAACCTTAAAGGGGCTCAAAATCCCACACTATGATAAAATATAAATTCATTAGATAAAAGAGTTAAAAAATGTAACTAATGCAAAGATACAGAGATAGGATAAGGTGAATAATTCCCGCTCAGGTTCACAGAAAATTTTCTGGAAGAAGGCATTTTTACAGTTTTAATTTAATTTATTGGGGTGACATTGGTTAATGACATCATATAGAATTCTGTGTTACATCATATCTACATCACATTGTGCACCAACCACCCAAAGTCAAATCACCTTCCATCACCATGTATCTGACCCCACTTACCTTTGACTACCCCAACCCCTCTTCCCTCTGGCATACTGTTGTCTGTATTTATGAGTTTTTATTTGTTTGATTTTCTTGTTGGTTTATTTTGTTGCTTTCAGTTTTATATCCCACATATGAGTGAAATCATATGGTTCTTGACTCTTTCTGTCTGACTTATTTTGCTTAGCATGATATTCTCAAGATACATCATATTGTTGCAAATCACAATATATCATTTTTCTCTTATGGCCGGGGAAGACATTTTTACCTGGGAATTTTGATCAGGTTATTTTGACCAGACTCGTAGGATGCAGGGAAGCTGAACTGAATAATAATAAGGACATTTCAGGCAGATATAATAGTATTCATAGAGTCATTGAGACAGCAACACATTGACTTCTCAAAGAATTACATGTAGTTTTGTCTTTCAAAACATATATTTTAGTGAAACAAGTAGACAAAATGTAAGATTTGAGAGGCTGTCACAGGTAAAGATTTGAGGCAGATTTTACAATAATTGGTAGGTAGAGAAACATCAACATAGCATAATTTTAAGAGGGACTGAAATCAGATCAGCTGACTATAGTACTAGTTAAGTGAACAACAACCAACAGTGAGAATCTGAAATAAGTAGGGATTATGGTTTTGTTTACCAAAGCTCCATAACATATAATACCATCCTTCATTTCTCTGAATAACAATAATTAAAATCAAAAGTATATTATAGCTCAATATGTTTTCATGAAAAGGAAGAGAGAATACAGAGTATAATTCCAAAATACAATAGTACACGTTTGCACTTCTCTTTGTGCTTTCCCCTGGGGCCTTTGTGGCTTTTAAGTGAATTGCTCTCCGGCCCCACATTAATTTTATGCTATCATTTTTTTTGACAAATTTAGGGCTAGTACTGGTTGGTTTAAATATTAGGCCCTAATATATAACTTGTTCAATTATAGGGAGTTGGGGCCAATCATAGAGATTAGTATCAGATATGCCATATTCTTACCTAATGGTCAAGGATAAAGATATGATACATAAAACACAGATTCTCATAGAAGTAACTCAAGTAAAAAAAATGCAAGACCAGTAATATTCAATTTATTTTACAATATCACTGGTTCAAGTAAAGAGGGAATAAATATTTTATGCCCTGAATATATATGATCCATTGCTCTATTTTATGGTTAGTCTATTAAAAATATATTTTATTGGGAATTCAAAATGAGTTTGAAAAAATCTTTTATAGTATTCATATGATACAGATCATATTCTTTAATATTTAGAGCATAATTTACAGTAAGGATGGTAATCTCTTAATTTTCTCATAAATAAAAAGTATGATGAGATAAATGACTTTCTTAACTGTATCTGAACAATAAGGAAATGCAATATCAACAGTTTAAAATAAGCAATAACTAATGATGATGAGATATAACCAAATATTGTATACATTAAGAAATAAGATATAACTTTTAAATGTTTACAAGGAAAATAATTTGTTTAGGCAAACACCATAAGTAACAAATTTTAATAGAATGATAGGTTGTGAACAAGTGAAATATGTTTCCTTTTATATGTTTTAACATTGAAAGAATGTCACCTAATTTATTTATTTTTCTTTACCACCTACAATAGTCACAAGCCATTCGTTGTACCACTAATTTTCTAGCACTTATTATTTTTTTTAACTATAGTACAGGGAGCATGTAGGAGTAATTCCATTTAGTTTTGCATACTTAAATGACTGGACTTTTAGAGCTTTACCAGCACAGTGTTCATCCAATTATTCCATGAGCTCATGCTAACAACTACAATGGTTCTTCCTTTATATTCTGAGATAAGAATGGATTGGATTTTATTAAATCAATGAGGCTTAAATGTAATGGAATGGGTTTTGTCCTCTATCTATCACTTTGATATTTATATCTGAGGGTAGTTAGCCAAGACATTCAAAACAGAAACTGCCATAGAAAGAAAGACCAGAATTATACACTTTTAGGTTTTATATAATAGATTAAAGGTCTATATATCAGATTTTATATATGAATGCCATGACCTACGTAGAATGGAGTTTCAGGCAGTCCATGCCTGTGACAGGCATGCTTTTCTCTTTGGAACTATTTATTGCTTTCTCTGAATAATCTCCAAATCCCACTTTGCAGTCATTCAATCTGGAGTTCAAAAAGACATTAGGAACTTGGAGATATCAAGAAAAGCAGAGGTATCTAAAATGATTAAGAAATTTGCCAGGGGCATTTGGGAGAATGTTTGGGCTTCCTTCCAAAGCTCTTTTAGCTTGAACTCAAGTCTTAATATTTTATGACAAGAGCTTTCCCCTTTAGACAAAAGGTGTGTTTCTGCTTTTCATCCCAGACCACAGTTTCATAACAAAGTCTGAAAATGAAAGGCTTGGGTGACTCTCGTTTTCATTAACTGTTCTAAATTCACTTAATTTTTAAGTTAGGTTTTCATTGCCCCTTATCTACAATGCATTGGACTTGTTCTTTATTACTTGCTGTTTGTGGTTTTATATGCTTCTCACTAATCATTGCTCATTATACCAAAAGAATCAGATTTCCCACTATGGTTTGATGTCATTGTATATGTTCAGTATGTCCACAGGTGCCTGGAAGGCCAAAACGAAAAAGAAGGAAACCAGCCAAGATTAAAGTTGCATAGACCCAGATGTTGCTGCTGATGATGTTTGGAAAAAAATAAATTTTAGAGCTTGGCATTTCAGCCTCACAGCTGGCAAGTAATAAGAGAGAATGAGGTCTGCGTGCGTGCATGCGTGCTCCTTTGGTGGCAGAAAAAGGAGAAAGGGAAAGAAGGGAGTCCAATCTGCTGAAATAAAATAGGAATGTGGATGAGAGCCTGTTCAACCCCACTGGCAATGAGGTATTTCCCTGCATCTTAATGAAATATCCTGGCACATTGGGGAGAATATTATTTGTGTGCATACATGTACAAGACAAAAAAAAAACTAAATAAATAAATAAAAAACTCCTAGTAGCATTTTTATCTTATTCACAAAACTATTATGAGTAGGATTCAGTAGTCTTCCTTTTTTCATTGAATAACTTGTTTATACCATTACTCATTGCTCCTGTACTCATTATTCTTTCAGAAGGAGTTCTGACAAAGGATCCACAAACTACAGAGTTCATGGAGTCATGCACTATGCTAAAATGAGGATTGGTGTGGCATAATTATTTTTACAAGTGGCTTTTAGCAGATGTTTCTAGCAGGATGTTACAGATAAACCCAAGGTCTAACCAGTTTGGTTCAGTGAATAGAGCATTGGCTTGGGGACTGAAAGGTCCCAGGTTTGATTCCGGTCAAGAGCATGTTCCTTGGTGTGGGCACATCCCCAGTGGAGGGTGTGCAGGAAGCAGCTGATTGATGTGTCTCTCTCATTGATGTTTCTAACTCTCTATACCTGTCTCTTCAAAAATCAATACAATATGTTTAAAAAAATAAGTGGTATTGGGAAAATTTAATAGGTACATGCAAAAAAACAAACCAAAAAACCCACAAAAAACAACTAAACCTAAAATTTGAAGTCCCAATGAGTCATTTCCAGAAGAAAGAAATAGCAATATATTCACTGCACATAAAAATGTGATCAAATTAACATGATTATAAATAATTGTGAATTCTTATTTATGGTGATTTATTATACCTCCTCCTTTTTTTCACAAATCTTTTATTTTTAATCCTCATCTGAGGTTGTTTTCATTAATTTTAGAGAGAGAAGTGAAGGGAGAAATGGAAAGAGAAACATTGTTTGGTTGCCTGCCACCCTAACAGGGGATTTAACCCAAAACCTAGGTATGTGCCCTGAATGGGAATTGAACCTGGAATATTTTGGTGTACAGAACAACACTCCATGCACTTGAGCCACCTGACCAGGCTTTTTTTTTTTTTTTTTTAATTGTACACATATTAGATGTACGGCCATTGAAAAAATATGTTCTTAATTCTAACCTAATTAAAGTCTATTAATTTCTAAATTAAATATATTAAATCCTCAAACAAAGTGGGAGTAAGCATTCAACGTAAAGGCTAACATTTCTTCTTAGAGATCAGTTAAAACAGACTTGACATGAAGAAACTAACCTGTTGTTTTTTTCAGGGGCAATTTAGTATTGTTAAAAAATATAACCTTAACAGATGGCTGGGACATAATCAAAGTGCTGATAACCCAAAATATGTGTTTATCTTCATACACTCTACTAATGAAATATGTGTAAATAGGCTTCTATATATAAATATATATGTGTTGTAGGAAAAATTATAGACAGAGAAATACTTAGTGTTCACTCTATATTAGCTTTTACTCCAGAATAAATATTTATAATTCTTGAGTATATTTAAAGATTGCATAACTTTATTAAGTTTGCTACACCCAAACAGGCTATTTTTAAATGTCTCATCTACTCACTGCAGACATGTTATCAATAGAATGATTTAATATAATGAGGTCATGAGTCGTTTTATTATTTAAGATAATAAGAAGAAATAATACAATCTCATTTTTTTAAAAGTCACGATTCAATCTAAGATTGCTGCTTAAATGCTATTTCAGGTCTTAATTTAGGCCTTTACTTATCTCCATTAATTTTATTTTTTGTGACAAAAATATAGGGATAATGGCATATAGCTTATGTAAAATGTGGAAAATAGCCATAGCACCTATCTACTGCATGTGAGTTTCAATTTAGAAATACCTGAAAACACACAGTCCTCCTGAATGCTCAGTTGAAACTACTGTCAAGCTCCTCATCAAAAATACATATAAGACCTCCTTTAATTGTCCCTTATCTGGTGTTTGCACTTCCAGATTGTAGAAAGTGACCCAAAGAAAGGTAACTCTGATTTAATCACAATTGGCTAATATTTAACCCTAATAACACTCTAACTTTAAAATGATGATGTTGACCTTTTCCCACAACACTGACTCTATACTCCTATACTCCCATTTAGCTCTTTATCAATATCCTCAGCATTCATGGAAGAAATTAAAACAAAACAATAAGGAGTGATAGTTGCCTCTAATTAATTATCGGGTCTAGTAATAATTAATGTCATATATTTTATATGAATGTTCATTGCTATTTCAAAATGTCAAATTATTTCTGCTTGCCATGATAACCTACCCTCCAAAGGAAAAAACAAAACAAACAACAACAACAAAAAACACCTCAGATGAAAAAAAAATATAGCTAAAAGCCAGAAAGTCAGATGATAGAAGATATTTTGGTAAAGGTGCGATAGAAGATAGTTTGGTAAATGTGCTAACTTGAAATGTTTTAAAGAAAAGAAATTTTCATAGTTGTTATGCTGATGATCAGTGATACATTTTTTTTGTTTTAGTTTATAACTGTTATCCAAAAGTTTGTGCATGTGTGTATGCATACATACACATGTACAGATTATCAAGTAGCTTTATTTATATTATAACAACTGCAGTGCATAAGAGAAATAACTTTGAGTTGTCCATATCCCATTGTATTCCATTGCCATAACACTGTTAGAAGTTTAAACTTAATGAAGAGGTAATTTTTTAGTTTCTGGAATGTGTTAATTCTTGTATTTAACAGATTTTGGTAGATACTTAACGTCTACTCAGTGTACTGAAAAAAAAAAATCCTGTCTTATCATACATTTGACTAAATGCCAAAAGCAATAGTTTCTTCTTAAAATGTAATTAACAAAAAGGCAGCAAGAATCAAAGACTAAACCAAAATCACTTTAAGTTCTCTTTACTTGATTCCAATGGTCCGGATTGATTTTTTTAAAGAGTAAGTATTTTTGTCCTAGCCGGCTTGGCTCAGTAGATAGAGGGTGGGCCTGTGGACTAAAGGGTCCCTGGTTTGATTCGGATCAAGGGCACATGCTGAGTTGCAGGCTGGATCCCCAGTAGGGGGTGTGCAGGATGTAGTCAATCAATGATTCCCTCTCATCATTGATATTTCTCTCTATCTCCCTCTCCCTTCCTTTCTGAAATCAATAAAAAAAAATTTAAAAAAGGAACAAAAAATGAGTAAATATCTTGAACATACAAATTTGTTTGCCATTTATACATTTACTGTTCTGTAAATTTTATTTTCATTAATTTAACAATATATTTTATATGATATGCTTTTCAGAGTAATATGAAAGTATTTTACAACTAAATCTGGAGAAAACTGAATTTATTTTGCACCTGAAATTATGTTTTATAGGTGATAAAATTTTTCAGAATGCTAAAGTTTATTTATAATCCTATCTAATAAAGGAATATGCAAATTGACATGACAAGGCGAGAGGCAGAAAGGTGGCTCCGGGCCAGAGCGAAGGCAGTGCGGGGAGCCAAGGGAAGGAAGGCCCATTCCTGCACGAATCTTCATGCATCGGGCTCTGGTTTATAATAAAGTAAAACAAAATTAAATTAGATAAACAATTAAATTAAAATAAATAGCTTACAATATTTATTTTACTTTTATCTTTTTGGATAATTGCCTTTCTAAAATGCATTACCAATTTCCAATATTGTATATGTAATTATTTTTATAAGTAACTCTAAACATTTTTAATGACTCATTCATCCGTATGCACTCAATTATTTGAAGTAATTTGGGTCTATTCTATAATTATGTGAGATGGGAAAGAAAAATTATTTAAATTTATAGAATTACCTATTAATTCTTTCTTTTCCCTCTCCAAAAACTTATTATTAATGTTGGTTGAATGTAGAACCTAAGGAACTAGGTCTTTAAAATACATATATCTACATTTGTTCATAATTTTAATTGTTTTTGATGTTATGATAGACCACTTCCCTTTCATAATAAAATTCATGAATTTTATGTCTTTACTTCTCAGCTCTTTTGTATATGTATTTTGACTATGAAGGTTATAATTGTTAAAGATGATAATTATTAGCTTGAGATATTATATACTTACTAGAGGCCCAGTCCATGAAATTCATGCATGGAGGGGGCGTGTCCCTCAACCAAGCCTGCATGCTCACCAATCTGGGACCCCTCAAGGGATGTCCGACTACTGAGATCAGGCCTAAATGGGCAGTCAGACATCTCTCACAATCCAGGACTGCTAGTTCCCAAATGCCTGCCTGCCTGCCTGCCTGCCTGATTGCTTCTAACTGCTTCTGCTTCCCAGCCTAATTACCCCCTAATCACTCCCCTACCAGCCTAATCAATGCCTAACTCTCCCTTGCCAACCTTATTGCCCCTAACTGCCCTTCCCTGATGAGCTAGTTGCCCCCAACTACCCTTCTCTGCTGGCCTGGTTCACCCCCCCCCCAAAATGCCCTCTCCTGTAGGCCATTTTGTAGCGGCCATCTGTGTCCACATGTGGATGGCCATCTTGTTGTTGGAGTGATGATCAATTTGCATATTACCTCTTTATTAGATAGGATAGTATCTCTCACACACACATGTGCACACACATAAACACTCACATGTTAGTCCTGCTAGAAAGTAAATATTATGCAATCCACATTTTCTTAGGAAATTCAAATGTTACCTTTATTTTTTTTAATTTTTAAATAATGATTTATTTATTTTTTAAATTTATTTATTAAGGTATTACATATGTGTCCAAACATTAAATTACACATATTTATGAACTATGGAGACATACATTTAAGCAAATAAATTATTTTTGGCACTTTATTTTTTAATTCAAAAAAAAAATAAAAATGCCAATAAATTATTATATTTGACAATAAGAATGCAAACAGAACCCCACATAATATAATAATTATTATTGTATTTTGTAATTTATTGCCATTATCTTGTCTTTCAGAAGTAGCAAACTCAAATACAATGTGTCACATATTTAAATTTAAATTTCCTAGAAGTCACATTTCAAAATGAAAATAATGAAATTGATTTAATAGTATGTTATTTTATCTATAATAAAATAAATATTATAGGTGATCAACATGAAATCAATATAAAAATATTGAGAAATTATGCATTCTTTTCCTCTTACTAAGACTTCATTATTTGCAAAACTCAACTAACATGAGCACAGTTTTAGGAACTCTTTTGTCACACAAGGCTAATAGCTATCTCTTCCACTGGCCAGCACAGGTCTACAGTGTGGCTAAAATCTACTAAATGTATGATCTCAAGAAATATTTGAACTTTTCTTCCCAGATACCATATTTAGAAGAATATAAGCAGGCAACTGTCACACTGAAATATCACGAGGACTACAGAAACAAACCCTATATGAGTGCAATTAAGGGGAAACTTCAAAACAGAGGGAGTAATTAAGTAGAAAATGCGTAGTTCCATCTACACAAAAAAAGTTGGATGGAAAGATCCTTTCCAAACAGAAGAACACCAAACATAAAAGGAAAGGGGAGGGGAAGAAACTTAGCACAGGCAAAAATTACCATATTTACTGAATAGAAGGCCAGTTTGGCTCTGGAAAAACTTTTTCTTTTTTCCTCCCAGAGAGAATGGCCACATGCCAATAGATACTGGCCTAAAATAGAGTATATACCGCGGTAACCATAGTAATGAGCAGATAGAACTAGAAAAAGCTGGTCTTGGGTGAGCAGATGTTCAGTCGAAGTGAGAATGAAAACATGCACTGCATTTCACAACCCCATTTCTTCAACATACAGTAGGACAGTGTTCTAAGAGCCTGTGGGAGAAATGTGCCTGAGGAAGAGAACCCAGCACTCCAAGGAGGGCCTGTCTTCTACACAGAAACCGGGGCTTCCGTCAGGAGATGGCATACGCCAAGTAGGTGTATGAAAGGAAGATAAATGTCACCCCTATACAGTTGTGTATACACACACACACACACACACACACACACTTGCCTTGCACTCTTGTAACATAGCCCGCCCACGGTAAAGTGTGAAAAAGATCTTTACCATCTCAATTTTCACCAGGAAGTCTAACCTAATACAATTTTTTCTAAGAATAACAAGTTGTTATCTACATTATGCCAACACCTTCTCTACACTTACCGCTATCTTTGCTATAGAAGTGGGCCAGTGTTTTGGTTAGCAACAAGGAGTGTTAGGCAAACTGCCCGAGTTTGAAACCTGGCTCACCAGGTGACTTTACAACAAGTAACTTACACTTTCTGAACCTCAGTTAACTCACCTGCAAAGTGGGACAAAATCATGCCACTTCCTGCCATTGATATGTGGGTTAACATAAAGAAATTGGAGCTTCTTGACACATAGTTAGCAGGGACTCAAATTTATGGTGACAGAAAGAGATTTGACTTTGGATGGTAAACATACCATGCAATATAAGTGATGTATTATAGAACTATACACTTGAAACCTATATAATTTTATTAACCAATGTTACCCTAATACATTTAGTTATTTTTTTTAAATAAAAGGATCTACTCTCTTAAAAATAAATTTTAAAAGTTATTCAAAGACAATTTTTAATT
The DNA here is from genome assembly GCF_014108245.1 of Pipistrellus kuhlii. Lineage (NCBI taxonomy): Eukaryota > Metazoa > Chordata > Mammalia > Chiroptera > Vespertilionidae > Pipistrellus > Pipistrellus kuhlii. Next base: position 44,006,049 of record NW_023425405.1, on the reverse strand, counting down.
ATTTGCCATATGTGCTTAAATTCCAAAATAGCTGTCAAGAAAAATACTGAAATTGTGTTTTATTGTGCCCAGCACATTTTTGTTGATACGTGTGTGCATAATCAAAAAATACTCAGACTCATGCCCACATCTATATCTACATTTTCCATCTCTTAAATACGCAATTTAAGAGGAATCATGGAAGGTATCCTCAGAGAGGTAGCTCTGACCTCATGCTCCCAAACGCTGCTTGGCTAGTACTTCACCATGTGCCATACTCGGTCTGCTGCATTCTGCTGGCACTGTATCAAAACCATAGTCTAAGCTATAGAACGTTACTGAGGCCAAGGAGCACTGTGTCCAAATTAGCTCAAGATGTAAGTTCAACAGAATTGGATTCAAATTCAATTTAATAGAAAAAGACTTTAGATGGAAGAAACATTGCATTGAGATCTGAATGAAGCAAGCTTGCATTCATTGTTGTTTTTAATTTTTTGAATTTATTAACCAATTTTTGAAATTGGTTAATAAAATTATATAGGTTTCAGGTGTACAATTCTATAATGCATACTATGTATATTTCATTGTGTGTTCACAACCTGAAGTTAAGTCTCCTTTCAACACCACTTACCCTCTTTACCTCATGTACCTCCCCTATCCCCTTTCCCTTTGGGTATGACCACACTGTTGTCTGTGTCTATGAGTTTGTTGTTTTGTGTGTTTTTTGCCTAATCTGTTCACCTTGCATTCTTGATCATTGGAAATTCCTTGATAAAGTACCTCCCTAGGCCCTTAAATGTCTTTTGCACCTGGGTTGATACACATTCGTCCCAATCTATTGCTAGCACCCAAAGAAAAAAACAACAACAGCATACAGAACTGCCTTGCAAGTAATGTTTCCCAACAATGAATTTCAGAAAGCAGTAGTTAGATCTCTAGAAAGAGAACATTTTAAGTAGAAGTTGGATAATGAACCCCACCACTCAAGAAATCTTAGATATTTAACAAAAGCTTTCTACCAAAGTTTAACAAAAGCTTTATTCACAAAGATGTTTATCATAAATGTGTGTATGTGTGTATGCATATATATATATATGTGTGTGTGTGTGTGTGTGTGTGTGTATATATATATATATATATATATATATATAATTTATGTATACATATGTGTTTAGATAGATAGGCAGATAGATAGATGATAGATAACAGTGGGTAATGTTCTACATAGTTCAATGGTTGGTAAGTGACTAAGTATATATAAATGAAAATTAACTGCTTGCCTAGAACACAGCAGTGTAAAAGACATCCATTAAGAAAGCTATAGAAACACAAATCTGTTCCTTTAAACTATAGCTAAGGTTTAGGTAGAAGGTGAAGTTAAACTATAAAATACTTATTTAGAATTATGTCTTCTTCCCAAATTTTAACATTGTGACTCTTTGCCTAAGAAATAAGAATTGATCATTTAAATGTTAACATTCTTTATATTTTATAAATTGTAAGTCATGATGCCCATGAGTTTCAGCACACCATAGCTGCACCTCACAGTTAAGTTACCCTTAGACATTACTTATTTCTAATTCTAAAATTATTATTTTACCTCTAAGAATGAATAGTTGAAGAAATGGGAAGTGTAAACGAAGAGATTGGACATAAATGAATATTATGGCACTAAAATGGCAGAAAGAGGTTCTGGCTGCCCAGCCCATATCTACACACATGCATACAAACTTGCAATGCCAATTTCTGTCTTTACATGGACCTGTCTAATTGTGTCCATTCAACTAAATAACTAAAATAATAGATGAGCATTTCACAAATTTCCAGTTTTCTAACATTCTTAACAAAAGGGGGAAATAGATTTAAAGCATCAACTGAACTTATTTTTAATCTATGGGAACAAAGATCAAATTTAGTTTTTAAAAAATTGGAAGAGAAACACGTTTTAAGTTATTTCTTTCAGATATGGGGTTTTACATAAGTTTGCTCTTTGTTTTTATATGGAATAGCTAAGATGTCTATGGTAGGTTTCTTTCTCCAATTGATATATACATATATTGGGTCCCTAGGAATAATTTGGTGCCAAGGATTGCTTTAGACTTTTTAGGAATTAACTGTTCAAAAGGCACTCCCTTGGAAAATTACACATCAGAGAGTGGGCATTAACTGAATCAATGCAATTGCACTCTATTTGGTGTGGGTTTGTGTGTTGAAAGAATATATATTCAGAACAAAAGCAGATGATGTGGGGACTAATGCAGGCACAATAAGGGAGACCAGACTCCCTGCGAGGTCAATTAGAGGCTGCTTGTGCAATTTTCCCCCTGTCTAATGGCTTTAATACAACCACATATTCTTTAAAGTTATTAAACATATGTAATCTGTGTATCTGTCTTTGTGGGTCCTCTCAATAGTTCTTCTCAGAGCAGCTGCACTTGAAGCTTAAGGGTTTGCAGCTGTTAGAAGCTATATGAGGAACGTGAGGGTTTGGCACTGGTTTTCATAGTTTCTACTGTGTAAAAGTTTGGCAAGAACTGTGGAAAGGGTATGGTGACCTAAAGAATGTTTGTAAAACTTTTCCCCACAGTTGTGGTTCTGAGCACATGAGGTATGGAGCTAAAGAATATAAGGGTGGTTATTTTGATTGGGGCATTTGGGTCCCATCCATACAACTAAGAGAGGAAAAACTGTTCTGAGACTTTTCCTCAATTTTGTTTTTATTTGAATAAATGCAGCAAACAGAAGAATGCTGTAAAGTAGGTCTAAAGAGTATTCCATTTTCTCAATTTCAATAACAGTTTTCAAGGCCTTATCACGACCATTTACACAAGAGCTTTAAAGAACATATTAATGGCAGTAATCCTGAAAAAATGTTCCAATATTCAAAGAGGAACCATTTTACCCACATGCATTAATTATGGGGGGAAATAATCCTAGAACCCAATTCATCATTTCAGATATTTGAAATAATTTTAGAAAGAAAAAATCATGTAGGGAGGATAAAAAAAAAAAAGCCTCAGAAAGAAAATTCAATGGATTTTTACTTTGTACAGAAAATATTTTCAAAGTTAACATAATGTGATATAAATATTTTTATTTTCAGATTGTTTAAATATCATAAAGGAAAATAAATATTTACTTAATATACTTTTCCAATTCCTGGATATGATATTATTGAAGTAAACCATTTGAATGTGTATTTAATGGAATATTTATATGAATACAATAATAAACTATAAATTATTGATGCTCTTAAGAAGAAATGTGATAAAGTGACATTTTCATGGGTACATTTTAAATAATATATTAATATGTATTAATAATCCAATGAGATATATGTTCCTTGATTGAGAATAGCGTTTGTGATTGAAGAATATTTTTTAAAATATATTTTTATTGATTACAGAGAGGAAGAGAGATAGGAACATCAATGATGAAAGAAAATCACTCATTAGCTGCTTCCTGCACACCCCGCACTGGCAATCGAGCCTACAACCCAGGCATGTGCTCTGACCGGAAACCGAACTGTGAAATCAGGTTCATATATTGAAGCTCTACCACTGAGCCATGCTGGCTGGGAAAAATAATACTTTTAACTAACAATTGTATATACTAGCTAGGACATTCAGATTATAAGCCATAGAATTATAATAAATGCAAGATAAATTTATCTAAATATATTTAGAAAGATATAAGTATACATTTATAATAATAAAAGCATAATATTCAAAGCAACTGACCAACCAAACAGTAGAATGACTGTCCTGATGATCACGTTCTGACATGCACTGGCACAAGGCCAGCCAAGGTTGGTGCAATGTGGTTGGGGAGGGGCCCTGCCATTGCCCCAAGATCCTCCTGCAGCGGGAGGCCCAGGCCACTGGCCAGGGGAGCTTCACGAGGGAACCAAGAAACCAAGGAACCGCAGGGGAGGGGGATTGGTGGCAGACCCAGGCAGTGCCAGGCCAAATTGATAGAGATGGGGGGCAGGGCCAGAGCTAGGAAAGCTGGGGCTGTGAAGCTGAAGTTGTCAGCCAAGGCTGCGAAGCTAGCAGCTAGGGAAAGGAATGCCTACCCTTGCACGAATTTCGTGCATTGAGCCTCTAATATGAAATATTTGTATTAAGTCAACTATAATATTGATAATTTATATGTGATTATCTTATATATGTATGAATTTATATGATGTATAAAAACCAGATTGCAAAATTTGAAATGTAATAGGGAAATTAGAAATCAAAGTTTCTTAATTTAATATGTTAGTTATAGTTCCATATACAAATAAAAATGGAGAGGTGAGGCAATTTCAAAACAATAAAAAGATCATTTGAAAAAAAGAGGTCTTTGAACATAATTGCTAGAATGATCCGATAAGTCTCCGTTTCACTTTATGTAGACATGAAATACGACAATATCAACCATATGATAAGCAACTACTCTTTGTGTTCCCTGCAGCTAACATAATCAATGTCTAACTCTACTATCTCCCTCTAGCACCCATTTATTAAGCAATAGCTAAATATGCAATATTAGATATTTAAACACTGTTTTCAAATATTGGTATGTATGTTTTTTTTAATTAATCTTCAAAGAATATTTGAAGGCAAGATTTTACATTTCTCACACCAGTTCACGAATCTGGGTGTCTGAAACATAGGAGTCTTATTGAGTCTCACCCCACGTTCATTTTATCAGCTGATCCTACATATAATGCCTTCTGATTAGCTCTTTATTCTCTCTACTTCTCTCCATCCCCACTGACAGCCATCCATTTCAAGCCACAATCATCTCAAACTCGAATGGCTGCAACAGACCCCTTATTCTTCCATTAACCCTAGCTGCCCTTCCATGTGGTCTTCACAATGCTTGCCACTAAAGAGATTTTTAAAGTTATAATTCTGAACATGTTACCTAGAGACCCCTTCATGTCATAACTTTAAAGACTGGAAAGTGTCACTATAATTCCAAAGATATTACTTCAACCAAAAGCACCTATTGAGGTTTTAGAAGTCTATCCTCCCTTCCACCTTAAAATCTGTGTCCACCATGCATTTCCTACCTTCGCATCACCAAACAAATTATTTTTTTACTTGTTCCTTGCATGCCATCTTATAAATTACCACCTCAAGGAAGCCTTTCCTAATCTCTTAAATCAGATTCATTTATTCTTGGCTACTCTAGAGACTTTATTACTTTTCTTTGGAATACCTATCAGCATTTACAATTACATTTTGGTGGGATATCCTACTTAGCTTCTATACTATGAATGCCAAGAGCTCAAGTACTTGGTCTGTTGGAATAAATTAAATGGAAAATCTGGAAAAAGCGATGGGCCTCAGCCAGTGTTGCTCAGTGGTTGAGAGTCGACCTATGAACAAGGAGGTCATGGTTCAATTCTGAGTCAGGGCACAGTGAGCTTGATCCCAACTGGGGAGCATGAAAGAGGAAGCCAATCAATGATTCTCTCTCATCATTGATGTTTCTCTCTTCCCCTTTCTTTCTAAAATCAATAAAAATAAAAAAATAAAAAGCTATGCTATATTTACATGATATAATACTATACAACTATAAGAAAGGATTTATTACCCTTTGATATAGCATGGAGGGACTTGAAGATTATTATGCTGTGCAATAAGCCAGTAAGAGAAAAATAAATATCACATGCTCTCACTTATATGTGGAATCTAATGAAGTAATCTAATGAATAAAATAAAACCAGAAATGTGGAAACATAGAATAAACTGACAAATCTCAGAGGAAAGGGGGCAAAAGGGTGAGATGAGATTAACTAAAGAATTGATATGCATCTATGCATTGCCCATGGACATAGACAATAGGAGGTGAAGGCCTGGGGCAGGGCAGGAGCTAGGTAGAGTGAGACAATAGGGTGAAAAGGGGGAGAGTATCTGTAATAGTCTTAACAATAAAGATTAAAATCAAGAAAATATTTTACAATTTAGAAAGAGTATAGGTATTCAAATTCTAGTTTTCAACTAAATAAACACTTCAGGTAAAATAAGAGCTCTTTAAATAGACTCATCTTAAATGTATATTTTCCATATCTTTTGAATGAACACACAATCTAGTGAAGTTGGTAAATATCATTATGAATAATTAGTTGGTAATATAAATCTCATAATTGTGAATGAATAATAAAAATAAGTACTTAGAATACTTACCAAGTACTATATATCACATGATATGTTTTTAGATGTATACTCTCATTTAATTCTCACAAGTATATATGTGATTTGAGTACTACTGCAACTACCAAGATTCATTTAGTATGCCAAATTAAGTATGCCAAAATCTGGATTAGAGTACTTTGGAAAACGTCATATTAATGTGCATTTAAGAAAAAAGAAAAACATCTGGCCCTGGGATGGCTCAGTGATTGAACATTGCCCTATGAACCTGGAGGTCAGGGTTCCCTTCCCCTCCAGGGCACATGCCCAGATTGTAGGTTCATTCCCCAGTAGGGGGCATGCAGGAGCAGCTGATCAATGATTCTCTCTCATCTATCTCTCTCTCTGTTCCTCTCCCTCTCCAAAATCAATTAAAATATATACAAAAATAAATAAATAAAAATGTCTGAACTCAGGAGTCCACAAACTCATACTGCTTTTTAGTAGTAGAGATGAAGCTAGAATGGAAAATCGTCGTATATACTGTGAAGTGTTTCGGATGCCATGTTTAAGAATTTCAGCTCTGTCCTCCAGGCAATGGAAAACACTGAAAGGTCTGAAAGCAGGGGTATTATATGATCCAATGTAATTTTTTAAATATTTCTATGGTTAAACATATGGAAAATTAATAAAGATAGATTGATTAAATTGCCTATGACTGCATTAAATTGCTTATAACCAAGCTAGGCAGCTAGGATACTTAAAAGTAATTTAATTCAGTCTTACTCAAACTAAATCCTCTAGAGTGATTATTGAATCCTACCTCATCCTGTGCCAAAACTGATTCTCTAAGGAAACACTTGTCTGCTGAGTGTAATCTGGCATTGAGAAGTAGCTGATGTGCTTATGAGACAGCCAAGTGGAGCTGTCAATAAAAAGTTAACAATATGAGTCAGGAAAGAAGGAGTCATGCAAGATACATATAGAAAGTTAAAAGCATAAACATACAAATTATTTAAAGTAATCTGACTTTATTAAAAGACATTAACACTGTTGCAGAGGATTCATTAGAATTATTAGAAGACAAATATTTCTGGCATTAAAATTTGCTCAAAAGGAAATGTTTGCCAATCCACTCACTATGGATATTTTGCAATACTGCCAATATTATGCAAGATAAAAACTAATGTTTCTGGCCAATGTGGAATAACAGGGACCAGATTTACCCTTCTGCTTTTTACAACTAGGAAAAGAAAATACAAAATGCATTAAAGAATGGTTTGAAGACATTGCACAACTAGTGGTGCAAGAGTGTAATCCATCAGAGAAGGAAAATTGATTAGGTAAGCTCTAAAAGTACATCAACTAATTGTGTGGGGACAGTATCCAGACTTTGGCGCAGAGAGAGGGAGAAGACTCAGCACAGAACAAAATTTTTGTTGAGGTGAGTTTACAGAGAACCATGTTCTGAAAGGCTAAAGCAGTTACACTGGGCTAACTTTTCTAGAGTCCTAGAAAAGAGAAAGCTAGAAATCAGAAAACAGATACCCCTATGTATCTGCAGAGGAGTCTTCTCAGGTCTTTGGCAGACTACTGACCTACCCAGGTGTCTGAGTACACTACACTAGGAAGGAGTAGGCAGAAAAAAAATGGAGCTAAAGGATCACAGTTTATGCTTTCATCATCCATAGTGGAAAGACCTCACAGGACATGAAATATCAGATAGAATCCTTAGACTTACTCAATATTAAAAAAGTTTGCTCTTTGAAAGACACTGTTAAGAAAAAGTAAGAGGTATGGTACACACTGGGAAGAAATAATTTCAAAATCCAAAAGAAAAAAAATTGCAGCCAGAATATATAAAGAAATTCTACAACTTAATAACTGGTAACTCTATTTAAACCATGTGTACAGCATTTTGCACACACATTTTACCAAAGATAAATATTAATGGCAAATAATGAGAAAGAAGCTCAGGATCATTAGTCATTAGGGAAAAGCAAAGCATCAACATGTTGACCTACCACTACACACTCAGCTTTATGCCTACCACTAAAAATACTGATGACACCAAGTGTAAATGAGGACGTGGACTTCTCCTGTGTTATTTATGAGAATGCAAGTTCTATACTAACTTCAGAAAACATTCACCCTATGAACACATCACCCTCTCTTCACACAACACAGCAGTCTGTGCTAGGCATATACCAAATGAAAACACACATTAAACCAAGGTGTGTTCAAAACTTAGAGTAGCTTTCTTCTTAGTATGCAAAAACTAAAAAACAAAACACATTTTCATCAACTAGTGACTAGATAAACAAATTTCAGTATACACATATAATAGAAAATGACTTAGCAAAAAAGAGGGGAAAAAAGTACAGATGATGTGCAACAACAAAATTATTCTTAAAAAGCATTTTCTAAGGAAAAGAAGCTAGCCAAGTAGAATGCATTATCTATAATACCATTTTTATGAAATCCTAAAAAATGCAAAGCTTTAGATTCATAAACCAGGAAATTGGTTGCCAGTGGCCAGAAATGAAATCACTGCTGAGGGGCATAAAGATGTTGAAATATTTCATGTCATGTTTATGACATTAGCTAGATAATTGTATACATTTGTCAAAACTCATGAAATTTACACTTAAAGTTGGTCAACTTTATTATAAGTCTATTATACTTCAGTGAAGCTGATTTAAAAAGTTAATGTGTATGTTGACAGCAGGAGAGTTTGGATATGTATGGTGCAGGGCAAATATGGGAACTCTGCACTTTCCATTAATCTTGCTATAAACCTAAAATTGCTCTAAAACTAAAATATATATTTTAAAGTCAACAAAAATACTGCCAAAAGATAAATTCCACCATAAAAAAGTAATGTGGTCTTGCTAAAGTCTTAACACATTAGTATTAAAAAAGAAATAGATAAAAAAAATATAGGATTTTTAACTAAGAGATTTGTTTTTGTGGGACTATTATATATGATACAAAATACTAAATATTTGGTAAGACGTATTTAAAGTTAAGATTAGTTTTTCTATATAGTTTACAAAATGTAAGTTCACTCAGCTTTAACTGGGATTTTGGTTTTCCTTTTTGGCCATGAAAATTATTTCTTTAAAAGTAATGATTAAAGATTCCTGAAGACATTTTTAGATATATAGTTGATTGCTTTCTTTGGAATAGAAATAATCATCAAAATACCAAAGTGAATTTGATAGTTATAAAGTTGAGGAAATGCTAGTTTCCAAAAGTACTTGCTGCATATTTCCATTTGTATGAGTTTAAGGAAAAGAGAAACTGAACTATGGTTATAAAAGTCAGACTGTTGATTTTACTTGAGGGACTGGCATTAAAGAACCCTATGCATTTATCTCAGTGGTACCAGTGTTGTGACTGTACGCGTGTGTCTGCATATCACATTGTAAAATTCATCATGTTATAATTAAGAATCATTCGCTTAGTTCATATAGTTAGTACTTACATTTTGAGGTGGTAGTTGTTTTTTTGCACAGGAGTTACATGATCTACTTAACATTTTCTCTACTTAACATTTTCCCCTGGTTTCATCTGTTTTCTTAGTGAATATAATTTTATAGCTTCAATTCTCTTTTTTCATTATTCCACCATGTTGTGTTCATGCTCCCTTTCTATCTTCTCTCTTTTTCTCAATAAATATATTTTTAAACCCTCACAGTATCCCAAAATTTGTTAGGTGTTGGAGACACAAAAAACAAACAAAAAATATCTATAAAAATAAGTGTGGGCCATGAATATTAAATTATAGGATTTATTTTTATTTATTTATTTATTTATTTATTTATTTATTTATTTATTTATTTATTTTTAATAGAAAGGGAGAGAAGGAGACACTGATGTGAGAGTGTAACATTGACTCAGCTACCTCCTGCATGCCCCACACCAGGGATTGAGCCCTCAATCTAGGCAGGGGATCTGAATTGGCAACCTTTCGGTGCAAGGACAACATCCAACCAACTGGCTCAGTTGGTTGGATGTTATTTAAAAAAGAAAAACACACGCACACATGTTATTTAAACACACACACACACACACTCAAATAAATAAATATATAAATAAATAAATAATCAAAAACAAACAACAACAGAAAAAGACACTCAAATAGCAGTGACCTTGGAGGTCCCCGATCTGTCTCTTGCACCAACAGTGTTTGGGCAGAACAGACCCAGGGACGCCCCTCCTTCCAGCCTCAGGCCACTCTCCTGCGTCTTATCCAGTCACCACCTCAGAACCACCTCCGAGACCAGCCAACACCCCGTTTTGTTTTGTGTTTCTTCTACCTTCACTCCTTATTACTGAACAACCATGAGCGCCCAAATCCCTCAGAATTATTCCACCCAGGAGGAGGCTGCGGTCAACCCCCGACCCCCACCCCCCGGCCAGCCTGCACCGCGGGCCTCCCACACCTACCTCTCTCTGGGCTTCTATTTCCACCTCCGTGGAGGATGTGGCTCTGGAGGGTGGGAGCAACATCTCCTACAAGTTTTGGCGGAGAGGAAACCTGAGGGTGCTGAATGTCTCTTAAAGATGCAAACGCACGCACTCACGGCTTCTGCCTTCTCTTCCAGGATGTGCCAATGCCTCCCCAGGGGGAGTGAGCAAAACTCAGGGCGCCCTGGGAGCCTTCCTGGCCCTGGAGAGGCACCTGCCCCAGGCCCTTGTGCAGCTGCAGGCCCTGGGTCCTCCTCGCACAGACCCTCATCCTGTGGCTTCCTGGAGAACCACTTCCGGGTGAGCAGGTGAAACTCATCAAGATGATGGGACACCTGACTCACCTCCCAGGCTGCTGGCGCCAGGTGGGCTGGGCAAATAGCTCTTTGAAAGGCTCACCTTCAAGCTACCGTGTTTCCCTGAAAATGAGACATCCTCTGAAAATAAGACCTAGCACATGGAAAGATAAGACATCCCCTGAAAATAAGACCTAGTGCAACTTTGGGAGAAAAAAATTAATATAAAACACTGTCTTATTTTCGGGGAAACAGGGTAGACTAGGAGCCCAGAGGCCTGTGAGGGGCCCCTGTACATTCCCCTGTGGACTGGCTTTTTACCTGAGCCTCTCCTCAAAACTACTAGCCATTCTTTTAACCACCATGCATCGGACCAAATGAAACAATAAAGCTTTTTGCAGCCAAAAACAAACAAATAAACAAACAAAACACACAAAAACAACACTCATTTAGATTCAAGAATAATAAATAGCTATCTATATAAAAGCATATGCTATGGAGATTTAAACTACATTCTAAAGTCAGAAAAGTCTTTTCTGAATAAATAAGCATGATATCTTAATGGCATTCCACTTTACTGATATTTTCTCCTAGAATTTGTTCCAGATCCTCTCTTCTTTTCCTCTGTAGTCTTTGGATAGCCCTGTCTGAATTTATTATCCTATTTAACAATGACATCTTTAGGCCAGACTTCTCCTCTGAGCTCAAGATTTATATCTCTGCCTGCTTGACATCTCCTGGTATACCAATATATCCTACTTGAAAATTCATTCTTGCTGCCTTGAGTCCCCCAAATTGACCTACTAGTGCTCCATATTTCAGTGTTACATCTGTTTAACACACAAGCCACTAAACTAGATTTAACTTTGACATCTCTTTTTTTTTTTCCTTTATGTTTCACATCCATATAGTCCCATGACCTTTCAGTTAGTCTATGTCAATCTCTATTGCACTGATCACGAAAATGTCCCTCAAATCAATCCATATTTCCTCTTTTCATTCCCAAAACCTGTTCATACTGTATCATCTCCTCTATTGTGCCCAAACATATTTGCCAATACTTCCTAATGTGTTATAGGGACTAATCAAGTGCCTTGCTGTGGTCCGGGCATTTAATTTTCACTGAAAACTTAATCCAACACAAAATTTATGTTAGCAATTTTATTTCATTTTTTTACTGGTAAAATAGCACGACTGATGTGGCTCAGTGATTGAGCATCAACCTATGAACCAAGAGGTTATGATTCAATTCCTGGTCAGGGTACATGCCTGGGTTGAGGGCTTGATCCCTAGTGTGGGGCATGTAGAAGGGAGCCAGTCAATGATTCTCTCTCATCACTGATGTTTCTAGCGCTCGCTTGCTCGCTCTCGCTCTCTCTCTCTCCCTTCCTTTCTGAAATCAATACAAATATATATTTTTAAAACAAACAAGAAAAATAGTTTCTTTGTGATTTGCACCCTGTGAAAACATAAACTGATGGCTCAAATTTTACTGGCACAAACATTGGTGGTTGTTTGTTTGTTTGTTTGTTTTGGGGGAGGTCACTGCATTCTGGATTTCTCCCATATTAAAGATGTTTACTAGTAACAATGAATATATTCAACTTTATTTTTCATTTACTTATTTAAACACACAGTGTCTGCTATACTATATTTAAAGTCCAAATTTAGAAATCATTAACAATGCTGCTTAGAAACCAAAGAAAGATTTAGAGCACAATCGTTTCAACAGGCACCTAAATCTTTAATTACCATGGTTGCTATTTTATTTTCATAATTTGTATATCTGAATTATCTTTATCTGTTTTATTATTAAAAAAAATAAGTAACCCTTGAAATGTATCCAACTTAATCTGCTATAACAGTTGGTGCCTTTGAAGAACTGTTTGTGATTGAGAGAGTGAAGATGTGATGGGTTGTGTGCATTTGTGATGCTCCTTGGAAAGCAGATTATTTTTAAGACAGAAGATTAGTTGTATAAATACAAAGGTATGTGAACTCAGAAAAAGCATGTGTGCATGCATATGCATATACATACATACAAACACACACCTTAGAGTAACACATTAGAAAGTATTATTTTAAATTATCAGCTGTTAGGAACCTGTATATTACAAGTATAATATTTATTCATAGTACGTATATGAAGTCAATATCAGGATTCCTAATGATTTAGATGACCTTAAAAGCTCTGTTCCATCCTTGCCATATGTAATATTCATTTCCCACATGGAATTAGAGCTTTGCTTGGTCTCTTCTAGCAATATCACATCTTGGAGAGGCCTCTGGAAAAAGCCACTACAAATTCACTACATTTCATATTTTTTAAATACTATATTATAAATGGAGGATTTTGTGATCTTTCCTATGATCCAGCATACTTTTGCCTCAATTTCAGAATATGTAACAGAATTTCAAAAATTAAATTAAATTTTTAAAATAGATCCCTTTCTATAGTAAGACAAGAAGCTGCTGGCTCATGCCTGCATAAAAAGGGCCAAGGAAAAGCAGGGTATGATGACATGTGGGATGGCTCATGGACTCAGTTATGCAATAGGCTATACAGTATGTGCTGGGGGGGGGTACATATTTGTAACAATATGCTCTTGCATCCTGAAAAAGATCTGCGACTGTAGGAAAGTAAGAAGATTAGAGTCAGACTGCCACATCATTCATTTACTTTCATTATACACACAAATATTTATTGAGATTAAGTAATGGGAAATGGATAGGTCATCTGAGAAGTTAATAGGCAAGAAAATTTGAATTAGCAAGAATAAGTATCAAATTAATCAGTAACAATTACATGTAATACATACTTAACATGTATTATATTAGGATATAATGGACATGTATCCTTCTTTCTTTTTTACTCATGGACATGTATCCTTCTTTCTTTTTTAATATAATAGAAGAGTTTTGGAAGTTTAGTTATCAGTTATACCAGTTCTCAAAATATCTTGAAATAAATAAAAAAGAAGTGATCCAGAAATAATGAGTTACCATCAGTGACACTTCTTTACGAGATAAATTACTTTTTGTATATGTCCCTAATGCCTAATATATTTATGCAGTCCTACATACCATATATTACATAGTAGAAATAAATATTTGGATGGATAAGGCATAGTTCAACATAGATGAGTTAATTAATATAAAATATGAAGAATAAGTTTTTTTTGTCATTTTGCAATAAAATCTGACATGCTATGCTATCTATAGAATTGGAATCAAATTTTGAAATATTACTTTTTTTCCAATATATATTTTTGGGAGAAATTAAAAATAAAGCTTTTATAATCACAACATTAAAAGTCATAAAACATGGAACCTAACTTAAGAAATAGTTTTGACTCTGAGCTTTTAGGTCCACATTGTTTATTGATTTTATCCTCTTCTCAAGCTATATGTTAAGTTACAAATACTGAAATTGCTTCATTAAATCACATTTTTCTTCTTTTATGTGTCAGTTACCTATTGAGAACATATGCTATCTCAACACACTAATGCTTACTCTCAAGTCATATACTATAAGCTTACTGCTCTGAAGAAAAAGGGAGAAATAAAAATGTCACCATGTTCTAGCTGAAAATAAAATTTTGTCAAAATAATAGTATTAACATTTAAAATGTAAAAAACTTATAATGATGTAATAACAAATTCACAGAGTTCTTGGACATAAAAGGCTACACAGAAGAATATTGCCAATGTATTACCCTCTGCATGAAGTCATTGCTTACTCTCTATTTGACCTCCACAAGCTAAGGAAACTTAGATAAAAAATTTGTATTCAGCTTAACTGATGCTAGTTCCTTAAGTGGTAAGATGACTGAACTTACTCTTTCAATAAACAAACCACTTATTATTTCATTTTTTTTTCATACAAGAAAGATACAGCATTTTAAAATAGATTGTGCTTTTAATGGTAAGAAGGGGTATAACCGTACCATTATTCTACCCATTTAAAGTTCCATTTTCCTCCTGCTTCTATTATTTTCTTTATACCCACCCCCCCCCCACACACACCCATTAAGTTGTCAGCATTTTTTTTTTTTTAAATATATTTTATTGATTTTACACAGAGAGGAATTGAGAAGGACAGAGAGTTAGAAACGTCGATGAGAGAGAAACATCGACCAGCTGCCTCTTGCACACCCCCCACTGGGGATGTGCCCGCAACCAAAGTACATGCCCTTGACCGGAATCGAACCCGGGACCTTTCAGTCCGCAGGCCGACGCTCTATCCACTGAGCCAAACCGGTCCCGGCAGTTGTCAGCATTTTTGACAGAATTTCTTATAAGAGAATTTTCTAAAACAAGAAATATATAGCCAAGCCACAGTAAATGAATGATAAATCATATACACAATAGGTTTTATCCTGCCAAACACTGATAGAGACAAAGACAGTACTGCTGGAATGTTTCTGCTTTTGGGGTGAGAGGAAGAGGGGGGTGGGGGGTTGAAACGACTCCTACAATTATAACATCTTATTATTATTTTTATCCTTGTCCATGAAAGAAGAATTTGATGTTGATCCTTTTTGATGTGATTCTTCACAAATGTAATATTTGCTGAGTCTATGGGTTACGTATCACCACCAAAATAAACAAATAGATGTACAGTTGGTATTTGGAAGGGAAATAGAGGAGAATAAAATAATCTTAGACTCATTAAATTCAGGTCATTCCTCCAAAATGACATAAAAATATGGCCTTTTATTAATTTTATCATAGTAAATTTTACTCTCCTAACCAAGTCATGAAATCAATTCATCTACCACTGTAACTTCATTAGAATGAAATACAGCATCTGCATACCAGACCTTCATCTGGCTGAGGACAACACAGATCATTTCCACTTAAGATTCTCATGGAAATTAAGTATACAGAATGGAATGCCCTAAATAAGAATGTCTATAAGATGAGAACAGAAACAACTGTTTTGACTAGAAACCAAGTTTTCAATGTTTTTTCCCCCTCATTTTAGGATAACAAAAACAAAGTTGTTTTTGAAGTTCTTGGGTTTGCCCAACTTCTCAGCTGTTTTATATGATAAAATGTTTTAATTCATTCAATCAACCAGAAATTTATAATAGGTTAAGTACACATCCTATCTAATAAAATGGTAATATGCAAATTAACCATCACTCCATCTCAAAGATTGCAGTGCCCATAGCAGCCAGTGTGCTGGATGCTGGCAGCATTACCCTGGCCATGAGCCCCAGGGTCCTGTGTGCCCCCACATGTGGAGGGAGGGAGGGCCGGCCTTTAGCCAGAGGCCAACTGGGATGCGAGAAGGTGACATCTTTGCAGGCTGTGCTGAGGGCCCTGACCCCGTGCACAAATTTTGTGCACCAGGTCTCTAGTATATGCTGTAGTTGTTTCGGTTGATACTGTAATAATTGGATAATCAGAACATACATAAATATTTTCTACAATAAAAATCTTCAGTTTAGCAAATCAACAACTAACTTTTGAATTATTCTCACCAGTAATTTCTCAGCATAATCTTAAGAATCTGATCAAGAGTCACCAAAACCAGTTTGGCTCAGTGGATAGAGCATCAGCTTGTGGACTTAAACGTCCCAGGTTCGATTCTTGTCATTGGTAGCAGGCACATCCCCAGTGGGTGGTGTGCAGGAGGCAGCTGGTCCATGTTTCTCTCTCATCGATGTTTCTAGCTCTCTATTTCTCTCCTTTCCTCTCTATAAAAAATCAATAAAATGTATTTTTCAAAATAAATAAATAAATAAATAAATAAATAAATAAATCTGATCAAGGTTCCACTGGAAAAAAATTATGTTTGTTTAATCTGGAACTAAAAACAAAACAAAACAAAACAAACAAAATAAAAACAACAACTAAGGATAAAATCAAAGAAAGTTGAAAAATATATAAGTGCAAATGAAATTGTTTTAAACAAAAAGGCCAGGAATAAAAGGTCAATTTGCAAGTACCTGAGAATGTAATCTCTTAATGTATATTTCCTCATGAATAAAATATGAATAAAAAACCTGGTCAGTCTAAAGTGTCCATGGCTTTCATGTTATGGCTAGAGGTAAATAGAAATATCTTAGAATAAAAGGAAATAGCTCTACAAAAGTTTTCATAAATGGCTTTAACAAGAAACAGTAATGTTATACAAACCTTTGCTATATTTCTGATTCATGGTTTAGGTTTTACAGGTATTATTTATCCACTATGCACAGTAAATATGATATATTTTAGAATATTAAAAACACTATGTTTTATTTTGAAAATTATGTTAGTGTTTTAAAAAAATGGGCAGAATTTGGTGTTATAGAGCATGCCCTATGGGTTTAACTTGCCCTTTAAAAAATAATTGAGAGATAAGATATAGTAAGATAGTCATTGAATTTATTGCACCCCGTTACTAATTAATTTTACTTCTAATATATATATATATATATATATATATATATATATATATATGTATGTCTTATAATCAAATTCAAAAGCAAACCTTTTTACTTGCATTTACTGCAATTCCAAGACCATAAATAGCACTCTACTTTTAACCTAATCCATTTTTTTAGAAAATGCTCTGTACCTTATAGGTCATTTTAAAAACATCTTTAAACTTAATAAACCTTAAAGATTCTGATTTTTTTAAAATTATAACCTTGGATTTAGTAGATGCCTATTAAATGAATGCAAATTCAATTTCATAAAGTAACACTAAATCATTAGGAAATCAAGACTTTTACAACATGTATTTTATTGAGAAAATATGCAGTTTGAAAACTCTGCAATTGTATTTTTCCTATAAAGTAGGGTTTGCACCTGCTGCAAAGTCTAACGCTAAACAGAGTTCATTTGGTTCATTTATTCTAAGTGCTTTATTTATTTTGATTTTTGAAATGCCCTCTATTTAAGACAATGCAAATAGAATTACTTTATTTGAAATAGTTTTAATATCATTGTGTAGGCTTACCTCTGTTAAGCCTACACAATGATATTAAAAATTGTTATGATGTTAAAAAAAAATATATATATATATAGGCTCTGAAATTCCGGTTACATATTTTGTGCTGCAAGTTAATAAAGTGTCATTACAGAACTTTCAGTCCTCACATAAAGCAGCTTAATTTTGATTAAGTCTATCTGAGAACCAGGAAGGTAAATTATATGACACCTTTTTTTTCCTTCTTTTTCTTTAATCCTCATCCAAAGATATTTTTTCCATTGATTTTTTTTTAAGAGAGAATAAAAAGGAAGTGTGGGGAAGGGAAAAGAGAAAGAAACATCAGACACATGGATGGTTGCCTCCCACATGTGACCCTCCATGGCTGAAGATAGAGCCCGCAACCAAGATATACGCCCTTGACCAGGAATTGAACCTGAGACCCTTCAGTCAGTATGCTAATGCCCTAACCATTAGGAAAAACCAATCAGGGCACATGACACCTTTGTTTCAATGTTTGAGGACAAGTTAATTCCTAAAAAGATGAACAACTTCAGGACCTCTATTCTGCTCTACTTAGTTTTACACTGAAACAGATATAATGGCAAAGGTATTAACATATTTTTCACTTGCCCAACTTCTTGGAGCGTTTCAGGATGAGTCTAGGATATAAAGTTTATTATGCAGGTTGCCACTAATGTGCATTGAATGAAATTATCTCAACTTTAAAGTCCAAAAGAATAACCACACTTTTTAGACTGTATCTTTATCTACAGCACTTTTTAAAAATCTAGAGTTTTAAATAACCCTATAAAGATTCTGTCATTAACAATTAAAACAAAAATTTTAAATGTGCATCTATAAGTATCTCTTTTAAATTTTTGTTATCAGGAATTGAAAGTTTAATACTTGTTTTTCTGTATTGCGTCTTTGCACGTGAATACTTGAAAATGGATTACATGACATGCTTACTGCCAACTTTATTGTGAGAGATGTTTTCAACAGGCCAAGTTAACCTGTATAAGTATACTTAACTTTTGCTATAAAACTATGCTAAATCAGAAGACAAACAATATAGGAATGAAGCAAAACAGGATATTCTAGATTGGTTGCCTTCCACTCAGCAGTAATGTAATGAAATTAAATAATTCAAAAGACAATTGGAACTGGATTGTCTTCATTCTTTCCCATATCAAATGAAATGGACAATACGTTTTGCGACAGGAGGGCATGAAGTAAACAAATGTGTGATCTATCAAAGGAAGGAAGAAAGGGAGGCAAGATGAAAAAGAGGAAAACACAAAAGAGGTGTAATTGTGCATAGCAATGACTGGAAGGGCAAAAGAGATTTCTGTGATACTACTATTTCAGTGGATACACCATTAGCCAGATATAAAGATGGTAGAAAAGTCATATAACTTAGGAAACAGGAACCTTTTCCACAGCCAATATGACAAACTAATCAGGATGTTAATCTGGAAGAAACTTATTTATTCATCACAAAGAGCACAAGGTAGTTTTACAAAGAGAAAATCAGTGTAATTTACTTTGTGGGCAGCGTGACCAAGCCATGGAAGAAAATGAAAGATCTCAGTCCTACAAAAACTTACTAGATTTGGCAGGAACCAAGGATTTTTGTTTTTGTTTTTTTCATAAAAGGTGAGCTTAATTAATTTTGTGTAATTGTTAATGATCTTGTGCTCTGGTTTTTAGTAGTTCACAACTAATTGACTTTCAAAGGCTAGTGTTAAATGTTAATTGGTTCCTGGTAGATACTAGAAACTAGAAGAGGAGAGAAAAAAGAAAAAAGAAAAAAAAAACTAAACAAAAAGAAAGCAGAAACTCTTGGAACTTAGAATGACTGATCTTAGGGAAAAATAAGCTGTTATTCACAATTTCTCAAGTACTTACCGTGGAGAACCACAGTGGTTCAGAGTTCCACTGGAGAGAATTATCCAAAGGAGAGATGACTAAACTAGAAGATGTTTTCATGAAGTGCTGGGTTTGTTTTAAAGCCGTATTATATAGCCAGATGGACTTGAGAAAGGATATTTAAACTGAATTGGAGTAATGATGTCAAATAGAAACCACTGATAACAATAGTCTTAAATGTTAGAAAGGAACAAATAAGAATAACAAAATATCGATAAAATTGGAAAGCTATAATATAGGAGGAGAGATTCTACCACTAAATCAATGAAGCTTTTCATATAGGCAAATACACATATATATATATATATATATATATATATATATATATATATATATATATGTTAACAAAGCATGGAAGTTAGGTCGTTTAAATATGAAGTACTAGTCTATATTTAAAGAAAAATAATAGACATCACTAGCGAGAAGGATTAATATAAAATGGAAGAGTCAAAGAAGGACTCTTCATTACTAATAACGCCTCAAAAATGATGACTCTCCTGATACAGAATAGGAAGTTAAGCCTTCTGGAAAAGTAGAATGAACAACAAGGAGAATCTCAAACAAAGCATCCCTGTGCTAAATGATGTGAATACAAATAACATCACCAAAAGAATCAGAGAGTCACATCTAAGGTTGGGCCTAGGAGGTTAACTGGAGGACATGGGAGAGGAGGCTGTTTTCTTTATTCCTCCCTAGGCAAAGAATCCTGCAAGAAACAATTGGAAGGTGAACTTGGCTCTAGGCACCCTCTTCCCCTCTTTAACTTTTATAAGTTTCATTAGTTCTAGAAAATAGCTTAACTTTCATTATCTTACTTCTTTTGTTTTTGTTTTTCTTTAATGATGCTCTATAGTTTTGGATAGTATATTTAGTAGTATATGAATGGGAGGTCTGAAAATAACCTCTAAGATAAATATTCTTCCATTAGTACTAAATTGGATGGCCTTAAACAAGTCACTTAATCTCTCCCAGATTCAATTGCTTATTCATAAAATTGCAATAATAATCATATCTACCTCACAGCCATTTGAGACAATAAGTAGAGAAATTCTCAATTCCAACTACATAATAAACACTTAACAAATGTTAATTTTACTATTACTATTCCAGCTTTTATGGGTCCGTCAAAAACATTGGAAGGTGTATTTAAGAATATGCTCTGAAAACATCAGAGAGAATCAGGACAACAGCTGACAGAGTTATGTA
Source organism: Pipistrellus kuhlii (assembly GCF_014108245.1). Lineage (NCBI taxonomy): Eukaryota > Metazoa > Chordata > Mammalia > Chiroptera > Vespertilionidae > Pipistrellus > Pipistrellus kuhlii. The sequence continues at coordinate 43,985,113 of NW_023425405.1, read as the reverse complement.
AAATGAATGTGATGGTGAACAAGGGCAACTATTATTGGAAGATCATCCTTATCAAACTTTCTAACCCCATTTCTTTTTAGTTATGGCTTCTTATAAAAATCCACGCACTTGAAGTTTCACATGGACCAGCACATATGCAATTCATTTCTATATTTATAATAGAATCTGTTAACTATTAATATTTGCAAACTTTCATAAAACTGTGGTATCTTCATTGCTAATTTTACATTACCATCAACTATCTGTAATGTATTTCTCCACTTTTTTTACATTAGGAATGTACATTTCTATGTAGCCCAATAAAGATGAAAATGCAATTCAAACATTTCATCTCTTAAGTACACAAAAATTGGTTAATTGAAACAAATCACACTGTAAATGAATGTTAACTGAGGCAAACTAATTCAGTAGTACAGTGAACATGTTTTAAGTGCATATATACCTAATGGACATAGAGAATGGTGTGGTGAAGGCCTGGGAAGGGGATGGGAGCAGAGTGGAGAGGGTTCATGGGACAACAAAGGGGGAGATCTATAGTATTTTCAACAATAAAGATACATTTTTAAAAGGAATGTAACAATTAAAATATCCCGAGACTTCTGTAACATATCAAAGTAATTCCTCTATTCACAGCTTCTACATTATATGTGCACACATTTACTGCATATGTGTTCCCTCAGAAGCAAACAATCTGTCTGCAGACTGCTATGGAAACCTACCAAGTATGAGAGGAGGATTCTTTGCAACCCAAATACTGGTTTGTGTGGGTTACTAGAAAGACTGAGCACGCAGAGCCCCACACTGTGCCTGCACCAAGACAGGCTCATTCATTCATCTAGATAAGAAACATACTGTAGGGCAAACACATGAGGGGGAAAATGGGAAGTTACACACTAACAGTAATGTGGGAGTGTACTGTGAGCAACAGCTGGGGGAAGGTGATGGATGGCTTGTCCTGCAGCAGATCATCAAGCTGCCTCAGAAGCCAAACAAAGTAGCAATGGGAGAGTTTGTCTATAGACATCTGCTGAAATTCTCTTTCAACCAAGTCACATCATACGACAAGTTGCTGACACACCTTATTGAAAATTCCATTCGTCAAAGATAAAGGAAATGAATTATTTGGGAAATGACTCTCTGGACCTAATTTTAACCAACAAAGAATTGATTCATTAAGTGAGAGGAATAGGAACCTTGGGAGAGAAGAGTTCACTGGCCCTAAAATTGCATGATGGCCCAGGAGATAGAGATGATTCTCATTCTTATTGGGCATTTAGAAATACACATCTGTGTTCCCAAAACTGATCACATTAGATGCATTTTCTTCCAGTTTGTTTTATGGTTTTTAAAAAAAACAAACACAGTTTTAACACCTTAACTTAGATATAATTTCCAGTCATTTAAATATAATATATATTTATTATTATATATATTAATTATATATATTACTTATATATATTAATTATATATATTATATAAGTATAATATATATTAATTGATCACATTAAACATTCAATTTTGTATCTTTTATATTTAATTTTATAACATAAACACATTCCCACTTAGTTAATGAGATTAACCTAATTTGAATGGCTACATAACCATAAATGCTATGAAGATTTAGAGAACTTTCCAACCCTCACGTTCACATGGAGCCTAGTCCTGCTTCATCACACAGCAGTCATGCTGCTTTTCTGACAATGAACCCACCTCCTGGGGTGATCCCCACTGGCCAAGGACAATTGTGCTAAGAGCTTGATCTAGAGAACCCCGAATCCCTCCAGAACTTCTCAGATCTCTGCAAGGACAAAACTGCTTTTGAATCATCTGAATGTACAGTTTGCCTCTTTGCCTCTTATGTCCTGGGAAGTGCACAGTGCATGTTTACAGAGGTTACAGGTGGGTGCTGTCGCCAGAAATTAAACGTAAGTGCATAAGTGAGAACCCACCTACGATGCCTGAAAATGCACAAAAACATAAAACAATGTTACATTCTCACTCATTTGCTTTGGAAATATGTTTTCATTCAAGTGTATATTGTGTTAATAAATGATTAGTTTTTTATATCTTAAAATGAAGCAATATATATATATATATATCTTTAAATGTATGTACTATAATTTATATTATAATATATAAGGATAGATATAAACATATTTTCAGGGTCCTAAATAATTTAAGTGAATATAATGAGGTCCTGAAACCAATAAGTTTTATATATTAACATAATCCGTTGCATATTTCCTAAAAACACTTTTGGTAATTTGTACCTTGCACATCAATACTGTTTAAATCAAGAGAAGAAATGTAGAGATAAAATGTGAAAGAATTTTTAAATAAAATTTTTAATTTTGTGTTTTCAAGTATTTATTTTTTTCTTTATAATTTTTGTGTCATTTAAGCTTAAAAGTCTATCATACTTTTTCATTTAAGCTATATGTATTTGTTTTGTTCTGATAGTTTAGTCATTTGAATTTCTATATTTAATTATTTTAGTCACAGAAAAATTATATTAAAGTATGGTATATAAAAAAACAAAGTATTGTATTACTCAAGCTTATTTCCATTGTGTGATATAAGAACCTAAGTATCTTTTCTAGCAAAAACCACTTTTCTATTAACACCACTATGCTACTGTTTTTTGTTTGTGTAATTTTTTTGGAGTCATTGTGGATCAGAAGCAAAAATTCATTATATAAGAAAAAAGGAAAGCAAAATCAAGAGTAACTTTTGGAACCAAAAGAACTTAGTAAATTTTGAATAAACTATTTAGGTCAGGCAGGCCCTGAGGACACAGAGAGATTTTTGAGGAGGAAGACAGGGAGAAAAAAGAACAAGGCAGGGTGGGGGTTGGGGGAGAAGAGGTGGGACTGTAGAATTGTTTGAATTCTTTTAACCACAAGAATGAAGGCACTTAAAAACCCAGAATGCTTTCAATGAAGTAGAGTTATAATTCTTGATCAAAGCTGCCCTGTGCACTAATTCTCTTCCCACTGACCAGCAATGGGATCTTGCCTTATCATTACCTCTGGTTATGGCCCTACAAAAGGGATAAAAACATATATCAATCCTATAATAACAACAACTAAGAATCCAGATAGAGTTGAAAATCAGTTCAACCCTGTGGGGAGATTTGAGGGCTTATGGGTGGGGTTTGTTTCACAGGAAAATAAATGACAGGACAGGAAAGAATATGCAGTGGAGAGTTCCCTTTATCTTTCATGCTGAAAAGAACATTGTCTAATCCAATTTACTAAAACACTCATGCTTGGGAGGAAACCCCACCCATAAACATGTGCCACTTCAGGACCAGAATATGTTCTGAGAAATCCATCATTAGATTTTTTCATCATTGTGCAAACATCATAGCTTGCAATTTCACAAATCTAGATGGTCTAGCCTGCTACACACCTAGGTTATTTAGTATAGTCTATTTCTGCTAGACTATAAGACATGAAGAGAAAATGATATAATTAAAAGATATCATCAATATGAGATGTAAGAGGCTGTAGATGGTGTAACATTCCATATTATTTTATTGCAAACATTGTGTGTGTTTTAATAACCAGAAAGAATATACTCTAACAATAAAAATAAAGTATAATAAATTAATAAACCAGAAACATAATCATTTATTATCAAGTTCAAGTATTATGTACTCTGCATAAGTGAAATGTGCAGTATTTTTATAGAACTTGCACTGTAATAGATCTGTTCACACCACCATCACCATAAACTAGTTTGAATGAAAGAAATGCCCTTATGTGTTTAGGGTTTGGAACCAGAACAATAAGAGTATTCTAACCATCATAAAAAAGATTACCAGAGAATCATTTTGGTGCCTTTATGGTTCATAACAATCTAAGTTTGACAGGACTGGATTTGTGCTCTCTGCATTTCTTATAATGTTTTACAATTGTGCCCATTTGTATTTGAAAAAGAGTTGGAAAGTGTTTGAGTAACTAGTTCCAAATCACAGAGCTCTAAAGTGGTAAATCAGACTTCAAACCATTAACTCTTAGCCTCCAAAAATATTCCCTAAAAGACTCTTCTTTCCCAAACTAGATTTGACTATGCCTCATATTCTTTAGTTATTTTATTGATATGCTTATCCATGTCAGTAACCACATTTTTTAATTTTAAAAAATTAATTGATTTTTAAAGAGAGAGGAAGGGAGAGGGAGAAATAGAGAGACATTGACGTGAAAATAAACCATCAATTGGCTGCCTTCTAGCATGCACCCCAATCAGAGATCCAGATTGAGCTCTCAGCCGGCTCATGTTCTCCGACCAGAATTGAACTGGCAATGTTTCCCTGCACAGGACAATGCCCAACCAACTGAACTACACCAGCCAGGGCAGTAACACACTTTTATTTTGTGTTTCTGAGATACCACCGTAGTATAGAAAATGTATCTCCAATGTTCCATTTTCACTTCACCTTGTATGACTCTGTAGGTTACAACCATGCTTCACGCTCAATCAAGCAAGAACATGGAGCACATTCTTTCTGCCTCAATAGATGAGCACTCCGGGCAGAACTGCTTCAGCTTTCCTCAGGAGAGTCACTTGCTTCATCCATAAACAACACAGAAAAGGCCTTTCTGTTTAACAATAATCCGCATGTCATTTTCTAGCCTTTTAAAGATGATGGACATGCTAGCAAGTAAATTGTTATTCCAAATTTAACCTTTTTTTTTTGTATAAAAATGAGTCAACTTTATTTACTTGGTTATGTAAGATTTTTTCATTGTGTTTGTATTTAATACTGGCAGAAAATTATTGAGAGCTTATCATTAAGCAGGCCAATGTCCTAGTTTATGTATTACTCATTTAATCCTCAAAACACAAAACAAAACTTATAAGGCAAGCTCATCTCATTTTAAGTTTAGTTTTTTGAGTAAATTGAGGTACTGAGAATTTAAGCAACCTGTTTGAGGTCTGAAAATAAATCTATAAATTACATTTATGAATCTACTAGCACTACTCTCCTCTATTTATCCCTGTTCAGATCAGACCTACACAGGATATACAAAGTATTGACATCAAAACCCCTCTAGGAACCATGGAGGAAAGGATATTTTCTATTAATAAATAAGTGTATAGGTTATGTGTGCAATAAGTAGTTTTGGGAATGTCTCCACAATTTAGTCTAATTACTTAATTTTCCATCTAAATAAACATGCCAATGAGTGCTATTTGGTTTATTTTAGGTTATATACAACTGCCTTTAAAAAAAAGTGCTATAAACTAAGCCTGCAAAATCTCAGAAATAATGCACATAATGTGTGTTTATATATTTAAGAATTCTAAAATATAGTTAAAGAGCTAAGGTATGTGCATGAATAAAACACAGCTTCTTATAATATTACTTCAAACAATAATTTTGCTAGAAATTTCTCTAGACATTCAAAGGATAGATTTTCTCTAGATGTTCCAAAAAGATGGTTATCTAGTTTAGCCATCTACAGTTTTTCTGATTATTTCAAAAGACTGGGTTTGAATTAGGGTTTAACAATCTAAGCTTTTGATAAGACCTGTGGAGGAGAAACAATTTTCAGACAGGAAAAAAGGAATGGGGAAAAACATATAGTTGAGGCAGCAAGAGATATATTTGGAATAATGAGAATATATATATATATATATATATATATATATATAGAGAGAGAGAGAGAGAGAGAGAGAGAGAGAGAGAGAGAGAGAGAGAGATTAGGTTAAAATATAAGCTAAAATCCAAGTATGAATAACAAAGATTAGGTTAGAGAGATTGGACTTTATTATTTTGAAGCCATTCATTTGCCTTTAGCCAAATTTACAATATTGTTGATTTAAAAGAGTCTTCAAGAAATCTTAGGTTTACAAAATAGTGGACCTTCTTAGTAGCACATTCAACAAATATGTGGTAATTCATTTAAAATACTGGAAATAAAAACAAAACTAAGGCAAAGTGAATGCTCCCAGGGACTTTATGGTTCAGTCAAGTAAATAAGGTAGCATGAAGTAATGCTATGAAAAATTAAATACATAAAGTATTTACATTTATTTACAGACTAGAGGCTCAGTCCATGAAATTCATGCACAGGATAAGGTCCTCGGCCTGAATGGCAATCAGGGCTAATTGGGGACTTCCAGCTGCCATCCGGGACCTTCCTTCCCCTGCTGCTGGTCAGGGCACATCATAGTGAGCTATCGAACTCCTGGTCTCCCAGTTGAACTCCCAAGGGGACATTTTGCATGTTAGCCTTTTTTTTTTTTTTAAATATTTTATTGATTTTTTAATAGAGAGAAAGAGAGAGAAGATAGTGAGTTAGAAACATTGATAAGAGAGAATCATTGATCAGCTGCCTCTTGCATACCCCCTACTGGGGAAATGCCTGCAACCAAGGTAAATGCCCTTAACTGTAATGTAACCTGGGACCATTCAGTCCACAGGCCGAAGCTCTACCCACTGAGCCAAACTGGTTTTGGCTGCATGTTAGCCTTTTATATATTTAGCCTTTAATAATTTCTAAAAATTAATATCTATAGATACTACTATATAATAGTTTTTAAATAGGGTATAAACCTCAAAATATCTACTTTTCTTTACAACTTAATAGATGGATTTTTTTTTCACTGAACTTTTAGTGACTCTCACTCATCAAAACAGTGAGCTTCTGACCAGACTCAGTATTTTTCATTATACATAACCATTTTTATTATTATCTTTTTATTGTAACCCAATAGGTGATCTGTATGTCAAACTTACTTATGAAATTAAATTATTATCTCCTGTAGATGAATTGCAATTAAAAGCATGTTATTTATCTTAGTAATCAGGGATTTGAGGATTAAAAACAAGGCAGTTATTTTGCCGATCACTTAAATATCATATTGCTAGGCCTGGCCAGCATTACTCAGAGGTTGAGCTTCAACCTATGAATCAATAGGTTATAGGTTGCATATCTGGTTGGGGCATGTGTCCAGGTTGCAAGGCTCCATTTATTTCTTGTTGTTGTTGTTTGTTATTCTAGGCATTGTCTAAAAGTCACATCATATGTTCACAATCTTGTGACAAAATGAAAATCTATTAATATATATTTATATTTGGAGATCACTTTCTTACTCAAATCAGTGAATCACTCTTATCTCTGAGATGTGGAGAAGTGGCAATAACTGGAAGTACTTGCTAGTGAAAAATTGTTAATCATATTTTTTAGAAATTATTAAATATTTGGGTAAGGTACTCAATTTTGTTCAAGTTGTTATTGTTATTATTATTATTTTTTTGATTTTACATTGATCTTAACTTGGTTATTATATAGCCTTTCTCTCTCTCTCTGTTGTGTGTGTGTGTTCCTTTGAGTCTACACAGTGACTGGATTTTATTTCAATGATCGATCTTTAATTTAGTCTTTCAAATATGCATCCAGCCCTGAAACTAAAGATATCGCTGGAGAACAATGTTAATTCATCTCATTTAAAATTATATTATTGTTGTTCTCACTGAAAACAATAAACCTACTTTGCCAAAACTGCATCCCCATGGAAATCAATAATTACAGAGATAGACACATAAAACACACAAACCTATATTTGGAATCTAAGCAAAACCTCAAACCAGCTCAGAGCCAGACATTTTACAAGTTTAGTATGTCTGGGAACTTTTAAAAAAATGTATTTTAATATCCTGTGTTCTGTATAAACTTATTTCTAGGGGATTTTTACCAAATGTACATTATCATCTTTCCTTGGAATCAAGTAGAAGAATTGTGTTTTTAGTCATGCCCAGGAATTAATAATAATGTGCTGCTTTAAGTGACTTTAACAATTGGATCTTGCTCCTAAACTTTATGACCCCCAGTGACAAGGACACAGGCAAGTAATCTGTATAAGTTTCTTAAAGAGACTCTGCGATGCAGCATGAAGCTGCAGACCTGAGACAAAAGAACAGCCTCATCTTTGGATGCTTGGACCAGGCCATATTTTTTAAAAAAACACATCATATTGAACACTCTACTTCTATAAACTAACAAGGACATGGGTATATTTCAAAACAGATTAATTGAACATTTAGTATATGCCAGATGATAACCTAAGAGCTATGAGTAAAATACAAACAGACATAGATGCTACACTCAGGTATGTCATTCTTTTAAGTGGTTATAGATAATAAATACATTGCCCACTGAATGTAAAATATCATGTTAGGGTAATAGTAAGTGTCATAGTGACAAATAAAGCAGTGTAAATGGATTTTGAATGATGGGGACATGTTATCTTCAGGCTGGTCAGGGAAGGCTTCTCCAGTGATGTGGGGATGTGTGGGAGAGGTGAGCAATGAGCAGTGCTGACGTCTGTGATGGAACATACCTTGTTATGTTTAAGAAGCAGCACTGGGTCTGGCCTTGTTCAGGGAAATAAACAGCCGAAAGAGTGGTCAGAAGTAGTCTGAGTCAAAACAGGTCATAAAGAAGGGGTTTTGATTTTATTTTAAACCATGAAAGGATGCCATCAGGGTATTTGGGCAATGACATCAAGTGATCATATTGACATTTAGAATGGTCATTCTGGCTACTGTAGGGAGACTAAGGTGAAGGGGCAAAAGTGAAACCCATGAGTCCAGTTGAGGTAAGAGATCATGGTTCCTGCATGGAAGAGGTAGTGAGAAACGGTATATTACATTTGTATGAAAAAGCAATATAGTTACATGTCAATATCAACTATTAGCATTTGAATAGGAATGAGCTTTTTTTATTGAGCTCTTGCTATTCAGAGGCTTTGATGTGGCTCTGGTGGTTATAAGAAATGGAAATAACTCCTTCCCTCCAGTATTATAATAGTGTTTTACTATTCATCTGACATTATTGTCCATTTTCTGTAAGTTGTGAATATATATATGGGGAAAGAATAACAAGATAAGAAAACTCAGAAAAACTTTATTATTTTATTAAAAATTATAATTTACCAACCTAATATCCTATTTTGTAACACTCAGTATATTAGTCAATTAAATTTTTACCAACATAAAAAACATCAAATGTTATTACTAATTAATAAGTTAATTTTTTTAAAATATATTTTATTGATTTTTTACCAAGAGGAAGGGAGATGGATAAAGAGCTGGAAACATTGATGAGAGAGAAACATCGACCAGCTGCCTTTGTACATGCCCTTGACCAGAATCAAACCTAGGACCTTTCAGTCACAGAACAAAGCTCTCCAACTGAGCCAAACCAGTTTCGGTGTAAGTTAATACTTTTGACTAATAATATAGATATTAGTTTTTCAGATAACAGTGGGATAACCATGGGCTAGAATTATCCAAAATATCAGCCAGGAGAAGTTAGACTTGCTATTAAAGAATGCAGGAAGTATAAGTTTTGGTCAAGCTGAAAACCATCTTGGATGGGAAAGGACACTGCAAAATAGAGGTGAGGATGTGTCTGTGGAATCACAGGTGGCATGTATAGGCTAGTCCTATTGAAGCAAATATTTCTATTGAAGTAAAAGTAGAAGATAACCTCAGAAAAGTAACTTGTGGCCAGATACTAGACAACCTGAAATAGGACTAATTAGTAACTTACTCTTCAGACAAAGACATTCCAGGTTGTGAACATAAGCAGGAAATAATGAAAGGTGTGTTTAAGAATATATGAGGATTAAATATGATAACATATGCAAACCTCAATTAATATATTTCACCTTCATACTGTGGTTTGCATGCTCTTTGGGAAGCTAATTGCTATTTGACCCTCACGCCTCATCAGAGAATTAGACATGTGTGTACACATGTGCCAATCCTTATATAATAATGTATGTGTTTACTCCGAAGTTATACAGTTTAACAGATACATCCTCAAATAAAATTTGTGATATCTATGGAAATCAGATAAATCATGATTTCCAAGAAAACTTAAAGTAGCTAGGCTTTAAATATAATTTTAAAAATTAAAAACATACAAAATAAAATTGGTTGCTCTGTTGAAGTCCTTTTTTAGTATAGATCAACTCTTTCTTTTTTCAATTCCCCATTTCAATTTGTAAACACCTGTCTTTTTAAGATTCTTTATCTACATTTGCTTTAGTTTATAGTTCAACAATACTTATACAATATACTAGAGGTCCGATGCATGAAATTCATGCAAGGGGCTCAGCCCTCACAGCTCTGGCTGCTACTTTGGCCCTCGTAGCCCAGACTGCCTTGCAGCCCCACCCCCCACCCACTGGTCATTCTGGAAGGTCGTTTCCCCGTCTGGTCTAATTAGCATATTAGCTCTTTATTAGACAGGACATTTCTACTTTCATATTATATGAAAGGAAATTGAGATGCATAGAAATGTAGCTGTAGGACGTGAACTTTCTTTAGTAACAAAAGATGAAAGGACATACAAAGATGAATACATAAATCTAAGCTAACAGAGCATGCTCCCAGCAGAAGGCAGAGCTATCTCTGGCAGCAAGGTTTTCCATGACAACAAAAGATAATAATGGCAATAACCAAATAGAAGATCAGTATAGATGCTAGATAGATTGATACACACAGAGATGATAGATGGATAGATAACATATATGTAACATGTGCAATACTCACATATATACACACATTACTTTTGCATGTGCATATCTTCTGTTATACACACAGGCACACACAAGCACACAGATATTTGCACACACATATGTGCATATAGACATATACACACACAGATTCTACATTTGCATTCTCCTCACAGAAGATCCATACACCAGAGTGCATAATTAATTACTGGCAGAATCTCTTTCCAATGATACTTTTATTATTGTCTTGATCCTTAAGAAACTTATTACAGAATCAGATACACCTATCTATGTCAGCATGTTGATGGCTACTATTGAACAATGTATAATATGTCTCAGAGACTTTTATCCATAATACTTAATAGCAGAAAGGTAAACAGCTTAGTCATTTAAAACAAGTGGAATTTAAAATCATGTAAATAATATTCAAAATATGTGATTATCTTTAGTTTCTACCCTAATTCAGACTTAGCTATTTCTAAAATAGTAATTCTGTGACACAAGATTTTACATTTTTATGTTAACTTGAGTAAAATATTTAGGTCTTAGTTGTTGAGATCATAGTGCCAAATTATATAAGAAAATAATATATTAAAACACACAACTGTTAATTATAGATACAAAATTACTGATGTAAAGGTAAGTTATATCTCTCACAGAAATTAAGAAACAATTAAGATTCTCTTCAGTTGAATTTGGAAAAATGAGTAGACACCTGATTAGATCTTTTGCTCTGTTTTTAGATACTTGAAGACTGGCTGTAAGAATATAAAGATGCTAATAATTTCCTTAAAACTGTATTAAGTTCCACTTATAGTCAAACAAAAAGCAAAGAGCCCTTCACCTTTTAGAAATAGCATTTTTCTCCCCATTACCTGATAAAAGGCCTCTTCTTCATGAATATGTCCCTTTGTTGCTTCAAGATTTTGCCATTGATTCAATTTTAAAATACGGTATTCTGAAAAGCAAAGCAAGCAAGCAAACAAAAATAGTGCATATTTGAACCTTTATAATAACTGATTTTTTTGGTAAAATAGTTAAAAACAGATAAATAAACATAAAGGACACCTCTCACTAGCAGTGAATTCTCTGACACCTTGGAGGCATTACTGAGCTATCTTGCAGGCATCGTTAACCTCTGTGCTCTCTCATCACTAGCCACTCAGAGCGTTATTATCTCCCTCACTTCCTCCCCAATTGGATACTCAGAGATTATTCCCACTATTTGTGTGTGTGTAAATTTGGCTCATGTCTTCTCACTCTCTGTTCAGCTGCCTTATCTTTTTAGACAAAATATGTTCACCCACTCAGCTGCTGTAGACATTTCCGGCTTTCTATCTTCAGTCATACTCCTGGGCTAAGATTCCCTCCTCCAATTTCCGCTTAACTTACTGGGAGTGAGTAATAGTCACCTTAGGATCAGGTTCCCTGGCAATGGAGTTATTTTACTTACAGATAATTACTCTCAAATGCTCTTCTGAAATTTTAAGACTTAATTTTTTTGGCACCAGAGTTGAATAGGAATTCTGGATTCTACAGCTTTCATGCTTATGTGACCCAGCAGCTACAGAGCTGGAGGCTGCTGCATGAGGTAGAGTGGGTGGATATAGTGGTGACCAGTTTAATGAGTCACTCCTTGAGCGGTGGTAGTGCTGAAAACTGAACCCAGAGAGACGCACATGAGGTTCTGGAAAAAACTGAGCAATATCATTTCATAGGAAGAGAACACCTGACTCCCGAAAACATGACATCCATGGTATCTCCTTCCTCCTTCAGGAAGTTAGGAAGTTTCCTTGTATTCCGTGATCAAATAGTTAAGAATACAAATTAATATTTTAGTCTCTTTTCAAAGAAAATGCAATTGTCATGGTGGTAGGTTGCATTAGTGAGCCCCCACTCCCCCTTTTTCCTTTTCTTTATGCTCTTTTCCACATGACTTTTGCACTTCTCACAAAGGGGCCCGATTATATTTCCATCCCTTGGCTATGAGTTTGGTTATGAGACAAAGGTCACCGTGGGCCAATTTCAAGCCTAGGAAACGTTATTTCCATTCTCTCTCGTGTGTTTCTGCCACTGTCACAAGAAGGGCACGGCGGGGCTAACGCACTGGCCCCAGAAGGACAAGGAGAAATACCTGGGACAGAGCTGCCTGGACAGGATGCCCCCACTGAGTCCAAACCAGGCCAGTGACCCCTGAAGGAGCTGGAATGGGCTTATATTAGATAAGCCCCAGTGGTCAGAGTTAGTAATTAGTTTATAACTCATAGAGTTAATTTATAATTCTATGGTTAATATCTCCAAAGTTTGTTTAACACAACCCCATGCATGCAAGATACAGTGTGTGTTTAGAGGAAAAGATAACTTTGAGACTGAATTGTCTCTACTGACCAAATTCAAGAGCGAAATTCCAAAGAATTGAGGAAACGGCTCATGAGAGATTCTGTGGAACACACACATCACTGGATTCATCTACCAAACACATGGACATCATTGTTTCTATTTATAAGAACAAAGCTTCTACTTGAGGAAATGGTCTGGTCTGAAAAATATCCGCTAAAACACCAGTTATTCCATAACTAGAATGAGGTGACAAAATTGAAGAAGGAAAAAAAAAGAAAAAAAAAAGGAAACTAGGCTTCATGCTCATTAAAATTAACATGGGAAAACCCATATAACTTTTGTAACCAATAAACTTCAAAGTACTGGTGGCTCTTCTCTTCATATTTTACTGCTTACAGTACTTTCCAATTAGGGGCAATTTGCAACAAGTAAGACAAAAATACTGGCAGCATGACTCACACACAAATGCTAAATACATAAATTAGATTTGTTTGGCAACTAATTTGTGGCTATTTTGGTTCCAATGTTAAAAACATGAATGAAAGTTATGGCTTCAGAATGAGACTGAGTGCAGTATATTTGGCTTTGGAAAATTTGTTTCATTGAATTGTAAGGCAATATGAGAAATTCCATGGCAGGCTTTGTATGAATTCAGAATGGTGAGTCCAGCATATGTTCCCAAAGAAAAAAGACTGATCTGCAATGTATTCTAATCGTTTATCACACAGTATCATAAAGATGGCACAGTAAATAGAAATGAAAGGTTATTTCCCAGGATTGGAAGAAAAAGATTCAAATGATTAATTTTATTGCTCCAAATGATTTTGAGTAATAAAAACGTTTATTGTTCCAGGTGAACTGGAAGAGCCAAAAAAGGGAATAAACTTAAATCATATTTATGATATGTTTACAATGTAGTCTGGCAGCAAAAGTAAAATGACAAAATCATCAGAAGGCAATTCAGGGTCCTATTATATGAAACTAGAGACCCAGTGCACAAAATTCTTGCACAGTTAGGATCCCTAAGCCTGGAGGGCGATCAGAGCTGATCAGGGCCTTCCAGCAGCTGACCAGGGCCTCCCTTCATTCTGTGCTGCCCCCTGGTGCTCAGTGCACATCATAGCGAGTGATCCAACTCCCAGTCTCCTGGCTGACCTCCAGAGGGGACACTTTGCATATTATAGTTTTATTTATAGATGGGCTACAGGTACTACAGTCTGAGTGGAAGTTAGAGTAAACGAGGAACAGAAGAGGACTGCTCAGAGAAACTGAGGTATCCTTAAGCTCTGAATTTACTATTGCACTCCAAAAGGCAATGCAAGCATGAGGCCACTTTGCTGAAGATCATGAATAAACTCAGGGAAATGGGATGGAATTGGCATGGATATTCACTTTCTATTGTTGCAGTGAGAATTTAACAAAAAAAAAGTTAGTGCTGCAAACAAAAATTTATAATCCTATAGTTCTATAGGTCAGCAGTCTGCCAATTTGGGCTAAAATTAAGGTGTCAGCAAATTGAGCTCTTTACATAATGCCTTGGGGTAGAATTCATTCTCTTGACTTTCCCAGTTTCTAAAGTCTCTGGTTCTTGCACAAGACCTGTACATTTCAAAATGAGCAGCAAGGGATTTAATCATTTTCATGTGGCCATCTCTCTCTGACCACAGATGGGAAAGGTCCTCTCCTTTTAGGAACTCATGTGATTAGATTGGAATAGATCCAGGAAGATCTCCCAGGCCCTTACCCTTAATCAAACCACCAAAGTCATTGCCAAGAGAAGTAACATATTCATATGTTCTGAGGATTCGGAAGTAGATATCTTTGGAAGCCATTATTTTCACTCTCCTTTTTTTTTCTTCTTTAATTTTCCAACAATTTAAATGTTGCTCCTTAAATTTTATGTTAGTCTAAGCTCTACTCATTAAAAGAGGCTGATTCTAATTTGAGTGTAGAGGTTGGGGTATGGTCATGGTGGAAAGTAAAAAAACAACTAAATTTTAATCATTTTCTCATTTGCTTCAAGTTAGTCATGACATTAGCCTACGGAACTTAAGCCCATTTTTATCAGAATATTTCATCCCATAACCTCTACTTCATTTAAATGACAATACACAAGGACCTTGGAGGTAATTGTTTACAGGTGGGACAACAGGTAGACTGTTCTTGTGTGGTCTCTAGTCACCAAGATTCCCTCCAGATTAGCCATAGTATCTTTTGCAAAACAGTCAATTCACTTTGTTCCAGTGGCAGTCATTTAGACCTCAAAACACACAGAAACTTACATGTTCAACAAATTGCTTAAGCACTCAATTTCTGCATGCCACACTCTCTTATTCTCCTAGTCACATCTGTCTCATAAAATTCCACTCTTTGATTTCCTATTTACATTTGGGCTTACTATTTTGTATACTGTGGTTTGCAACACCAGCCCTGTCTCCAGGACGGTCTCTCCTCTCTTGTCCAAGTGCAAAGTCTGATAGAAGAGAGTAAGAAGACATTCCTAACAAGCAAAAGTTATAGCTTGAATCTTAGTAGCAAATATAGGGTGTTGCAAAAATAGGTTTGCAGTTGTGAGTACTCAACACACAAAGTTTATTCTTGCATTGTTATTTATTAATTATTTTCCATAAGAACAACTTAAACCTACGTTTACCCCATTAATGTACAGTTAATTGAATATATTGAGGTTATTCTATGCAGAGTCTTAAACCTTGGGCAAGATTTTTGCTTTGAAGAAGTAATCCTCCATGCATGAGGAAGTTTCAGGACTTAATTAATACTTTAGAAAAATGGTTTTGGTGCATTTCCCGAAAAAAAAAAAAACTAGAATTGGAGAGATGTAGTTATGAGGTCAATTATGAGGTTTGTCTAATAGTTGAGAAAGTGAAGATTATGTCAATTTTATTTAAAAACATTGGTTTCCTTCAGAAAGTTATGAAAATATTTAAAGTAGCTTTCTCTTCTCAATATTCATATGCTAGTTTTAGTTGAATTTTAGATTTTATATTCTGGGTTTTTTAAATACATTTTTATTGATTTTTTTAAACAGAAATAGGAAAAAGGATAGAGAAATAGAAACATCAATGATAGAGAAACATCAATTAGCTGCCTCCTGCATGCCCCCTAGTGGCAATCAAGCCCACAACCCAGGCATATGCCCTGACCTGGAATGGAACCAGTGACCTTTGATCGATGGTCAACCACTGAGGCTTACCAGCTGGGCTATATTCTGGTTTTTGATTTATGTGTTTTTGTGTGTGAATGTATGTGTGCATATATAGTAAATAATGGAAAGTCTTATAAAATATCTCAACAAAAATAAATGAATGATAATTTTATCATTTCAGATATTGTTCAGGATTTTATACAGTCAGAGTTGGTTTAATTATGCACAAATGTCCCATATCATATGTTAACTTTTTTAAGAAAATATATTCTTGATTGCAGTAACTATAGAGAAAATTGAAATAATTTTTCCTTATAATTGAGGAAATGCATGTAAAGTTAACTATAGTAATTTCCTGGAACATCTCTTAAATACTTTTGTCATTATATAGTTTTTAAAACAATTATCTCTAAAATGTTAGTCTAAGAAGACATGAATAATAGTGGGGGGAAAAAATCAAACTCTTATTCTACATGGAAAGCTATTACTTTGAATAATGAACTAAAACAAAGTTATATTTCTAATGCTTATTAAAAATAAAAGAAATATAAATACCATGCAAGTATACTTCTCTGTTGAAGGACATTAAATAAATAGGGTAAAATAAATTAAATATTCCCACTATATGATAATTAATTTTTATGCTTTTCTAGATAGAAAATTTTAAAAGAGGGTATTGGTTCTGAAGACAAAATGTAAGAATTCTTAAGTTTTCTTTAACTTCAAAGAAAATTCCAAAGTTCAGTAAATTTGAAAAAAAAATAATTATTAGTTCATTTGCAACTGTACATTTCTATATTAACATTTTCTTAAATTCACTTTTAACAGTTTACTTCAAAATTACAGCTATAGCAAACTGAGGCTACTGAAAGGGAGACTTGAATTATTGATGCAGATAATTACAGTCCCTGGGACCTCTTATTTAATATAAGAAGGGATCTAGTTACAATTTATTCAAATGAGCCATGTCCTGTGATAAAACACAGCAAATTGCCATTCAACCAATTATGGAATAGATAAGGTATTATCTGTTTCATAGAACAAAGTAGTGGAAACTATCAAACAAATTAATTATTTTGTGCTATTCAATGCATTTGTGGAATGTTTGTTACTACCATAAATCATGTTAAAATATTTCTATACCTACATCTACTTGAACTTTGATCAATTTGAAGAGCAAACTTCAATTAATTTACCTCCTTACTGACTTAGTATATTGAGATCTTTAAACTTCAGAAAAAATACTTTGGAATGCTTAGTATTAGACATTATCATGAATTATTTGAAAGGTAAATTTCCCCTTTTGCCTGGACCTCACATAGGTTTGGCTAAAAAGCAGAATCACTCCCTTCTGTGTCAGTCAATTCAGAGTGTTTGGAAACCTCATTAGTCATTTCTTGGAGGGTACTTCTAGGACACAACTGTCTCAGTTACAAATAGGGTCATATGAAAGTTAATGAGTCCTTTAAATAACTCACTGGTGCCTTGTTCCATTTATTTTTGCTAAGATGTTAGGACAGAAAATACTTTCCTATGACACCAAGAAATGGAAAATAATTGCCATTTGCAGGTTTGACACTATTATTTATTTATTTTTTATTATGTGTTCAATTATCTTTTAGGTCTATATATTAAGGAACCATAATCACAAAAAATAATTCTAGTATTGTGACTTCTGAAGAGGAGAAGAGAGATAAATTTAATAATTATTGTAATATGTAAGAATTAAAATAAAATAAAGAAACAAGTCTGCTAAAAAATATTAAACATTTTTTTCACTCTGAAAGCAGAAAGTAGTATGTCTCTCCTAAATGTACATTAAATGTGATAATAATTGTATTTATTTAAGAAAGGTGAGGTTATAAAGTAGTAAAAAAAAAAAAAAAAAAAAAAAAAAAGAAAGAATTTTCAGCAGCCTAACAACAAAAGTCCATTTTTCATTCCCACAAATGCTCTATGGATACCCCAAACCCCACAAGGCCATTATGCTCTGTGCAGCAACCCAGGGATCCAGGGAGCTTCAATCATGTGACTGTTACCTCAACACAAGTTTTAGCTGTCACCAATATAGGGAAAGGGGGAGATTGGAAATCAAATATGAGCAAAACTCTATTAACCTGAAAGTTATATTATTAACCTTAAATTGGCCAAGACTAGTTATTGTTTTGACCAAACCTATGGAATAAGGAAATGTAAAGGACTGATGGAAAATGTGGGAGTATTATTTAAGAATTGTCTCTTTCACCCAATATCCTTTGTTCCAATAATTCCACCAAGAAACACTCTCAACTCATCTCCATGAGAGACACTCAAAGACCAATCCAGGTTGGTCTACTTCCAGGTTGATATGTGAGAGTCTCTATACCAGGCTCAGATGTCACTACTGTCAATAAAAAAACATATCAACAAAAAAGAGAAGTTAAGGGAGCCTTTCCTTACACATACATGACATCAAAAAATAAATGATCTATATATATAAAAGCCAAGCGACCAGAAAGACAGGAACAACTGGTTGCTATGATGCACACTGCAGCCGGCCAACCTCCCATGCCTCCCCTTCACCCCCCTTCCAGCCGGCCCCACACGAATTCATGCCCTGGGCCTCTAGTTAATAATAATAATGATGATGAAACAGAAATAGAACAGATACTATTGATTGAAGAGAAAATTGACAGACACATAGCAGTTATTAGTCCATTTTGGTCCTTGTGAGCAGGCATTGTGAGAGATTCTAAATCAGAGTTGTGAACTCTTCCTCTATCAGATCTACATTCTTTTGGGAAGCCTCCAAGGAGTCCATGGTTCTTTGTGGCTCCTAGCTTCCATTTTAAGGATTTTTCTAAAATATATTTTTTTATTTATTCCAAAAAGAGGAAGGGAAAGGGAGAAAGAGATAGAAACATTAATAATGAGAATCATCTATAGGCTGTTTCCTGCCTGCCTCCCACTGAAAATGGATTCTGAAACCCGGGCCTGTGCCCTGACCAGGAACGAACTGTGACCTCCTGGCTCATAGATTGATACTCAAAAACAGAGCAACTCCCGCACGTAAGGATGATTTTTCCCCTCCATTATTCTTGTTCCCATCAGAAGTGGGTTTGGGAGAATATTCTCTACTACGGTAGGAGACAGGACCTGTTCTAGCTGGCTCCCTGCTCATAGCAAGTTTGTGAGCTTAGAGTCATCTTGTATTTCTAAAAGATTTCCCCTCTGAACTTAGTTTCTTTACCAGTAGAACCTACAAATAACCAGTAAGCTTTTATTCTAACTTTCTCCACGTGCCCAGAACAAACACAGATGCTTTTTATGTTGTACATCTATACTTTTTTTTATTCCATTAGTCATTATATACAACAGGATTACACAGAAGCTGTTTTAATTTCCGAGCAAAGCCACACTCTTAATCTGGTCATTACCCCGAGTCATTTTACCAAGCTATTGAGAGCCACATTCTTCACCTGTTCTTGGATTTGAGGCAATCTAATCAGTTAGAAATATGTTACCAGACATTTGCTGTAAAGACTTTTGCACACTTTTCATTTATTATGGTCATGAAGCGATTGGCTTTCCAGCACTGAAAGGCTCTGTATTAGACTCTCTGCCACTATCGCTTCTGCTTGCAAACAAGCTGATCCTATTCTGAACTCATTTCTTAATTAATACTAGCATAGTTTGCCAAATAGAGTTAATAGCAAATCATGCACATTATTTACATCTGGCTTTCAAACCAGGATCACAGATGTGTTAGGTATGTGATCTCCTCATATACCGTATTTTCTGGCGTATAAGACGACTTTTGAAACGGAAAAAAAAAAAAAGCCTGCTCAGATTGGCAAGAGTCAGAGAGACAGTATATTAAAAAAAAGAATTGGTGCTGCCTCGGAAGGGGGGGGGTAGTCTTATACAGCGAATATAGGCCTAAACCTATGTTTTAACTGTAAAATTAGGGGGGTCGTCTTATACGCCGGAAAATATGGTAATTCTAATGTTTTGCTACTGTATGAAATGAATAACCATCTTCTGAATACCTCCAATATAGTCCTCTCTCTCTGTTCTTCCATGGATAGATCCCTAGGCCCATGTCAAATATAATGATTTTTTGAGGATATCATCTCACTTCTGGTACCAATGTCCAACATAACCAAAATAGGCTAGATAAGACAGAAAAACTACAGTAGAGAGGTTGGAGAGACAAAAACGAACAATCCCACATCTCAACACTCAATACAACAAAAGGCTAATTTCTGATTCATTCTAACCCCCCTGCATAGTTGAGCATGCTTTGGGCATTGCTCTCCTTGCAGCTACTCAGGGATCCAGGCTGTTTTGAAGTTTTAGGTCCACAACACATGGACTTCTAAGCTCACAGAAGAGAAAGAAAGGGACTAAATACTGGTGCCTGAGGTTTTCACTGTTTTAGCACTGAAATGAGACACATGACACTTCTCACACTCTATTCTCCAAAATAGTTTTATGGTTTAAAATAATTGTAAGAGTACATAGGAATGTGGGGGAGAAAATGGAATATTTGGAGAGTATTAATCTCTGCCACAAGAGAGGAAACCCCCATTTCCCCTACATTTTTGTAAAGATAATACTGTAATATGTTCACCTATTGTAAAATAGAAGTTTCTGTAACTAACACTATTTCAAAAGAAAAATAAAAGGCAGTATAAAAATGTCGGTTCTTTTTTTAGACTACCTTGGTTTATTATCTCTGCTATTTTAGGCCAATAGAGGTTAAGTGAGATAATTTTTATAAAATAGCAGGCATGTATGAAGTATTTGACAGTTTTTAGTATTAATTAAGAAGCATGTTCTATTTGCATTTTTATACTTCCATAGAAATAATATAGATATTTAACCCATCATTTTCTGCTAATATTAATAGATGATGTTAGTAGAACATACCAGAGAATCTAATCATTTTGCCACTAGAACAAAATAAAGCTAAGTTTTTGCTTGAGGACTTCCAAAATAACTCTAGAAAAGCCAGTTAAATATGGAATTCTCAAGCAAAAATGGTCTGAAAATTGGAACACATGGTGTGACATTATTGTAAGTAAACTAATAAATAAATAAGAGGAAGAGGGATAGTGATGAAGAGGGGGAAAGGTTAAAAGAAGGACAGATTAAATTTAATGACAAAAATAGTTAATTTTGTCTAAAACAAAACCTTAGGATAATTGTTAATTAATACATACATGCTTTGCCCATCTTATTTTAATACCTGCAATATTATTCTGTTTGATCTCTTTTCACTGGAAACCATTGGCTAAATGGTACAACGCAGAGAGTTTTGCTCTCATCAGAGAAAATAAGTTTCGACTTGGACTCTGCTCTGCAGTCTGGCTCTTTTATAGCTGTCCTGACTTCTAAAGAAACAGATCTCTTTAAAAACAGGACCTGTTAGAATGTGGACATGTTTGACATATTAAAACTCTACATTTGTTTGATCTAACCAAACAATTTGAATGTATATCAACAGAAATAAAGCTCACATCTGCCACAACAGGCATGTTTACAATCATTTTAATGATGCCATTAGATGTGGCCCTTCAGGGCCTGCTATTCCAGGCTGTTATATAAAAACCATGTGATGTAAGTTTACCACCTGTGCACAATGGAAATGACCCATTTAAATGAATCATGGTAAGGACAGATAGAAGATAGACCTCAATTCATTTCCTAGGTTAAAATATGACCTTACAAGCAAAGGTTTTTTTTGTGTGGATGATCATGCCTAAACCAGAAACAATAAAATACAATAAACAGACTTTTCCTGATCTCAAAATATTTGAACTTCATTGTCTTTGGAAAAGTCTTTTAGTTAGCAGGTAGATTCTTAACTCATTTAAGAAACCTGAGTTTTAAAGTTTTCAAAAACTTTTACCTGGTTCTTAAATGATCTTAGATTTAGGTATTTTTAGGAAAGTTGGTAGTTAAGTATCCATAACCTTATTGTTTCCCTTTTTTCCTTTAAAAGGGGTAGAAATTCTTGTGTGTGTTTTTAAGACTAAAAGAGTTGCAGGATAGTTCCTCCTAAATTTTTACTGTTTTTAAGAACATATTATTTCATTATTTTAAGCCAGGGATTATTGATTATACTTAAAACTATTATTGAGTGGATTATAGGTTTTTGTTTAATTTTAAATATTATTTTTATAGACCTCTTTGTATTTCCAGACAATCAGACTGCAACTAACACCAGAATTCTTTGTAATTATCTATACAACTTTATATAACAACTAGAGGTCTGGTGCACAGATTCATACACCAGTGGGGTCCCTTGGCCTGGCCTGCACCCTCTTGCAATCTCGGACCCTTGGGGGATGTTGGAGAGCTGGTTTCAGCCTGATCCCCAAAGGCCTGGCCAAGGGACTCCACCAGTGCACAAATCCATGCATCGGGCCTCTGGTATACATATAAGATCTTTGGTTAATCTCCTATCTTCCTCCCCCATCCCACCTTCCCTCTGAGATTCATCAGTCTGTTCCATGTTTTCATGCCTATGGTTTCTTCTTCTGCCTTGAGCGTCTGCCCCCTGGTGGTCAGTGTGGGTCATAGCTACTGGTCGGATGGTCAATAGTCACCTGGTCAGTCAGGCTTTTATATAGATAGATATGGAAGAAAAAAAAAAAAAAAAAAGGAAGAAGAAGAAGAAGAAAAGAAAAAAAGAAAAAAACCCACACAAAACACATGAATACTAAGCCCTAGGAATGGAACTACAAATAATAGGAACATAAATTATTTTCTAGTCACTACTAGGTTATTAGAGAAATACAGTATCTAAGGAACTTTTCGTTTCTGATATCAGGATCAGAGCATTCTCTATGTTTTATGATACTAAGAATTTCCTGATTCCTTAGCTACCCCACCTCCCCCAAGCTGTATGAAAACAAAGCCTCATTAATATGGTTAAGGAAATAAAAGTGTGCAAATTAATTGAAATACTTCCTCATTGTTATGATAATACCAAGCAATCTAAGGTATCAAGTTTATAATGACGAAGGAACAGATTACAAAGTATAATTTATAAAAAGCAGATATTATAGAGGAGAAAAAATAAGAGTAAGGATCCCATTTCTATATCTCAGTGTGAGCATTAGAAATGTTAGTGAAGTTCTCTGCAAATAAAGCTTCTATCTGTCAGACACCATATCCAGTGAAGAAAAAATACAGCAGTATTCATGATCAGATAAAATAGAGTCAAAGTTCATTTTGGCTCTGACTTCTCAGGTATGTTGGAATCGGTCCACTCTGGTAGAAAATTGGTAGAGTGACTCTAACCTCTCCGTAGCTCTCCTCTGTCAGTGTGGTCTCTGATTTTTCTACCCACTAGGAACAGGAGGGTGGCCTATTTTGCGAGTCTGAAGTATGTAATGATGTGCCCTGAGAGTGCATTTTGCTTTCCTGTCTATGCAGCTTTTACGGTTTCATTTCCCCCTTTTGATTTTTAAGTATGTAATCGTGTAACTCAATGGTACACACCTGGCTTCTGAGTAGACTAGCCCAGGCTGTTAAGAGAACAATTCACAACTCTCCAAAGTTCTTGGCAACATTTATATGTCAAATTTAATAAAACTGTGCAGGGATCCTAAACATACCTGCGGAATACTGATTGGAGATACCCTTCCTATGTATAACGTAAGATCCTTTGCTTAGCTAAGTAATTTTTCTTGGGAACTTTAAAGTAGCCATTATGATAAAGACATAAATTTTGTGCTTGAATGAAAATGCAATCCATTTTTCTTTCTGCTGCCATATATATCATCAGCAATATCCTAAAACATATTGATAAACTCACACAAGATAAAGATGAAGAAATATTCATGCTTTATAGAAACTTTTAAGTAGAGGGGAGAGAGAGTGAGAACAAGAGGGCGGGGAGAGAGAGAGAGAGAGAGAGAGAGAGAGAGAGAGAGAGAGAGAGAGAGAGAGAGGGAGAGAGAGAGAGAGAGAGAAATTATACCTTCAAAATATTTAAAACATAATATATTCAAGGGCACTTAAAAGTTATGATATTGCCTATGCAAGAAATTAAAGGGATGTGGGTAATATACTAAACTCAGGTTGTCATGATTATATTTTGCCAAAATAATAGCTACAACTCTCCTCTAAATAAAATAAAAAGTAATTACATATAACAATAAAGTAGATGATTGTATTTCTGAGACACTTTATATTTATAAAGCAAGTGCGACAACTGGTTGTCTAGAAGTTTCTACATAGACTTGTAAAGCTCGTTCCAATTCTGGTGCCATTGTGCTAGGACCCTCCTGAACATCTGGCAGTACAAGATTTTTTTATTGATACTTTTAATATATTGAGCTAACTGAAAAAAGCTGGTGGTAGTCAAAAATTATTATTATTATAACAGCTGGGAACCAATTGTTGGGTCAATTTCAATAATGTTTCCAGTATGAACTCCTTTACTACTTGAAATAAGAAATGGTCCTCTGGTCACAGTAATGTTTGTGAGAACACTAGCCAGTGTTCCTGCTGTTTTCTGTGTTTTCTCTCTGAAACACGACTAGACTCAGCAAACTCATCAATTAAGGCTGTATTTCCCATGCAGAGGTATTGAGCCATTAGTAACACTCCCAAGCCATCAGTGTGTAACCAATACATATTCTGAACAGGGCAGCAGGATTGGATTGATGCCAGTGCCTCAAAATGTGGTATTGTTTGAAAATAGGATGAAGAACAGCCGGAAATTAATGATCCCTGACTTTCATTTATTTTTTTATTTTAAATCTTTATTGTTGAAAGTATTGCATATGTTCCCCTTTTTCCCCCATTGACCCTTCTAACCTCCCCTACCCCGCGCCCACCCCCCCCCCCCCCACACACACACACACTGCCACCTGCCCCAGGCCTTCATGACATTATTGTCTTGAGACCCCTGACTTTTAGAGACTGTTGTTAAGATTTGCTGAATGTTTTCAGAAAATTGTAGCCTAGACTTCTTTGGGATATAGACAATGAGCTAGCAGAGGCTGAGCTTCTGGTGAATGAAGAGTTAAAACTTAGTACTGTGGGCTGTGTTTAGTTGCTTTTGAGGTCAGACACTCTTTGCCTGTGGCTTGCACTCTGGAATGCTTGAGGGTCCACCCTCATAATTTGCAGGTTGGCCAGGTTAGAAAAGCCAACTTCTGTTTGCCAGCCTGAAGCTGATATAAATGCCACAGCATGCACATCCAAGTCTTATTAGGAGATACAATAAGAAGGTGCCTCAGCACCTTGCTTCCAGAGGGAAACCCTCCAGAAGAGATTTATTGCTAAATATGCTTACCTATCCTAGCTTTAACATTAAAATAATTTAAAATGTTTAAGTTATTAAACATTAATTTATTAAACAATAATTTATTTTGGCCACAGATATAGCAACATGGAATTTACTAAGAGCAAATAGATTAGAACTTGATAAAATTGAAGGAAAATAGGCCTGGCCATCCTGGCTCAGTCATTGAGCTTTGACCTATGAACCAGGAGGTTAGGGTTCGGTGCCAGGTTGGGGCACATGTTCAGGTTGCGGGGTTGATCACCTGTGTCGGACTTGCAGCAGGCAGCTGATCAATGATCCTGTCATTACTATTTCTGTCTCTCTCTTTCTCTCTTCCTCTCAGAAATCAATAAAGATAATATTTTTTAAAAATAGAATTGAAAGAGAAATAAGCCATCAATAAAACACTAAATCTGACTAGAAAATACATATGGGAATCTCTGGGCCTCTCAGCGAGTATCAATGGGAATAAGGAAGCCAAAACAATGGATCCTCCAGGAGAAATATCTTAAATATCTAATTTAGATGTGGAAGGGAAGGAAAGCAAAAAGGAAATTCCCTCTCTGTATATTAGAACCAAAGATTTTGGGACCAAAGTAAGAATAAAAAATCGGCTAATCAGGTAACTTACTTCATGCCAGGACAGGGTTTTCTGCCATTACTATCCAGCAGGGTTAGATATATGTTCTCAATAGCAATTGCTATGTCTTCCATGGTTCACATTTAAAATGAAAAATTATATAGTATTTCTTCTCCAAAGTTGTACTTTGTACGCATTAAAGGCAAATGTCTTTTGTTACCTTTGTTTATTTGTTTGTTTTTGTTTTTTAATACATTTTTATTTATTTCAGTGAGGATGGGAGAGGGAGAGAGATGGAAACATCAATGATGAGAGTCATTGATCAGTTGCATCCTCCACGCCCCATACCAGGGTCCTACCCCACAACCCAGGCATGTTCCCTTGACTGGAATCAAACCTGGGACCCTTCAGTCCATAGGCCGATGTTCTATCCACTGAGCCAAACCAGTTAGGGCTAATATCTTCTGCTTTAACTTGGAATCTCTTAATCATGAATAGTCACATCTATCTTGTCAGAGAATCATGTATATCACATTGATATTGCATGAAAGGAGCCACAAACTATAAATGGGAGGGTGTTTATCTTCCATGAAAAAAGAGTATAAATGTTGAATAGCCAGAAGTGGAACTATCACAGACACTAGTTTGTTTCTTTCATTACCAACTTCTTGTCTCTTGTTAATTCCCATAAAATTGTCAATAAGTGGCATACTAAAAATTAGAAAGAAAACAGGTATGTTTGTAGTGTTCTTTAATTGCTGGATTATCTATGAAACAATCTACCTCTAAACATCTTTCAAGATAAACAATGACATTATATTGTGTAGACACTTTTGACCTGGTATTTTGTTTCTTATAGTCTAAAACTTTTTAAATTATTAAGTGCTGATGGGTCACTAGCTCAATATTTCCCCAGGTGATTTAGAAAATCAGAAATTTATAGTTTGTCATATTCAGAACATTACTCATGTAGAATTAATAGGTCATGGGATTCTGTGCATTATTTACTAATCTTTAAAGAATAATTAAGGTGTGTGGTACATATATACAATGGAATAGTATTCAGCCATAAGAAAAGACAAAATACTGCCATTTGCAACAACATGGATGAATCCTGAGTCTATTGTGCTAGGCAAAGTAAGTTAGATAGACAGAGTTAAGACCATAAGATTTCACTCATATGTGGGATATAAAATTGAAAGTAACAAATGAACAAACAAGAAAAACAACCAACGAAACCTCTGACACAGACAATGGTTATCACAGGGAAAGGTCGGGGGGGGGTGCATAATAAACGGTAAAGAGGGGTCAAATGTATGGACAAATGATTTTAGTTTGGGTGGTAGGCTTTTAGTGCAATATTCTGATCATGTATCATAGAAATGTATAATTGAAACCCATACAATCTTATTAACCAATGTCTCCTCAATAAGTATAATAAAAATAGTTAAGGTAAAAATGGGATGTTATTTCTGGGGTATAATTTATAGGAACTCTAGCTATAGAACACTATTCTATAGTTATCTATAGAGTACTAGAGGCCTGATTGTCTGTCAACATTCATCTGCTGCACCAGTTCTAACAAAGGCCCTGGAATCACTATGAAAGTTGGGAAGCAACAAATGCAACTTTTTAAAAACTAAAATGTACACATTCAATATATAGAAGGCAATGTTTAAGTATGATAACACAAGAAAGCATATGTAATGGGCATTTTGAAAAGAGCACAAATGGGATTTTCATTGCCAAGAACTAGTAGAAAAACTGCAAATGGATCTCTCAATAAAAAATAAATAAGAGCAATATAAAATGTAGCAAGTATCTTTTTAAATGCCTCTCTGGGGTAGAAATAAATTTTAAAATCCGTAGAGACTAGAAGCACAGTAAAAGTAAAAACTCTAGGAACTAGGTGTGCTAAAAGCCAGTTTCAGATGGACTCGGCAGCCCCAGGGGATTGTAAGTTTCCATTTTGATGGTTAATCAGGATATGCAAGACACAAGATAAAGTCTTGGGTATGCTTAAAGTAGAGTATCTGATGGGAGATTGCTCTATAAAGTTAGGCTCCCAAAGGATTTCCCCATTCAATAACCCACAGCAGAAGAGACAGTAAATAAACTTCCGTATGTCACTCCTATTGTGAGACTGGAAAAATTATCTTTTGAAAATCCATAAGCATAGTCTGGTAGATGCTTTCTCAATTTTACACAAATTAGTTGGTAGGGGAACTGCAGGCAACAAGCAAAAGTAAATGCAAAACATATACTATAAATCTTTAATTTCTATTCATAATTTTTATATATAAATAAACATCAAAAAATGCATGGGGGCAGGGGAGAATGTACAATGAGTGAAAACCAGGTGACTTGATTATATTTTATTTGTATAAACAAATAATTTAAAGATGTATGTTTTATATATTTCAGGAAATAAAAGTAAGCTTGAAAATTTGCGTGAGAATCAAGAAACTTTAAAATGTCAGTAAAGATTTTAAAAAGAAATCTAATTTAAACTTTGGAAATGGAAAATTAAAACAAGAAATTCACAAATTAAGGGAGAAGCACAACATGAAAAAAAGCTAAAGAAAATGTTCAAAAGTCAATCAGAGAGAAGGGTTAAAATATTTATGAGATAAAGAAAATGAATTGAGAAAATTTGATAAAAGTCTAATTAAATTTCAGAATAAAGAATAGGTAAAAGACAATGTTTTTAAAAACTGAATATAATTATGAATGCTGAGATGTAATTATATAATTATGAATATAAGTTTATAGAATAAAATAAACACATCCAACTTTTTACTGCAGAAGAGCAAAAATTACCAACAGGTTAAGTAAATAAATAAAAATTCTGAGTAAGATATAGTATTCCATTAGAATATATTATATATACATATAATTTTATAAATTAAATTCTTGTAAATGAAAAAGAAAGTGAAAGAATTTGCCTTCTGATTCTCATTACACAATCTTCCAAAGGCTGCAATATAAATAGTTGGGAAGATACCTGGTGGAAGGTTTGAAACATTAGGAGAATTCAAGAGAAGATAGTTACAGTTTTGTTTCTTTCTGCTCTATCTGTATTTTTATTTTATTTTATTGATGTTGAGAAATAATCTAGGACCAATACTTTAATCTTCGCTTTCCTTATCAAGGAAATGTTTACCTCATCAGGCTTGAATAAGGATAAATTCTTAGCAGGATATGTAGTAAGCAACCAGTTCACATGTGTTCATTTACTGATAATTTCTATGTATCACTGTCCAACATTAATTGACTAGAGTGTGTATTTTTTTTCTTCTGTTCCACATAGTTGCATAAGTGGAAACATGTATTTAGATTCTATTTGTAAACAAAAACAAAAATAAAAATATGATAGCTATTGTTTGAGATTTTCAAAATCTTGATAATTTACATTTCCAAGTTTATAATAGAAGTTTTTAAAGGTATAACACCAGATGAGAAATTCAAAACTTTCCAAAGCTACAGTATTTCAATTATTTATAATATTAAGTAAAAAATGATTTATTCTACATTATTTGTTACTTTAATTGTCTAGTTCTAACTGTGATATATTGAAAGATCAGTGAGTAAAAAGTACTTAACTACTCAATAAACATTTATTGAGTTTATTTTACATTGAAACTTCTAGCATTTCTGTGAAAATAGTTTGCACGTAACCTTTGCCACGGTAATCTTCATGAATTTCTTCCTTTATTTTCATACAGACATGGGCACAGGAGACTAACGTGCAATGTGGTCCTTTGGAAAGGAGTCAGAGGAAACCCTGAAGGTTAGTAGATTTGGAAAATTTAGTTAACCCTGATGGACCTTTGTATGTGAATGCTATGCCATTTCTGGTAGAGTGACCCCTAGACCATGGGATTTTGGGACAATTAAATGAGAGAAGTCATTCAAAGTTTATAGAACTGGGCATGGTACATAAAAACAAAACAAAACAAAACAAAACAAAACAAAACAAAAAAATTGTTACCCCTTTATGTCTGTTTGCCAGGCATGGTCCATGCTAAGTGACTCATGTCTTACTCAATTTACTTTTTCAAAAGACCATTCAGAAAAGTAAAAGTAAGCAAACTAAACAACTAAAAGACATGTTGACTGATAATGCATTTTAATTCCTGTCTCTCAACTTTCAAACATGAATAAACCAGCTACTGCTTCACTTTCTTATCCAACTGGTATTTTCAGTCCCTAAAAGTGACTTTAATTCCACCTCTCCTTATTGAAAGTAATAATAGCCAACATTTATTGTGTGCCTGCAATTTCCCAGAACCTATAACAGGAGTGTTCTGCTGTTTTGTTTAGCATAAAAAATCTAGTGCCTTTTTCTCACTTTACATCCTGATTAATGTTACTGTGCCACGTGATATTTCTGACCATTCACTTCTTAGAACAGTGTTTCCTTCCATTTCAGTGATATTACACACGTCAAGCACCTCACTCTTTCTCAATTCTTCACTGAAGCCCTAAGATTCAGTTATGCAATATGTTCTATTTTGCTTCTGCATCCTTTTAAAATCTGTCCTACTAGGCTGCTATTTAATATATTATTCAAATCCCAACAGCACTTTTAACATCCATCAGTCCCTTTTATGTTACTTCCTTGGCATTTTATAACCGCCCAAGTGGTTTTAACTCAGAACTTGAGGGGACAATACCTTTGACATTACTATCATTTAACTTAGCACTTATTAGGATACATAGTGAACATTGCTCTCTGGCCTGAAACTCATTAATAAAAACAAAACAAAAGACATATCTTTTAAAATCTTCAATTGAAAGAAACAAACTAATTTATTTGTGTTTGATTTCATTGTTCCCAAAATAGAAAGATAAAGCAAATATATTTTCTGAATCACTGACATTCTTAGAACAAATCAGTTAGGTGAGAAGAACTACATTAAGGCATATGATTTTTGGAAATGGCTATTTTTTAAACAAATGAATTTAGATAAAAGCTATAAATGATACGTAAAATTTCAATTTTAGAGAATTATGCCCTGGTTCCCAGAGGCTCTCCTATTGTGAGGTATAAAATGCAGGCATATTAATATTACTTAAAAATGTAAACATTCCTTACCCTTCATCAATGTTCTGTGGTTTTGTTTTATTTTTCTGTTTGCAAAGAATAACTATTACAGATCAGTTACATTATGGAGTAGCACTCATTATATATGATAATTTACTTGAAAGGCAATTTTCCCACTGGGGAAATAGAAAAAATGAATAGTATAAGCATGTTAAATATGCCTTTTGTCTTGTACAAGAATTAGTAAAAGTAAGTTAATGTTAACTTCATGTATTATGATCAACTGTTTGCTACCTAGAGGGAGACACAAATTTACATGAATTAATATATATTTATACACTAATATAAGTGCTTATAACACATAGAACTATACACAGAATGTATTTTTTACAAGCAGTGATTACGGTTATTCATCAGAGGACATTCTCTTCTATAATTTTCTAGATAAAAGGCATTATTTTAATATCAACCTGTGCCTATATAGTTATGCATTATATTATTGAGCGGGCAACCTGTTTTTAATTCCCAGCCCAGACTGCACACTCCCCAGGCTACTCTGTTCAACACCTGAGAAGAACAAATTGCTAATGCTACATGAAAGCGCCTCTTTTCGTTTTAAGGAAAGGTGCTGGTTTCCAATAAAGGAATAAAGTGTTATTTTGCTTTGTTTGCTGTTGGGAATGCAGTAGCTGTGGCCTTTCATCGGAGATATTAAGCCACCCCACAAAGAGCTCCCTTCCCAGTGTATCCATTACTCTGCCCAAGACCACATGTTTTTCTCATAAAGAAAAGGAAAACGCAGGTATTAGAGTTTCTAATTATATGTTCCTACAAACTGAATTAACACGGAAATGGCAAATTGCTTGGGGGAGCATTTAACCCCATGTCTCTAAAGCTTCCAAAAGTATTTGTGTTTCTCCATACTTGCACTCTTAAAACTCACTGGACTATTTCCCCAGGATATTGGCACCCAGAAGACTCAGCTTTCTGCTGACACAGTGGCAGCTACCAGATAGAACTTCTCCTGGCTGTTCCTGAGAGGTGTAATCTTCCATTGGCCACACAGCTTCATGCTGAAGGTGGAAGAAGAAGCACTTGCAGTAAGTTGGCATATTCAAAAAATGTTTGCAGGCACGTGCACTGTTTAGGAGTGAATTTTAGGAGCAGAATTAAACATATCTCAGAAACATCAACAGAGGTGGAAAGACAACCTTCTTCCTTAGGTAATACTGGGTTTCTAGAATAAGGGAGAAAAATGGTAGCAGCCTACTTTCGATTGTTTTTATAATGTTGAAGGTTGATTGTGACTATGAATTTCCACTTTAGCAACTAAACATATTTAGGGGGGAATGTAGAAAGCACGGCCACTGGAGCATAAACTCGAGGGGAACATTATAAGAACTTTAGTCAGGAATGATTTATCTTGGAGGGAAACTAGAATTCTAGTTCTCCCTTGCTTCCTAATGACTATGAATCATTGACTCCATGTCCTGCTACTTCCATTAGGATGTTTCCAAAATATCAGCCAACACAGTCTTTCCTAGTGAGTCCATTTGAAAAGAATAGACTGCTAACAACTTCATCCATTTCTTAAAATATTGACATTGGGTGTGATGATATATTCTTGGATTCTACTGTTATAACAACTGGGTTAAAGTAGATGGGCTCAAATGTTCTAAACTTTAAAAATTTTAAGGGGATCAAATGTACTAAACTTTAAAAATTCCATTAGAAAAAAAATCATTAGTTTTCCCTTATCTATGTTGAAAAATTTTCTACTGTTACTTTTTTCTCATATCAACATGACATAGCTGGATTAAGAAAAATCATATTGTAAAGTCAGGTTTGTTTTCTTCTCTCAACAAGAGGTCATGGGCCACCTTTAACCTTGATCTTGATGGATTAAATAAAATCTGCGAAATTGAATCCAGGAAATATAATAGAGTCCATAAAAAAAGATACTTTGTATTATTCTCCCCCATTATCCCATTCTCTTGTGGTTCTTCCCAAATTCAAATGTGCACTTATTTTTAAAATACATGATTTCTCTTAAGTTCAACATTTCTTGCCTTGATTCTTAAGAAAGGCATTGTGACTTTTCTTACAGCGCTGGCAAACTTTGAACTAGATGGTATTTATGATAGCTGGAAATGAATGCCTTGATGAGGCTACAAAGCACAGGAATGGCTTGGAAAGCCTACTGATGAAAAGGTTGGTAGGGAGGCAGTGCAGACCACATGCGTGGAACATGCGAGAGGCTACAGGAGGTCACAGGTTTTTAAGGAATGAGGATCAAGCGGGGTCAGATTGGTTACAGCCAATTGCACAGCCGCATTCTTCTTCATTCATCCTTAGCTGAATCTCCAATTATGACCTGCACAGCCAGTGCCAACGCACTAAAGAGTGAAACTGTATTGTTCCATGGTGAGGGTTTAGCAAAAGAGCTGGAATCCGATACTTAGTCACAGTTTGCAAACAATGTGCTTGAACCACCTGAGGGGTCACATTTTTACATTCTGAGGTAATTTATTAGTAATGGTACCTGTCAGTCAGAAATCCCCCCAAAGCTCTTTCATTCCTAGGAATTACTTTGATAGAGAAATGGTTCAAAGTAAGAGGCACATAAAATGAGCTACATCATTGAAAAAATACCACATCACCACAACCCCTTTAAACTTTCCTGATGAGCAATCTTTGTAGCTGCGCTCTAAGTGGTGTAAAGATTAGATTGGAATGGTTGTTTTAAAAGAGAGCCTTTTTATTTGTCTAAGAGGGATGTTTGAGGTTCCCAAACTATTTCCATGACTACCTTCACTTTAACTCAAAGTGCAAACAGAAGTGAACCCTATGGTTGAGATGTTTCATGCAGGGACACTTTCCCAGGCTATAGTACTTCAGGCGGGAATGTTTCAAAGTTTAGGAAGCTTGTCTAAATTTTAAAACCCTGTCCTGCATGTAAGGATGCTGCACAGCTTTCTCCCAATACACACATACTCCTAGTGGAGTGTCTAGGAGATCTCACATACATCTGCCACCAGAACTATGATTCCCAGCATTCCTGGTGCTCCCCATACCCTTAGTTTCTGCTTCCGGTCCAGGGGCTGCACAAACCAAAAGGACTGCGAACTCCAGCCACCCCCAGGCCAAACTGACAGGACCAGGCACTCTAGTGGCATCCCCAAGACTCTGGCTGCTCGGTGCCGGTGCACACGCGGGCGCTGGCCACAGGCTTGAAGCGGGTGAGGTCCCAGAGATGCCAACCACCTCACCCCTGCTACTTGGAGGGCGGGTGGCATTCCAGCCGACACCCCCACCACTCAGTGCATGCACAGGTAGGCCCTGAGAGGCCAGGAGGTGGGAACGCCCCGCCCCTTGGCCACTGCGCACCTGCATGTGTGCATGCTGCCCACAGGCCCGCCATCTTTGTCAGGTTAATTTGCATACTCACTCCTGATGGGCTGTGGGCACCATGGAGGTATGGTCAATTTATATATCTGTCTATTATTAGTATATATTTTCTATCATGCTTCTGGAATTAGGTTTCTTTTATATATTTCTTTCTTTCTACTACTGACTTCCATTTAGGAACTTAATGTTTATAAGGGCAGTGTTTATGACATCACAGGATACATGGACAAATGTGTAGAGTAATGTTGCTATTGCCACATCCTCTCTAAATGAGGTTCTTCAAGAATGGAAGCCACATTCTCTAAGGGATTTATGTAGGCTATTTTAAAACAATGAACAAAAGATTGAAGGCAAGAAAAAGAACATAACATGAAAAGCAAATCCATCAAATGAAATTGCATATGTAGAGAGAAAAACCTGAAAGCAGCCTAGACTATGTTCCATCTATTCTTTAGCTTCATATTACAGTAATTAATAAAATTAAAATATTAAATCACATGATGGATAGGACATATAATACAGTAAAAATAACTCACACATAAAAACCATTGTTACATGCTAGGAAATACAATTCATACATGTAGTATCTTAATTAATTCTTACTACAGTCCCATGAGGTAGGTATTATTATTTCAAGTTTAGCACATGGGGGAAATTAGCCCCAAGGTCACATGTGCTGGTTCATTATAAATTCCGAATAGCCCTATCAATGGATATTTTATTGAGCATTTAAATGGTATTTATGATAAACCCCTCATTGTTAACCTAAATAACTTGTTTGATACCAGTTTTAAATGTATGTATACTGTAACATTTGTTACATGCTCTATATTTAAAAAAAAATAATTTCATATTCAAGTGTCCACCACCTTTGAGATTTGGAAGCTAGGCACAAGCATATGTATTCATCACTTGACTCCAATCCTGAGCTCTTAACCATTTCTATTGCCCGTAAACACCGACATGTCCAAGTGAAATAATGGGTTTGCAAATGCCAGTGTAATAATTAGCCCAAGCCAATAATCAAAAGAATATGCTAAATCATTGGCTAAAATGTTGTTGGGGAATAAAATCTTTACAGAGTCTCAAAGTGACACCCCAATGCTGATAAATGTGTGCAATAAAATATACTTTACATGGAGAAATCACAAGGGAATCACTGTAACCTTCTGATTAAACTTAGTATCTTCAAAATTGAGGCAAACTGGCACTATGTAAATCTGGTATAATAGCAAATATTCAGTATCACCTGTATCATTCTTGCCAAACTTACTTAACCTTCATTTAATTCTGACTAAACACTCAGACAAATCCAGGTGGGGAACATTCTATAACATGATTACGTCGAATTCCTAAAAGAAAAAAAATTTAGTATCAAGAAAAAAATCCAGGATGAAGTATCGATAGAAAGGGTGAAATAGAGGGCATATTATTCCACATGAAAGGGAACTACAGAGACAGGTAACACAATTCCAATGCAGGTTTCTTGACTGACTCCTAGATCATAATGATCAAACAAATAAAGAAGCAAAGAACTACAAAGAATACTGTTGAAACACGGGAAATTTAAATAAGGGCTATATATTAGATTAGATTATTGTTCTGAAGTAATTTAAAGAATTAAAAATATAACTCATTTACAAATATATCTGTCAAAACATTTATCTAGTTCATCAATTAATGATGAACCAGTAATATATTAAAGTGAGAGTAAATATTATAGGACTATTTATGTTTCTATAGGCAAATTAGTAAAGAAATGTTAACATACTATTGTTTAGCTAGGCATAAGACCAGGGCAGTAAATGATAGTCATCAGGGTTTTCTCTTTACAAAGGTAGAATCCATTTGCATCTGTGCAGACAGAAATATATAAGTAAACCTCTGTTATTTTCTAAACCTTGCTTTTTACAAAATAGACATGTTGATCGAAAATTTACCAAATTTGCCACCTAGCACTGAGTATATCAAGGGGAACTCAAGGATATCTTTTGCCTGTTAAGTTTCAGAAATTTTTATATTGTTAAATCAAAGTTATTGGGTGTGATAACAAAACTGATCTACATGTAGGAGAATGTCCAAGCTTTTAGAATATATACGCTGAAATATTATGGGATTTTGTTCCATAATGTCTGCAATTACTTTCAAATGATTCAGAGAAAAATACTGCTGGGGGAAGGCAAAAGCAAAATGTGGCAAATCTGTCAATACCTGATGAATCTAGTTGATATCTTATACAGTTTTAATTTTGCTAATTGTCCAACTTCTTTTTAGGTTGAATTTTTAAAAATAAACATGTGGGCTCAGTGGATCAAGCGTTGGCCTGTGGACTGAAGGGTCTCAGGTTCGATTCCAATCAAGGGAATGTACCTTGGTTGCGGGTACATCCCCAGTGGGCGCTGTGCAGGAGGCAGCTGATCGATGTTTCTCTCTCATCAATGTTTCTAACTCTCTCCCTTCTTCTCTGTAAAAAATCAATAAAATATATTTAAAAAAATAAACATTTGGGAACATCATGACTAAAATATTTGGCTTGTTTTGGCATATTTTCTTATTTAAATGTTATCAGTTTGCTTGTATTTGTACCCTGGTGTTCTCATCCTTGGAAGCAGTCTAGCTTGGAGCATAGGCAGGTTTTAAATATCAAAATCCCTACATGCAAGCTGTGTATAATTGGACAACTTATACTCCATGGTTACTTTTCTCAGCTGCATGATTGGGAAATAGTATCCAAATTATATAGCACACATTTAATACTCAATAAATTCAACCTAATGTAATCATATTACCTTTTATATCTTTAGTAATTACAGCACTAGTCTCCATTTGGTTAACTAAGCTCCAAGGATTTCTTTAAAGCGTACTGTGGGCCTAATTCCACAGCCTCACAAAGCGTGTCAATGTGATCAGGGCTTCATGTACCGGTTTATGAAAACCTTCAATATCTTTTGTTATTGGCAAGACATTTTACAAGCTGGTTTTGCTGTCGCTGGTTATCCCTTGCTGATCAGCATCTCTGAAAAGAAAGTTATGGTCACATGCATTTACTTCATAAATGCAAAAGTTTAAAGTTGGAAAAAAGAAATCTTTCAAACATGGAGTTTGGAGTCTAAAACAAGATAGACAGGAACTACCTCAAAATAGATAATCAACCTTTAGTTAAATGTCATATTGAAAAATTATATAAGCTTGAAAGCCAGAAAAATGAAAATATTCTCAGTCTTTTTTTCTCTTTGAAATTGAATAGGTATAATTTAAAACAATACTTAGAGAAAATAATTTGAGGTAAAGACTAACCTTCAGAAGGAAAATGATGCAAAGGCTATTCCTCTATTTTTAATCCATTTGGAGCCACAGTTCTAATATAGAAGTCTAATTAGAGGAGAGATTCTGTTCCAATGAGGAATAAAATTCAGTTCCTGCCTTGTTTATGAAGACTCCCATGGTACTTGCAATTTGTAAAGCACAATCCTTTGGAAAAAATAAAACCTAATTCATTTGATTACTGTAATTGGCTGTAATATTTTAAAATTTAGACTCTATGCTATATATTTTTTTTTAATTTGGCTGCATTTAAATAGATATTAAATTCCAGTTCAGAGAAAGGCTACTCCAACCATGAATAAAGAGCATTTTACTTGTACTTGATTTAAGAGAGTTCTAGTTTATTACAAATGTATTTCAGATACTCTGTACTCATTACAAGAGTCATTACAAATATAAATTATAATAAAAATGAATAGCTGCACTATTGTGTGGTGTAGAAATGATAAGATGATAAAAAAAAAACACCTTCATTTAGATTTTTAATAAAAATTATTTTTTAAAATGTTTACTTACATGACAGAAGACAGGAAATTCACATTAAGTTTCTGAAAAAAATTGATACAGATAGGTTGTAAATCTATATTTTGCTAACACAAAATATTTCAGGATTAGTTTATCTTTCCAATACAAAATTTTGTTTTATTTCAACTATAAACTAACTCTGATAAAAATTTCTGTTTAAAAATTATAATTTTATAGAAATGTAACTTAATACAAAGAAAACATTTTATTATTTTCATTTAAACATCAGTTACAATTAACAAATTGTTAATTTTTAAAATGGCATTTTCCTTTCATTTTTTAAATTGAATATTGCTATTAATAATCAGTTACTCCGAGGCATTAACTTACATGTGAAGAATAAAATAACCAAATCTAAGTGAGTTTATAGTTAAGAGCACTGCAGCAGTTATTAAACTACTGCAAAAATAATTAAAGAAAATTCAGACATTTATATATTGTAGCTATTAATTTCTCCAATAATCTGGGTGACCTGAATATATTGAAAAAAGTAAATTTTTTTCAGGTACTTGTGTGGAGGAAAACTAAATGCACTTAAAATTGTATTCTCTGCCCATGAACACTCGAGGGAAAATATAGTTTCCATAATTATAAAATGCTGACACCTAATTCATCAAATGATGATTTATATGCCAATTTATATTCACAGAATCTTAGGAGTCTATCAGTTTTTAGAAGCTTTTATTCTTTGAATTAAGAAGTCATATTTTGCTTAGAATATAACTAGTTTTCAAAAAGATTATGCTCATTTTCGGAGACAGAATTCACTAAACTTTAATTGAATTCAATGAATAAAGTATTTTTTATCATTAACTTTAGATAATATATATTGTAGAAGAGCTTATAGAAAAACCTTGACTAGAAAGGCTACCTTAATTTGATTAAAGAATTGGGTTTATTAATTATTTTCTACGATTTTTAAGCTAGATAGAATAATGGATGAGACCAGTTTTAGTAATTAAAAATAGATGAGGCCTGATACATTTTAATTAATTAGACAAGCATTAATTGAAAGTCACATTAGGAAGACTCAAAGATCTGAGTGAGTATCCTGCCTTCAAAGGGATTACAGTTGTGTAGTAGAGGAATACACATAAGCAAATACTTTTAATAGAACTGATAGAACTACATGCAGAGTAACACAAGGATCAAGTTATTCCCCCTCTGTCGGGGGTGGGGGTGGGGGGTGTGTTAAGACAGATTACACCAGATGAAGTGTACTGTCTTTGTGTACTGAACAGTGAACAGTTTCCCAGTAGATAAAGGAGCCAGATACCTAGATACCATTTTAATAAGCTTAATAATGATGGAAGCCATTCAATCTTTTAATGTACAGGTGGCATGAGAACATATATGTTTTAGTAGTCAATCAGAAAGTAAATTACTTAGAATATTTCTGTTATCCAAATAGGGCCAAAGTTAATACATTCATAATTTATGGGGACTGAGCTTAAGCCATAGTTTTCTTCCAGGACTTATCCTTTATTGTTTGAGAAACTAAATCTTAAATTGGTTTTTATGTGGAAACAATGAAAAAAAATACTTATTTTGAAAGAGAACTTGTTTATTATCCAAAAGTCTTTTTATTCAGCTCCCCCAAGCAGTTTTAAAGTCCTTTATCTTGAGTTAACTACCAGTAATTCAACTCCATGACAGAAACACAGACAAAGCAGAATCCCAGTTACTGTCATCTAACACAGCTTCTTGGCACTATGTGCTTTTACCTATTATCCTTAGAATAAAAGATCACAAGGGGTTTTTTGTTGTTGTTTGTTTACAATAGGCTCACTGGGTGGCTGAGGAACCTCCCAAAGGGTCAAATGAAGAATGATCTATGGTAAATCAAAGGATGGTAGCTTTAGTGGCTAATCGTTCCTGGAAGACTCGCTGTGATAAAAAAAGGAATAATAGGACAAGCTGAAGTAAACAGACATGGTAGGTGGGGTTTGGTGTCATTTGAGCTGGTAATCAATTTTTATTGCTAGCATTGAAGGTAACTCACTGCTTTGCTATTCTCTTTTGCATGTTTCTTTCAATTAATAGTCAAGCTTGAGCATTATATAATTAAGTTGATATTACTATTAAGATAGTCTTATGTAAGATGCTGCTAAGATTAGATACAATGCCCCTTATTGTTTTAGTAGAACATATTTCATTTAAAAACATTATCAATTTAATTTCAAAATTAATCTGATACTTTTACAGCATTAGTTTTCTACTTACAGCTGAGTGGTTTCAATAAAAGAAGAAATTTGCTTTAAAGAAAATTATTAAAGGAAATATTTTTGTAAATGAAGTATTATGTAATCATACATGAGAACAAACTATTCCATGTAGATAAGATTAAAATATAGTAAATGCCAATAACTATCTTGAAATGTGCCATAATCAGAGTGACAGAATAAAAAGCAATAGAACATCTAAGGACTGCAATGTAAGAATCAATCAAAATATGTGCTATACTCAGATGCTACTTTTCAAAATTAATGTACCTAATTATATTTTAATTCAGCATTCGTGTATGCTCAAACAATGTGATATTAACTGTTAATGAAATGACCTCAACATATTTTTACAAAGTGAATTTTTTAAAATGCAGAAAGTAAAATTGATGCCCAGACAGATGAACAATGGAAGAAAGGCTTTGTGAACCAAGTAACTGATATTCTGAAAACGTGTGTGGGGGGGGGGGGGGGGGTGGCGGGAATTATGTATTACATATTTTCAGGGACTTCCAAAGACCACAGGCTATGGAACATGTTTTGTTAATCAAAATAAAGTTAAGGGTTGTTTTTCAGCAGCCAACAAATATGTGTTGGCAATCTATCTATTGAGTACATAAAATAGGGAGACTAAAATGAAGTGGATACAAACACTGCACTAAAGAAGTTTACAGTGTGTTAGAAATGACTTCATGTGGGGTTTTTTATGCATGTGTGTATGTGTGTGTGTGTGTGTGTAAAACAAGATAAAGATAGAATAAGATGGTCTTGCAACACTGTACATTAGACTTAAATAATTCATTTTTTTCAGCAACTTCAAGGCATCAGACTTATGTGTTATGATAGAATCCATAGAAGATCAAGCCTCTAGTTATAATAAGTAGGCCCTGGTAATTATGGCTGTAATACAGTTATAATTTCACAGAATTCTAATGAATCGAATAACTTTTCCCTAGGCAGGGTACTGGCACTAACTTGAAGTGAACTACTTCGTTATGTGTATCATCACAGATAGCCAGCAAACCATTGAAAAGTCATGCCTTTCAATCCAAAAACTGAGTAACAAAAACATTTATCCCCTTGTCGGAGTAAAGTCAGGGAACATATTCCCTGAATATTGCTTTTATATGATAGTTATAAGGTAACACCCACCAGGTAGAAATAGTCAGAGTTTGAGAGATCAAGATTGTTAGCATGATAATGGCCAATAATTGAGGATTATAATAAAATATTTTGTTAAAGGTGTTTTTTAAATTTCAGTTTCTAACAGATTTCATTAAATTTGTTTTTTAAATTTCAGTTTATAACAGATTTCATTAAAGTTTCTTATTATAGTTTATTCTTTCTAGCAATATTCTGATAGTACCAATATGTCTCAACTGTGCAAAATAAACTAACAGAGCACAGCTGGCTTGGCTCAGTGGGTGAGCATTGACCTAGGAACCAGGAGGTCATGGTTAGTCTTGGTCAGGGCACATGCCCAGGTTGCAGACTGGATTCCCAGTGTAGGGAATGCAGGAGGCAGCTAATCAATGATTCTCTATCATCATTGATGTTTCTCTCTCTCTCTCTCTCTCTCTCTCTCTCTCTCTCTCTCTCTCTCTCTCCTTCCTCTATGAAATCTATAAAAATATATTTTTAAAAAGAAGAGAAATGAATGGAAAGGGGGTTATTGCCAGAGACTATTGTACCAGAGGGAACCAAGCAAGAAGAAACAGTGCTCACAAAATTGATAGAGCTTCAATGAGAAGGTGTAAACTAAGAAGACAGATTGGAACCCACTTGTTCAGCTCCCTATCATTATTGGTGCTATTCTTCTATTGGTTCCCATTAAAAAGCTTATAAAAAAAAAAGGATAAGAAAATACTTATCTGTATATATAAAAGCTTTAGTGACCAAGCAACCAAACGACCAGCCAACTTCCCATGGCAGGCCAACCTCCCACGGCCAACCTCTCGTAGTCCTGATTGGCCCTGATCACCAACCAGGCTGAAAGAACCCACCTGTGCACAAATTTATGCACTAGACCTCTAG
Organism: Pipistrellus kuhlii; assembly: GCF_014108245.1. Lineage (NCBI taxonomy): Eukaryota > Metazoa > Chordata > Mammalia > Chiroptera > Vespertilionidae > Pipistrellus > Pipistrellus kuhlii. Next base: position 43,942,645 of record NW_023425405.1, on the reverse strand, counting down.
TTTTTAATAAGAGGGAGAGAGATTGATGTGAGAGAGACACATTGCTTGGTTACTTCCCCCATTCATCACAACTGGGGCCAGGGATTGAACCTGCAACCAGGGTATGTCCCCATGACCCATTGTGTGGGAATTGAACCTGATGCTTCAGTCTGTGGGCTGATGCTCTAGCCATTGAACAAAACCAGCCAGTATAGAAATGAATTCTTTCTTAACTAACAATTTATATTAAAGAGCTTTAGTTTCTAAACCCAATCACATTTTTAAAAATATATATATTTTATTGATTTTTCATAGAGAGAAAGAGAGAGGGATAGAGAGTTAGAAACATTGAAGAGAGAGAATCATCAATCAGCTGCCTCTTGCACACCCCTACTGGGGATGCACCCGCAACCAAGGTACATGCCCTTGACCGGAATCGAACCAGGGACCTTTCAGTCCGCAGGCCGACGCTCTATCCACTGAGCCAAACCGGTCCCAGCACATTTTTTTTTTTTTTTTTTTTTGTATAGCAAAGGTGGAGATTTATTGAAGAACAAGAACAAGTACAGTCTCCCACATGGGGAGAGGGAAAGAGTCCCACAGAATGGACTCCCATGTGGGGAGGGGGAAAGGGTCTCACTGAGTTATTTTTTTTAATTTCTTTATTGATTAAGTTATTACATTTGTGTCCTTATCCTCCATTACCCCTCTCCCCCCCACTCATGCCCTCATCTCCCTGCTGTCTGTGTCCTATATGCATGTATACAAATGCAGTTGTTAGGCCTATATGCATGTATACAAATCCTTTGGTTGAGCTCTCCCTCTTACCCCCACCCTCCCCTACCTTGAAGAGAAACATCGATCAGACCATCAAACCACATTTTTTTTAAATTAATAATTCCAATGGATCTCAGTGTGGAGATGCATGATTTATTTTCATATATCTTTTATTGATTGATTTGAGAACGAGAGAGAGAAACATCAGTTTGTTATTCTGCTTATTTATGCATTCATTGGTTGATCCTTGCATGTGCCTGGACAGTGAGTGGATTGAAACCGAAATCTAGGTGTATCAGGACAATGCTCTAACCAGCTAAGCTAACTGGCCAGGGCTAATCACATTTCTTTTTAACAGGTGGAAAGAATTCTACTTCTTAAAAAAAAAAAAAAATTTAATTTTTAAAACGATTCTGTCTTGCCAAGCAGTTACTTTGTTTGTAGCTTTGTTTGTAGTTTCCAAAACGTACTGAAATATTTGAGTACATACATTTTTGCTGATTGACTAGAGTATATACTTAAGATAAATCCTCCAGAGTAAAATTGCTGGGGCAAAAAATATGTGCAACACACATAGCATTTCTCTTAGCCTAATACAAGAACTTTTTGCTTCCCTATGGGGAGTGAAATATCCCCTTTGGGTGATACTTAAATTCAGGCTCACAAGTAATCAAATCACAGGGAAAAGTCTTTGTTGTCAATTTTGAGTCATTCTGGAACAAATTTGCCTAGCTATCACAAATAATTCTTAAATCGATTACAGATGTTTATAGCCCTAAACTATTGTCAAATAAGTGAGGCTAAATCATTAACCTGAGATTCAGGTTTCCTTCCCCCTTGATACTAGCAGTGATTTTTATAAAACATGACTGAGATAGAAATTTGCCTCATATATGAATAAATATTTTATGCACAAGGAGCTCATGTCTTCTTTTAATGCTGTCTCTACAATCTTGAAATCCAGCACTACTTTATGAAGTGACATAGTTTGAAAATTTAAAGCAAATGTACCAGAGCAAGTTTTCCTTCACTGAATTGTTGTTTGAAAATCATTGATGACCCAGATGTAGGCTGAGTTCACATTTCATTGAATACCTTATTGCAAATAGGACCATTGTTGGATTTTTAAAAAAATATGTTTTTATTGACTTCAGAGAGGAAGGAAGAGGGAGAGATAGAAACACCCATGATGAGAGAGAATCATGGATCAGCTGCCTCCCGCATGTGCCCAATCAAAGGCATGTGCCTTGATGGAGAATTGAACAGTGACCTTCCAGTTCATAGGTTGATGCTCAACCACTGAGCAACACTGACTGGGCCATAGTGTGATTTTTTTTTTATACTTCTACTTTCCAAGTTCGTTTGATGAGAAGATGTTGGAAGTCTTGTTTTGTTCCCCTAATCTACTTACCCTTCAATAGTATGACTATATTTCCTCAAGTAAAGGTACAGTTACATGGGTAAAATCTATAATCGCTGTTCCTTTCTTATACTCCTAATTTCTAAATAAATTTAGTAATATTTAACTTGGTATTCTTCAAATCTATTTTTTAAAATTACCTTTATCTTTATTTATTTAAGTCTATCTTCAATATTTAAAAAAATATATATATATATATATATATATATATATATATATATATATTTATTTATTGCTTTCAGAGAGGAAGGGGAAGAGAGAGAAGAGAGAAACATCAATGATAAGAAACAATCATTGATTAGCTGCCTTCTGAATGCACCCTACTAAGAATTGAGCCCACAACCCAGGCACGTGCCCTTGACCAGAATCAAACCCCGGGACCCTACAGTCCGCAGGCTGATGCTCCATCCACTGAGCCAAACTGGCTAGGGCTATCTTTAACATTATTTTACTAATCATGATTAAGTATGAATAACAAGATTCATATAAGAATCACACTTTTTTCACTTTGTAAATCTAAAATGTTCAATGTTTGAAAAAACAGAACAAGCTCTTATCAAACACATTCAGGACTGTTATTTTTATGTCAAGATTTTCAAAAAAATATCTGAATTTTTAACACAAACCCACTTGGACATTACTATGCCTGAGTGACCTGTGATAGGACTTATTTTATGGACAGGAGTAAAGTCATGGAGACCATAATGGAGAACTAAATTCTACTGCCAGCAACCCAGGTAGGTACCATACATACCTTGTGAGTAGGATGAGGCCATGTGGAAGCATTTATAATATCCCCACCAACAAAACCTTCATCAGGATCGCATGTGGTGGCACAATTGATCCTATAACTCCGTTGTTCTCAGGGTGATTTCTATCCTGTTACTTTGCTTCTTTCCTAAACCTAGTGATTTTAAATCTTTATTCTTGAAAGAATTACATAGGCCCTCCTTTCCCCCCATTGATCTCTTCTAGACCCCCTCCCTCCCACCCCAGGCCAGACAATAGAGTGGTAAAGGCCTACTTAGGGATTCCTTTTTAATTGACCCACCGCTTGAAGCATGATGTTATATTATTGTTTATTATAAATTAGTTTTAAAAGTTTTTAAAAGTTAAAATATGTAGTGGGACACTCCCAGGGCAGCTATGTGTTTTGCCACGGGCACTGCTCCATGGGGCGCTGCTAATGAAAGGCCTGCAGACAGCACTGACACTTCACCTACCTGTTTCCCCCGCAGCAGCATGATGGGTGCAAAGTTCACCTGTCACTAACCAGGGGTGTCATCTTTCTCTTTCATTCACAACTTGCCTGAACTTGGTGCACTGGGTTGCTTGTCACTCTCTGTGAGCCTTTGAGCAAGTAAACAAGGATTTTTTTTTTTTTTTTTAAGGGGGAAGTAAATCTTTGTAAACTGTCAGAATCTTCCTCTTCTCGTTAACGTTCGAAGTTTATATGGTAGTGTCCTTATTGATTTGTAGTTTGTAGAATTATACCAGTGATTGCTTAAATTTCTTAATGTTAACTCCTCTTTATCAAAGACAAAGGAATGGAGAGGGAAAGTAGAAGTTGGGCCCTTACACACATTGGTTACTTGCTATTGTGAAAACTAAACAGTGAGAAGCCTGGAGAGAGAGACTCTATGAATGAAGCTTCAGAAGAAATTATGATGAGACTGTGAAATTTTGAGCGACAAGTAGACGTCATCCTAACACACACTGTGCAAAGCTACATTCTGCACAACGTCAGGAAATGGCATAGAATGGAGCCGCCTGGAGGAAATACTCCCTGTCTTTCCCCAAAGGCCACCCTCTGTATTAAACAGTCTTTCATTGTTTACATTATCTTAGTAAGGAGTAATCTGGAATTTATCAAGAATATCTGTTTGCCTTACTCGGCAAAAAATTGTATAAAAGTTTATTTGACAACATGCCAAAGAAAGCTGTTGTGCAAGGATTGCGTCCATGAATCAAATCTGACCTGATTAGATGATTTCATTCCAGTTACACTTTTTCTTTTAGGAGAGGGAGTAAACAATACTTGTCTTTGATAATACAGTATATATTCAAGCAAAAAGACTAAACAACAAAAAAAACTTGCTGTATTAAAAAAATAGATGTTATAAGTAATTATTATGATTATTAAAACTATGAAAAATGCATCCGCAATCTGTGCATCGACTTTTTGACTTGATATTTTTAAGTTTATCTCAATTTTCTCTTTGTTGCTTAATTTTAAGTGTTAATGGTCCTGAACTTTATCTGAAAAAAATAAATTAAAAAAGCAAACAGGTGGACAATATAAAAGAATTATAGAACTTTACTACAGTTTGGAGAATATTTTCTTTTTCTACTTTTATTCTGTTATGCATAATTTGGGCTTTATTTATGGAAGATGTCAAGTGGCTTTACACTAAGACTTGAACGTGTTTACTCTATGAAATGGTGAGATATATATCAGCCACAGATAAGTCCCTAGTTGGCCTTAAACAAAAAAGAACTGACTTTAGAGGGAGAGTTTAGGATTTTTTCTCCCATCATTTCATTGTTGAGTATACATCGATTATTCACTTTACTGTCATGTCATTCTTTTTATTGAAGACTAATGCATAAAAGAGTGACCAATTGTTTTACCCAGGGATGTCTGGGGATTGACAGCTCTAGGTGTTGTAGCAAGTTGAATGATACTAAAACTTTATCATTTTAAAACTCATGATGTCCATGATGGAATGGATACATTAAGTTATGTATAGCATAATTGCATTGAAAAAATAGAAACCATTTACCAGCAATTACCAGGTATTATTGTCTATTTGCATTACATTTATAATGTTTTGGGCTTTGTACAAAATATCAACAACAGAAAAACATCCAAAATAAAAATGAAAAAAAAAAAATCTTACTCAGGCTCTTTAACAGAACAATATTTGACTCTGATTTTTCCTGCCATCTGGTGGCAAGATCAAAACTCAGACAATATATATTCAACCACATAAACAATGCACTCTAATATTAAATATTTTACCACTGTGAAACAAGTACTATTATATTAGTTTTACAGAATTCCAATAATGAATATAAATCCTTTAATTACATGTATAATATAAGTAAAAAAGAGTTATTTTAAATATATGAACAAATGCCACCTCAAGATCAACATAATCTCTAAAACTATGACTCTAACATGTTAAAAATAAGACTTACAAATAAAAATGAACAAATTAGCTGGTATTTCATATATAGGTCAATGATACTTATCATTATATCACAATAAATATTTGTTATACATTTAGTGGACAGTATTATATCATAGTCATTAATTTTAATAGAGTTGAATTTGATAGAAATACAGAATACAGTTTTAAAGCAAGAACGCTAAAAATGTGAGAACTCATTCTTAATTTTTTAAATGAATTTGGTGGATGAAAATGAATAACCCTTTCTAAGGATATTTAAAATTGAAAAGGAAGTTTAAGATAAAATAAATAGTATTTTATATAAACATTATATAATTTACTTTGAATGCATTCTTTCAAGCGAGAGTACAAATTTATCTTACAGCATTTTTTTATTTGAATAAAACTACTTTATTTAATATTTTATATCTATTGGACACAAATATTTAAAAAATGCATGATAACTTAATACTTCTAAATGTTTAAAATAGATGGTTCATTAATAAAAGTTCTTATAACTTATGTACAATAACTTGAAAGGTATAAGAGATAGTGGCATATATTTACATAACAAGTAATTTGAGTTAGTGACAGCAATGGTTAGAGAACCCAGTTCTACATTTAAGAATTTTTTAAAAGAGATAAAATCTCTAAAATTTCAGTGTGAGCGTTTCTTCTTATAATTTGGTCTGAGGATTCTTATCAATACATCTATAATAATAAAAGCATAATATGCTAATTAGACCCGAAGTCCTTCTGGACCACCTCCTAGATGAAACCGGGGCTGTGAGGGCCGAGCCCCTTACAGGAATTTCATGCATTGAGCCTCTAGTTTGTATATAATTAAAGAGAATAGTCTTAAGTTTATTACTAATTTATATGAATGTCCTTAAATTTATAACTGTAAACAATTTTAAAAAGTTATGAGTTACATTTTTCTGAATTTCAAGAATAAAATATCTCTTCTGTTTTGTGTATGATAAAGAGCAGGACTACAACAATATGTGATCAATGTAATAACCAAATATACTCTAATTTGTATTCTGAGGAATATTTTTTCTTACCTAGTTGGAAATAGGCAATAGCTGAAATAGCTCGCGAGACAGCTGAATGGCTGATTTGTGCAGTCTATGGATGCATGTTCTGTCTACACAGCATAAACTGAAATGGAAATTTGGCAGACACCCAATTTATGTGATCCTTGACAATTCAGGCCTTAAAGTAGATTTAGCACTTGTGAATGAGATGCCTAAATAAAGGATGTTTGGGATGATATTCTAAAATTATTTCATGCACTTCACAACTTGTTAAGTTCTCCTTTGAGAAAAAAAAAAAATTTAAAAAGCAGAAAATACCCCTTTCTTATTTCTAATCCCCTATGCTTATAAAGATATGTCTATAAAAATAAATTAGATACTGATACATCTACAACTTTTTTGTCAAGGCAATGTTGGGGCCGGCAGATGGAGAAATATGGTAGACTCTATTATTATATTTTAAAAACTCTAGATTATATAACTCTCAGAGTTCTAAATTAACACAGAAGTCATTCATCATTTTTTTTTTTTAGCATTTATGTGTCAGACTCTATAATTAAATAAATGATGAAGGAGGCACCATTATCTTTTAACCATTTAATTTGTGGCTAAGTATTAAATGAAAAAAATTATATAATGTAAAACTAAAAATGTAATATCAACTACGTAGGAAGACTTAAATTTCACAAATATTTGGTTTCTAATAAATATTAATATATTGATTTAATTATACAGTTTTGTGTCCTATAGCAAAGCCTTTTAAAAAATCACTAAATTGAATACATTTTTCAATTAATGTCATTTTAGCGCTTTATAGGGGTGCAAAAACAGATTCTCGTTTGTACATGTTAAAAAACTCATTCAACCTTTGAGTAATTTTGTAATTTAAATCTTACACCCATTATGGTGATAGAATGGACCCTAAGTGACTTGACTAATATCAGCTAGTAAATGACAAAGCAAGGTCATACAGACTTAGGTCTTCAGATACAAAGCACACTCATTTGTGTGTTTTAAATAAATAGACATGAATTTTGGTATCAAACATAAGTGGTCCCAATCACAGCTTCACCACTGAACACCTAATACCATTAAATAAATCCAATGATAATGCTATTTCTAGTGTGAAGTGAAATGTCAGAAGGGGAGGAAAATACAAAAGTGGCCATTTTATAGCTTCTCCTGAGTCACTTAGTCCTCAGTGACAGAATATACCCTTCCTTAGTTACAAGCAAGTACATTCCAAATCTGCATAGGTATGTATGACAATATGTCATATTTCAGTCTGCAGCTCCTCTGCTCTGTCATGAGTGATTGATATTTGAGTGCAGAACAAACTCTAGGGAAGTTGCTAATACTAGTTAGTAATCTTCAGAAAGTAGTGGAAGACTTAATATTTAGAGGAGGAAGACATGTTTTTTTTGTAACTTAAAAAAAAGTAACATTTACTTTATAAAGTTTTAAGTAATTTGTAGGAAAATGAATTGACTTATTTTTACAATAATCCTTTAATTTGAACTTAGAAAATGTTTTAAGTGAGGCATTTCTCCTAGATAAAGAAACAATCTCAAGTATTCCTATATTCAATCTGGTGGATATATTTTAAACATAAGTTAATATAATAACCCACTGAATATCTATGTGACGTGTTCTGGCTTGAGAATACCAATATAGAATATAATGAATAAGAGAAAACAGATTTCTATTTCTTTTTTTTCTAAAATATATTAGCCGATTGATCATTGGGAAAAATACAATTATTGAGCAAAGGATTCTAATATTATATTATTACCCTATCTAATAAAAGCCTAATATGCAAATCAACTGACCTGACCAGCAGAATGACCTGTGGAATTAAGGTAGCACACTGACCACCAGGGGGCAGATGCTCAACACAGGAGCTGCCTCCAATCTGCAGGCCCCAATCCAGCCAAGGCAGGTGCCAGCGGGGGCCCCCAGTTGCCCAATGGTCACCCCACAGATCAACCCTGACTGCAGGCTAGACTTAGGAACCAGCCCATTCACAAATTTCATACACCAGGCCTCTATTAGGAAATAAACAGAAAAATATATATATATGAATACATACATATATGTCAATTAAATGAGGGGTCCATCCTGAGGAGTAACCTGGGCTAAGTGTACTTGACTCTTAATCCTAGTACTTCCACAGACAAATAATGCAGCCTTAGGTGACACATGAAACATTACGTTCACAACCTATTTCTTGAACTGTGTGGACATTGGGGAAGTGAGGCAGCAATGCCTCACGTTTAAGAGAGAGTAATTTTCCTTCTCTAGCCTTTTGGTAACAAGAATGCATCCTTGCTGCTCATTTAACATATTCAGCATCTTTTATTTGTGTCCCTCTCTAAAGAGAAGAAATGAATACTTTAAAACATTTTATAGCTGAAGCTGGTTTTGCTCAATGGATAAAAGTATCGGCCTGAGAACTGAAAGGCCCCAGGTTCGATTCAGGTCAAGGGCATGTACCTTGGTTGCGGGCACATCCCCAGTAGGGGTGTGCAGGAGGCAGCTGATCGATGTTTCTCTCTCATTGATGTGTCTAACTCTCTATCTCCATGCCTCTGTAAAAAAAAAAAAAATCAATAAAATATTTTTTAAAATCATTTTATTTAACTTTATTATTATTAAACATATTGAGGCCATTACTTCAGTGAACGAAGTCAAGTCAGCTCTTTGTTGCTATGTTAATCATAGAAATAATTCAGGTGAGGATTTTATTTTTTCATTTTAATTGCATATTCTAAATATGCTAACAGAATTAATAAATTTTTCATTTACATACTACAATTGCCCACCCAAGGGATTAGAATTCCTGCTTTTTGCGTTTTCAGAGGAAAGAACCTCTATCCTGTGGTTACAGGACCCCTCCCACCTTTCTCCTGTTGTCCCTCAGATTTCACATTTTCCTTATCTCCCAGCTCTTACTAAAATTGTTCAGAGTATATAGCACTAATACCACCAACCTCCCAGCACCTGCTCTTTTTTTAATTTAATTTTTTATTTTTTTTAAACATATTTTATTGATATTTTACAGAAAGGAAGGGAGAGAGATAGAGAGCTAGAAACGTCGATGAGAGAGAAACATCGACCAGCTGCCTCTTGCACACCCCCTACTGGGGATGTGCCCGCAACCAAGGTACATGCTCTTGACCGGAATCGAACCTGGGACCTTTCAGTCCGCAGACTGACGCTCTACCACTGAGCCAAACAGGTTTTGGCTCAGCACTTGCTCTTTATGTTACATATAATTTTATTTTCTTTAAGAACCTTCTAAGGACTCATTACATTTCCAATGTGTGACTTATTTTCATGTTGCAGAAAGTTGTTGTGGTATCAGGAGAAAGGTCACATGAAACATAAACCGAGTTGCAGTTAAAAAGACATACTCATGTTTCTAAACACTCTGATTTAACTATTGAAAAAAAAAAGTGTAGCTACTGAACTGTTAAGAGCAAGAAGAAATCACACTGGATCTGTTGACACAAAATAAATTATCCAGTGCTGATCATTACACATTATTTGCACTTTATTTCTTCTAATACATAGTAATGATGCATATTTTTAAAATTCTCTCTAAAAAAAACTCAGTTTTTAAACAAGTAAAGAACAACATTGTCCACCTGCTACAAACCAACCTTGGTAGCAGGTAAACAATAAATATTATCTACCCTAATAGACATGAAAGAAAGTAGATATGATCAAGTCAATGATGTGTGAAAATTGATACTGGCAGAGATATAGAAATAAATATAGGTTCTGAATTATTCATTTCCTGAAGGCTTCCTCCATACTCTCAAAAACAATCTTTGCATTTAATACAGGTTTTCTCATATAACTTTAGTAATCATAAGGAAATAAAATTTTCTCCAAATTAATTGATTCACTTAATTTTTTTTATTATATAACTTTCAGAGGTATTTGAGAGGGTTTCGTCAACTCAATTCAACAATGCTATAAATTCTGATTTTCAAATGTTAAGAATTCTTGACTTAAAATTTTAAAAACTAATTTAAAGAAATGTGATATAATCACATATAAACCCTTCCACTAGGCTTTCTAATCTTGCAAATAAAATCAAATAAAGTAATGAGAAATAAGTTTGGCTTCATTTTCTTAATAGATTAAGAAACTAGTAATGTGTACTATATCCTTGTGTTAGACTTATATTTGTGGTCATTTTTTCAAAAATAGAATGAAGCATGCAAAACTATAATTTGTTAATCAGTTCTTTAAAAATGAGAAAGAATAGCAATAACAATTATTATTTTAGAAGAATTATATGTTGGCAGGCTATTCTGTATCTATTTTTCTACCATCTCATTGGGAGGCAAAGAATATAAACTCATGTACTCTCTTAAATCTCAACATTTGATAAAATTGAGGTAAATAATTATTCTCAAAGATCTCAGAGATCTTAAAGATCTATACACTGTTCACAGTTCACTTGTTGATTCAAATACCAGCAATCTGAATTATAACATGCTGTCCATTTCATCAGTGTGTTATAGTTCACCAACTCTTTAATGTACACCATCTAATTTAAGACACACAAAGCTCTGTGGGTAGACAGGGGTTTCCTTACCCTATTCAAGAATAAGGAAGTGATGGCTCAAAAAGGACATACATGTAGGAAGTGGAGGAGCCAGGGCTTGAACCTCCTGGTTTCATGTGTTATTTGTCACTCCTTGCAACTGACGCCCAGATGTACCAAAGTGCAAAATTGAGTCACATAAACTTTATTAAAATACCTACACTCACTCACTCAATTTGCCTCAGAGTTCAGACCAAGAGAATCCCCAGGATGTGTGGTTGAAAATTGTCATTTTTCTTATTTAAGAAAGTACAATGTACTTCAAGGATACTTCATTGTGCATGCCATGAAATACATACAATGTTCTATATTGGGTGTGAAATGAATAGCAGATTAAAGATGTTGATTAATGTTCTTAGTGAGCAGTCTGCAGCTGCCTTATGTTTCAGTCGTTTACATCCTTAAAATTGGTCCTTACGTTCAATATGTTTAAACATTCAAACACCAAAATGTCAAGGATCTTCACTGAACATCCTGCTGTGTCCCACCAGGGGTGACATCGTAGTAGAGTAGGAAAAAGACAGGATTTAACTTTTGCAATATTATAATGTTGCCCCTTGCAAGAAATACATTTTTGGTGGGTAATTTTCCAACATGAATATGTATTTTTAATGTGCAAATACTTTGAAAGCTTTTTTACAGCTGTCTTCTTTTAAGTAAGACAAACTTTAGATGCATAATTTAGGATAATTATGTATAAAGAGATAATATTTTGTGCATTATAATCAAGCATAGACCATGAACAAATAATGAAGAAATAAAGAACAAATAAAGAAGGTACCTTCTCAATGTATATAGATTGTTGGGGACCAAAATAAACAAAGACATTCTGAGAAGGGTTAAATCTACTTAACAATACTAAAATATTAATATTTAGCTAACCCGAATACTATTAGGGTAGAGTTGGTTCAAATGAAAGACATCTAAGTCACATAAAGTACATCTGTTTCATTTATAAAAAAAATAAATTTATGATTTATTTTGTTCTTTAAATCTTATTTCTCATCTAATTTTGTGTTGTTCACTTCTTTTATAATTTATGTTTACCATCATGGCCACAAAGACCAATATTTTAATAGCAAGATTTAGAAATTTATAGATTCTACTGCCTTAACAATACTGATAACATTTTATTTTTATATTCAAAGTTTTGGACATTTCTTTTGATGCCAATTTAACTTGCTTAAGTCACTTTTTATTTTTTAGTATTGGTGATAGCCAATATATCTTAATTATTCCTCTCTCTCCATGATTATATAATATTTCATATATGAGCAGCACCTTACAATTTATAAAGCATTTTCCCATGTGGTATTAAGCATTGGCATGTTACATACTAAATGCTTTTTCCCCTCACAACAATATACCTTATTACCAAAGCATTCTGTGGAATTAACAAAAGATGGATAGCCTGATTTTCAGCTTAGGTTACATTTCCAGGATACCACTGCTGCAATATTTTATAGTACACAATATAATTCAAGGGTTCATATTAATCAGGCCAGAAGAAATGACAAAATTTTACATACAGCAACTGTGACTTCTGGAGTCTTCCCAAGGAATTTTATGTAAAAAAAAGCTAAAGCAGCCCTGGAAGAATGTAAGAAATAAATGTTTCTTACAAGATCACTGGTACTCACACTAGATCTGCATGATCCTTAAAGTCTCTTACTTTTTAAATGAGAATAACTATGGTTTGTTCCTTTGTCTGGCTGATTTCCACTTACTCTTCCTTACAGTCTGGCTTTCTTAATTAGTCATGTTCCTCACGTCCTTAGTTGGAGTTGGTCTGTGATAATAAAGGCCTTTTCTGAAACAGAAGCACGTTAGCAGGTATAGATGCCTGGTTCACTCTGAGAGAGCAGTTTGCATTTGTAGCACAGGATCAGAGTGGACCCTATGAGGAAAGGACAAGAGAAAAAATGGCAAGAAAGAGTCTCCTTATTTAAAAAGTGGCAAGAAAGAGTCTCTTTATTTGCATGTACAGTGTGTTCAACCCACAACCTCCCAAATTCTGACATTTTCATCTTTTTTCAGAGATTAAAGAAGTGCCTTTGAGCCTCTCCACCTAGCCTCTTGACTTAACTACGTTTTCAAATGTCCTTTCTATGCTAGTTCTTCCCTCCATATCCTAGTCTCTACTGTTTTCACCCAATATCTTTTGTTTAAATAGCATCATTCTTTTTTAAATAATTTAACTCTCCATTTCCCATTTTTTAATTCCATGCATTCCTCAACACACTGAACTACATCCTATGGGCACCACACTAGGGCAATACTTCTTGAACAATTTACCAGTGAACTTTTCATATTCAAATATTATAATAACTTTACATTTTAAAAATTAGTGGGCCTCAGAAGCATTAGACTCCTTTGGCCCTTATTCCTTAAAACTTTAAAAGAAAGTTCCCACTTTTTGGACTCACACAACAACCCTGACAATAAAGCAACACTATCCCTATTTCCAACTTACAAACCCCAGGAAAGTCATTGGCCTGAGGTTACACAAGTGAGTGGCAGTGTACAGAGTGATACTGAAATATTTATCTCTAAAGTTGTGACTGAAGTTATAGTGGAGAGAATAAAGAAAAGCAGGTTTCTCTGAGAAGATGACATTTAAGCTGACTTCTGGGGGGGAAAATGAAGAACCTGCCATGGGAAATTTTGGGGTGAGAATATTCTAGAAAGAAAGTAGGCCAGTACAATAGCCTAAGTCAGTGGACGGCAGCTCCCGAGCCACATGTAGCTCTTTGGCCCCTTGAGTGTGGCTCTTCCACAAAATACCACATTGTACAATGTACAATGCAATTGAAACTTTGTGGCTCATGCGCAGAAGACAGTTTTAGGCTTCAAAAAAAAATTTCAATCATTGTACTGTTGATATTTGGCTCTGTTGACTAATGAGTTTGCTGACCACTGGCCTAAGTCATTAGCATGCTTGACAAGTTTAAGAACAAAAGTAGTTATAAAGGATCTGACAGCGTGCTAATGCCAAAGAAGAAAGCAAGGCAAACATCATTTAGGACCTTAAAATATATGCTAAAACTTTGCACTTTTTCCTTGTCATAGAGATCCATAGAAAGAGTGCAAGTGGAATAGAGATATGATCTGTTTTTAATTTTATAAAGATCATGTAATTGAGGCATAGAAATTAGACTAGAGAGCAGATATCAAAGATGGGAAAGTTGTATAAGAATTATACACAAGAAAGTCATATTTATGTTCTCCCACACAGTAGACTCCCTTTTCATTTTGTTGCTGGAGGTTTTTTTTTTTGTTTTGTTTTTGTTTTTGTTTTTGTTTTTTACTGTGTAGAAGCTTTTTATTTTGATGTAGCCCCATTTGTTTATTTTCTTCTTTGTTTCCCTTGCCCTGGGAGATGTATGAGCAAACATATTGCTATGAGAGATTTTTGAGATTTTGCTGTCTATGGTTTCTTTTAGGATTTTTATGGTTTTGGATTTACATTTAAGTCTTTTGTCCATGTTGAGTTTACTTCTGTGTATGTAGTAAGCTGGTGCTCTAGTTTCATGTCTAATTTTCCCAGCACCATCTTTTTGAGGAGATTGTGTTTACTCCATTGTATCCTCTTGCCTACTTTGTCAAATATTAATGAGTGTAATGCTTTGGGTTGATTTCTGGAGTCTTGATTCTGTTCCATTGATCTATATGCCAATGATACATCTGATGAAGGGTTATTATTCAAAATTTATAAGGAATTCATACAACTTAACAAAAGGACGTATGCTCTACTTACATCTTTGGCATTATTACACTCTAAGATCCTTCAAGCTACATCTGCCCCTGTCCCCAACCCTGACCTTCACCACAATACTGTCTGTGTCCTGAGCATCAATATGTCCAACTGCATATGTTTAACTGAAATTCTCAGAAGGATCTCAACTTGACATACTATCAATAAAAATATTTGATTCTATTTATTTCTCATTGCCCAACCCAGAAAAGCAGAAACATCATCCTCAATCCTTCATTTCAATATATGTTCCTCAGCCCTATAATCTACCTCCTAAATATAATCTACCAAATCTACTCCATTCACTTTAGCTACTGCCTTTATTACAAGCATCAACATGTTTTTTTAAGGATATTAAAAAAATGACCTCCTGCCTGCCTGGCATTGCTCAGTGGTTAAGCGTGAACCTATGAATTTAGAGGTCATGGTTCAGTTCCCTGTCAGGGCAATGCCGGGTTGTAGGCTCAATCCCTAGTGGGGGTCATGCAGGAGGCAACCAATGAATGATCCCCTCCCATCATTGATGTTTCCATCTCTTTCCCCCTCTCCATTCATCTCTAAAAATCAATAAAAGTATATATTTTTTTTAATGTCCTCCTCTAATTTCTCCTCTTTGCCAACACACTTTTCCAAATCTCAGGCCATAACTAACTTCTACGGAAATGTGATCATTTTCTCTCCTTTGAAGGGCTTCCCAGTTTAATCAGGACACACTTCATAGCCTGGGCATAGCTGCTACCACTTTCACCATTAATCACTCGCTATGTACCAGTCACTCCTTTTGGTGCTTTAATGTGAAAGTAGCTTGTGGAAAAAGTTAGTCTGTGACATAATCCAAATGAAACCTTGTTTTTGTCATCCATCATCTTTTAAAAACATTTTTTCATAAAAATTATACTCCCTGCCCATGGAAGAAAACCCCACAGGCCCATAAATGATCTGCCCTTTCTTAAGTAAAAGAGAGTTTTTTTCATCACAAAACACAGCCTCAATTTAGAATTATATATATATCCACCTGAGAGGAGCCTGGTTGAACAACACATCCTCTTCCATCTGCCTGCTCAGGTTGGCCTCAGTGGGAGGGTTGGGTGGTACCTGGGACCTGGGAAAGGCTGGAGGCTGGCTGTTTTCCTGGAAGGAAGGCCTCTGTGAGTGATTCCAATGCTCCCCACTGAGACTGGGATGCTCTCACCTGCAGTTCCCCTCCCTAGGCTTGAAGTGATGGAGGTAGCACTACTTTAACCCTGACTCCCCTGAGTACAGGTGCCTGAAGGTTGGCAATTATTCTGATTAGTAACATATCTTCATCAACCCTCCTCCTCTCCACTCTGTTTCCAAGGGTTAACAGTTTCAAAGGATAACCGGTGTTCAGAAATTTCCTTCCAAAACCTTCATGCGGTGAATTGGCATCTCAGTGTACAGTTTTGTATTTTTTTGTTGTTGGTATGTAATGGATGTTTCAATTACCATATGCATTATTTAATTTATTCCTTAACATAATCCTGGGAGGGATAAATCTAATCGCCTTTGTACACTTGTGGAACTGAGTTGAATAAATTGTTCTAAGTTATAGAACACATGGATGACTATATCAGAACTCAACTGTGGAACCGAGTTTAATAAATTTTTGTAAGTTACAGAATGAATGACAAAACCAGAAATCTTTGGATCTGTGACCCTAAGCCTGAAATATACAGCCTCTCATGAATTTCCTTTTTGTGATCTGACCGCTATCTACTCTAAGCCACTTTCCCATTTTCAGTGCATTCCAGCATCATTGACCTTTAAGACTCTTCATTTACCAACCTTTTTTCACTTTCTGCCTTCGCACAGACTGCTTTCTCTACCAGAAATAATCCTGTTTTTTTTTCCTCCTTTGATACTGATTGCCTGCTAGAACTCTTATTCTCAAGATAACTGATTTCTTGATCTTACCAGGTGTAAATACTTCCTTCAACAATGCCTGCAAATAACACTATTGCAGACACATTTTTCTATTCTTTTATAATTTGTTTGCATTTTTAACTCTCTTGCTAAAACTCTGAGCCCAAGGCAGATAGAGACTAAATTGTGTTCTTCAAGTTCTAGAAGAAATGTTTTTTTGGATTAAAAAATAATAATAGCCGAAACCGGTTTGGCTCAGTGGTAGAGCATCAGTCTGCGGACTGAAAGGTCCCGGGTTCGATTCCGGTCAAGGGCATGTACATTGGTTGCGGGCACATCCCCGGTGGGGGTGGGGGAGGTGCAAGAGGCAGCTGGTCGGTGTTTCTCTCTCATCGACATTTCTAGCTCTCTATCTCTCTCCCTTCCTCCTCTCTGTAAAATGTCAATAAAATATATTTAAAATAATAATAATAATAATAATAATAATAATAATAATAATAGACTTTGTGTAGGCTACCAATGGCGAAATGACATGCTTGCTAAACATTCGGGGTAGAAAGGTAAATCTTTGGAAATGATCTAGTTCAACTAACTCAAGAGTTAGGACAATTTAGGGCCACAGAGAAAACTGTACGTGAAGGCGCCTATGGTACTATTGCATTTTTAATTCAGAAGTCTCTCTTCCTCCACATCTTGTAATTTTCTAAGTATTTTCGCATTTCTTATTTGTACAAAGCTTTCAGTGAGGTCCTGTGGCATGAGGCCAGCTACAGAACCCTGGCCCTCATCTTTCTAAGACCTAGCAGATGTGGCCAGGCTGTGCCAGGACCACCTGGGAGTCATTCCTAAGTGGCAAAACTTGTCTCACTTATGCAAAGGTTGTATCTACAACCCACAGCAGGTGCTTAGTTTACTGCAATGAAGGTCACTACCCAGGTGCTTTGCTGGGTTCTTAGATGCAGTCAAGCTCATATCAGAGTAACAATGTTAACTTTGATTGCTCCCTCTCTTTGTTTTTACCAACTATTTAAGTCGATGGTTTTCTGTTGCCTATAATTTTTATTGCATAAGTCCTTTTCAGAGATAAGGCATAAATTATGAATGGGTGAACGAATGGCCAAAATCATATTATTAGTTCAGTAATTAGTGAGAGAGGCAGAGAGATTGCTTATCTTCATATTCAGTAAGGATTGGTACTACAATAGATGAAACAATCTGGTTCCAAGGTTTTCCTAATCATGATTTATAAGTATTGGATTTATATCAAGAGTGCTTATTGCTGTCATTTTTAAAAACTCTCTCTGCAGTAACATGCTCTTATTTAAAAAAAAAAAAATAGGTCAGTCCTAGTGTTAAATTTTGCTTACTTTTCAAGTTTTGTTTGTGATAATATCAATGTTACCTAAGCATAAGCCTTTTTTATTTTTTATTTCATTTCTTAAAAAGTAAATAAAATGGTCAAAATTAAGGAATTTTTATCAATAAATTTTGAGAGTTTAAAGAAATGACTTTTTAAAAAATGGAAATATGCTGACCTCAAAATCATACCACATGTGTTTTTAAAGTAATGCCCATGTTTTATGCATTGATATTTTTGAATAATAAACTTTCTATCCATCTCTAGGAAAGGGAAAGTATGGTTATGGATATGAATGATGTAATATTACTTCCTGCCTTTGGGAGACCTTCTCTCTTGTTAGTACCATTTGACTGTAACCTTGTAATCTTTCAAGAATGTTTTTGGTCATGGGCTTTCACCTACCGGTGATTTCATCCAGATCCAGTTTCCATAGTCTTTACTGGTTGAAACAGAAGGAAAGAGCAGACCATCTGAACAAAATAAAATGTCACCATTAAATTGGTTTTTGTAGCTTAAGGTACAGTGTAATGATATTTTGCCAGCAGCTGCTTTCAGTTGGATTTAAAGTTTAGAAAAAAGCTTTGCATTTGATACAAAATAATAAAGTGCAGGTTGTGTTACTTCCTTCTTTTGTGCCCAAAACATAAGGAAAGTCTTTGTGTTTTTACATGGTAACTGTTGATCATTAAATTTTTTTTTGTTAACCTAAATAGTTGCCCACATGTGCTAAATGAGGTAGATGTGAAAGTGCTTTTGCAAAACGTAAAAGCATTCTTCTAAGAAATATGACTGTGACTTGGTCAATTTGTATGACTTCTCACATTCAATTGATTTCTTCTATAAAATGGTTAATTGCTTATGTAAAATAAGATCTCTCAGTGAGAAATCTGTTGTTTCCAAGAGGTAAGGATTTCTTTCAGGTAATCACAGTAATTAATTGTATTTCCCAAGCATGCTGATATTTGCTGTATTTGCTGGTGAGGAATAAGATAGGCTTTGGAAGAATACACATTTAAAATTTTTCTGAAATAATGGTTATCTGGGCCATTACTTTTATTTTTTATTATTTTTTAAATATATTTTATTGATTTTTTACAGAGAGGAAGGGAGAGAGATAGAGAGCTAGAAACATCAATGAAAGAGAAACATCGACCAGCTGCCTCTTGCACACCCCGCACCGGGGTTGTGCCCGCAACCAACGTACATGCCCCTGACCGGAATCGAACCCGTGACCTTTTAGTCCCCAGGCCGACGCTCTACCACTGAGCCAAACCAGTTTCGGCTGTGCCATTACTTTTAAAAACGATTACATAAAATAAGTAAAATGAAACAAAAGCATTAAATGTTTAAACAAAATTCAAAGCAGAAAAGCTTTCACTACTTCTCACATTAGCAAAGTGAATGAATTTTCACCAATTAATACATTTACTGCTATATATCTAATGAAGAATAGGAAGAAGAGCAAAACTTCATTAGAAGATTCATTAAGTGTCTGGGATTCCCCTATCATTATAATTCGTAAAGAGTTTATAAATCCTCCATTCTTTCTATTATCAGAAATTTCAAGGTCAAAATTAAATAATGAGAAGTGCTTTCCTTGTAAACAACAAAAAAAAATGTTCTTCACGAACCTCGTTTTTATTTTTCTTTAATTAGACCAAATTTGTGTTCCTAATCAAAATTTGAAACTATGCTGTGAGACAAAGCATTTGAGAAGACAAATGATTATGTGGATGGTAGAAGACAGTAACTGTTGTGAAATATTGTTTTAAATTTTTTTTTTTTTTTAAAGAACACTCTTGCCCTGCCTTGTGGCTTAGTGGTGGAGTGATGACCCATTCACCAGGAGGTCACTGGTTTGATTCAGGTCAGGGCACATGCAAGTTGTGGGCTTGACCCCAGTAGGGGGCATACAAAAGGCAGCCTATTGATGTTTCTCTTATCAGTGTTTCTATCTCTTTCTCCCTTCCTCTCTTTCTAAAAATCAATAAAACCATGTTGTTGTTGTTTTTAAAGAACTTTCTGGAAGGTGAAAGGATGGAAGAATACAGACTGGACCCTTACCTTGCTCTGACCAAGTAAATCAAGTTAAGGACAATCAATGCATGACAAATTTAAGAATAAGACTCTCAGTTGAAGCTAAAACCCATAACAGTCCTAAGCTTTTATATATATAAAAGCTTAGGACTGTTATGACCAGAATGATTACAATGACCGGGACAACCAGGACGACTGGTTGACCAGTCACTATGATGTGCACTGACCACCAGGGGGAAGACGCTCAATGCAGGAGCTGCCCCCTGGTGGTCAGTGTGCTCCAATAGCAGGAGCTCCTCTCAGCCAGAGCTGCGTTCACAGCTAGTGAATGCAGCTGCAGGGCTGGGATGAGTGGCAGTGCCTGACCCCAGCTCAGGCTCCTCCCCAGCACCTGCCACTGTGGCACTGCTATATCCCTGCTGGTTTTGGCCTGACCTGGCCTGCAGGGATCAGGCCAAAACAAGCAGTCTGACATCCCCAGAGGGGTCCCAGATTGCAAGAGGGGACAGGCTAGGCCGAGGCATCCCACCCATGCACAAATCCGTGCACCAGGCCTCTAGTAGATAGAAAATAGCTCCAAGTTACTTACTTAAATATGGCATGTAGCAAAGATTACATGCAAATCCCAGAACTCCTTCTCTAATTAATTTCTAATTTTTTAAACACTTCTTATTTAGCAGTATTCCTTAGCATCAGCTCTAGGAAAAACTCTATGGGAATAAAAGTAGGCCTGTCCCAACCTTGTCCCCATTAACCCATTTGGCTGCCTCAGAGAGATTTGACTACGTTCTCCTTCAAGATTTTATTGGCATCTTTTTTTCATAATTGGGTTTTACATATACCAGTAAAAGTATTTGGGTCAAAGGGAAAATAGATTTATGATTCTCTATTGGCTAACAAATAGAAAAGATGGATACACCGAATAGACAGAGAAAGGGGGGAAAGAAGACATGGCCTTAAGTTTAGCAGGCCTTCCAACAAACAAATGAAAGACTAAAACAGGGAATTATGATATTTTAATCCTGTGTGCCAATAAAAAAAACAACAACAAAAAAACACACAACAACTGTGACGTTATAGCCAGCAGGACACAAAAACAAAAGTTTACTTAAACCAGAGAGACATCGGGATTAAATCATTACCTACCTTTGGTAATGTTTCTTTTCTGTCCTGAGTCATAAAGTATTAATGCTTATGAGTGGCCTAGCAAAAGAACTGATTTTAAACTGTGGGGAGTTTTTCCTGCCAGCAGTATTTCTATTCAGCAATCAGGATAACTGCTTGACACAGTATCATTTTTAAAAGACTCACATTTTTCTGACTCATCATATTTATATCTCCCTTATTAAACAAATGCATAAAACCTTAAAAGAGTGTAAGGAAATCCTTAAAGGAGGATCTTGTCAGAATAAGACTTTTAATGAAATCTTGGAAGTGTTACTTAATGTCAATATATTTCATTTTTCCATGGCATAAAGAAATATACACAGGAAGAATCAAAATATCTTGAAATCTATATTGATGTTAAAAAAGCAAAGCTTAGATTTGTAGGACAATTATATCCGTCTTTTGTGGGATAAAAATAGACTGGGTTAGCAACCTGTCCCAATGGCTTTACATCCTCATGGGAGAGAGAATGAAAGAGTTATGAAACCTAGACCTGAAATTGCTAGAGTGCAACAAAATCCCCAATTCCCCTAGCCAAAAAGAGACAGTCTAAACCATCCATATTTCTGTGCATGTTTTTTTTTTCCCCCCCTGGTTTCTAGGGAAACATGCTTTTATCCCTAAGGCTGACTTGGGAAATCTTTTTTTAGATCTCTTGTTCTAGTAAAAATTTGCTGCTTCTGTTGTGAACAACACATTAGGAATAGTGGCCCTCCAAATTACCTGACTTTCAAGTTTTTCCCCCATAGTAGTTTAAGTTAATGCCCAGGATTATTGTTAACTGCATCGAGTTGACACTGATTGCTAACTAAATTTAATAGAGTTTTAAGAGATTAACTCAATGAACACTGGTAGATAGCTCTTGGGACTATTTAACTTCATTGAGTGCCCAGTCTATAATAAGATGTTAATATGTATGGCTGTAATAGAAAAGAATGTATATAGAATATATGTGTATGCTTATATGCCCATATAAGTAAAATTGAGAGAAATGGTAAAATTTTTCATGAATTGAGGAAAAGTTAGCTTAGAGTCACTGGCTACAAAGAAAAATGAGTTGCATTATTCCATTCCCTCACTACACATGTTTCAGGAATATGAGTAGATTTGGAGGAAGTCTTTGGACTTTGATGAGGTATGAATTTGGGTTAAGAAGGAATCATAATAAACATCTAGAAATTAAGAGAAACGATCATAGCTAATATCTTAATTATTCAAGAAATAGTATGAAATCCATCAGTGCTTTGCATTTTTGCTGGTCATGAAGCTGCTGCTGTTTGTTCCATTTTTAGCATATATTCCACCACCCCCAACAAGTTCTCCAGCCTTTTTCAGATAAATCATGCCACCCCCTCCTTCATTTCAGGGAAGACATTCAGTGTTTGCCAACTTACAAAATATATTTAAATATTTTAGATCGAAATAAAAGTCTTCTTTTAAAAACCTTATCATATACCAAAAAGAAACATAATATAAAGGTAAATTAAATTTAAACTTGCACCATGACACTTCACCATATTGTTTTAGAGGAACATAAGCCCACTAAATCAAGATGATAGAGTCATATAGTAGTCCTTTACAGTGGAAAAGGAAAATCTCAAACACAATGAAACCCTGAGATTCAAGAAGTAAAGTAATATTACCTCCCACCAAATGGCAAATGATGTAATTTATTAACAATAGTTTTTTTTTATACTTATAAGGATACATTTTCATTGAATTTAGAGGAGGAAGGAGAGAGAGGGAGGGAGGGAGGGAGGGAGGGAGGGAGGGAGGGAGGGAGGGAGGGAGGGAGAGAGAGAGAGAGAGAGAGAGAGAGAGAGAGAGAGAGAGAGAGAGAAAGAGAAGAGAAAGTCAATTGGTTGCCTCCATTACTGGCCCTGACCAGGGATCGATTTCACAACCAAGGAGTGTGCCCTAATTAGGAATCCAACCTTTTGATGTTTGGTTTGATGTCCCAACCAACTAAGCTATCTGGCCAGGGCAACAACAGGTTTTGATATTGCTATAAGTTTAGTGTGATGCTCATACCATTACTAACTTTTCCAAAAATGGTGAGTGATAGCAAGAAAGGTACTGCATATTTGTGTTACAAAATTTGCGGACTTTGGAGTACTAGTAATTCTAGATATAAACCTAAACAATTTACTTGATCTCTTTGAGCTACCATATGTGCTTTCTTCCTAGAGCTTGTATTTGTGTTTAATAAAAAAGTACTACACACACACACACACACAGTTACGTGCATAAATAGACTACCCCATACCTAGGTATTTATTTAATATGCCCTTTTTCTTGATTCCTCTATAGGTCTTAACACTAATTTTTGTATTTAATTACTTTATTGGTTTTTTTAAAAAATAATTTTATCTAAAAATGCATAAGATTATAAGAATAAAAGAAGTAGGAAATTAAAATGCCACCTATGGATAAATCATAATATTCCATATTTAAGTCAAATATAATACATTTTAATTGCCATGAGGAGAGTTGGTTAAAATTGCTAGTCAGTCAATCAGTGAAAAAACTAAGAAGAATGGAAATCCTAAGTAAGAGTGCCAAAACTATGGAAATGATCTCCACTGTGGTCCTAAGAGAAAATGTGTCAATAAAAACGTGTGAAAGACAACTATCGTACACTGAGGCAGGAGTGAGTGACAGGTACCTTTCCCATACCTCTGCTGAGGGAGAGTCCAGGTGCCTGAGACATAGGCTCAGACCTTGCTGAGCATGGGCTTCAGGCCAAATCTTGCTTGGCTGTGTGTATTCCCCCACTGCAACCATGGCGCCCAGTCTCTGCTACTAGGAAGTGGGGGCTCCTAACCACTTTACTTTACTTATCTCTTGGCCTTGGAAAACAGACAGTATGATCCTGATTTTTCTGGCTATAATATGAAAAAAGATATGATTAAAGAAAATAAATTAGCTAAACCTGAACTTCCCTGCAGGAAGCAACAGTCTTCCCATATTTTATTATTTTATTTTATTTTATTATTTTATTTTATTTTATTTTAATCTTATTTTATATTTTATTTTATTTTATCTTAAATAATGTGTGTGTGTGTGTGTGTGTGTGTGTGTGTGTGTGTGTGTTTGTTTGTTTTTTTTTAATTGAGAGAAAGGGAGAGAAAGAGAGAAATAAAACATCAATAATGAAAGGGAATCATTGATCGGCTGCCTCTTGCATGCCTCCCACTGGCAATAGAGCCTGCAATCCAAGCCAGTGCCCTTACTGGGAATGGAACTATGACCTCCTGGTTCATGGTTGATGCTTAACTACTGAGCAACACAGGCTAGGCAATGCTCTTCATATATGTTAAAATAGGTGGGGGGTGGGTAAGGTGGAGGGGCGGGGAAGATTGAAAAGTGAAAAGTGTGTGTATGCCCCTGAGAGTGGCACATAGTCTTTGAGACAAGTGAATCCAAAGCTGGATCTTTTTCTCAGAAAGGCAGGCAGTTTCTCAGAGGATGAAAGGACTGTAGGAAAGTATGGTGGGGACCTCTGCTCCCTAACCAGGTTGTATAAAATTCTGGGGTGAGGAGGTCCTCTTGCCTCTAGCTATGTCTATGCTGAGGATGGTTCTTTTTCTTCTTCTTCTTCTTCTCCCCCCTCCCCCCAAAAACATTTGAAATGAGCGCAACTATTCTCCTGTAGCATCTTTTACACTTGACATTTCATCCTCTGGGTAGGTGTGATAAGGATTATGACTACTTCCACCCTCAGGAGGGTGAGAAAAGAATTATTACCATTTGGCATTAATATGTTTCCTCTGAAGAGTGTGTGAAACACATCATAAAATGTTAACTAATGGCCAGTATTCTTCGGCACTCGCCAGGAGTTGGCAAGTGCAGGTGATGATCCTCACGCCCCTCACATCTGCCCTGGGAGGACAAAGCCCTGTCCACAGTAAAAAATGAGAGAAAAACACAAAGGACCGGCGGGAATGAGGGTTTATATGCATTTGATCAGAAGAACTGTCACTCCGTTTAAGGGGATCAGACAACTTTGGAGAAATGTTAGAAGTCTTAAACAGCGGGGAACTGCTCAGAGAGGGGAGAATTCAAGTATGAGAGAAGGAAATAGAGAAGATGAGGAAAGAAAACAGTGAAACATCTGTGACATCATTTTTCTGCCAGAAGGCCTCAGATGGACTAAAGGCGCCAGAGTTCTCACCCTGGCTCTCAAGAGTGCTGGGTCCCTGGGGTGGGGGTGGGGGGCAGGGAGGAGGGCCGGGCGGGTACAGCCCCTCTCACATTCCCTGGTAGAAGTGTACTTTTACCTTACACATTTTATGGGAAATTGCTTTGCAATGATGAGTTGTTGGAAAGGCAGAATCTGTTTTAGTAGTTGGTTGTTTTTCTCTGTCTGCTTAAGTATTTGCTTGTTCCTTTGGTGTGAGCGGATATGTAAATGTGATGAGTGGTGACACTATTTCTTGTCATTGGCTTTAGAGTGGTGGTGGTGTGTTGACTTGCTGTTTTAACGTGAAAAAAAAAACCCATATGAAACTTGTATAATTTTCTTAAATTCCTTTCTACTTAACATTTGAAAAATCCTCAAGTGAGAAAACACAGTCATACAGATGTTGGAGCAAACTTTATTGGTGTGGGGTGGACACTCTGACCTAACTCTTTACAGATAATATAAGATGAAAATAAATTTCAAGAACAGTCTTTAAGGAGGAAAATCCACATAACATTCAACTTTGTTGTTGGGAAGTAGGAGGCATCCCTATTTCCTTTATTCCCCTCCCCCCCTCCCCAATCTTTGGTAAGAATTAGTACTGAGCAAATAGTTTGTAAAATAATGAGTGATGTGTTCAGGTAAATGGACTTACTTATCTCCTGATTGCCTGAGGCGCTCATTCCTGCTCTCACCGGAGACACTGGAGTCAAAGACAGCACTCCTTCCCACTTCTCCCTGGGGAATGGGCTCTGCACTTGCAGTTTTCTCTAAAAATCTCTCAGCATTAATCTTATAAGCTGCTGTGTCCTCCACTGGAGGCTTTATCTCTAGTTTTCATACAAATCTCAGTTAAAACTTATTTTGGAAAATCATGCAAATAATGCCAGGTTTTCAGAAAAGACACAATAAAGACAACAATAATTTTTTTTATTTCCTTAGAAGTTGTATATTTTCTTAGAAACTGGAGATTAGGTGAAAATAGTTTAGGGATCTTTTAAAGATGCCTCATTCTTCCAAATTTAGAGCCAATACCCAGTTTAGATTCTGCAAAACAATGTAGTAAAGTGGTAAAATCTGATGTTAGTTTTCATAAATTAGGGTGACAGTGCTTAATTGGAAGAATGAAATAATGTCATTTAACGGATAACCCAAATATCTAATATATATTTGGAACTCAGGTGCAAAAGTAGGAAGATAAAACAGTTAACAAATATAAAAAATATTTTACTAATACTAGGTATATTGTTTTGCTCTTCAAGTATTCAAATAATAAAATATTAAAATCATGTGATTCTCATGCATAACCACTCAGACTAGTAAATACACAAAAAGTAATACGGCAAAAGTATAAAAATATCTATCTATATAAAATCCTAATATGCAAATAGACTGAATGGTAGAACAAGTGAACAACCAAACAACGAGTTGCTATAATGTGCACTGACCACCAGGGGGGCATGTATAAAAAATGGTGGGTGTCAGCTTTGGCAGGATGATGGAGCAGGTGACTAGGAGTGCCAGACCAAGGTGGGGCACTGGTTGCTGTCATTGGGACAAGCCTCTGGTGGTTATTGAAAATTATTTTCTTTTGTGTGCCACGGTCCCGCCCAGCACTCACACCTGCTGCTGGCACCCAGTGTTAGCCCCAATCACTCAGTGCCATCAGTGGGTGTGAGCAGTGGCTGCCAGCCCCTACCACACCTCAGGGCTTCTCTACCTACCCATGCTCCTGAGGGGCAACTGGGGCCGGCAGCCACCTCTAGCACCTGCTGCCATTGATGGCCCTGCTCACACCTACTGCCGGTATTAGAGCCACCGCTTGCCCCCACTGCCAATGCTGGCATTGATTGCTCGGCACTGTCAGTGGGTGCGAGCTGTGTCTGGTGGCCCTGATTGCCCTGAGGGCTTCTCCACCTCCCCCTGCTCCTGAGGGGAGATCAGAGCAGCAGCCACCACTCGCATCTGCTCTTGCACTGGCCCTGATCCCTCTGAGCCATCCCCGAGTGTGAGTGGGGCCGGCACTGTCAGCATGTGGGAGCAGTGGCCGCAGGAGCAGGGCTGCCAGCAGACAGGGGACAGGGAGCCATGATGGGAGGGGCCTGGCAGGGATGTGGAGGATGGGCTAAGATCCACCCCTGTGCCCACTACAGCCTCTGGCCCACACATCCTTTCAAGGTGCATGAATTTGTGCACGAGGTCCCTAGTAGAGTTATAAAAGAATATACATTTTGTGTTGTCCAGGCTCTTTACATTGCTCCTGATACTCAATGTAAGACACTAACTTGCCCAATATCAATATGGTTTCATTTGCACCTAATTGTGTAATAATTAAACTAAACATTTCTCATAAAGCAGAGACATGGCTTCAATTATTAATTAGCACTATCCGTGATCTTTAGAAAAAAAAGTGAAGATAACATTTTAATCAGATTTCCACTATTTAGCTTCTATTATAGTATTTAACACTCATATTAAAGAAAAGAAGCCTTTCTTCTTACTAGATGTTCTGGTACAAGTAAAACCATTATAGAAGAGTGACTGCCACATGTTTGTAAAAAGAGAATAATTTAAAAATACATTCTTAGTGGATACATGGGACAGATTGACAGCTGTCAGAGGAGAGGGGGAATTGGGGGATTGGGTGAAAGAAGGTGAAGGGGTTAACCTAAAACACACACACACAAACACATATACAGACAGTAGTGCAGTAGCCAGAGGAAAAGGGGTGGGGGTTAAGGGGAGGTGAGCAAAGGTGGGGAAAATAGAAACAGAAAGAGACTTGGCTTGGGGCGGTGGGCACAATACAAGGCGTGCAGATTATGTTTTATAAGTTGTACACTTGAAAACTGTAGCCTAATAAATTAAATTTTTAGAAAGTATCTGAAAAACGTTGTTGAGACAATTTATGTTACTGTCTCAACAGTAATGACCTAAAGTATTCTTGAAGTATCATGATTTCTGAAGCAAGGTTACTAAAAAAATAGATGTGTATATTTGAGATGACATTTTGCAAAGATGAAAAAAATAAATTTACTTCCATTTATTTGCTTACTTTTTGAGCTAAGTATGTGAAATTGTGTGAAATTAATCACACATCAAATTGTGTGAAAATAATGTCAGTGTATATGGATATGTCCAAGCTATTTTTTCCTTATATAAAGTGACAAGGCTATGGACTCTACTAAATAAAAAGTCAAAAGAGTTCATCAGTATAGTCTTAGGGTCTTTGTACCTCCAAAAGCATCCTGGGGGCTATGCATGAATGAAGGCAAAAATGCGTAGAGAGCAGAAGAGCTATCTGGAGAGACGTTTCTGTGAAAGCTATTGATTAATTCTCAAAATACAGGGTCAGTATTGGATTTGGCTTATCCTTGTGGCTCTCCTTCCTGGACTCTCTTTTGCCAAGTCCCCCTCACTATCACCTTCCTCTTCAGGTAGGTAACTACATTCCAAGTGAACTCCTAACCAGCTGGTGTTGAGGTAGCATCTTTCTAGAGTTGAAGACATCATGGTACAATAGTTTGTTTTGCAGTGAAATTTACATTTTTAAACTGACTTTCAGAGGCAGTTGTAAGGAAGACCCTCCCCTGCCTGCAGTTGCTCACACCTTCTAGTCCTGTCAACTTCCTCTGGGACCTGCAGCAAAAGGGAGCACTTTGACAAATCTAAAAATAATCGGTCCATAGTATCACATTGCTTTCCTCAATATAGCGAGGTGCTCTTTCTGCCTTCTGCATAGAACCACCCTCCCTCACTCTCTTCCATCTCACTCTATCATCTATTATGTTCAGAATCCAAAGGAAACTTCACTGACGTGTTATTATCCCCCAATGATTAAAGACTTAAAACATAATTGCATTTAAAATGGAACCAAAAGCTTTTGTTGCAACCTTGCAATACTCTTTTACTACACTTATAGGTTGTGAATGCAGTTCTTGGTGAAAACAAACTATGGTATAAAAGAAATACAATAAATTGGAATACATTAATTAACACTTGACATTTGTTTCTTGAACATATAATTATTTTATGTAGTTTTTGTGAAAAGCCCCAGAGAGAAAAAACATATAGATTTTTGTAGACTATAAATGATTATAAAAATGGTGTTATTTCAATAACATGGGTTATATCTATGGACAATAAAATTGACAAGAAAAAATCTAAAATGCTATGATTAAAAGGACATTTCATTTTTTTTTTTCCTGTTATTACCTGACATGAGAAAATAGCCACTATTCTTAAAGTAATTGGTTGATTCTACATGTCTGGAGTTAACATCACATAAGATTTTAGCAACAGCTTAAGGAAAGGTTATTTACTTTTACAAATACATTTGCCAGTTTAATTAGAAATGATATGTGATAATCTCATGGTTTTCATTCTTATAAATAAATTGTACTTTTAAAAAGCATTGTCTTTTCTCTTCTCAACTATAGCCTAACACACTTCTTAAAAGAATTTCCCAAATTTTGTATCTCTCCTTGAACACCTGGAAAATTAATTAATATTTACACACAGAAATGGAATCTTTTCAAATATATTTTTATAGCCACTCACAGAACAATAAGAACATTCTGCTAAGATCCTTTTCAATGCTAAAAAATGTACCCAGTCGAGTCTGTTTTGGGGGGTTGTGAGGGGAGAAACCTGGGGTGCTTTAGGTTAATGGACAGTGATTAAGGTTAATGGCTAAGTGCTTAAGGTTAAGTGCTGTATTTACATAGCTGCCAGTTCTCCAGGAAAAAAAGTCTTCACATCTATCAATCAGTTCCAGCTAATAGCTAATTAAACAGCAAATGGGGCAAAGAAACAGAAGGTAAAGACCCTCCATCTGCATTTACAGAGTGGACTTGTCAATTCTCAATCAAAAAGTATTCATTGAACACCTACTTGGTCTAAACTGTGTTGTACACAAAGAAGCTTAGCTAAGCCTAGTAGGGAATGGAACAATGAATGAAATACTTCAGCACAAGCAGCTATGACATTAATGACACAGGCAACACATGTTACATAATTTGGAGCAGGGAATGGCACATCCTAGCTCAAGATTTCATAGAATGGGAAAGGATGTTTAAAGTATGCTTTAAAATTAGTGGTTTGTATATATGAATTGCTGAAGGGGGTTCTTTTGGAAGAGAAAGTAAATAAAGATAAAAATTATGAACAACAAATACGTAACTATCAACAAGTGAATCTAAAAACCAAGGAAATTAAAAAACAAACAAACTGATGAACAATATTAACTGTTGAATATAATAGAATCAGAGGTATGGAAAGGGAGTGAACTGACGATTCTTGGGGAAAAGAGGAGAGGGGAATGTGGGAAGATACTGAACATAAACTGTGCACCTATGGATGAGGACAATGGGGGTGGGGAAAGGGCAGAGTGGGAACATGGTGGAGGAGAGCAATGGAGGGGGAGTGGGGAAGAGGAACATTTGTAATAATATGAACAATAAAGATTTATTTAAAAAATATAAAAAAGTAAAAAAATAAAATTAGTGGTTTGCAAAGAGCTATTGTTCCTTCTTTAATAAGGTATACAACCTTATACAACGCAAACATCTGTGAATGATGCCATGTGCCATACATATTTTCCTGCCATAGTTTAACCATTAAAATTACTTCAACCATTTATCAATAATATTAATAAGAAGGCTCCATAATTAGGAGCACTCACTTGCACTTTTTCACATGCGAAATCTCTAGATTAATTTAAAGGAACGACAACAATAACAGAAATAGCCAGAGCAAGACTACATTATAGTACAGCAACCTTAAATTCAATGTAAACTTACTTAGACCAAGGAAATCAGAAAAGTTTAGGCCAGTGCAGGGTCTGTGGAACCCGGCAGTTATCCAAGGCAAACTGCATTACTAACCCCCAAATGACAACATGATTAATTATATAAATGAGGTTTTCTAAAACAAGATTAATGTTCATCTCTGCAGCAGCCACTGGGAACAATGCTTCCTACATGGAGCAGCCGCACTTTTACTCAATTAGCAAGGTTCACTCAGGGCTGTTTGTATTTCCCTTTTCCTTTCCTCACTCGCCCTGGATTTCAAAATGACTTCAAAACGAAGGCATGCTGGGGATGGAGCACATGGGGGTTAGGGACTAAGAATGGTAGAGAAAGTGAAAAATGGACTCCTAATTATTAAAAGTAAAACGTTAAACCTCTTCTAAGTAATATTTTTTCTCGGTAAGGTTATTGCACTGGCTGGTTTCAAACTGCTAAGGGCAGGAGCATTAAGCAGGCAAAATGAATGGGCAGGAGAAGTTGACATTGAATTGTTACAGATCCTGATCTCCTGACAGTAAGACTGATGGCTGGGGAGCAGCTTCCTTAAATTCAATGTAAACGTACTTGACTGGGACCATCAGAAAGGGGCTGACCTGAGGTAGATGACAGCTCACAGGTGGAGTGATAAGGGCTCTCAGTTCCTGGCCTGAAATTCACCTCTTTGAACTTTCCGGAAGCAAAAATACCTGGAGGATTCTTTTGAGTTAGAAGAAGGTTTCTACTAAAATGTCAATACGCCCCTCCCAAAGGGTTAAAACTCTATTAACGAAATGATACCTATCAAACTGTATTTTCAACCTGCTGTGTTTAATATGTTTCAACATGTGTTTAACGAACTTCCTTCCCAGGGCCTAGAAGTAATTACTACCCCAACAGAACCAGTGTTTTGATTTAGGAATTGCTGGGCAGAAGGGTGACAACTCCGAAGAACAGACTGTTTAGGAGCGTGGAGCTTTTGAACTGAAAACATTGCTCTTGGCAGAAGTTCAAGTTTGGGGTAATAGGAAATGGTAAGGGCTTGAGGGTGACTCAATGGTAGAGAAAATTAGGGAAGAGAAATTGACCCAGAATTGGGGAAGTTGTGAAGACAATGAAAAAGTGGCAAAGACAGTTGGACAGAAATCAAAATTTGCTAAGGGTCAATCTTGTTCTCTATATTTTCTCGATCTTCTGGCTTCTAATTAGGAAAGGGCCTCCTTATCTCTGGGGTGGACCAATGAGAAAATGCCAGGAAATCAAAGCTGCAGAGATCCACGTGTCTTTCAAGTAGTCATTACCTCTTTCTTTTTTGTATGTGGCTCAATTATTAATGGCTTTTGCTATACAGTAGGGATCAAATCTAATGAAAATAAATATTATTTCATATATCTTGAAAGATAACTTTGAGATGTTCTATTGAAAGAAAAAAAGTCCAAAATGTTTTAAATGTATGATTAACCCAAATTAAAAGTCAGCCACACCCATGCTAAAACTTAATTTCTATTAAATAAGAAATATAATGTGTAATAGAAAAAAACCAAAAAACCTATAGGATCTTCTATATCTGTCAAATTTTCCAAAGAGTTATATAACGCTCTGATTTTGAAAAGGGTTATGAAATAATTGCAATGTATCTTTCTTTTTCTTTAAGTAATATCATTCTTAATGTGGTTTCATACATTTTCCTCTTATTATACATAATTCAAGATAAGTTAAGTTTGCTACTTTCAACTAATTACATTGCACTATCTCCATTTTATTATGGTGTCTATAGTTTGGCAGAACAAAAAAAAATTATCTCTAATAGAATAAAAGCAAATTACTATCTATTTAAAGAGTGAGAAATGCATTTTATTATAATTCCTTAATTCATGTAAGCCTTAATAGAAGCCAACAAAATTAACTAAAAGAGTCAATGTTCTCATTTTTCAATATTCAAGTAACTTGAGATATTTAATTACTCAAGAGTTTATTGAGTCAAGATTGACTTTAAGTCATTTAAAGTATAGCATAAAAATAAAATTCTTTAAAAACTTAACACATCTTTATAAAAGTAATATATCTTTTACCTAAATTTTATTTTAAAATTATTTTATGTACTACAATTCAATAACTAGAGGCCCGGTGCATGACATTTGCGCACTCAGGGTGGGGGGGGGGTCTCTCAGCCCGGCCTGAGGCCATTAGCAGTGTGGGAGCCCTTGGAGGATGTCAGACTGATGGCTGGGGAGCAGGCCTAAACCATCATTTGGACATCCTTAGCATTGCCATACATGCAGGAGATGTTCCTGCCACCACCGCTGTGCTCTCCAGCCATGAGCCCAGCTTCTGGCTGAGTGGTGCTCTCAAGGTGGGATCACACTGACCACTTAGGGGGCAGCTCCTGCATTGAGTGTCTGCCCCCTGCTAGTCAGTGCATGTCATAGCAACCAGCCATCCCCCTGTTGGTTCAGTTTGCATATTAGCCTTTTATTATATAGGATATTAGCTATCACAAATGAAGTACTATATGTACACACTTCTTAAATTAGACATAAAAGAAACTATGTACATCATTTATTTAAAGTTCTCATTTTAAGGTGAAAAATTTTAGATAGTATTAATAAATTCATTGTCATACTACTAATGCTGGCTTTAGGGCAAGTAGAAACTCTGAGCTTTCAGTAGATTCTCTCTTCTATATAGGACAATTTACACACACTTTACAATTATGGTGTGGCTAATATCCATTCCTAAACAGCAAACTAGTAAGCTCATTTTGAATCGCATAATGTCTCTTAGTGTTCATTTATTTAAATATAGCTATTATAAATTCTTACTGGTGCTTTGAAAATTGAACAATTAGTATTAGCAACCACAATAGTCAGTGCACTCAAAATGTTCTGAACTTGCCCACCTCATAGTAATTTCTGGGGGGAAAAGAAAAAAAAAAAGCTTAAGTCAGTCCTTAAACAGTGATAATCAGAACTTAAAAGGTATCATATGTCTATTACACTGCTTCCTCCGGTAAAGCTGTAGTTTCTGACATGTTCACACTCTTCCCTCTAGAACATATTTCTGACATGTGGAGCTATGTGTAACATCATTGCTCCGGCCACAACTGCTGATGGACCATGGATGGATACTATTAGCCTTTCATTCACAGGTAGTCCTCCAGAGCTAGTATCTTGAGTTTTGAAAGCAATTTCTTGCTTATATTAAAGTCTTGTTTATTTAAAGCATTTTACTTACATAATTGACTGAGTTTTAGCCTTTTAAAATGTAGCCTTAAACTTTCTTACTCTAATCTCACATACAGGACACACAATTCCCTTGGAAATTTTAATTAATATATTCAAATGTTATTCAGGCTTTCAAAATGCTGGCATGAAAGTGTGCATAGTTTTTAAAGTTTACGGAGAGGACAGAAATGCTTAACATGCTTTGGAAGTGAAATCAAATGGACAACTGATGGCAAGTCTTGGTACAATAACTACAACTATAAACCTAAGTGCAGTCTGCTTTTGTAGGCAAAATGGAAAAATGTGTGTAGTCCTTAAAATTAATCTTCTCAAACTTCATGCTAACACACTATAATAATAAAAGCATCATATGTAATTAGGCCAGACATCCTTCTGGATGTCCTTCTGGATGACCTTCCGATAAAGCTGGGGATGCAGGGGAAGCCAGGATCCTGGGTGCAAGAGGGAAGCAGGTGCCAGCAGCTGGCGGAAGGAAAGCCTACTCTTGCATGAATTTTGTGCATCAGGCCTCTAGTCTGTGGATAAAAGATTAACAACACACTTTCCTCCTCTTTGTGACAATTGGATCTTTTATGAATTGGCTAGCTCTGTTCTCCCAGGAACCTGGTAAAAGTTAGAATGCCTCAGGTGGAATCCATGCTGCTGCCCTGCTATACTATGGTCCCCTTTAGGCCAAGCTCCTTCTGAGTAGGCTCTTGTCAGCCCTGGCCAATGGTGGTCTTATATGTCTAGTTGCTCAAGAGAATCTAAAAAACACTCTGAATGGGCAATACATTACCCCAGACATATTAATGTAAAACATATCTGGGTTTTATCACAATATAAAAAAAAAGTTCACAATTTTCAAAATGGACACATTTTTTAAAAGTTAATAATGTTATCAAAATAATTTGCATACCACCTATAAGACGTCTGTGTAATGCTGTTGGTAGCCATAGTCAATTTTTAAAGTTACACATTATATAATATAAAAATACAGTATCCCTAGAGCAGCAGAAATCCAACTGATTAACATAAATATTAAAAACTAAACTGCCAAGGTAAACCAAAAAAAAAATATTTTAAATTTATAGATTTTTTTTCCCTGTTGGTGCAAACAAAACTTTGTTATTAGATTATTATTAAATTATAGAGCATGATATGTTAAATAAAATAAAAACCATTTTTATTTACTAAAACTATTGCTGGGGAATATATAGTAGAAATATGCTAATATAAGGCTATTCACGCATGCATGTATTTTTTAAAATGCATTTTATTGATTTTTTACAGAGAGGAAGGGATAGGGATAAAGAGTTAGAAACATCGATGGGAAAGAAATATTGATCAGCTGCCTCCTGCACAGCTCCTACTGGGGATGTGCCTGCAACCAAGGTACATGCCCTTGAGCAGAATCAAACCTGGGACCATTTCAGTCTGCAGGCCGACGCTCTATCCACTGAGCCAAATTGGCTAGGGCCACACATGCATGTATTGTCTTTCATACACAAACTACATACACACACAGAACAAGTTATTACATTATTGTAACACAAATTAATAAATGTATCAAACTTTCATATAAAGACAAGATTTTATATAAAATGTACATATTTCTATATGATAAATCCATTGGTTTCATCTGCATTCTCATTAAAGTGCCAAAATAAAATGGCTTAACAAGGAATGGCATTGTTTTATATCATATTCATTTCTTACATTGTCTTGAAGAAAAATATGATGGCAATGCGAATGCTTTTGTCAGGTAACACTCTTACCATAAATATAGTCTATAGGTGTGCCTTGCTTTGTTGTGCTTCACTTGTCTGCATTTTGCAGATATTGTGGCTGCCCTGTGGTAAGTGAGTCTATTGCTACCATTTTTCCTAATAACACATTGTGTCACATTTGGCAAGTCACTACATGTCTCCGTGTCACATTTTGGTGATACTTATATTTCCCACATTTTCACTGTTATTATATTTGTTATGGTAATCTGTGGTCAGTGATCTTTGTTGTCACTATTGTAATTCTTTTGAGATACCACAGACACAGCCATAGCCATCTATAACAGATAACTACATTGATAAATGTTGTGTGTATTCTGACTGTTCCACTGGTCAGATGTTAATCCTCCTCTTTTTCTCTCCGAAGGCCTCCCTATTCCTTGAGATACCACAATATTGAAATTTCACCCAATCATGAACCCTATAATGCCCTCTCAATAGCCAAGTGAAATAAAATTGCATGTCTCTCACTCTAAATCAAAAGCTAGAAATTATTACAACGAAGAAGGAAAGTATATCAAAGCTGAGATAGGGTAATAGCTACGACTTTTGTTACAAACAGTTAGTGAAATTGTGAATGTAAAGGGAAAGTTCTTGAAGGAGATTAAAAGTGCAACTTCAGTAAACACACAAATTATAAAGCGAAACAGCCTTATTGTTGATATGGAAATTCTCATGGTCTGGATAGAAGATCAAACCATCAACAACATTCCCTAAGACAAAGCCTAATCCATGGGCAGGGTGCTTACTCTCCTTAACACTCTGCAGGCTGAGAGGTGAGGGAGCTGCAGAAGAAAAGGTTGAAGCTAGTAGAGGTTACTTCATGAGATTTAAGAAAATAAACCATTTCTGTAACATAAAAGTGCCATATGAAGCAGCAGGTTATCCAGAAGACCTGGCTAAGATCATGGATGACGGCGACTTTTCAGTGTAGATGAAACTTATATTGTAAGATGCCATCAAGGACCCTTAAAGCTACAGAGAAGCCAAGGCCTGGCTTCAAAGCTTCTAAGGTCAGGTTGACTCTTGGTCGGGCCTAGTGCTGCTGGCGGCTTCAAGTTGAAGCCAATAGTCGTTTAGCATTCTGAAAATCCTAGGACTGTCGAGAATTATGCTCTATCTCCTCTGCCTGTGCTCCATCAATGGAACAACAAAGCCTGGATGAGTGCACATCTGTTTACAACATGGTTTATTAAATATTTTAAGCCCACTGCTGAGACCTACTTCTTAGGGAGAAAAAGAGATTCCTTTCAAAAATATTACTGCTCATTGACAATAGACCCAAAAGCTCTGATAGAGATGTACAACAAGATGAATGCTTTTTCAAGTCTACTAATAATAACATGACATTTTCTGCAGCCCATGGATCAAAGGGTACATTTGACTTTTCAGTCTTATTTAAGAAATGCATTCCATAAGACTCTAGCTGCCCTACATAGTGACTCCCCTGCTGGATCTGGGCAAAGGAGGTTGGAAACCTTCTGGAAAGGATTCACTGTTCTAGATGCCATTAAGAACAGTCGTGATTCACGGTAAGAGGACAACACAGCAACATTAACAGGAGGGTAGAAGGAACTGATTTCATCCTTCATGGATGACGCTCAGGGTTTCTAGTCTAAGTGGAAGCAGTAACTTTAGATCTGGTAGAAACAGCAAGAGATCTGGAATTAAAGGTATAGAGGTGAATGAATTGCTGCAATGTCCTGACAAACTTTAAAAGATGAGGAGTTGCTGCTTGTTGGAAGAGCAAAGAAAGTGGTTTCCTGAGATGGAATCTATTCCAGATGAAGCAGCTGTGAAGATTGCTGAAATGACAACAAATAATTTATAATGTTACAGAAACTTAATTGCTAAAGCAGCAGGGTTTGAGAGGACTGACTCCCAATTCTGAAAGAAGTGTTACTGTGGATAAAATGCTACCCAACAACATTGCATGCTACAGAGAAACTGATCCCATAAGGGGGTGGGGGGTGGGGGGGAAGCCAGTCAATCAATGCAATGAACTTTGTCTTATTTTAGGAAGTCGCCACAGCCAACCCAGACTTCAGACACTGCCACCCTGATCAGGCAAGACCCTCTGCTGGCAAAAATATTACAACTCACCAAAGATGCAGATGATAGTTAGTAATAATGCATTTTTAAATTAAGGTATGTTCACTGTTTTTTCAGGCATTGGCCCGCGGGCCAAATCCGTCCCGCCAGGCCTTGCAATGTGGCCCGCACCGCGCTGTCATCACTGCACTCCACTGCGTTTCCATCACAATGACAGTTTATGACTGTTCAGTAAACCATTCGGCCCGCAATTTAGGCTGGATTGTAGATTTTGGCCCCTTCTCTGATTGAGTTCGACACCCCTATATGCTATGGCACAACAGATAGACTGTAGAATAATGTAAACGTAACTTTTATATGATGTACTGCATATCCAAAGTCTCATGTGACTTGCATTATTGTGATGTCCGTTTCATTGTGGTGGTCGGGAACCAGACTCACAATATCTCCCAGGTATGCCTATATATTATATACTCATCCTTAAGGTTCATAAAGTATTGAAATAGTGTGAGTCTCTAAACTCCTCTCCAAGGAACTAGAGCTAGAACATAAACAGTTTCTAACCCAATCTGCACTGCCTTTGTGCCTCTTGGCATGTTGGTACACCTTCACTTCTTTCTAGCATTATATTAATATTAATTAGTTGAAAATTATTTTTGGTTTCGTGTTACCCATAAAAATTGACAAAATAAAATATATCGATCATCTTTAAATATTCACTTTTTCTTGTAAATATAAAGATTAAATGAGATAATGTAAATCACAAGAAATGTAGTCAGTGAATTGATTTTCCTTTATAGTCACTCACATATACTTGCTTTTATATCTTGAAGAAAATGGAAATGTTTTTACATAAACTAATCTTAGTCAAATTTTAATTTTGTATACATTAATTTTTTAGAACAATATTGTTTGTGATAAAGTATACTGTTATATTTAAGAAGTAAAAAATTTAAAGTGTTATGGTGATATCTCAGGGGTGGTACCTAAGAGCAAAAATGACAGACAATATAATGTCAATATTTAGTGTGAATCTTAGCACATTTTAGCTAGTACTAACAATATTCCCTTTTTTCACTATTTTTTAAACCAATGTTGGCTGTGAATGGGTGGGTAAACCAAACTTAATTCAAGAGTTGAGTATGTGGACTCACTCTCAAATGTTAAACATTTTATTTCCATTGTTAACTTTGTTTTATTTCTTAAATTTTTCAAAACAGGATAGGAGAAAGATCCATAAACAAATGTCTTTCTCTGATTGGCTTATTTTAATAATTGCCTGACCAGTGTGACTCAATTGGTTGGAGCATCGTCCCATACACTAAAAGGTGGAAGGTTCAATTTCTGGTCAGGATACATACCAAGTTTCAGTTTTGATCTCTAGTTAGGGCTTGTGCAGCAGGCAACCAATTGATGTCTCTCTCTCTCTCTCTCTCTCTCTCTCTCTCTCTCTCTCTCTCTCTCTCATCTCTCTCCTTTTCCCTCTCCCTCATTCCCTTCCTTTCTTTAAAAAAATAAATTAAAAAAATAAATGTCAGAAATCAAATATAATTCCTTCATTAAGTTTACAAATGAAGGTTTGAAAAGTGTTTGGTCATGGAAAGAATTATTAATTTAAACTTATGTTTTGTTAAGTGAGATTTAGACACAGATATAATTTTTTGTGATTAAATACTATTAATATATATATAGTCTAAGGGAGAAAATATGTATTATGCATTATGTGATATAACATAAATTACATCAAACATATAGTCCTATACTACATATGAAACACTTTAAAATCTGGCAAGAGTCTTGTGGGAAAGGTCATATACATGGCTTATGCATTTCCATGCTCTTTTATAATGTGTGATAATTTCTCCAAGTTATTCCTGGCCACTTAACAAAGGGCTGTGCAAAGTTCTTTTACATGTAAATAATCACAAAAATGTTACCTACTAGATATTCTCCACATTTTGAGAATGAGTTAGTAATTGTCAGAAAGAAAACTAAACCCTGGTATTTGTGTTTAGTGCTCAACTTACAGAGAATTTTAGATTTATAATTCAGTCAAATATAATTATAAATGCTAAAACCTATATGCATAATTAGTAGCACATAACTTATCTAGCAAAAATAAGTTCTAAGGTGACTAAAAATACTATTTATCAGGAAAATAATTACCTCGCATAGACATTTAAGTACATCTGGCCAAAAACAAAGTTCAAAATGCAAACTTTAATGGAAGTACAAATAGAACACTCGTAAACCCTCTCTGCTATTCCTAAACTCAAAGGTATAATATTAGGAATAAAACAAACAAAGCTGACTGCTAATTAGATACCACTTTGATTTTTTGAGTTAGACACAACTGCCATTTTTACTTTGAACATACATCAATGATAAAGTATACTTTGTAATAAGATCAAAAATTGATATCCTGTTCAAAATATGTTATAGGTTTCAGTGGGCCTATAATGAAGAAACATTTAATATTACCCAGCGTAGAAGCTAAGAACTTTTGCATATTTAAAAAAAAAAATAGATCCAAGAGGTTCAGGAGTCTGAGTCCTGTAGAGAGACTGGACCCAGAGCCCTCCATGCAAAGGAAGAAACAGGAGTTGAGCTGTGGTTGACTGTTGCCTTGGGCTTCAATATATAGGGATCTGTATAAAAAGGCAGGGGTGGCCAACCACCAGACATGGGTGGAACTGTCCACCAGCACAATGTGTAAGCCTACAATGTTCCCACTGTTGTCCTGGAACATGAGAAAAAGTCATCAGTAAAAGATTTAATTGTGGACCTGGGATCTGCTGGAAGGCTTGGGATGTGTCAGGTAAGGAGACAGGGAAGGGGAAGAGGGGGCTCACTTAAGATG
Source organism: Pipistrellus kuhlii (assembly GCF_014108245.1). Taxonomy (NCBI): domain Eukaryota; kingdom Metazoa; phylum Chordata; class Mammalia; order Chiroptera; family Vespertilionidae; genus Pipistrellus; species Pipistrellus kuhlii. The sequence goes on along the minus strand of NW_023425405.1, from coordinate 43,901,547 downwards.
AGCCTACACTATCAAATGCAAATGAAGCCCTTTCTGGATAGTTCACAAAGGATTTATGGGGATAGGATGAACTTCAAGGAGCTAGCCTGTTGATCTCTTTGAGTAATGATAGTGATAGAGGAAGTCTTTGACCACTGTTTTTTAAGTAATCATTAATCCTCAAGGTATTTAGAGCTTTCAGATCCTGTCACCATAGATCAATTCTTCCAGGATCTTGAAATGAGGTTGAAACATTATGTGTTTTCTTTTGTAAAAATAATCTATGTTTCTTTAAAAGCCAACCACACCTAAATATCTTTATCAAATATTTCATCAGAACCAAAGATTATGCGAGAATTAAAATATTTATAGCTACCTACTTTTTTCAGAAAAAAAATCAGATTGTGCTTGCTAAAATTTTAAAGTAATTTCCTCATGTTCATTTCATTTTTCATTTACCTTGTGTAAGTCTGCTTGTGTTTATAAAAGTAATCTATGTCTTAGCTTAAATCTTACAAAAATATAGACTTTATAAAAACACCAAAACTCCCTTTAAACTGATGATTCTGTCTTTATCTGGTAGAGGATACGCAAATCCCTAATGATAAAAGTTATATTAGGAAATGAAAGGGTTTTTAAAATAATAAATAGTTTGTTTTTGATCTCTATAGAAAGAATGTTCTCAATCAAATTGATAAATGTCCATCCTGGGGAGAGAGCATTTGAGCAGATAGACATAACACAGATGCAGGTCCTGGGAAAATCTGTACTTGAAACGAAATCTCTCAAATAGGTGTCTTCCAGGCTATGTCTGCATGACAAAATCAATCCACAGATAAAGGGAAAGTTCAATTACTATTTGATTTTATTTTTAAAATATGTATCTAGATGGCCCTGTTGAATAACTGAGGCCTGAAAATCTTTGCAGGTGAATAATGGCAGTTGATTTTTTTTCACTGCTTTAGAGGTGGGAATGTTTTGAGTGACTCTCATTGAGGGGCCATTGTGATTAGAGTCACCCCTGTTAAGGTCAGCAGTGGTTGGACATACCCTCAGGGGACACACACTTCTCAGAGAATTAATATTAACAGGAATAGAAATTTAGCAACTGAATGAGTGTGGGAGGTCCAGTTTCTTCCCCCAAACATCTGGAATGTAACTGTAACTCCTTTACCTGTAGTAAAAACTCAGAAAAGTGGCAGGGTCTATAAGGATTGGATGATGACATAACTTGAAGAGAGGCCATACACCCTGGCATGTAACTATTTATGTTTTGTTTGATTGGGTGTTCTTCCTCTTCACATTTATGAACTGCCTTCAGAGTTCAAGTAGTCCGAATAAGGTGATCAGGGATTAAAAACAACTTTGCACTGATAATGAAGTTACCTGTTTAGGAAGCGGTTCTGAGGCACAGTTCATTTGAATCCACATTCCACTACTTACTAGTTGTGCAACACTGGGCAAGTCCCTCACCACTCGGTTTTTATAAATGGAAATAGAAATAGTACTTACTCCATGGAGCTCTCAGGATAAACTAATCATCCATATAAGATGCTATTCATTAACACCAAATCTGGAAGCATTTGGCTTCCAACACAGAGCAAAAGCGAAGCCCTGAATGGGAGAGTACCTAGAAGATACAGCTGTGGGCGCTAATAAGGTGAGAGGACGTAAGAAAATACGAAACTCTTTTTTAAAATGTTTTTTATTGTTTAAAGTATTACATATAGTAGTACATATATTTCCTTTTTTCCCCCATTGACCAGCTCCCTTCCCCCTGTCGCATATCCTCAGCCCACCCTCCCAGTGTCTTGTGTCCATTGGTTGTGCTTATATGCATCCATACAAGTCCTTTGGTTGATCTCTTTCCTCCCCTTCAGCAACACTCCCCAGCCTTCCCCCTGGAAGTTCTAAGTTCTTGTAGAGCTGACTACACTGTCACTCCTTGAGTGACCATTGAAATTGGAGTACATTTTTTCCAATACTTCCCATAATTATTAATATATGTAATATAGTTCCTTTATTACAACTGAAAATGGAGTTATTAAACCCTATAAATGTTAATTCATGATTAAAAAATAAATCAGTTAGAAGAAAATAGCCCTTAGAATAAAGTTGACCTATCCTGTGGTTTCTAAAACTTTCTCCAAGCATATGAAAAATTTTATGCATAATAGATATAGTATATATACTCACATTGTTTGTATTACTATATTACCCACATTGTAATCTTATTTGAATACAGGCACAGATAAAGCCAGAGTAACATAAAACATATATAAATAAAAAGATGAAGAAACTTTTTTATGACCATCTACTTTGTGAATTGCCTAAGTTTAATATGATATTTACTGGCAAAATATAATTCCAGTGAAAAAAATTTGTTTTTATTCATTTTAAAATGGACTTAATGTTTTCCAGCAAAAGTAGTAATTACAATGGTTATAACAAAACCAACATTATAACTTTTAATGGCCAAATTGCTTGAGGATGTCACCTGGGTTTATAGTTGCTCACATCATCTCCATGTACCTATATTCTTAAGTGAATTTCTCCATCACCAAACCATCTTTATCTGCAAGTTACCTTTATATATTTACTTGCTAGCATATAGCTAAGATTTAAGCACAATAAGTCTTACGTAAAACATCAAACCCTTTATCTGTCACTCCATCTTCATCACCCCATATAGTGCCTCTTAAAGGTTATTAAATTAACTGAAATTTAAGCAAAGGCTCTACATTGTAACTATTTAGATAAAGAGTAAAATTCTCATTCATCATCCTATGCCCTCAGTACTAGGCTGATTTTTTTCACTTAATTCTTATTATTTTTGTTGAACCAAATATACTAACCAATGTGCTGCGATCATATAAAACCCACCACAAGATGTTTAAAAATTGCAGGATAGTGCCACTTGATTTTCATTACACTTTGAAAGCCAAATGAAGTAAATCAAGAAGAAACAAATCTAAATGCAGTGCTGAAGTGAGGCCTGGCCTTTCAAACTGGCTTCCTATTAATCATGGGGCTGACCTTTTCATTAAAGGGGCACTTGTTGGAGTCATTGACAGGGCTACAGCATGCATATGTGTGAACTATACTCTGTGGTATTCGCGTACTGGAGAAGACATAGTGAAATTAGATTCTCTCCCTGTAGGGGGTAGACATTGACCGCTATTCAATGCCAACAATTGTCGGTTAAAGTATTTTATGAAAAATGACTTTTAAACTGCGTTTACTCCACCATCCTTAATGTCAAATGTGATTCTAAAAGAAATATATTTAACTGGGAGTAATTAATTAGACCTCTCATAGCAGCAACTTTATCCAAGCTAAATCATTTCTGAATAGACACAGAGGAGTCATCAGGATTCTACTCTCATGGCTTTTAAACCATCAATTTCAATAATGTCTATCTGTAATCTTTAGGAAACAAAAACAATACACCGGCCAGTGGGGAATTAGTTAAATAATGCAACAGTGTATTATCCGATTTCACCTACCTGTGTACTCTAGATATGTGCATTGTCTTTTGATATGACAATGCCTTCCGTACTGATTTTTCAAATTAAAAAAATACCTAAATTAAAACACACACACACACACACACACACACACACACACACCTCAACTGATGTCTACACATAGATAAGATGTGATGACAGCTTTTATTGCACCCTTTTAAAATATGATTGTCATTGTGCAATATTTGATGGGTTGAATTCGGGAATCCTAACTGAATCTTTGTAAGGGCACATGTGCCATGTGTTTACCTCTTACATGAAACATCATGCATTTGAACAGCAAACACATTCTTTCACACTGGCTGACATTCCACCTAAGAAAAGTCCACCAGTTAGCTTGTTAACACAATTCAGGATATATAGTCTAGTAGTAAAAAGATTCCCCATAGCCAAGTAAAAATAAGAGTAGGGGGCTCAAGGAATAGAGCTGCACTTAGATCAAATCTGAACTTCAAGTTCAAACATAGTTTAATGGTGAATCTAAAGTTGTAAATGCAAAGTAAACGCCATGTGAAGGCTGCTTTAAACCAAGCATGAAAGACCAAGAAGTCAAAGTTGAGATCTCCTACATCTGGTTTTAATATCGGTTCCTATACCATTAGACAAGTGATCTTTGTTTTTGTTTTGTTTGTTTTACAAATTCATTATCATTGCCATTGCTTCTACAGCCCAGTACCAGGTTTGGAGTTTCTTTTAGGACCACTTCTTTGGTCAGAGATTGAGCTGTACAAATTTGCTAAGCAACATTTACAAGTAAATCTTTCGCATTCATGTATCAATAGTGACGTTAACAAAAAAAATGGTTATGTGCAAAAGTTAAAATACATTTCCAACTGGTTTCTATTCCCCTAAATGTGGCAAAGCATGGGCCACCATCACTTTTGACAGCCAGGAAGGACATTTCACCCAGAAAGAGCTGCTAAAACGCCAGGCTACAGGATTGGATTAGCAATATAATTAGCACCACATTGGGGTCCCGAGAGGAGAGTCTGACGGGGGAAGTCAGTCGCAGAGTCTCTAAGCCTCAGGGACAGTGCCAAGGCACTGCTCAAAACAAAACCAGAGGCAATCTTCAGGGCTAGGGACGCAGGCAGGCTTCTGGCTGGTTCACTTTGACCAAACCTTCAGAGGATTCCCTGAGAGTAAACACCTCTAATTCATCCCCAGTAAAAGAGAGAGAGGAGATAGAGAGGAAGATAAATATTCCACTTACTGCCTGTGCTGTCCTCTGTCCACACGTGGAGGAGCTGCCGGGGTAGTTCTGCTGTACTCACGGGGCTCCAGGTTGCCCCCCGGATTAGGCATCAATGGGAGCGGCAAGGAGCCTGTTGACTTTGTAACTGGACCAGGAGCAGAGCATCCCACTGCTGCCGGAGAGCCGGCCTGGACCGAGTGCTCAACTTCAGCAGGAGGGAGAGAGAGAGAGAGCGCGAGCACAGCAGCATCTATTACCCCCGAGGCTCTACCATTTCACCTACACCTGGGCGGATCTCTCCGGCTTCATCTCTATTAGACTATTTGACTCTGTGGTTGAAGAGGGAGGAGGGGGGTGGGGGGGGGAAAGGGAGGCTCGCCGTTGTCACACTTGTTTCCTATTAAAGAGCCTTACGGTGGATTGAGTAATTGTGTACGAAGGTAGTCTGGCTGGCAGATGTGTGCGGCCCCAGTGGAGCCCTAGATTCAAGGCAGATGGGCCGTACCAGGGCGCAAACAACACTGGGAGAGAGAGAGGCGTGATTAAAACAGCAGGCCTCTGCTTTATGGCATTGGAAGTGGGGTAGCAGGAAAGCCCCTGGGGACCAGAGCTCCCCAAATGGTATTGCTCTACAGCAAGGAGAACAATAAATTCAATAAAATAAAATAAAAAAAAGATGTCCCAGCCACAAAAGTTAGAGAGGCACGTTCACTATTAATGAAGGACCAAATGAAGCACCCTGCCCCCCACACCCTACCTGAATTTAATTAAAACTATTCAATCATGGGTCATCGTGGGTGACTGATAGTGTTAACGTGATGGATTTGAAACAGATCCTTCCTTCTGCCGTATAAGCCAAGGTTATCTTTTTAATCTGAATATAATTGCTTTAAGGAGATTCGCACTGTAAGGCAGATTGACATTCTGCTATTGGGCATTTAAAAAAGAAAAGTGGTTGAAGCCAATTGTTAGAAAAAAGATGTCCTCTTGTAGGGATTCCTTCTGGCCACATGTTATTTCAGGCACCTTAACCCGTGGAAATTTGAGAGCTTTCTATTTCACACTCTTTGAGAATCAAAAAATGTATAAGTAATCAGAATGACTATAGTTAATTTTCACAGATAAGAACTGTTAGATCTATTTGTTGTTAAATTAGGGGCCCAGTGCACAGATTCATGCACCTTGAAAGGAACTGTGGGCTGCAAGGTTGCGGTAGGCACAGGAGCGGGATGAGGCCCATCCTCTGCACCCCCACCTGGCTCTTCCCGCTGGTGGCCCTGGTCCCCTGTCTGTTGGCAGTCCTGCTCTGCTGCTGCCACTCTCACGTGCTGACACACTGGCCCTGCTTGCATCTGCTGACAGCGTGGAGTGATTGGGGCCAGTGCCATCAGTAGGTATGAGCAGGGCTGATGCCGTCAGTGGGTACAAGTGACGGCTGCTGCCCTGATCACCGCTCAGGGACAGGGGGAGGTGGAGAAGTCCTCTGGGGTGATTGGGGATGGCAGCAGAGTGATCGAGGCTGGCACCGGAGCAGGTGAAAGCTCTGAGTAGGACTCTGGCATTCTGGGTCAAAGGATTTTCAGTAACCACCAGAGGCTCTCCCTGATGACAGTGACCGTGCTCCGCCTTGGATTAAAAATCAACCTTATTTTTCTTTCATTGGAGTTAAGTAAATTTGGCTAAAGTTTACCTATGACCGTCTAAAATCTCTTTTATGAACTTTAGCCAAACATTTACAATTTTCAGATTTCCAAAGTTTTCATTGGAAAAAACAAATAAAAATTCTACATTTTCATGGTTTTACATAAAATGCCATGAATGCTTTCAATATGATTTATTTCTATCTTGGCTGAAAAGGGTATATACTGGAAATAATCCAAGAAATGTCCTGGGAAGTTATATATGAAAGTCAGGATAAGATTTTGTCAAGCATACAGACTTTATTTTTATTTATTTCTAGGTTTATTCACAGCCCATCATATTAGCTTATTCTCAAGATAATCTTTTTACACCAAATGTTATCAAATTATGAACTAATTATTAAGTGCTTGCAGTTTCTTTTTTTTTCTTTAAAAAAAGTGAAAATCAAAATCTTTCCACAACCAAATCACCTTGTTTCTAATTTTCACCCCCACCATTCATTGTTTTATCACCATATCATAACACATAATCTCCCCTTTACTTGTATTGTTGTTTACTATGGTCACAGTGGCTGTGGAGCTATTATTAATAAGATCTTTAAAATAAATTCCAAATGTGATCTGCCATATTCAACTCAATATCAAAAACATTTTTGTTAAAAATCATATACAAATATTTCTGTGATATATCTGTTCAAATATTTAAATATTATGTCATTGAAACGAAAATTCATGGTATTCTTAATTATTTGGCTCAAGATTTGAGTCTTTTTAAAACCTGTGTCTCACTTGAGTCAAGATTTTAAAGTTCAAATGGTAAATAACTTGAGCTTCAAAATGCTTATTTCTGAATTTAAGGTAATAAAAATCCTCATGCTGATCCCTAGTTACAAGGTGACATTTCTGCAAAAAAAATACATCAGTTGTGTTTATTGTTTTTTGATCCTCACCAGATGATATTTTCCCTTTGGTTTTTAGACAGAGTGAAAGGGAGGGATGAGAGAGAGAGAGAGAGAGAGAGAGAGAGAGAGAGAGAGAGAGAGAGAGAGAGAGAGAGAGAGAATACATGGACTTCTGACTGGAGCTGGGGATAGAAAATGCAACAGAGGTATATGTCCTTGACTGTCAATTGAACCCACAATCCTTTGGTCCACAGGCTGATGCTACAACTACTAAGCAAAATTGGCCACAGCTGCATCAATTCTAAAATGTAAATATGCTTTATATAAATATCTTCAAATAAATTCTATATTCCCCCCCTTTTTTTTTTACCTCATTGTTAACCTAAGAATATAAAACATGGAAGCTTTTTAACCCCCCCCCTTTTTTTTTTTACCTCATTGTTAACCTAAGAATATAAAACATGGGAAGCTTTTTAAAGCATAGGATCCACTGTGTCTTCTGCATGGATCTGTTTGTGTGTTTGATTTTCCCTCCAGTGTTGTATGTTTAGATAGTGCAATTATATATAAGGTGAAGACGAAATAGAAAACTTTGTTTTATTGAATTGCCAGCTTTAGAAGATGGGAATAGTGTTATTTTTCATTGTTATTGATTACTGTTAGAATACATTATGCATCTGGGCAGAAAAAATGTGTATGTCCCACATCATTAGTATTCTATTAACTTTATGATATCATAATAATAATATATTTTACTAATACTGATAAAATATAAACAGAATGTGATGCATAAAATTATTAAAGAGAACATATTTCTGTGAGGAGATCTGAAAAAAAATTATACAGAGACCTGTCATTTGGATGTGAATAATTAATAATTCAAAGAATACTTAGGGATACCTCCTTTTGTGAGACTAGTCATAATTTGTATAAATCTATGACACAAAATATTTCCAACACTGGTCATCTTTTTCTTCTATTAGATATTTTATATTCTCCTTAAAATATCCTTCTGGCCAAGGTTAAGAAAATTCTCTCGAATATTTTACTTGTGGCAAAAAATGCTAGTAATGTAGGAGAAAGATAAAAGTTACTACTTTGAATATTTTCTTAAATTTTTCTTTATCCTCTGAATTAACTTAGGACCTTTGCTAGTGGTCATTGGAAGGCTGGTATAATACACTTTTCAAAAGACAAGTTGTATTACAGAAGAGATTTCTTAAAGAACATAGTTTTTTTGTTTGTTTGTGTTTTTTTTAGGGGGGGTGGTAAGTAATGGTTACAGAAGCCATCATAAAAGCTTCAAGTTGGCTGAAGTCTGTCATAGATCCCCACTAGGAGGTCAAGCCAATAAAAGTTATTCTTAGGAAAAGATACCTCTGGATGAACACAAAATTAGGCAAAGGTCTGAGGTGGAAGATAGAGAAGCTAAAGGAAATTTAACATTTTTAGACCAGCTCTACAATTTTGTTTAGGCTAATACTGTAAACTATGCAAGTTAATTAGAGAATATCTGTGAGACAGTTAATCTAAATGCAAAAAGTCCAGAATGAATAAATATTTTACCTTTATTCATTACCTGATTTGTCAGGTAATGTTTAACCAGCTCAACAAGCTGCAGATGCTTCTTCTAAGCTATCACTGAGATAGATTTCATAGAGAAGTAGAGCAAGTCCCACCTAGTGTTTGACCCTAAAACATTTTATGAACTACTTGGGATAAAAATATACACACAGTATACTAAATGAGATTTTGCTATCAGAAAGACGGACACAGGCAATAAATTTCATAACAGGTCAGAAAAATGAGAAATCAGTGTGGTTTGCATGAATTCAGAGGTAGGGAAGGCTAGTGTGTGGCTCAGAAATGATGACAAAAACAGTCTCTGTCAAGTGGATGATTTGAATGGGGGAATCCTGAAGAAAACTGAGGAGGGCCAAAACTGTGTAGAACAAAGAAACATTGTTGGAAGTTTTCTGGTACGCGCCTGGCATGATAAATATGTTTTGGAAAGATTCATTCGAAGGGATTAGGGAAGGCAAGACAGCCTTTCAGTATGCTGCAATAACTCAGGCACTGACCTATATTTCTCATTTGACCATCACTTTTCTCCGAAAAGGGCAATCCCTTCAGACTGATATACTCTAGTCTTCCTTACAATCCATTACCCTTTCTTCTCTTATGTTCATGCCATGTGCCTGTGGTTCGGTGGAGCATGTGGGATTTTAAAAGTCTTTGATTTAAGTCCCCGTTCCATCACTCAATAGCAATTTAACTTCCCCAAACCTCATTTTTAAAAAAGGGATTGCAACCGTATTTATGAAGTTTAAGTATGATGAGATCACTAAACTGGAACTTCATACAATGGAATAAATATAAGCTTGTGGTTGGCTAATCAGAATATCTTGTGTCCCCATTTTCTAACATCATGACTGGGTCATAATATAGATGTATGTCATAAATACTCCTTTGCAAATGATTATATGTTTTCATATTTCTCATAGGATTTATTAGTACACAGAAAACTTGCTGAATTTGATTTTTTTTAGGATGACCAGCTAAACTTGGTTAATGATAACAGAATTAGAAAAACAAAAACAAACAAACAAAAATCACATGGCTTCAAAAGGAATTTCAAAGCTAGAAGCAATAAAACCTTATACCTAATGAGAGAAGAATAAAGAAGTTGAGTGAAAATTAAGTTAGAAGTCACAGAAAATAATAGTGAATTTTAAAAAATAAATATTTGTTTCATGTTTCTTCTTTGCTCAAATAAGAAAAATCCAGAAATAACATTCTGAGATTTGTATGGCATTAATTTTCAAGCCATTAGAGATATGGCATCTTTCTTTCTACTCTGCCATTTTTGGCTAATTGATGTCAATTTCCAGGTAATAAGATGGCTGCTGAAATTCTGGTCATTGTTTTTGTGATGACCAGATGAAAGGAAAAAGCATTAAAAAAGTGACCATACCAGTTGTTCAGTCCATTTAAAGGGCAAATTCATAAGGTCCATCCAACAACCTTTGCTTATATAATATTGGCTTCACAGTTGTAAGAAAGTTTGATAGCATTGACTATCAAGAATGCTGGCTAATCCCTAACCAGCTTGACTCAGTAGATAGAGCATTGGCCTATGGACTGAAGGGCCCCAGGTTCAACCCCAATCAAGGGTATGTACCTTGGTTGCGGGCACATCCCCAGTGGGAGGTGTGCAGGAAGCAGCTGATCAATGTTTCTCTCTCATTGATGTTTCTAACTATCCCTCTCCTTTCTTCTCTGTAAAAAAACAAAATATATTAAAAAAGAAAAAGAATGCTGGCTAATTCATTACCTTTGCTCTTATACATTTTAGAAAAAGGTTGCTAACTGTATTTCCATAATATATATATGTTAAAAGTCTGTTTTCTCTATCACCAAGATTTAAAACTTGTCATATGATTTAGTGAAAGTTTACTACAGCACATTTTGATTATACACATTTAGACACTGCTTTTAAAGAGGTCTGAAGGAATCTGAAAACACTAAAGCAAATGCTAAAAATCCTTTAGACAGGAAGTATCAGGAGTGAAAGCTGGTTTTCATTGTTCAAATAATTATTCTACAATGGTTAACATTTCACAGTGGCATGTTATATGTGTCATTTTATTTGTGTGATGGAAAAGGCAGTATAACCTATTTAGTAAATCCAGATTTTTGAGAAGCAATAATGAAGAACAAAATCTTTATTATGTGTTGTGATCCTATCATAAATTAGTAAGTGCTATCTAATAACATTTGTAGGAAACACATCTAAGCTTCCTCACACCTTTAATTTAGCAATAGCATGTTTATTAAACAACTGAATTATTTATCAAAATATTAGATTACCTATAGATATGCTTTTTCTTTTTTTTTTCTTTAAAATTTTTTTCTTTTGTTGGAAGCCTTTCTTGTTGCCATAATTTCAGTTATCACCATCTTAAGCACTTTTAAATAAACACTACTTGAATATTTAGTATATGCTAAATAATTTTGCACCAATGTCTATCTAAGTGTTATTTTGTTCTTTCTCATTGCTTAGGGTATAAAAACATTTTTTTCTAATAAAGTGGTTCTTTAAATTTAGAAATTACTATGCATACTTTTATGTATTCCTTCACTTACCCTAATTTACTAATCTTTAATAACTCTCAAGAGCTACCATTAAGCTATCAAAGTGAAGTATTTAATAAGTATAAAGATAGCATTTCTATAACTTTTTCTTTCTCTATTTTCTCTATTAGTTTCTGGTACACATTTGTAATGTAGGAAATGAAGTTAGAAATGTATACTTTCATAATATTACACTGTTAAAAAATAATTCTCCTTTCAACAGATTTTTATTGAGCATCTATTGTATTCAAATCCACTATGTGCAGTGAAGTAAATATAAGTTGAAATTTTATTGACACTATGAAAAACAATAAAATGCACTTAAATGATTAATAAATTGTTATTTTGTTTATTTTTCTTTTTTCTTTTTTATTGTTTGAAGCACTGAGACATCCATCCCTAGTGCAGGAATTTTGTGCACCAGGCCTCTAGCACTATCTAATAAAAGAGTAATATGCAAATTAACTGTACCTCCACTACATCTACAAGCATGCCCACCAGCCAATCAGGAGTGAATTGCAAATTAACCCAACCAAGATGGCTGCAGCCACAGAGAGAGAGCAGGAGGCTTAGGTTTCCCAGGAAATTGAGGAAGACAAGCTTTCTGCCTTCCCTGACCTTTGCTTGAAGGTAAAAGTTTCAATTATAGAAGATAAATAAATCCCAACAAAAATGGCTGTGGCCATGGAGTGAACAGGAGGCTTGGGTTTCCCTAGCAATGGAGGAAGCCACGGTCCTGCCTGGCCCAGGCCTCCACTGGAGGATGCAAAGTTTCAATTATAGAAGATAAATAAATCTTAGATACCAGGGCCTCCACTTGGGAACTTTGGGTGTGGCTGGCATGAAAACCACCATAAGCCCTTTGCCTAGGCCATCTCATGCCCCAAGTAAACCCCCACACTGATCCAGTACATCTTTCAGGGCAAACCAGTTGGCACCCACTCATGCACCAGGCCTCTAGCTTATCTAATTAAAGAGTAATATGCAAATTGTCCATCACTTCAACGCACAAGATGGCTGCCCCCATGTGGTCAAATATGGCTGCCCAATGTGGACACAAGATGGCCACCACAAAATGGCCAGCAGGGGTGGGAAGTTGGGAGGGACTAGTCCTGCAAGGGAGGGCAATTGGGGACCATCAAGCCTAAAGGGAAGGGCAGTTAGGGGTGACCAGGCTGGCAGAGGAGGGAAGTTGGGGGTAACCAGGCCTGCAGGGAAGGGCAGTTAGGGGAAATCAGAAAGGCAGGCAAGTGAGCAGTTTGGAGCCAGCAGTACTGAATTGTGAGAGGGACTGCCCATTTAGCCCTGATCCTACAGGGCAGTTGGACGGGCAGTCGGACATCTCTCAAGCGGTCCCAGATTGGAGAGGGTGCAGGCTGGGCTGTGGGACACACATCCTCATGCACAAATTCCATGCACCAGACCTTTAGTATTGTTAATAAAAGCATATTCTAAGTTACCAGAAAATAGTATTATGAAGTGATGTTAGTGATTATAGAGACATTGCTTTGTTAACTGTACTTGTTATTAGGACAGAAGCATAAATTGTGCTTTAAAGACTGGAGAGTAAATATTTATGAGTAAAAGCTCATAAGTAGAAGGTCCTCAATAGTATATTAGGAGGTTTATTTTATTTTGAGGGGCAATTGGAAGCCACTTATGGTTCCTTAGACTACAAACATGAAACAGCATAATATTTGAAAAAAAACATTTCCCCGAGAGCGTCACAAGAATTTAGAGGTTAGGTTAAGGACTTTTTTTCAGTACTTTGGTGAGAGGCAGTGATGGCTTGAGCTGAGACTGTGTAACAACAGAGCAAAGGAAAATTCCAAGAAATAATATAATGAATAGGTTTTGGTAATTACTCAAACACAAAGGACAGAGAATACAGATACAAAGAAGACTTGAAAATAAATAGAGAATGTTCTGTGACAAAACAAGGGTGACCAACTATTTGTCTAATCACCGTGTTTATAAAAAGCCACATTGCAGAGTATACTACACAAACAAAAATATAATTTTCCATATACAAAAGAGATTCAGATTCTAAACAGCATCATCCACTTTTCTGCATTATTTCAGTGAAGCAGAAAACAAAATATTTTCTCTGGGTACTTTTTGCTGCTTTGTTACTCTGTGCCAACAATAGTCAGTGGACTGAACAGCTCACCATACCTAGAGAAAGATTACTGATGAATAAGTGTCAGCCTGTGATATATAACCAGTGATGTTTTAAAGGGGTCACCTTTGGTTCCAGGGCTGCTTAAGTGTTTTTTCAATGGCCTGGAAAATGGAATAGGGAATAGGCTCATCAAATTTGTAGATGAGTTCAATCTTCTAAAGAGAATAAAGACAGGGCTACTCATGGAAGATAGATTCAGGATTCAAAATGAACTTGGAAAATTAGCAAAGCAGTGAGAAATGAACTGAATATTTAAATGGCTCAAATTTCAGGTAGTTCAGGAAAAGACAGAGACCCATCCTCAAATAATACACATATCTCTTTAAAAATGGGAAGAAAGGTGATTTGGGATATTACTGGAAATACTCTCTACAGCATTGCTGAAAACAGTGGGGCATGATGCCTGCATGCCAACAAGAACACAGGAGAGCTAAACTCACCGCATTCTAGCATTTCTTGTGAATTTAAAATAGAGGCCACAAAATACTCACACAAAGACTTCCATTTAGCACTTCAGCAATAGTTAGATATCTACTAAATGAAATTTTCCATTTTGTTTTAGTGCTTCGTAACAAATGAAAATAATGCTCAATAAATCTATTTCAAAGAATTAGGATCAACAATTTAGAGATGAATATAAAAACCTACACAAAAAAAGCCAACTATGCTTACAAAAAATACTTTATTTTTAATATAAACATGTTCTTAATCACATTGTTTCTGATATTAGCTCATTCAACATTTATTCAGGAAATCATAGTTAAGTGCCAGTGGTGAGTAAAAAAGAATCACTGACCTCCAAGAGCTCTTAGTCTAGGGCAGGGGTCTATAAAAGTCCAGATACTAAACATCTTAGGCTTTGCTTAAAAAGATGGTCTTTGGTACAGCTCAACTGTGATGTAGTGCAAAACAGTCATAGACAACATACACACAACTTGTGTAACAACTGTCTTATCCACTAACGTAAGAGTGGAAAAACTAAGGCACGTGGATCAAATTTGGCTCACTGCCTGATTTTGCAAATAAACCCTTATGGGAACACAGCTACACCTGCTTGTTTACATGTTGTCTATGACTGGGTATCACATGTCTGTGTATCATGTGAAAGAACACGCAGAGATGAGCAAGGAGAGGGCTTTAGGATGGTGGTTTGGGAAGGTTCCACTGAAAAAGTGACATTTTAGATGAGATCTGAGGAATGATTGATTCATAGTTGGCCAGTCCACGCAAAGGGAATTGGTAAGTGCAATGGCTCTCTAGGGTAGAAAAGAGCCAGGGTGCAGCAGGTAACAGAGTGTATTGTTCTATGTGAGGAAAAGAGAGATGGCCAGTAAGTGTACGGCATTTGAGCTGAATGTAGAGGAGACACCTTGAAGTCACTGGAAGAAGCCGTTCCAACCCAAGGAAAGAGCAAATGCCAAGTCTCAGATGTAGAAACAAGGTTGTCATGAGAAGGGCCAGAAAGATAACTGAAGTGGCCAGATCATCTCATATATGGTAGTGACATGTACTGTGATAGACAAGACAGGGGGAGAAGCATGACTGGGAGGAAATGTCAGGAGCTCTGTTTGGGTTGTGTTAAGTTTGATAAGCTCCTTAGACATCTGAACCAACATTTCCAGTATGGCGTTGCATACAGGAGTCCACGGCTCAGAGCTGGAACAGTAAGGATAGATTTGGGAAACTCATTAATACATAGAAAATCAGGGGGCTTTTGAGGAAAAAAAAATAAGGTAGGGAGGTGACATGATGGAGGGACTTGCAAGCCATTGTTAGCAGGCTGAATTACTCCAAATACACTAAGAAAACCATCACATTTTAAACCAAGAGAGTGCCATGATTAAGTTTATAGCTAAAAAAAAATGTGGACTTTTATTATTTGTAAGTTTTCAAAATTGTCTACTTACCAAAATCTGTTTGTGAGCCCCAAGTCATTTGCAGACATGCATGGAGCAGTGAAAAAAGGAGCCTCCGAGTGTGCATGTCCCCAGCTGAGGTTGAAGAGGTGATTCTTTTTGTGGGCTGCTTCGTGCAAAATGTTTCATCATTTTTCGTGTTTTTTGTTGCTGAGTTTGCTGTTTAAAATGCCCCCTAAGAAAAGTGCTGCAGTGCTGTCTAGTGTTCCTAACTCAAAAAGGCTGTGCTGTGCCTTAAGGAGAAAAATATCCGCATTAGATAAGCTCTGTTCACGCATGAGCTGCAGTTGTTGGCTGTGAGTTCAATGTTAATGAAGCAAAAATATATTTTATTATATAAGGTGTCTTTCACGGAGAAATAACCTAAAGAAGATTGCATACTGATCAGCTGATGACAATTTTGTGACCAGAGGTTTGCCGGAACCTAACCCTGCATTTCTCCTAGGAGCAATGGTTCAGTATTCATTAATTCCATACTTGCCCTGACTCTATAGCACATAAGAACCGTGAATAACAAGAATTGACTATATGGCTCAAGAAGGCTACATTGCAATATACTATGAGACAGTTGAGTTTATTCTAAGGAAGCTTTTCTTCTAGCTGTATAAAACATTGGCAGGACTTCTTTAGGGAAAAAAAAGTAATTTCTTTTTCAAATCGCATGTATATAACAAGCAGTAATTGAGAAACTTTAGCCTTCAGATTATATGTAGCAGTTGGTTTATTTTATTTGTCCTTAGATAAAATGTAAAGTGAAGTTTCAGTTGGCTTTTTCTACCATGGCCTTGAAACCAACACATACAATTATGTGCATATGTGAGACTAAAGCCAAGTGCTTAGTGCATGACAAATAATCCTTGTTTCAGTAAGTGTTAACCTCTGCTGCTGCCGTTGCTGCTGCTGTTTCAAGTGCCCTGAGTAGAAATGCCGTATTTCAGCCCAGAAGATAATGCTCTCAAAGGACAGAGACTACACAAAGCAGAGTAGTCCATTCCCTGAAGGTAGGTGTGACTCAGGACCTTCTGCGTATGCCTGCCTTCTAGTTAGCATCCCCTTCCGTTGGTGGCCCCTGGCTGGTACCGTAAGTTATATGCTCATACTTACCCAGAGACGTTTCTAAGTACAAATACAGAATCTGGATATAACGGTGGAGTAGCTGCCACTTCACTTTGGAATCAGAGTTAGGCAAAGGCCAAGGAAGGGAGGAGTGTTCCAGGCCAGTGTGTCCTAAGCAAGTAGTGGCTGCTATAAGGATCAAAGGGGGATTTTTAGAGCTAAATGTTGGGGACAACTGGCAGTTATGAGAGCTGTTACTCTAACAGTTAGAGGAAAGTGCTGGGACCCATGGAGCAGGAGGCCTGGTTTATGATGGCACCAAGACCAGAATGAGGTAACAGGGATGCTGCAGAGAGCCAGGTTTAGAGAAAGTTAGTCAATCAGAAATGTAAACAGGAATTTTGTTTTTAAATGTGAAAAAAGTAGAAGCATAGAGATAGAATGGAAACAAAAGGGATTAAGTAAATGTAACCATAAAATGTCAGTTGGGTTCATAACTTTCTTTTAAAAAATATATATTTATTCATTTCAGAGAGGAAGCCAGAGATAGAAACATTAATGATGAGAATCATTGATTGGCTGCCTCCTGCATATCTGCTACTGAGGATCAAGTTCAAAACCAGGACATGTGCCCTTGGCCAGAATCAAACCCGGGACCCTACAGTCTGTAGGCCAATGCTCTATCCACTGAGCCAAACCAGCTAGAATCAATGTTAGTGTTAAAATTGTCACAGAACATGCCGAAGCCGGTTTGGCTCAGTGGTAGAGCGTCGGTCTGCGGACTGAAAGGTCCCAGGTTCGATTCCTGTCAAGGGCATGTACATTGGTTGTGGGCACATCCCCGGTAGGGGGAGTGCAAGAGGCAACTGGTCGATGTTTCTCTCTCATCGACGTTTCTAGCTCTCTATCTCTCTCCCTTCCTCTCTGTAAAAAATCAATAAAAATAAAAAAATAAAAAAATAAAAAAATAAAATTGTCACAGAACATATTCAAATTTAAGCAGCTCCTTTTGATTTTCTATTTTAATTGGAAAGATTGATATTGTAAGGCTACTTGAGAGAGAGAGAGAGAGAGAGAGAGAGAGAGAGAGAGAGAGAGAGAAAGAAAGCAGAGAAGGGAGAGAGAGAGAGAGAGAGAGAGAGAGAGAGAGAGAGAGAGAGAGAGAGAGAAAGGAAGGAGAGAAGGGAGAGAGGAGAGGGGAGGAGAGGAGAGGAGAGGAGAGGAGAGGAGAGGAGAGGAGAGGAGAGGAGAGGAGAGGAGAGGAGAGGAGAGAGAGAGAGAGAGAGAGAGAGAGAGAGAGAGAGAGAGATATTCCCATATTAGTTCCCCATCAGAGGATAGAACCTGAAACTTTGGTTAGGTGCCCTGACAGGGAACTGAACCCACCTCCTCTTGGTGTGCAGGAGGATGCTCCAGCCAACTGAGCCATATATGCCAGGGCTTACATGTACTACTTTAATACTGCACTTCCAAATATTATTCAATGTTACTCCATTATGTGGTGAAAAAATTAATGCGAGCACACATACACACACACACACACACACACACACACAAGTATATGAAATACTTGGAGAAAAACAATATTTCCTCTTCCTTTAAGAATGATGGAAGAAGTTTTAAAAAAAAACAATTGTGGTTTTTGTTTATGGCAGCGTGCACATCTCTAAGGACTTGAATCTTTGCTGTATGTCTTAGACTCAATGAAGGTAGAATGAATAGAATCACATTTCCAGGAGGTTACTTAATATTATAAAAGGCTCTTGCTAAATCTCAAGTGATTTGCAGTAACATTTTACTGCCCTGTTGCTATAGCTTTCCACATGTATGTGTATACAAGCTGTTTGAAAATCTTCAAGAGTGAACATGGACTGGCAAACATCGTTGGTACATCTGTCCCATTAAAATAAAAAGTAGATTTTATTATAACCTATATTTTAGTATTTTCTTTCATTAAAATGAAAAATTATTGCAAAGTAGGCTAAATTAATCTAACATTTTAAAATTAATTTGAAATATAAGCCTTTCAATGAAATATTTACCTATTTAAAACAAGCAAAGCATCAATTAAGCATTTCTATTATTTTAATGGAAAATGGGAGGTGATATATTAGGAATTCAAGGAAATATACTCTTAGAATCTGAAAACTCATAAAAATTATATAATCTGATCTAGAGTTTTCATGTGTTTCTATATTTGATACATTTGTTCATAAGGAGAAAAATAATCAACAGGAATTGTGGAAAGAAATACTTCCTACTAAAATAAGAAATTTCTTATTTACAGTCTTGAAAATACCACCACAAGTACCAGCTGACGTGAACCTAGAAATTAGCCTGTGTGATATATCTGTCTCATGAGCAATGAAATAGCTGAGTTTTATCCTCTCAGAATTTGTTAGTAGTCAGGCACAAGTTTCAGGGGAATAATATGTAGTGTTGAAGGATTGTTTATAATTTCTTCTTTCATTCTGTTTCCTGCTCCAGAACATACCAGAAATTATAAATTTGCCCCAGATAATGTAAATTCCTCTCTAGCACACCTCATTTTCTCCTTATGGCACAATGAATCTCTGTAACACACCAGCTAATCAATCCTGGGAATTCAATAATCCATTGAATAATTAAACTAAGCTAGATGTTTTTCATTCTATGATGATACACCCAGATAGTCAATTTATTTTAAATTAATTTTATATTTTCTGTGAACATACTTCCAAATGTATTTTAAATGCATGAAGTTTCAGAATTCTGGAGTGTACCTATTTTCCCTATCGAAAATAAAACAAGTGAAGCACAAGCAGCAATTCACTTAGAAGTGTATTGTTAAAAGAATGTTTTGAGACACAATTGCAGCCTTTACATCCCTCTCCCTGTTGCCTATAAGGTTTCCCCCTCTAAGTACTGCCTCAGTGCTATGGGTACACCAGTATTTTTATAGCTTCTGATATCTGAGATCTGGAATCTGCTTCTGTCACAGTTCTACCTATTTCTTTTCTATGTTTTGCCATTTAGAAAGAAAAATCTACTTTATGAAAAACATTTCTTCTACCCTTGGGACCCCCAGAGAAAGAAGCAAGAGGTTGAAATGGCCTGTAGCATATTGTTTATGGCAGTATCCAACAAGCAAGATTTTGTGTGTCTGCATATGCTGCAAGGCTCATTTTAATTCAACCCTTGGGACATCAATCCAATGATGCTGCCAAAGTACACTCTTCGAAGTTCAGTGATAATAGACTCTGAGGACAGAACACTTCCAAAGTTTTCAGCCAATAGGTGGCTTAATTTTTCTTCGTGTTTTACACATATGCCGATTTAAATATATATTCCAGAATTTGTGACTGTATTGTATGATTACGCTTGATCAATAAATGCCTATTTACTTTTTAATAATATTAAATAATCTGTTTACTATACTTTGTTGGGTACTTTTCCTTTGTTTACAGTGTGTTTAAATATACATGATCCCACTTATATGTGGAATGTAATGAATAAAATAAGCTGATGAACAAAATAGATACAGAGATATGGAAGCATGGAACAGACTGATGAATCTCAAGAGGAATGGGGGGAGGGAATGAAGAGATTAATCAAATAATTTATATGCACATATGAATAACCCATGGACATAGACAGTAGTTTTGTGAAGGCCTGGAGGAGGGGGCAAGAACTGGGGATGGAGGTAGAAGCTGGGAGGAGGGGGTCAATGGGAGAAAAAAAGGGGGACATCTGTAATACTTTCAATGAAGATAAATTTTTAAAAATCTAGCTAAGAACATTAAAATATTGAGATAGTTATAAATATAGATATACAGACATCTATTCTGTTAGATCTTTGAACTTCTTTTTTAAACATAGGTACACTTTTTTTTTTTTTTTTTTTTTTTTTTTTTTTTTTTTTTACTGAGTTGAATGTTTCTTCTAGTGAAATATGAAATGTCCAAACATAACTGTAATCTCCCATCTGAACTGTTGCTTTCTCTGGATCTGTTTCAGCGTATCTTGGCCTAAGCACAGAGAGGTGTCCGCTGATTTTACAAGCCAAGCATGACATATGTGTTTTTCAGAGCTCTAGCATGGAGTAAGGAAAGTTGTTCATATTTTGGTCAAAGCAATGCTCAGGGGAGAAGCAAGTGTGTTCAGTAAATCTGTATTACACCTGATGCTATCGGGTAAAGATTTTATTTTGTGGTTTTTTAGATCAGGGTATTAATTATTATTAAAAGTAAATCATATATCTGTCTTTATTTTTTAAATGACTGTGGACATATAGACAGCCTAAGTCAATATCACCCTCATTAAAAGACCAACAATGTACATGCTTTCTGTTTGTTTGTTTTTTTTTAAACTTCCATGTAAAGAAAATAGCAACCGTTATGACATTTTTTGCACAATGTTCAATGTTCTTAATCTACCTCTATGCTAGAAATATTCAAATAACCAGTAAAAATTATTTTCCCCAACTTGTTATTTCTTATTGAAATTTTAAGAAAACTAGATACAAAGGTTTTTCTTATATTTATAACACATATAGTTTCTCAGCTCACCTTTAATAGAACCAAAATTTTTAATTTTAATATGGTATAATTTCATTATAAGTTTGTCAGGAGTGATTTACACAACTATTCACATAGTTTAAGTAATATGATCCACATGTGTAGATTGAGTAATGGCAACTTTAATATTCTTTGTCTCACTAACAGTGAAACCTAAAATAGATTATCTAGCCACTCTCTACTAACATCAGCAATTCATTCCTAAAAATCAGAAGTTCTGTCTGAAAGTGCTTGTTGGAAGCCCATTTCTCAAATCTTCAACCTATTTTCTATTATCTAAGCAACGAACTACCATAGTAGAATGAGATATGTTTTACAACATTAGTTTCTGATTAACAAGAGAATAATATGGGTTGTTTAAAAAATAAGCCAGTAGCCCTGGCCAGTTTGGCTCAATGGTTGGAGTGTTGGCCCTAAGACCACAGTGTCTCAGGTTCGGTTCAGGTCAAGAGCACATACCTTGGTTGCAGGTTTGATACCCTGACAGGGTCGGGGCCCCTGAGGGGGGCAAGCAATAGATGTGGCTCTCTCAGATCAATGTTTCTCTCTCTCTTTCTCAAACCTCCTCCCTCCCTTCCACTTCCTCTCAAAAGATCATTGGAAAAAATATCCTGGGGTGAGGATTATTAGTAAAATAATTAATTAATAGCAGTAAATGCAGTATAGATGTACTGTTTGCAAACCTTACAGTAAGCATTCATTTATAACATATGTCAAATGTAATGCAATAAGAATAAATCTAGCCTCAGAAATCCCAAACATTATTTCTGTTGTATTCTTTTATTATAAGTACATCACTAAGACCACCTCAAATTAAAAGAGGAGGGAATTAGATCCCACCGCTTGGTATCAGGTGCAGTTTAAACACACAGGTAGTGAAGTAATTGATGCTAAACATATTTGTATATTACTTATCAAAGAAGTTGACAAACAACAGCTTCCATATAAAACACATCTTGCTGCCTGAGTTTTTAAATAAGGTTTTATTTTAATACTGCTCCCCATTTTAATTTACATATTGCCAATGATGTTTTGGCTGCTTTGCAGGAGCTGGAGTTGAGTAATTGTGACAGAGAACATATTTACTATCCAAGGTATTTACTATCCCATAAAGCACTTCTCCATTGGTCTTAGTAATTGTCACTGGATTTTGAAGATGATGGTGCATCAGATGAATGAGGGATAATGTTAATCTCAGAGGATTTAACTGGGCTTTTCCATTAGTTCCATGCTGACATTACCAAACAAAAAGATTTTGAAACAGTTTTAGGGAACTTAGCAGTGGCTTTTAAATTTTAAATGAGTGCAAAATGAACTGTGCTTATACTTAAAAAAAATTAAGTTTGGAGATCCATGGATGGTTTTACTAGAGACATTAGATTGTTTTCAAAGAAAAGCTACTCATCATGCATTCAAGGATGATGCTTATTGTTGCATAACCCATACCTTTTTAGTTGACGCCCGTGGTATTTTTACTGACTGCTCTTTTAGATTTTTATCACTGCACATCTTCTTCAGGTCATCATTGCCAATTCTCTGAGTGAAATTTAAAAGCTCTTAATATCTTTTTTTTTTTTTACCTCCTCAAAGCCCATTATCAGTGCAAATGCAACAATTTACCCCTTAGCATCAACTATGTTTTCAAAGCTTTTTAAATGGGCCCCATACTGAAGAATTCATTTCTTCCATTAGTAGGAAAATGAACTGCCATGACTTGACAGTGAACTGTAAAGCCTATTTGATTGTAAAAGTTTTTCCAAATGTCCTTTAATGAAGCTGGACTACCTTCCACAGCCTCCGTCAAGGTAAAATGTGGCCACGTTATTAAGTTCTTCCAATAGCATAAAACCTGTGGTTTTTAACAAGAGCATGCATGATGTTTCCACTATGACATTCTACTTTGAATGGTTACAGGTGGCAGATGACAAGGTCCTCAAAGAGGACAGAGTTTGAGAGGCACTCGATCATCACATGAAGGAAAACTGCCTTCCAACATGAGTGTCAGCTTTAGATCATCATGTGAACAAGAAATAAACTGCTGTGCTTATGTCATTAATAATTTGGGGAACTGATTATTATTGTAGGTTAGGCCTGCCCAACTATTACAGAAACAAGTTAATTTATAAAAATATTTGTGCAAAACTTTCAGGCTTGTAAATTTTGCACAAGTTTTTTTTTTTTTTCCTTTCTTTTTTTTCCCCCACTGAGAAAGTAAGAGTTAAGCAAATTCAATCATTAAAAATGAGGAATGTAAAATTTTTAATTTGCATATAACCTCTAAGTTTGTTAATTATTGCTATGTTTTTATTTTGGCTTCTTTCCTGACAATTTTAAACATATGGTTTAGGTATCACAAAGTCACAGTGTTTAAATAATTGTTGTTTTACTTCATAATGGGCCCAAAGCACAAGAGTAGGCATGCTGACAATTTGGATATGCTAAAGAGAAGCCCTATAGTGCTTCCTTTAAGTGAGAAGGTGGAAGTTCTTCACTTTGTAAGGAAAGAAAAAAAATCTTATACTGAGGTAGCTGATTTCTATGGTCAGAACCAATCCTCTACCCATGAAATTGTGAAGCAGAAAAAATAAATTTGTGATAGTTTTGCTGTCAAAACTCAAACTGCAGAGCATGAGAAGTGCTTAGTTAGGATGGAAAAAGCATGACATTTGTAGATAGAAGATATCAACAGAAAACCCTGTATAGGATTTAGTACTACTGGTGGTTTTAGGCAGCCAGTGGGTTCTTGGAACATATCTCCCACAGATAACAGAGAACAACTGTATTTAATTTACTTTATAATAGTTCATCATCATAGAATTGGAACAAAATTGTTAACAATAAATTATTGCATTCTTATTTTCTCAACACATTATTTTAAAAATAAGCTAGTTTGAAATATCATAGTTATTCCTATAAATTGTATAGGAATCACGTAATTCCTATTTAAGCAGTAGCTTTCATTCTTAAAAAATAATAGTACAATAAGCAAACTCAGCTTTTGAATGAATATATAATGGAATGAGAAGTGTATCAATAAATACCCGTCCTAACAACATCATTAAAAATACTGTTATTTCATCAACCACTGAAAGTGCAATAAAAAAAACAACAACAAAACCACAAACTAATATTGTACTTAGTTTTTTGTTTGTTTGTTTGTGTGTGTGTGTGTGTGTGTGTTTTGTTATTTGATTTTTTATAAGGTGCCATCTATTGGTATTAGTAATTATTATCTGGGCATAACTAGACCATATTTATTGTTACTTTTTATGTGATTAAACGGCTGCCAGTGGACGTGGGCTTCCAGGGCTGCCAGGAGGCCCCCATGGGAGAATGAGTTCTTGGGGAAAGTTTTATTTCCATGGAATTAAACACCTACATTTCTGAGGTCCCATCTCTCTCTGTCTTACCAAGGAAGAAGTTCCCTTTCATCTTCAGATGAACTAGAACTAGAGCCATTGCTCCGATTGTGTACAGTCCAGTCTGGCATCTGGCTGGGTGAGCTTGTGTCCCCAGCTGCAGTCCATGGTGTGTGGGATGTACATGGCTGTAGGCCATGTGGCTTCTAGGGCCCATGGCTATGAAGGAGCATGGGCAAGTGCAAGGAAGCAGGAGCAAAGCTGGAGGAACAAGACAGAGAGATTTCCTTTGGCTTTGGAATATGTGTTTCCAAATTTTTTTGTAGGAATACCCCTCCAGTCAATGATCTTTGTTCCTATGTTAGACTGACAGAAAAGCACTTTCCCTACACCACCCAGTCTTCACTGTAACATGAAGCATGTCAAGCTCGTGGCCCGCGGGCCGCAAGCAGCCCACAATAATATTTTTCCAGCCCAGCCAATATAATTTATGTAAGAAACTTTTTAAATAAAAATATTGTAACTTAATTTTTACAATATCCTGTTTTACATAATTATTCGTAACAAACTACAGTGTTTGCTAATGACTGATTACTATAATCGTGTTGCATTCACTTTTCTTACGCTCAGGTGCACCATTTCTCTCCACTAATACTAGCAGCGAATATTTTAGCAGCCAATGCCACATCATTTGTCTTTGGACTCACTTGTTTGGGGTGCACAACAGGACAGATTTTGCTTTTGGAGAACAAGAAAAATAGGGTTATTTGTGTTATGCTTATTAATTTGTGCAGTTATTCAGAGTCTGGTAAGTTAATGTTCAAGAAAAATGTTAATTTTTATTCAAAGGTTCTATTATTTTATGTTAACAATGACTCATTTATTTCAGTCCTTTGTATTCAGCATGTCTCTATAGAAATAAACCTCCCTTTCTATGAAAATTGAAGCTTTTGGGTTTTTTTTGTTTGTTTGTTTGTTTGTTTTGTGGCCCCCATACACTTAAACCTTGTTTATTTGGCCCATGTTAGCCTTTGAGCTTGACATGCTTGCTGTACATGCACCCATGGCCTCCTTTGTTGGGCCCCTCCCCCCAGTGATTTTCAGGGAATAGGCAGGTGGCTCCCCGGGGAGTGTACAGTTACAGCTTCCTGGAGAAGCTGCCCAGATGACCGTGCTTAAGATGCCTGGCCTGCCCTTTGCTCTTTCCTATTATTAACATAAGCTAGCTAATTACAATGGTAACAAAACCACTAATTGAATAAACACGTTTTGAAAAATAAACTGTTTTTGTCCTTGAAGTACTGATTTCATTAGCGGTTTACAACTTTCTTTTTGTTTTAAGGTTACAATGAAAAACATACTTATATAATCAAACACTGTCTAGAATATTGTGCAATTTAAAAAAAAAAGTCCTCAGGAATTCTTTTCCTATGCCACCATGTGCTGCATTTAGGTTATTAATAATATTCATAACTCACATGGGCATAGCAGTTTAGCACAAACTTGTCTTGGGCTGAGTCATTTTAGTGTCAGTTCTGGCATCCTGTTGCATCAAACAGCAGAATATGCATGTTGATATCTTAAAAACAAATCTACAGAATTTTAAAAAGAACAGACAAGAAAGAACTAGACAGGTTGCCAAACAGTCAGATGCCAGGAATTTTTGTCAGCCTCCTTTCCCAGAAAAAAAAAAAAATACCAGGAGGAGGGACGTTATTTTTTAAGCACTTTTCAGTACCTGAAGTTATACAAGCAATTCTTATTAAAGTTGATAATAAAATCTATTATATTCCCTAGAAGAATCTTAGATGTTCTGTTCCTGAATCTCTCTCTTATGCCATTTAATTACAGTCAATGAGGCCATAGGAATAGATGGCTCCTTCCTGGGGGAAGGTTGGGTGGAATCTGAGCTGGCCATTCCTCATTGACAAGTAGGTGATGCAGAGCAATGCCTATGTTACCAGAGAACCAGGAACTCTGGGGTTGTTGTCCTTTATCCTCCTTACGCAACATTCACATTTCCTGTTTCTCAGAATAAGCCATGAATGATATTGTTCCCTTTAACTAATATGCTGTGCATATTGTTTCACTACTATTTATGTTCTGTTACTATTCAATTTCTGCAGTCATATGAAAACATCTTAGTAGAATGGTCGGCATCATTTTTCCTACGTTTAAGCCAATTCATTGTACAGATTCTTCCTTATTTTATAGGAAAAGGTATTCAGCAATGTACATTGCCCTCCAGTTTATCCCAAGTATGATTTCTTGGGGGATGGAGAGTAGAGAAGATAAGTTTTCACCTTAAATTTACTCACTTTAAAAAAAATTATCTTCAAAGAAATAGAAAAAAGGAAAAATCTCAATTGACATGACAATCTCTGAATTTTTTCCAACCAGTAGTGCTGTAACAACATGAAAATTCCTTCGCATTACATATGAGGTAGTGCCTTTTTGGAATTATTAAATTCCTAAGAGTTGATCATATATGTTACATATTAACTCTGGAAAGGAAGCATCCCAGTTCTTTAAAGGATCCACAATTATGGTAGACTTTATAGTCTCCAGGGAGATTAAGAAGTGGAAATTCAGTCTGAGTGGTTAGAGTCACTGAAGTGCCACTTTCATACAGATGGCTGCAAATAACACCGGTGGTCTCTCCTCAAAGGGTTACATCTCTT
Organism: Pipistrellus kuhlii; assembly: GCF_014108245.1. Taxonomy (NCBI): domain Eukaryota; kingdom Metazoa; phylum Chordata; class Mammalia; order Chiroptera; family Vespertilionidae; genus Pipistrellus; species Pipistrellus kuhlii. The sequence continues at coordinate 43,874,420 of NW_023425405.1, read as the reverse complement.
TCAAGTTTAATGTGTTTCAATTCTCCAAAGTTATTTCATCCTTTTCTAAATATAAGAGCTTATGACCTAAGCCCAAGCAAGATTAAGAAAGTAAATCTAGACAGAAATAAATATTTCAATATCTTTTAATATAAAAAGTAATTGTAGCCCTAGCCAATTTGGCTCAGTGGATAGAGCATTGGCCTGCAGATGGAAGGATCCCAGGTTCAATTCCAGTCAAAGGCATATACCTTGGTTGCAGGCTTGACCTCAGGTCCTGGTAGAGGCAGATGGACGAAGCGACCAATGAATGTGTCCCTCTCACATCGATATTTCAGTCTCTCTGTCTTTCCCCCTCCTTTCTACTCTCTCTAAAAATCAATAGAAAAATACTCTCTGCTGAGGATTAACACAAAACAAATAACATCAACAAAAAGTAATTGTAGACTTAGTACTAGCGGCTGTTGTGATTTTAAAAATTTATTATAATATATATTCTTACCTTTTTGAATGGTATAAATTCCCCTAATGTCCCCTCGCCCACAAATTAGTCACATTGAATATGTTCCTGTAACTTGGTAGGCCATTTACAGAGGCTGCTGGCAAAATATATATATTTCCTTTAACCCAGAATTTTCACACCTTAAGAATGAACATACGGGAATTAAGTGAGTGCAGTATGTAATTTAGACTCTAAGCAATAGTTATAGGATTGTATTATCACAGTATTATTCATGATAGGACAAAATTAGCAACAGGCTAAATGTGAATAATGGTTCAATAATCAGTGAAGCATTATTTGGTCACTAAAATGATGTTGTATACATCTATTTACATGGAAAGGCCTTCTTGTTTCATCAAGCAAATAAAACATTATAAAGTAGTATGTGGAGTTTAATCTTACTCCACAAATAAGGATTTCTGGAAGGAGATCAAATTAATTAAAAGGTAATAAACAGATGTCTAATATTAGAGATAAAAACCTCTGTTCTAATCTTAGTATTATATACTTCATCCTTTTTCTAAATTCCTTTTTGAAGAAGAAATGCTTGGCATTAAATGCAAAGTACTTAACTTCTATCAAATATTAAGGTTAAAGAAAACCATTTATATGTGTTCCATGAGCCACAGCCTTTCTGCTTCACTAATGGGAAAGATTGCATGACACCAGTAAAAAGATTGCCGATAAAATGGGGCTTTAAGTAAGCAGATCTTAGCATGTAAAGAGTAACAAATAAAATTAGAAACTCAGCAAAAAGATCATGTAAATCACTGAAAACTTCCGCACTTCAAATCTGTTCATTTGATTAAGCTGCTGTTTGCCAGGATCTATTAAAAGAAACAATGAAAAGAATGTTGAAGCTGCAATCAGCTCAAACAATACTTCTTTCTCAGTTTTGCTCCATTAACCACGCTTTCCTTATTAAACATAGAGAGCTGTGTTTGGAATTGCCCTAAATTTTGTCCTGCCAATCAAACTGAATTTTGAAGAAAAATATTTTTGAAATATTTTTTAAAAGATGGGAAGGAACCCTTGAAGATTACCCTCTTCTGTGTGGAGTGAAGAGTAGCTGATCCCCAAGTCCTGAAGAGGCAGGAAAGCCAGAGGGGCCCTGGAGAGGGAGGACCAGGAGGGAGGGGTAGGCTGTCATCCTTGTTTCAAATGGGGCTCATCCTGCCAAGGGCTCATGTGTCATTGGTTCTCCAGGTGCCCAGAGTTGGCCGGAAGTGGCACCAAGCCCTCCAACGCTGTATCCTGATGTAGAAAGCGATAAACTGCCTCAGTCCTCAGGTGCCCCTCCTCTGGTGTGCACTCGTACCCCTCCCATTAGGATAATCATGCCCCTGCTAATGGGGAGCCCCCTTTTTCTTTCCTCTGATCCCTCCTAACACTCCGTCACTTGCCTGAGTGTCCCCTCCCCCACCCTTGTGGCCAGTGCAGCTAGTTTTATAAAATACTAGATTGGTACACAGTCATTTTGTTTTTCTTAGATAGGCCCAGCATTGTTGATTCTATTTAATGGACACAAGATAATGTTAGAAGTTTTTAAGTAATTAAACTTGCAGCCTATGCAAGGAAAAAAAATATGAAAAAAAGGAAGGAAGGAAGGAAAATACTAGATTGGTACACAGTCATTTTGTTTTTCTTAGATAGGCCCAGCATTGTTGATTCTATTTAATGGACACAAGATAATGTTAGAAGTTTTTAAGTAATTAAACTTGCAGCCTATGCAAGGAAAAAAAATATGAAAAAAAGGAAGGAAGGAAGGAAGGAAGGAAGGAAGGAAGGAAGGAAGGAAGGAAGGAAGGAAGGAAGGAAGGAAAGGAGGGAGGGAGGGAGGAAGGAAGGAAGGAAGGAAGAAAGGGAGGGAGGGAGGGAGGAAGAAAGGGAGGAAGGAAAGAAAGGAGGGAGGGAGGAAGGGAGGGAGGAAGGAAGGAAAGAAGGAAGGAAGGAAGGAAGGAAGGAAGGAAGGAAGGAAGGAAGGAAGGAAGGAAGGAAGGAAAATGCCCTTGCCTGGCTGGTGAGGCTCAGTTAGAGGGAGTATCATCCATACACCAAAAGGTCATGGGTTGTTTGTTTTTTTTATCCTTTTTTTTTTTTTTTAAATTATTGTCTAAAGTTTTACATACATCTCCTTTTTCCTCAGTTGACCCCCTCACCCCACAGTCATTCCAACCACAGGCAAGCCCCCACCACCCCAGTGTCTGTGTCCATTGCTTATGCTAATATGCATGCATATAAGTCAAAAGGTCATGGGTTTGATATGGTTTCCATCTCTGGTCAGGGTAAATATGGAGACAACCAATGGATGTTTCTCTATTTCTCAATCTCTCTCTCTCTCTCTCTCTCTCTCTCTCTCTCTCTCTCTCTCTCTCTTTCTTTCTCTTTCTCTTTCTCTCTGTCTTCAGATAGATAGATAGATAGATAAACAGATTTTTAAAAAGGAGGGAAATAATGAATTTTTGCCATTTGTGACTACATGGATAGATCTTGAGAACATTATGCTAAGTAAAATAAGTAAAAAAAGACAAATACTATATGACCTCAGTTATTTTTGGAATCTAAAAAGAGATCAGATTGGTGTTTGCCAGAAGTGGGTGGGTGTGGATGGTGAGGGAAGTGGTCAAAAGGCACAAACTTCCAGTAATAAAATAAGGAATATACAGCATAGTGCCTAGTTAATACCATAATATATATCGATATTTGAAACTTGTTAAGAGAGATCTTAATAGTTCTTATCAAAAAAGAAAAAAAATAGCTATGTATGGTGGTAGATGTTAACTAAACTTACTGTGGTGATCATTTTACAATATAGAAAACTAAAGAATTATTATGTTTTGCACTTGACATTAATATATGGTCATATGTTAATTATATTTCAATAATAAAAAAGGAGGCAGAAGGCAGAATTGTTAGTCTTAGGACGGGACCATAGAACTTATGCCAAATTCCACAGACTTGTTCCATGGATACCCCAAGCCTACACTGTGTGAACACTGAATTCTCAACGAGTACAGCTTGAACAAATAAATGAACATTGGGAGTTTGGTGAATCATTGTAGCCCATGTGGAAGTATTAGTACCTGGAATTTAAATAAACAAATAAAGTGGTCTAAAATACTAAGCCCAGCCCTGGTGGGTTTGACTCAGTGGCTATAGTATTGGCCTGGGGACTGAAGGGCCCCAGGTTCAATTCAAGTCAAGGTCATGTACCTTGGCAGCTAATGGATGTTTCTCATCGATGTTTCTAACTCTCTATCCCTCTCCCTTTCTCTCTGTAAAAAAATCAATAAAATATATTTAAAAAATAAAATAAAATACTAAGCTCACATGAATAATTATTTCTACCATTAACTTTCTTTTGTATATCAAATACCTATTATAACCATTGCCTGCATGCTTATGGGCAAAAAAATAATAACCTAACATATCAGCATGAGAAATAATAATTATAATCAACAGATATGGTTGTTTTCCCCATTTCAGAAGTTGTCATTATTTCAAAGTGTTGAAGTAAGTCTTTCCTTGGGGTAAGACATATGAGGAGAGCATTTAATATCACTGTGATGGGCAAGAATTGACAATTTTGGAGGACAAACACCTTATTCTTAAATATACAGCATAAACAAAGAAATGAGCAAACTTTGTATATGAGCCTGATGGACACCGTTTTCATTTTATTTTCTCCCCACACCTGTATAAAGCATTGTTCTATTTCAAGGTATTGGTGTGAATATTCAGCCCTCACTCAAGCCACCTGGGAATGTTAAGGTTAGTAATGTGTGTCAAAAAAGAAAAGCAAACATTATGGCTTCAGGTGTGAATATACTGGCCTTGTTTCTAGCTTTAGTTCAATATTTTTCTTCTCTCTGTCAATCAAAAAACATTTTTTTTTTTTTACAGAAAGAAATCTTTATTTCATTGGCGAGATAAATTTCTAATTTTTTTTTTACTATAAGCAAAATAGTGTCATTAAGAAAACCCCATTTTTTTGTGGGCGCTTTTAGAAAATAGTTTAACTTAAAAATAAATAGAGACGCACTCATGCTTAATGTGTCACCCTTGACCTGCCATCAAAATCTCAGATTTGTCTTTAAGGGAGGGATTTTGCTCTGTTCCACAGTGTTTATGACCAAAGAATATATTTGCTTCCTTTGTCACTGCTGTGGGGTTATCATCTGCAATTGGCTTACACAAATGGAAAGTTCATTACCATCACATATTTATCTCAGAGCCCAGATGAGAAAGAAAACAATTGGACTATGAATGTCACCATTAGCTTGGTTTTATATGTATGCACATACATTAAATGTGTGGTTAGTATACATATTTGGAAATAAGACAAAAAATAATCTCCTAGTATCTTTAAGAATTCTTACTTAAGCAAAATATGGTATAAAGAAGTAATGTGATCCAGAACTCTGAGTAATCCCAGCCACAGTTCAGTGGGATTTTCAGTAGTTATTGAAGACCATGAATGTTTCTAGGTTTTCTTTGAGTTCCTCTGAAAACAGGTCTGTCCTTGAGGTGTCAGATTAACACTCCACTCAGAAGACAAATTGTTCGTGGGCACACTGGACATATGAGAGCCATTAGATAGTGTGCTCCGCATTCTTGAAAAATGAAAAATTCGAGGCAACATAACATTTTATAAATGCAAGATGTTTATTATTATAGTACCAGCAATAAATGTTTAGAAACTGGAGTGGGTTCACTGTGGTTCTGACTAGGAACATATGCCTATCGAGTTCATTGGAAGCAGAGCCATTGATTTTTGGCATTAAATAAAGGGTCTGGAAGCTATTATGCATTTAGGCTTCTATGAGTATTTAATTATATCAATAGGAGAACACAATTTCTGTTGTGTGCATAGTGATGAATGTCTCCATTTATTCATGTTACTATGCATGATAGATGAGTTTAAACCAGATGCTGTAACTTTCTTGCAACCTGACCAAATTAGTTAAAAAAAAAAAAAAAATATATATATATATATATATATATATATATATATATATATATATATATATAAATTTAGATGATACCCTATTGAATATCATTCAGAAAAACCTTGCCCATGGCATCTCTTCATAGATTTCTCTCAAGATAATGTATAAAATTTAAAAATAAAATAAAAAACACTGTGTGTTATCATATCCACTTCTTGAAATAAAGTGATAAATGCTATTATATTGCTCTTAACCTTATGCACTTTCCCAGGTCTTTGGTGTTTCTATCTGGCAATAAAGCCTGCTTAGATATGTGATTGCTACTGTTTATTTTGTATTTGCTACTGTTCAATTCAACATTATCCAATGATACAATGCAAAGGCTGTTGTCTGGCAACATTCCTTCCATGTGGCTGCATTTGAGATATAGACCCAAGCCTTCTTCTTCACTGCTTGATTGGATGTGCCTTTACATGTAGAGTAAAACATCTTTTTTAAAAATCCATTTCTTGTTTAAATAAAAGCAATAGATTTTATATTAACAAGCACTTTGCCCAGCACTTAGAACATTGGAACAATAAATGACCTGCATGTCACCAGGACATAAAAAAATAAATAGCTCATGAATAAATGAATGAGCTGATGAAAGGCTCCAAACAAATCGAAGGAAAAGCTGAAAATGGCACAATGTTCAAAAGTAAACTGAAATTCTGTTTACCAGTAAAGATGACATCGTTTAGAATTCCAGAATGGCCACTATACCAATGCTTATACCAAGGCTTGAAAAAATTAAGGGATTTTTAAAAAGTTAAATGCCTTTGGAATTTAGAAAATGTTCTTGCTACTTTCTCTGTCCTCTTTTGGTTTGAGTCTATTACAAACCCATGTTTAATGAACTTCAGTTCTATAACTGAACTGAGTTCACAGTATTTTCATAAAAAGAGCAAGTTCAGAAGCACAGTTTTCAGATCACCAGATAGCTCCTGATAACCAAATGTCTGCAAGTCTAATTAAAAATGGTCCCTTTTTAAAGTAAACTAAAGTGAGAATAGCAACTTACTCATTCAAGACATAATTTTTGTATCATATTCTCAAATAGACTTATTTCCACAAAATGAAAAATATCAAGAAAGACCTAAGATATAATATGACTTTTGTATAACTTTTGGCTACGATATACAAATAAAGATTTATGTAGATACAAATGTTGAGGTAGGCCAAGATTATATTTCCAGTGAGTTTGTTGCATCTGCACAAGGAAGTCTATAAATCTTAGATGAAATCAAACATCAGTGACAACAGTATGAAATATTTTTTAAAATGTTAAATGCTTATATGAGCAGACACCAAATGTCACAAACTTCACTCTTTATTTGGAATATTGCAATGATAGTTCAGATAACAGTTTATCATAGAATAAAATCTATAAAACATGAAGTAATATGCCCTTTCAAAACACCTTCACCCTATTTACTAAAATGTTATTTTAATATTTTATTTTTGATTATAATAATTCATCAAAATCAAGTAATTATGGAAAAGATGCCTTTGATTAACATATAATAAAAAAGCAAAACGTAAAATCTTCAAAGATACCTTATCTCTGTGAATATGTAATTATGAGGCACCATCACAATTATAAAGTATATACATGTTTACTTAGCAAAAGTGAAAGATTCTCTCTCCCATAACTACTCTGTGGTGTTGGGATCTTTTGTCTCCAGTGGTCAGTTTACATGTGCACAAAGAAGTCTATAAATCTTAGACTTTTTGTTTTAACTGTAACTTATTTTTTACAATGTTTTATTAGCTTTGAATGTAAATCACAATTATACTGATTACATTTCAAGGTGGTTATCATCTAATCACATTGGGGAAGGTGGGTGGATATTGGGTCTTTGAATATGAAGAAAAGAGGAAAGAGAAGGAAGGTAAATTAATTTTACCTTCATGAGAAAAAAAACATCTCAGTTTTAGCTTAGTGGCCTCCTAATTATAGCTGTAAGGACACCTTTAACTGTGATGGGTTTCTCAGTCACTAGAGACCATACCCTCTTTGATCTGATTATCTCAAGTGTGTCCCCACTGTTTCCATACACACCTTTTGTCTATTGCAAGAACAAAATAGCTGTGTCGACAAATGTTTCTCTACTTTGTCTTCACATTAGAATATTCCAGAGAGCCTTATGAAGGACAGAATCTGGGTCTCATCCCAAGAAATTCTGCTAAAATTGGCATGAGGGTGACTCTCTTGGTAGCCAAAGTTGAAAACTATGGACTTGTGTGTCCTTCTGGGCATATTTCTCTAAAAATCATACAAAAGAGAAATAGGAAGAGTTTTATTGGAAATGTTACCTAATTTCTATACATATAAACTATGTTTTAAGATTTTAGACACACAAACTCAACACAGTCATTTTTTCATTAAAGCATGAGTTGATACACCATTGCCACACACTGTTGTCACCAAAAAACATAAAATGAGACTTCCCTACCTTCAAGGATGTGAGTGGAGAGTACTGAAGGCAATGCATAAACAAGTCCTCTCTACATGTTGATTAAGAGCAATAACGGAGGTGTTGACACAATACAGGGGTACCAGTCAGGGAAGGCTGTATGTCGTCCATAAATACTTCACAGATGCTAAAGCAGTTTGAGGAGTTCTTTGAGGAGAAGTTTGGAAACTGGGACCTCAATGGTTGATGGTGAGTTCTCAGAAAAGGGAAATATTGATAACATGTGCAAAAGGGTGAGACTTGAAATACTCATAATTTCAGGGTTAACCAATTGTGGACTAATGTGCATGTGTGTTTATGTGTGTGTATGTGATTATGTGTGTGTGCATGTGTGTGTTGAATCCTTTTGAGATTAAAAAAAAAGTTGGACCTCCCAGTTTCCCTGGTCCCTAAGGGCTTACCAGTGTGATATTTTTGACATAGAAGATTGAAAGTATGAATAAATGAACAAATAAATAAGTAAAACACATGAATTTTACATATATTGTCTTCAACTGTTTCATTGGCCTGCTAGTTAGACATGGCATACCAGCGTTGGTGATATTTAGTATTTTATTTAAGTTTATATTTTATTCAAAAACCTGGATTATTACTACTCAATATATAATACTACTAGCCATTATCAATTAGGCATTTTGCTATAACCACATATACCTTATTTTTTGTGGATTTTGATGGATGATCTACTAGTATTTATTCTACTTACATTTTATTATTCATTATAGGAAATATCTGTGTTGAAATAAAACCAACACAGATTCTGAATTCAGATTTAGCAATAGCAATGTAGTCCTCATTTCTAAAATAAGTATAATCATATAATTTAGATAACTACTAAAGTGACAATAAATAATGTTTGTCAAGTCCACAGCAATATGAATACTATAAATTATACTCCATCATTGAATAGGCTACAAAAAAATCCCTTCTGGAAAGTAATTAGTATCTGACTTCTGCAAGTACTGAATGGGTACAATTCTGTTATAGTCCACATTTAATATCACTTATCATTAGGAAACTGGTAAAAAGAAAAAGCACATCTGATCATTTTAAATGGTAAGGTAGTTATCAAAACTAAAATTCAAAATCAATCTTGAAAGTTATATCAATTAAAGAAATCATGGCATCTTCATATTAATTCTTGTATTTTTCTACTGTAATGATGTTAGTAAAAATTAAAATTCCGAATCTACTATAACAGAATCAATGATAAATTTACATGTGTGAGTCAGAGAGAATTGAGGGAATTCAGAACATTTTTAAAGTTTTAACAAGAAATAGAAAAAAATATTTAAATGGTAAGGCTTTTTTACTTAATGAAAAATACTGGTGTTCAAATTTTTAAAAAAATCTGCAGAGATAGATGAAAAGTGTAAAAAAAAAAATAAAAAAGGTACTTTTGCCATTGTTGTAAGCATAAGCCCATGTGAGAAAAAGTGAGAGAAACAGAAGGCAAAGGAGAGTAACAAAAGTAGGTCATTAATAATGGATGAGAAATCAAATGATGAATATTCTAAAATACCACATAATTATTAATTGAAATTATTAAATGGTATAATTATTGCAGTAATTTTTACATCTATGTTGTCCCTTGGTATATTTTTTTCCTGCCCTGAATAACTGTACTAGGACCCTGATTAAAGATATTAATAAAATAAAATAAAAGAAGGTCAAAACAAATGAAATCTTTTTCTTTACTAACCATTCCTTCCAGGGTATTCTAAGAATTCAGTTATTTCATTTTAGTTATTATTTATTGTCCTCAGGCAAGATAAAAGTTTCCTATTTAAAAGTTTATGGTAGAAGAAAATCAAGTATAATTTTTAACAGACTTATTTTTCCCTCCACCATTTTTTAAAAAATCTTGTATTGTTGAGAGTATTACAGATGTCTCCCACCCTAGCCCATTGTCCTCCTCCTCCCACCCCAGGCCTTCACCACCCTATTGTCTGAGTCCATAGAAAATGCACATGTGCACATGTTCTTTGGCTAATCTCTTCCCATCCCCTCCCACACCCCTTCCCTCTGAGATTCATGTCTGTTCCATGTGCCCATCCCTCTGGTTCTATTTTATTCGTCAGTTTATTTTGTTCATTATATTCCTTTTTTTCTTTTTTCTTTATTAATTAAGGTATTACATATGTGTCCTTATCCCCTTGTTGCCCCTCCACCTCCCCACTCATGCCCTCACCCCCTGGTGCCTGTGCCCATTGGTTAGGCTTACAAGTATATGCATGCATACAATTCCTTTGGTTGATTTTCCCCTTACCCCTACCTTCCCTCTGAGGTTTGACGGTCTGATCGATGCATCTCTGTCTCTGGATTTGTTTTTATTCATCAGTTTATATTGTTAACTATATTCCACAAATGAGTGAGATTATGTCAATTTACCATAGCCAAGATTTGGAAATAGCCTAAGTGCCCATCAGCGAAAAAACTTTGGTACATCTACACAATGAAATACTACGCTTCTGTAAAAAAGAAGAAATTCTCATCATTTGCAGCAGCATGGATGGAACTGGAGAGCATCATTGTATTTCTTGTTAATTTATTTTGTTTTTTAGAATCAATTGTTATTAGATATGTATTTATTGGCATTTTATTATTCATATTTTTTTATTTCTCCTTCTCCTTCTCCTTCTCCTTCTTCAAGAAGACTCTTTAACATTTTATGTAACACTGGTTTTGGTGGTGATAAACACCAGTTTTTCCTTATCTATGAAGTTCTTTATGTGACCTTCAATCTTAAATGATAGCTTTGCTGGGTACATTAATCTTGGTTGTAAGCCCTTGTTATTCATAACTTTGAATATTCGCTCCCTTTTGGCCTGCAAAGTTTTTGTTGAGAAATTAGCTGACAGTCTTATGGGTGCTCCCTTGTAGCTAACTAACTACTTTTCTCTTACTGCTTTTGAAGATTCTCTCTGTGTATTTAGCACTTGGCATTTTAATTATTTTGTGTCTTGGCATGGGCCCCTTTGGGTTTATCTTGTTTGGAATTCTCTGAGATTCCTGGATTTTGAATGTCTATTTCTTTCAGCAGGTAAGGGAAATTTTCTGTTATTATTTCTTCAAATGGGTTTCTAATTTCTTGCTCCCTCTCTTCTTCTGGCACTTCCATGATGCAACTGTTGGTACACTTGAAGTTGTCTCAGAGGCTCGTTACACTGTATTCATATTTTTGAATTCTTATTTTCTTTTTGCTCTTCTGATTGGGTGTTTTGTCCTTCCTCTTATAGATGATTTCATCTGCAGTGTCCTCTACTGTTGATTCCCTACAAATTATGGCTCAACTAAAACTGGATAGTGCATACATCCCACACAGGGGCATTCATAGAACGCCCAACTCAGGTGACTAGGCCCTACAGACCACTCTACAATTTCAGGAGACACAGCAGCTCTACTGAATACATAGAATCAAACACAAGGAAGCAGCCAAAATGTAGAGACAAAGAAACATATCACAAATAAAAGAACAGAAGAAATCTTCAGAAAAAGAACTAAATGAAACGGAAGCAAGCAAACAACTACAATAGATATGGAGTTCAAAACAATTGTTATAAAGATGCTCAAGGAACTTGAGAGCTTCAAAGAACTTAGTGAGAATTTTAAGGAAATTAGTCAGAACATTGAAGGCATGAAAAATGACCAGTCAAAAATGAAGGCTACACTAACTGAAATGAAGAATAATTTATAGGGAGTCAACAATAAAGTAGAGATGCTGAGAATCATACTTCTTAATATTACTAACTGTTAAGTACTAGCATGGGTGCCTCTAAAGCTTGAATTTGACAGATCCACTATTATAACCTAAATTTCATGTTTGTAAATTTTGTCATTTCATTGTTTGTTTATGTTATAATGAAGTCTTGGTATTTTACATAGCTCTGACACCTTATTTCAGATCAAATAAATATGCTTAATTAGGTTCCATTCTGTAACTAATTCCATTATTTCAATAAGAGTGACTAATACTAAACATCATGGAAATAAAAATAATATTTGCTATAGTAGTAGCAGGCGGAGGAGAGGAAGGAAGATGAGGAGGAGATGTAATAGCAGTGGTGACTAACATTGTTTGTAAGATTCTAGATTCTATCCTACTTCAAATGTATCATTTAATACTTTAAATATATTCCCATTTTAAAGATGAAGTTACTAGAGTTGGAAATATTACATAACTCACCCAATATTGCCTAGCAATTAAGTGGTAATTTCTATTTGGATATTAATACTGTTTCACTATATATATATATATATATATATATATATATATATATATATACTAATATTATAAAATTTTTCTTTTTAGTATAATTAATCACTATATTGGGGGAAAAAACACACAAAAGAAAACACATACACACAAAAAACACCAAACGTCTTCTTGAGAACTATATTGACTATTTTTTCTTCCTGTTAGTGTATGATCCATGTATCCTGGCCCTCACTAGACTACATAAAATCACACACACACATACTTTTTGGTGTTGTTGTTGTTGTTGTTGTTGAACTATGGTATTTCAAGGTAGTACTCCACCTGAGGAGAGTTTATATCTGCTCTCCTGTATCCAAAATATATATGTTGGCTTTCTTTGCCATTGCCTAATAAATGGAACTCAGGAGGGCTCCCTTGGTAATGAATCATTCTACAAGGAACTCACCATGTGCTTACTACCCCAGGAATGGACTGCCTGTTCGTACTTGTATGGTGTACTGCTAATGCTATTGCAGAAGACTGTGATGTCAGTGATTGCATTGTCAGGTCCATGGTCAAAGGCCACATCATAGTGTGTGGGAGTGGAATTTTTCAACTGTCTATTACCCTTGGAGAGGTCAATTACGGTAAGTCAGAATACTATAGGTCTCTGGATTGAGGCCAGAAGGAATAACTCTGATTGGGTTCAGTAAGAGGCTGTGCCTGCACTTTGAGTTACATAGAGTCCTGGAGGGTGGGCAGGCATAAATAACCAGAAAAATAGAGCAGAAGTGGTGATAGGAGTAAGTGGTAATACCCAGAGTCAACATTTAATCAGAGGGGAAGCACACAAAAAAATCAATATTGCTTGAGACTGTTTACTGAAGAGATTACTGAGTATCCTTTCTATCAAATGCTGGGTGCGGTCAAATTGACCCTCCAGAGATTATCTGCTTCTACAGGGGTGTGACTTTCTATTGACTGGGCTGTTTTATAGCTCTCTAAGGGTGAGGTTAACTGGTAGAAAACTGATAGCACTGTAAATAATTCTTACCTGAAAGAAACACAAATGACCCCTGTCCATAGCAACACAAATGAAATGTGTTTGCGATGTCATTGTTCTGCACCAGGTAGAAAAAGATAACTAACTCCAAATGTGTTCTGTGAGGACTCACTAGAGTAAGAGGTGGCACAGCAGAGGTACATGTGGACTATTTTGACAGGTATGTTAGAGAGGCCATAACACAAGTGTCATATTAGGTAAAACTCTTCTATCTGGGTGCACTGGAGCAATTCTATGGCTCTCAGACCTTTCTATTTTACTTGTCAATACAATTTCCAAAACAATTATTAATCTGTAGAGCATTGCTAGCTTTTTGTATTCTGGATAAATAAGAAGTATAATATAAGATTGAAAACAACAGCAATATAACCTGTAAGTATAATCATTTCACAAAAGAAACGACATTTTGCCCAGCTGACATGGCTGTGATTGAACATCAACCTATGAACCAGGAGGTCATGATTTGATTCCTGGTCAGAGCACATGCCCGGATTGCGGGCTCAATACCCAGGGTGGGGCATGCAGGAGGCAGCCAATCAATGTTACTCTCTCCTCATTGATATTTATCTCTCCTTCCCTCCCTCCAATCTGAAATAAATAAAAATATATTTTAAAAAATGCTTTAAAAGGAAAGGACATTTTAACAACACAATGTAGAAAGGTGTCTCAAATAATATGGAAGTCATTATTGTAAGTAAAAATAATTTAGCTTCATAAAATTGTTTATATCATTTTAATTTTTTTTTTTTTTTTAGTTTATACTTAGCCCTGACTCATGAAGATTTCTTCCCAGACTGACTCCAAAGTATGAAATGAGTGGGGATACTGGAGTAGCCCTTGTTTAACTTGCCAGCTTTATTGTCACCATAATTACCTGGTAGAACTTTTATCTTCAAGGACATAGGTTTGTGTGACTTCCAAGTCTCCTTCTGGTTTTCATTTGCTTATAACCTTAAACCACTACTGAGTTTAAAGTGTTCAGCATAAAACCCAATTTGTGCTTTTATTCATTTATAACAGATGGGGTCAGAGTGAAAAGGGGGAACATATTATAGCTTCCCATTTTTTGTAGCCCCATTTATTAAAATCACTTGCATCATTTTTATAAGGATCACACTTTTTTTTTCCCCTCTCTAAAATGTGATTCTTATAAAGAATACACACTTCATTTTAGAACCATTTAGTAAGTAGTAAACTTGTGCTCTCTATGTCCCTATTAAAAAGTTATGGCCAAACTGACTGACCTTTATCTTAATCATAATGCCCAAATCTAATCTTTTCCTAACATGCAGAAGCCCTAAACAAAGTGAATTCCCAATAACACAAGCTAAAGTTACAACTGCTGACAATGAATGCGGCTACACCTAAAAGAACCAAGAGCCATTGTTTACCAGGGTGAGAAATAGGATAAAAAATAATTATTATTCTTTTTTTAGAGTGAAGATATATTCTCAGCCTGCCAAACTACTGTACTTAAAATTCTCTTTATTAAAATTGTGCTTATGTGAAAATTGGTAACTATTATCTATTTTATATCTATTAATCTATAAAAGCCCTAAGTGACCATTATGACCAGACCACCAGACAATTGGACAATTGGCCAGCAGCTATGATGCTGCCTCCTGGAGGTCAGTATGCTCCTACAGGCAACCTCCTGCAGTCCCTCCGCCCAGCGGCCCCCATCAGCCCCAACTGCCAGCCAAACTGAGGGCCCCCACATATGCATGAATTTGTGCACTGGGCCTCTAATATATAAATATATATGTAAATGCTATATATATATATATATATATAATTAGAGGCCTGGTGCATGAAATTCATGCATGCAGGGGTGGGGGGTGGGGTCCCTCAGCCCAGTCTCACCCTATGCAATCTGTTAACTCTTGAGGGATATCTGACTGCCCATTTAGGCCTGAGTCCGGGCATTTGAACATCTCTCTCACAATCCAGGACTGCTGGCTCCCAACTGCTCACCTGCCTGCCTGCCTGCCTGATCATCTCCTAACCAATCCCCTTCCAGCCTGACTAATGCCTAACAGATCCCCTACTGGCCCAATTTCCCCTAACTACCCTCCCCTGCAAGTCTGGTTATCCCCACTGCCCCCTCCTGCTTGCCTGGTCACCCCTAACTGCACTCCCCTGCAGGCCTGATCACCCCCAACTGCCCTCCCTTGCAGACCTGGTTCCTCCCAACTGCCTTCCTCCACTGGCTTGATCGCCCACAACTACCCTCCCCTGCCAGCCATCTTGTGTTGGCCATCTTGTGTCCACATGGGGGTGGCCATCTTTGACCTCATGGGGACAGTCATCTTGTGTGTTGGCATGACAGTGAACTTGCATATTACTTTTTATTAAATAAGATTATATATATATAAATATATATATATATATATATATATATATATATATATATAAAAACTTTGGGTTATAATTCAGAAAAATTAAAAAAGAATGCCATGCAAGAGAAGGGCACAACATTTTAGGTATAAAACAAATTATAAATAATATCATAAAAATAAAAATATTGAAAGAAGGAATCGTAGGAAAGGGAACTCCTCTCTCTCCAGAAAAGCATGCCTTGCTTGGTATTTATGTCACTGGATCCTATAAATCGCATCATATCTTCTCATACTTTGTCATTTTGCTTACAAAATACAGAGTAAATATAAGGTCATGTACAGTCTGGACCAGTGAATAGTAACAGTTGTGTAAAAAACTTTTAAAAATCATGCCAAAACCGGTTTGGCTCAATGGATAGAGAGTCAGCCTACACACTGAAAGGTCCCAGGTTCGATTCCTGTCAAGGGCATGTACCTTGGTTGTGGGCACATCCCCAGTGGAGGGTGTGTAGGAGGCAGCTGATCGATGTTACTCTCTCATCAATGTTTCTAGTTTTCTATCCCTCTTCCTCCCTCTCTATAAAACATCAATACAAATATATTTAAAAAAAAAAAAACACACTTAAAAATCAATTGGCAATGATGGAAGACTTTTTACTACTGCTATAAAAGAAAATTTTTTTTATAAAAATTTTTTTTTAAAATTTTTTTATATAGACAGAAATAAAATTCCATTTTTATCACTAGTTATGCCCCATAGGAACAATTGCATGACTAAAAGCAAATATTGCTTTTAAGTGGAAGGTATACTTACTTCAGGAAAATTAATCTTTGATGAAGAGTGATTTGAGAAATTTTAGATATTTTAAATTATAACAGAACAAGTGATAAACACTTTAATTTTAATACAGTTAGATTTACATTACTTTTTTTAATGATCCTTATAAAAATATAGAGTACTAACATTTTTAAATATAATAAAAGAAATGAGGAATAATTTTAAAGATTATAATCATGTTTTACATTCAGATATAATAGAAAAAACACTGGCTCAATAATAGAAAAATCAATTTATGTTTTATTTCTTAAATAAAATAAATTTATATTCCTATTGAGACAATAAATATTCTTATAGAAAATTAGAAAATAAATTCCTCTAATATTGCTTTTTATGTTATTTTATATTTCTTAAACCTCTTTTAATCTATCATGTTTGCCTACCTCTCTGACCTTTTAAAAACTTTTTACCACCTAAAATGTCTAACATTCTTAAAGTAGGAAAATACGATAATTCCCCATGTACTCATCAGATAACTTCACCAATTATTAACTCAGGCCAATCCTTTTTATCTGCATCCACAAAGACTTACTTGCTCTCCCTGAACTAACCCAAATTATTTGAAGTAAATCTCCTTCTTAATGTTATCATATAATTTCATCCACAAAAATGCAATTATATTTCCATAAAATAAGTACTTTTAAAAAATATAACCATAATAATGTTATGTATTTATAAAAATGTATGTGAATATATGCATGTGTATAATGCATATAATCTCTATATGAATAGATTCATATATGTATACTATATATGTATCTCTATATGAATTTGTAAATACATATATTTGCATACATTTTCTGCATGTGTGTTTGTAATTTTATTTTTGTGTGTTAGACTAATAGTATTATTATAATTACTAACAAAATATCTACTGAGAACAATTACAGTTTTTAAATTGCTTTTGTCCTTGCTCTTTTATGCTTAGGGTTGTAAAATCAGAATATTGTGCTAAAAGGCCAATGAAATAATTTTACCATCAATTAAATACATAATTTCATTTGTTTCCATTTGCTTTTGGGCTTCAGAAATGGCTATTTTTCCCCACTTTAAATATATTTGTCTTTATAATTCTGCAGAATATTGACATGACTCCAGAATACAACCTAACAAACAAAGCATATTCAGAGAAGTCTAGATCTTACTGTTGTCTTCTTTATGTTTTTATCTTTTATTCTTATGTATCCAAATGTTTTCTAACTTTAAAATCATTTTCCAACTCTTAACATAAGCTATACACATATGTATATATTAATAGTCAATACATGGTTATATTTTAATATGTTACCATTTTTATTTAAAATTTTGTGTATATTGTCCCCTTCTTAGATAAAAAATAAAATAAAATAAAATAAAATAAAATAAATACATTATACCCAATTTTCTTCACTTAACTTTATGTAACTACATATGCTGGAGAACAATCCTTAGAGGTTTGTAGACAAATTATTTTTTTCTTGATAGTATTACCTAGAACCTATGGTATTACTTTATTCAAACAATTCATGTCTCATAGTGATGTACATTTGTTTTTTTCTCACGCTGTTATTAAGATAATGCAACTATAAATAGCCTCACACATGTTTTAGGTTTCATATTTTTGTCAGTGTATCTTTGATAACTGTTCTTAGAAGTAGGATTACTGGGTGTCGGCAAATGAATACATATTGTGGGAGATTACTACATTTCCTTCCAAGTAGTTTTAACATTTTATATTTCCATTACCAATATTTGAGAATATTTTATTCATCTCTACCCATAGAGGATATTGCCAAACTTTTGGATGTTAGCCAATTCAATATGTGAGATATGGGGTCTCAGTGTGGTTTTAGTTGCCATTTCTTATTATTGGGAAAGCAGAATAATTTTTCATATTTTCTAGAGCATTTCAATTTCCATTCTCTTTTGGTTGTGTAATTATTTGCCCATTTTTCTATAGTGTTGGGGATTTTTTTCTTTATTTTTTAGATCTTAATATATTTAGCTTACTAGGTTTTATCTATTATAAATTACATTTCCCAGTTTGTCAATTGTCCGTTTCATTTTGCAAAGATAAGGTGTGTGTGTGTGTGTGTGTGTGTGTGTGTGTGTGTGTGTGTTTGTTTTTTGGCATACTCTTTTTACACTTTTAGATTAGCATATTGATTAGTTTATTTCTGTCTTCCATTGTTTTATCTATAAATTGAATCATAATATAGACAATTTTATCTATTCTATATTTAAAATGAAATATACCTATGTTTTCTTCTACTAGTTATATGATTTTTAAAAAAAAATGTCTAACTCATTTAGAAGTTATCGTGGCATGTGACATAAGGTCTGGATCCAAGTTTACTTTTCTCTGCATAACTCTCATTACACAATCTCACATTAAAAAAGTTGTATCTCTTTCTAATTAACTTGAGATGCCATTTTTATCTTATACTAAATTTGTATTCTCAATTTGGGCTATTTCTGGATTTTCTATTACAAGGTAACTTAATTGAAACTGATTTGCTGAAGCGAATAGAACAGTTGTCCAAAAGAATGTCCTGCCTTCTGAATTTTGTTCTGTTACAGTCAAGGGCATGTTCCTGGTTGGGGTGCGTGCAGGAAGGCAACCAATGGATGTCTCACTCACATCAATGTTTCTCTCTGTGTGTCTCACCCCCTCCCTTCCATTCTCTCTAAAAATAAATGAAAAATATCCTCATTGATATTAACAACAACAAAAAAGGAAATAAGTAAAATTAGAACTGTTTCTTTAAAATATATCAATATAATTTTTGTAAAAATAACACAAATTAGAAGATAATGGCAAATGAAAATTTGTTTGTCAAAGTAGCTAGGATTATAGGTATATTCTTTTTAAAAATCATCCTGAATTTTGTTTTATCAAATACTTTTACTCTTAAAAAAAACTTTTATTTTAATTATAGTTGATATACAATATTATATTTCAGGTGCCCAACCTAGTGATTCAAAATTTATATACCTTATAAAGAGATCACCTTGGTAAGTCTAGTAACCATCTGTAACCATAAATAGTTGTTATGATATTATTGACTATATTCCCTATGCTGTACATTACATTTTTATGACTTATTCTATAAATATTTGACAGTTTGTACTTCTTAGTTCCCCTCAGTTTTTCATCCACCTCTACCCTTCTCCCATGTGGTAACCATCAGTTTGTTCTCTGTATCTATGAGTTTGTTTGTTTTGTTTTGTTTATTTATTTGTTTTGATGTTTTCAGATTCCACATGTAAGTGAAATCACATGGTATTTGTCTTTCTCTGTCCAACTTTTTTCAGTTAGCATAATACCCTCTATATTCATCTATCTCAATTAGCATGATTTCTTTCTTTTTATGACTAATATCCCATTGTATATATGTACCAACTCTTTTTTATCCATACAGTGGTGGACATTTCGGGTGCTTCTATATCTTGTCTATTGTAAACAATGCTATAATAAATATAGGGGTGCATATATCTTTTTGAATTAGTGTTTACAAATTCTTCAGATAAATATCCAGGACTGGAATTTCTGGGTCAGATGGCAGTCCTTTTTTATTTTATTTTTAATTTTTGAGGAATCTCTATATTATTTCCCATAGTTACTGCACAAGTTTACAATCCCACAAACAGTGCAGTAGGGTTTATTTTTCTGCACATCCTCTCAACAACTATTCTTTATTTTCTTTTTGATAATAGCCATTTTAACATATGTGAAGTGATATCTCATTGTGGTTTTGATGTGCATTTTCCTGATGATTAGTGATGCTGACTATCTTTTTTGCATCCATTGGCGATCTGTCTGTCTTCTTCAGAGGGATGTCTATTTAGGTCCTCTGCCCATTTTTTCATCAATTTTTTAAATGTTGAATTGTATGAGTTCTTTAATATTTTGGATATTAAACCCTTATTGGGCATATCATTTGCACATTTTTGGTGGTTGTTGTTAATGATTTCCTTAGTGGTGCAAAAACTTTTAGTTTGATTTTGTAACATTTGTTTATTTTTGCCTACATCTACTTTTACTTTTAAAAACTTACTTATATTATTATTAAAGCAAGGTCCTAAATGATCTAACCAAATCATGCCATCTCATCAGAAGACATTTTAATGACAATATATCAATCAAAAATTTTTCTTTTTACAGTTTATTTATTTATTCCAGGATAGCAAAGAAAATGTAAGAATAAAACCATATTCAACAAAAAATGTGTATATAATTTGAAAAAGAATCAATGATTATAAATTCTAAGTTTAAAAAACAGTTTTCTGTCTAGTTTTATTACAGTTACAACTAGTATGCATCAATCAATATAACTACGTTTTGATAACTATTTAACGAAATTTTATTCATCTCTTAATGAAATACATGAGTGTTTCTTCTAATTATTTTATGTGTACATGGGTTAATATAATATCTTTCTAGGATCATACAGTATTCAGCCTCAATTTTATTGCTCTTTTTCATTTTCATAAATGTCAGCAATAAGCAATGTATTTCATGTTTCCAAAAAATAAGTTGATGAGAATGAAAGGAATTCTAGCATAGATATATTACTCAATTATTTAAACTCCTCTGTGTTGCATGCCAAAATTATAATGTGAACTTTTACCAAAATTACTTTTAATGATTTATTAGCTGACAACTCAGTTAAGGCTTCCTTCAATTTTGTTGAAAGCAAACATTGGAAACCACTTGAATTATAAAAGCATTTGTTATCTAGTCTTCAAAGTCATGTACATCCGCAACTTTTGGGAATTCTAAATATAGGCTTTACCAATACCTATTAAGTTTCTTAGTTTTCATACAAGTGTTTGAAGTTAAAGGAGATTTCTCAGGCAATCATTTGTATTATTGTTCTTTTGTTTGTTTATTTGGTACACTGGGGGTTTTTACACATAGGTTCCAATGCACCAGAGAAGATTCAAGATGTGCTTGAGTATGTGGGAGAGGGTGATGGAGGATGTGGTCAGGAAAAGGAACATCATTGTAACTACAAGTGTGTTTTCAGGCAAATATATTTTAGCAGAGTTGAATATTCAAGTTCAGAATTGAAGCTGGAAAGTGACTTCTTTAACCCTGTCCATTATGGTTCTCCCTTGGAAACTGTATTTTTCAAGAGAACATTTTTCCCAGTTTGTAAAGCATTGTCCTTGGTCATAACAAAGTCAGGTCCAGGACCTTTCAAAGTGAGAAAAAAAATGTTGATAAAAGAGATGCTAAATAGTTTCAGGAAATTAATTTAGCAACTAAACTTCAGGTTTGTTTACATCACTGCTTTCCTTGATCTTCTGGAAGCCTGTCAGCTGATATCTATTGCTACTTAGGTGACCATGATTGGATCCAAATATCAGGGCCTCCACATGAAAAGATTCTCAAGTTAAAAGGTTAGAACTCTTGCTGAGACCTGGCACTCAGCTTATTACAATAATGGCAAGTAGACTCAAGTATAGGATAGATAAAATGAACTTTATTAAGTATTATCTTCATCATTAATATAATACATATTTGTGCCTTAACATACTGCTTAAAATACTATATGCTTACACATACTTATTATTGTTTTACATTATATATAAAATATAACTTAACATATCATAGATTAGTGGTTAGGGGAAGATAGAACACTTTCATCTCATTTTTGGTACTTCTTGTTTGTTTGTTTTTTTAATATATTTTTATTGATCTCAGGGAGAAAGGGAGAGGCTGAGAGAGTTAGAAGTGCTCTCATCATGATTGCATCAATGATAAGAGAGAATCATGGATATGCTGCCTCCCACATGCCCCCTATGGGGAATGAAGTCTGCAGGCTGGGCATGTGCTCTTAACTGAAATCTAACCTTGAACCTTCCAGTTTGCAGGCTGACATTCTATCCAGTGAGTCAAATCAGCCAGTGCTAGTATTTTTTTTTTTTTTTTTTTTGCAAGCTGAATTGTAGCCTACTCTGTGAACAGTTCCTATCACTACTGACTTAAGATGACTTCTTTTCCAATTTGGATGCCTTTTATTTCTTGTTCTTATCTGATCACTTTGGCTAGCACATACAGTATTATGTTGAACAGGAGTGGTGAAAGCAGGCATCCTTGTCTTGTTCCTGTTCTTAGGGAAATGGTTTTTGTTCTTGCCCATTGAGTATGATGCTGGCTGTAGGTTTGCCATATATGGCTTTTATTATGTTGAGATATGATCCTTCTATTCTCACTTTGCTGAGCATTTTTATCAGAAAAGGGTGTTGGACTTTGTTAAATGCATTTTCTGCATCAATTGATATGATTATGTGATTTTTGTCTCTCAATGTGTTTATATGATGTATCATGTTTATTGATTTGCGAATATTATACCAGCCTTGCATCCCTGGAATAAATTTCACTTGGTCATGGTGTATGATCTTTCTAATGTAATGCTGGTCATCTCACACTGTCAGAATTGCTATCATCAACAAATCTAAAAATGACAAGTGCTGGCGAGGATATGGAGAAAAAGGAACCCTCATGCACTGTTGGTGGGAATGCAGACTGCGGTAGCCATTGTGTAGAACAGTATGAAGTTTCCTAAAAAAAAAAAAAAAAAAAAAAAAAAAATGGAACTTCCATTTTATCCAGGGATCCCACTTGGGAATATTTCCCAAGAAATTAGAAACAGCAATCAGAAAGGATATATCCAACTATATGTTCAAAGCAGCACAATTTACAATAGCTAAGATTTGGAATCAGCCTAAGTGGCCATCAACAGGTGAGTGGACTAGAAAACTTTGGCACATCTACACAATGGAATATTATGCTGTGGTAAAAAGAAAGGAACTCCTACCACTTGCAACAGCTCCATCTATGCTACCACTTGCAACAGCATAGATGGAGCTGGAGAGCATTATGCTAAGTGAAATAAGTAAGTCAGAGGGAGATAAATATCATATGATCTCACTCATTTGTGGGTTATAATGAACAACATAAACTGATGAACAAAAACAGATCCAGAGATAGAGAAGCATTGATCAGATGCTCAAACCTCAGAGGGAAGGTAGGGGAAGGTGGGGGTAAAGGAGAGATATAAACCAAAGGACTTGTATGCATGTATATAAGCATAAGCAATTGATATAGACAACCCAACCAGGGGTGAGAGTGAGGGCAGGATTGGGGAGTGGAGGGACAATAGGGGGATAAAGACACATTTGTAATACCTTAATAAAGAAAAAAATGACTTACAATAAAAGGCATTGTCAGAAAAGCATTGGTAGTAAAATGATATACACATGTCAAAGTACCTAAAATGTGTGTTATATGAGATATCAATTATGCAGAGGTGTCAAAATGAATATAAAATTGCACATATACTATGCTTGGCAAGAATGTATTTTATTCAACTCTAATAATATTTTTGATATAAGGCTTAGGCAAAATTCAAATCTTTGAATCAATTTTTGACCCATTGGCAAATATGAATGCTTTTTTTATTCTTCATTTTTCCCTTAAAAATAAGTTGTGACTCATCATAGTGTATTCAAGAAGTCATTTGCTTATTTAATAGCTCTATTTAATCAGAAACACTCAGGCTGTTTCCTTGAAAATACATATGCGTGTAAATTCTAATGGAAAATGTGCTTGGCAAGGTAACTTTGGAGCTTGCCAAACTCCAGACATCTTAGAAATGCTTGAAGATGTTATAATGAGCAAAACATACTACCAGTTCAATGAACCTTGGACTTATGTGTCAGGAAAGTAGACAAAATACCAAATATGTTGTCATGCTTTCACTAAACCAAAGCCATTCTCGTGTGTTTGAATTTAAACTGAAGGCTTCTCCCACATTTAGCTCAGCTGTGAGATGAATTAGCGTGATCAAACCAAGGCAGATCCCAATATGACTTGTCATCAGTTGAGTACAATCATCTCTGAAGGAGAACTGTGCATGTGTGTGTTTTCTTGAGCTCTCCATAGAAGAATGTGGCAGCATTTAATGAGTTGTCTCAAATGTACAGTGGTGAATGAATTTACAGCAAGTCGTGGAAGTATTTTAATTAGAAAACATAGTAAACTTACATGCTATATGCATTTCAGTAGACACTTTTAGAGCCTTATAATTATTTCCCTCTTAAAAGAATACAGAACTGTGCAACTCCCAAAGTTTTATAGAGTATCCTGCTATTCATCATGATAAATGTAAATGAGTAATAGATCCTCTTCTACCTGACACAAGACTTTATTTTCTTCTTCAATGTATTACCTAAAGCCTACACCTAAATAATGATTCCTTTAGATTAATATCAGATATGCATTTCATGCACTATGCCAAGTTCAGTATAGTTTATGTGTATATGAGGAATTTTACTTCTAAGTTGAGAACAATCAACACGCTATCATACATTATATATTTTATAAAGCTGGCTGGAAGAGGGAAGGCCTTACTATAAAAACTACTGGGTGAGTATTTTGCTTTTACTCTGCTTGAGTTCAGATGTCTCAAAATTGAGACAACAACATTCTGAGGAATTACTAAGAAAATTCTGTCATCCATGTGAGAAGACAGAAGGAATAAAGAGGCAAGGGAAGCTAGCAGCATAGTCTCTGATGCGTTCTGATTTAGAAATATCCGAAGTCTGGGCCACAAGTGGAAAAATATTGGAATGCCGTGAATACACATATTTTAAGAAGACAAGAATTCTAATTAGCCTGGGTGGGAAACTCAGCATGAGGCTCGATAATTAGGTTGATGTTTAGAGTCATTATTCTGGACTATGTCAGTAGAATTAGACAATACTATTGTGATCACACAAATGCTAAACAAATCACCCATCTCAGAATTTCTTAAACAGTTCTTTACAGCATTTGGAGACAATTTTTTTCCTTGATATTATAGTGTTTTTCTTTGTTGGATTCCCTAATGAATTTAGCAGTCCTTATACTTAGCAGGAAATCTGGACTGATCATTTGAGGCCTGTTTTCTTTATACATTGTGGAGTAAGGGTTTACTTTTAGACACCTAATAAATCATGATCTAACATCTAAGAGACAGACTTATTGCCACATTGCCGAATCAAGGAAAGAAAAGAAAAAAAGAAAAAGAAAACAAAACAAAAAAACAGTGTAAGTGCTTGGCTTGTCTATTGGACCGAAACGAACCAAGGAGTGATATTATCTAGTAATAATATGCTCTAGAGTCTACTCTATTAATGTATGCTAGTGCCCCCGTCTTACGATGTGGGCTTAGTAATGACACCTTCCCCTACCTTCCCTCTGAGGTTTGAGCATCTGATCAATGCTTCTCTATCTCTGGATCTGTTTTTAGTAATGATTTTGTATATGAAAATGTTAAGCCCTGCCTCGTTTGTAGCTCACCAAGGAATATAACCATATGCGATGCTTTTCTATTTAAGGCAATGCCCCCACTGTTGGATAGATTACTGTTGACAGCTTTTGACCAGAGGGAGCCATTAGATTTTGCTGACTAGCAAACAATTACAGCTTTGATAGAAGCTACAACGTAAAGATTAAAAGGAATACCAATGCAAAAAAAAAAAAAATATGCCAGCTCTGTGTGGTCTCTAGACTCTTCTTGAGCAAATGAAAAATTATTTAGATGTAAAAACTAACAACAGCAAAAGGCAGAGGGGGAAAAAAAGAACTCTAATATGTCAAATGAACATTGAAGGAAGCACAGGCGAACTTCATACCGCTAAAAAAAATTGCAAAGGATGTAATTGAAGATAACAAAATACTTTTCAACTGATACTATTGTTGAAAAGGTTTAAAAATGATTTCTGTATTTGGGAACATATTGCTTTTATTGCTAGCAATGTAGTCTTCGGACAGCAGTTGTATTTTTATCTTATATGTAGTAATGCCACGACACCTTTAAACTGAGCAGGCATATGGGCCAATTAATGCTATAAAACATTAAGATAAGAATTATCTGTATTATTTGGCATTGTTGAATATAAAGCTAAATCACAGTTAGTTTAAAAACATTGTATGGGCTAGGAAAAAAAGACATGAACTATGACACATTTAGGACAAAGAGACCCTATGTTTATTAGAAATATCAATCTCAAGAGTTTATATAGATAAAGCATACTTTCCTTTGGCAGATACATAAATTATGAAGTGAATCTTATGCAGAAAAGATAAAAATGTTGTATTCTCTGTATGTAGTACTCTGTGTACTGAGATTTTATGAATTGGAAATAAGTAATCATTATTGTGGGTTAAACTGTAAAATAAAAAGGTTTTGATATTCTATGACATACAATTTATATTATTTTATTATGATAAAGTGAAATATATATTATTAAAAAGTACATGGACATAAATTCAGCAATTTCCAAAAGTACTAATGCGCCATTTAATTTTTGTTTTGTTGTTAACTTGTATGGATATTCGAATCACTATTTTGTCCCCTATGGTTACTTTTGTCAATATCCATCTAATATGCATAGAGTGGAAGCGATTTATTAAACAAATATGTTTAGTTTGATTTTAATATAAAGGTAGTCATCTTCTATAAATACAAATCGACCTTCCTTTAGAAGAAAAAAAAGTTAAACATTTCCCCCCCACATTTTTTCTTGCAAGATTTCTGAAACAACCTTGGGCTGTTTTAAAATAAAACCCTGGCTTTTTAAAAATAAAATATGATTATGCTGTGATTGTCATGACACCTAAAATAGACTTTCTTCCCTTAATCCAAAGGCACTATTTCATAATCTGCATAGGGGAGAAAAGTAATTTCCTTTTTAATAGTGTGGAGCCAGATATTAGTCACCTAATCCAGGCCTGGAAGCCTGCCTTAGTTGGCATTCTTCCTTCAAAGTTAAGGATCTAAAAAGTATGGCTCTCTAGCATGTAGAGTTACAAACAGATATTTCATTTTAATAGAATTTTTGGTGTTTATTTTTCAAAGCACACTATTTATTTTACATTGCTTCTATTTCCCCATACACCTAAAAGAGAACAATGATACTTAGCATATGGGTTGTTCCAAAGGTTATAAATTGATTTACAGTGCCTGCTTAAGAAAGGTTAGATAATTTTATTCGATTGTGATTGTTTTTACCTATTTTTAGGGTTCAGAGTCTTTGCCAAAGCATATTTAAAAAAGCAAATTAGTAAATTTTAAATCAATAGATCCTCATCAGACATCACGTAAAAAACATGTGATTTACTGTCTTTACACATTATGATGTTTTTCTCTTTGGTTATCATGTATCTAATTGCAAGTATTCCACTTTCCCCCATATAGACACATCTGAAAAATTTAAAAGTCCCACATATATTATTATAAGCAACAAATTATTAATAGTTTAATCAAAATTGCAATATCCCATTTACTATATAGAATACCCAATCTCTAACATGTTGTTAGAATTTTGATAATTGGGTTTGAAAAATTACAGCTCCAGAAGATCAAAGTTACTTGAAGCTTAATACACAAAAGCAACTCAAATACTATAAGAGAATGATTTTGAGAAGAAAAAGGGGATTTTGAAAAATAAGAAGTAAACAATCCCATTTAAAAAAATATTAAAAGAGGAAGCAAGGGGTACATTTTATTGGACTTAGAAATACTTGTTGATCACTACTTGATTTTATATCTCTTTTGGGACATTTAAAATTATCTACTCCCTTTGGTGTCTATATTTTTATCCTTCAAACTCTTTCCCTAACCTGTTCTTTTTCCAGTTTTTCCTCTCTTTCCAGTCAAAACAGTACTGGCCTCAGTCAGAAGGCTGAGAGCCACACTTCAAAACGTCCTCTCTATCACTCTCTTCAGGCTGTCTGTCCCAAAGTCCTGATGATTCTACTTGAAACTACTCCTTCTGTTGGTCCACTTCTCCTTGTCGACACTACCATTATTTCTTGCCTGGATAATTGCAACAACCTTCAATTTAGTATCTCCTCGTCTCTGCTTTTCCCTTTTAAACTAGTCTTCCCAAATTAGAGTCAAAATTTAAAACAAACTTGATTTTAAAATGTCCCTACTTAAAATCATTCCATTCATTTCCTCTTGCTCTTAAGTAAAACAAATATCCCTTTGCCACAGTCACCTTCACTGGGTTCATTTCATCTTTCACTGCATTCACGCCAAGCTGGCCTTCTCTCTATCTCTAGAAATGTCTACACCCCTGCCTACTTCCGAGCTCTAACCTTCTCTCCTTTCAAGCAACACAATGGCAGAGCTTTAAAAATCTGCCCTTTTCTTTATCTGGAAGGCTCTCCTCCCAACTGTGCCTCAGGAAATCACTATTTAAACAAAGTCTCAGTGTAGGGCCTTAGAGAGGACTGTCCTAATCACACAGTATAAATTACATCCGCTCTGTTATTGCATCCTGTAGACCCAATTTATTTTTCTTCCTTAGCACTTATTTACTTTTTTTAAAGTTTATTTTACAAAAATTGGTCAAACAAACAAAAAATGCAGGGAATAATAAATACCAAAGCATATATGGACAACAGAAATCAATTCTCTTGACTATTCTGCCCAATGTTCTTGAATATTGTGATAAGAAAAAAATGTGATTGGAAAAAAAGTATTACCAACATCAGCTTTCCTGGTAGTGCACCTGTTTTCACCACTTCTAGCAGTGAATGGAGCTATTGCCTCTTCCTAATCCTTGTTAACACTGGACAGGCTGATGAGTATGAGATGAGTAGTTATAAATTAGTGCTTCTCAGTAATTTCTTAGGAAACTTTTTCCCATTTTTACTGCCCCAAATATTTCCTCCTTCTTCTTCTTCTGTGACTCACCTTTATAATACACCTTTATAATATGTATATATTTTCTTTTGGGTTATTTCTTTTTGTTTATTTTTCATGATTAAATTCTGGAAGAGTTATTTAATATGTTTAGGGTATTAATTATTCATATATATATATATATATATATATATATATATATATATATAAAGTATGTTCTCCTAGTTTTTATATCGTTTTACTTTCAACATACTTGTATTTTGCTTTATGGTCTTTTATTTATTTTGATATCATTAGGTTATCAATTTTTTTAATTTATAAATCTTATATCAATATGTTTTTTTAAACTTTCTTTTCCTACCCACTGTCATTTAAAGTCTTAAATCTTAAAACTGTATTTGATATCCTAGCCATTTAATCTTCCATATAAATTTGTCATTTCTTAACAAGGTCAATAAAATCCCCTGAAAAGACTGTAATAGAAATTACATTAGATGTGTAGGAAAATTAAAATTGTTAATATCAAGAATTCTTTTCAACAAATATCTCATTTCTCTATTTTAGAATTTTTGTATACTGCAATAACATTTTATAACATATTCCAGGAAAATATTATAAAAAGTTAATAGTTTCACTTATTTACTTGCTAAATAGAAAAGACTGTGCATTTTTGTGATAACCATATTTTTCCTTTTACTAATGTATGTATACTATTAATAGAGGACATGAAGTTGTATATGTATTATCCTTAGGGTTAAATCCTACATGATCAAAATACATGGGTAGGGGAGATTTGACTATGGATGGTGGGCACACAATGCAATATATAGTTGATATATTATAGGTGATATATTATAGAATTGCACACTTAAAATGTATACAATTTTATTAAACAATGTCACCCCAATAAACTTAATGAAAATATAAATAAATACATATTTTTAGCCTTGCTGAATCTCATTTGAAAATCTTTTCTTAAAATTTTTTTCTTTCAACAATTATAAGTGAGGTGAGTATACAATATTATTTTCTTTTATAGCTCTTTTTAAAATTTAAATTCTTTATTGTTTAAAGTATTACATAAGTCTCCTTTTTCCCCCATTGAACTTTCCTGGGTCACTCCCACCCATCAGCACATGACCTCACCCTTGTACTGTCTGTGGCCATTGGTTATGCTCATATGCATGCATACAAGTTCTTTGGTTGATCCCTAGCCTCACCCCTGCCTTCCTTCTTAGGTTTGATGATCTGTTCAATGTTTCTTTCTACGGACCTATATTTGTTTATGTTCATTATATGCCATAAATGAGTGAGATCATATGATATTTATCTTTATCTGACTGGCTTATTTCACTCAAGGTCCATCCATGCTATTGCAAATGGTAAGAGTTCCTTCTTTTTTACAGCAGCGTAGTATTCCATTGTGTAGATGTACCACTGTTTTTTAATCCATTCATCTGTTAATGGGTACTTAGGCTGTTTCCAAATCTTAGCTATTGTAAATTTTGCTGCTATGAACATAAGGGTGCATATATCCTTTCTGATTGGTGTTTATGGTATACTAGAGGCCCGGTGCATGAACATTTATGTATGAAGGGAGGGGGGGTGTACCTCAGCCTGGCCTGCCTGCTCTCAAAGTCTGGGAGCCCTCAGGGATGGGAGGTGACCCAGTGATCAGGAGCAGGCTATGCCTCCATCAGACCTCTGCTGTTACCACTGCCAGCAATCCTTGGACAGCCCTGGGTGGCTGGGAAGCCACCATCTGAAGCTTGCCTGCACCTCAGACTGGCCCTTGGTGGCTGGGGAAGCTGAGGAGACTGGTCACCACAGAGGCTATGGGTGCTGGCATATTTGAGGGTGGGAGAGTCAATTAGCATATTCCCTCCTTATTGGCTGTGGGCACTGACATCTTTGTAATGGTGTGAGGGTCAATTAGCATATTCCTTCTTTATCAGATATAATTCCTAGAAGTGGGATTATCTGTACAAATAACTGACTACATATTATTTGATTCCATTTGAATGAATGTTTTGGAACAAATTTATTTCTTTTCCTGTTATATGTAATAGATTTTAGAAACTAGCAGTTACTTATTTTTTGAAGGTTTTAATATATCCTTTACATCATTTGTGCTTAAGATATTTTTGAGGGATAAACATTTACTGATTACTACACTTTCAAAATGCCCACTGGCTTATGCAAGTTTTATTCTTCACCTTGAGAAAATGTGGGTAGTGAACATTTTCTATTTGATTAAAGTTTTTGTTAATTTAGTGTATATTACATTATTATATAACATGTTGTATATATGACAAAATCATGGTTTCTGTATCTTTTACAGCATGCCTTTTATTGTTTTGTTCAAATCTTTTCTTTCCTTCCCATAACTCATTTTGTCTTATATTTCAGTTGATTAAGTCCTGATCATTCTGGGCCTGTTGCTGCAGAGGTTGTTCACTGGGTTCTCAGGCTGATTGATGCAGAGTTTATGGGTTTGAACTTTTTTGCCATATAGATCCTGGTTATTGTCTGTTTATGCATTCAGTCTCACACTATAAATCTTTCCTACAATCTCTTAAACTATTCAATATCTTTATTTACCTTACCATACAAAGTAAGTCTTCATTTCGTCTTAATGATCAAGAAACGTCCTACTTTTCTTCTTCCTTATATCATTCTTTAGCATTTAGCTCTACATTCTTAAAAACAAAGTTTTGTAATTATTTTATATAGAGCAATGCATGTTAAAATAGGCTTGGCTTTCCATTGTTTTTGCATCCCATTGATTTCTTCTGATTTATTTATATTTCTCCTAAATTATAACCTGTGATGAAGATAGTATAATCTTTTACTCTTGGGGAGTTAAGAAATGCCTTTATTTTGCCCTTACTTTTGGATAATTGTTCATCTGATTGTAAAAAAAAAATTAATGAAAGCTATCTTTATCTTAGGATTTTAAGTATATTGCCATTTGTATCTGGCATTTATTGTTGTTAAGAAGTCTGCCATAAGACTTTTGAAGAAAATGTGTCTTTTATTTATGGAACAACTAAATATTTTATATTTAAGTTTTATCCTGATGTTATATAGTTTTACTAAGTGTGGGTTGATTTTATTTGCCCTGAGCAATTTTGGTGTTGATTTTCAACTGATGAGCTCATCTTATTTCCAACCATTATCTCATTAAATATTTGTTCTCTATAATTTCCCACATTTGGTCTTCTTCACTTACTCTTAAATTTATTTTGTCATCTTAATTTATTTATTGTTTTATGACTCTTTATTATATTTTATATCCTGTCTTTGTGTTTCATTGTGTGTTAATTATTTAATACCTTTTACTTACAGTTTACTATACTCCTTTGGAGTCAATCCAGACTTTAAATTATTTTTTTTTCTTTCAAAAACTATTATTTCCAAGCTTTCTAAATTGTTTCTATTCACCTATAGTTGTTTCATTTTGTTTTAGTATATTTTGACTGATATTATTTCTTGAATTACAATTTTTTAGAATCTCAAGAGTAGTGATGATAAATATGTTTTGATTATTTTCTTATTTTAATTTCCTCTGGAATCTTGTAATTATTATTGTTCTTAGATTTTATTTGGTAGTATTATATTTATTCATATGTTTTGGTAATTTGAGTTCTATGAATTCTCTCTCTTTCCTCCCTCCTCATTTTCTAATATTATTGGGATTACCTCTACCTGGTCCCTGGGATTCCAGTCCATAATCAGGTCTTATATTGAAAGTCTGAGGGATTTACACCATAGAGTGTTTCAAAGATCCAAGAGTCCTACCATGGAGAGTTTGTCTCAGTTTATGGTTGGAAGATTGGACCTGTAGCCTCCCTCCTGAAGCAAATTGCTTCCTACTAGGCAGAGCCCAGGCTCCAGGAATCTTTTCCCCTCTTTTATGTGCCAAGTAGAAAGCCCCATTCCAGCCACTGGTTTCCAGCAGTGAGGTTGGCTCTTTTCCCAGAATAGACACAGAACACAATTAGTGGATTCTATGCCACAGAGGTTGACTTCCTAGCAGCTCTGACTGCTTCCAGATCCAAAATCCAACAGGCCATCAGCTGCAATTCTGATTATTTTATTTTACATTTTTTTTTTCAATTTCCTGAGCATGAAGATACTTCTATTATTATTATTATTATTATTATTATTATTATATTTGTTTTATATTTATTTAATATTTGTTTTCTTTTTATCTATTGGTTATATATTTGAATTAGGAGAAGGTTGGATCAAATCATGTATTTTCAAGGCCATTTTCCCAAAGCTGCATTACATTTTTTAACATATTTTACTTTAACAAAATTATTAGCTGACTAAAAGCAGTGATCTTGTCTGTTTTGGTCATAATATTCAGGCTTGGGTTTGTCTTTAATAAATATGTAAAGTACAAAGCATTATTCAATTCATTACCTGGTGTTCCAAGAACAATATGACACTAATAATGTAAAGCCTAGAGAAACTATGGCAAATCAAAAAGAAAAAAAATGTCTTGTAACAGCATCACTTAAAGTTACTGCATAGAGATTTTGATCACAGAATTTTAGTGCAATTGACTAAGTACCAAAAACAGCATCTCCAAAAAAAAAAGTCATATTTTTTAAAACAAAGAAAAATGACTATAGCATGAAGGAAAATTAAAAAAAGAAGAGGAAGAAATAAATGAGGGAAAGGTAAGAAATAGTACTTAACAATTAAAGGGCTTTATCATTAGATATTGTGAAGTAGGCTTCTTATTCAGAATCTGAGAAAACCCTGTAGTCCTCATTTACTGATAGACATTAAAGAATAGTAGCATTTCTTGGCCTACTATGTGTCCAGCTTTCTATTAATGCTTTATCTGTAAGCAATTATTTAAATTTCAAAACAGCTCTTTTGACACTGGTATCATTCTAAGTTAAAGAAGACTCAAATAAAAGTGAGCATTTGAGTTACCTTTCCAAGATCCAGAAAATAATACAATATTTCTACCTCACTTATAATGAATATTAGGGCATCAAATCCTGAACTAAGAATATGAGGATTAGGGACTGTGTGAATGGTGGGGAACATACAGGGAGGATTTGTGAAAGTGAGAGGGGGGAATAGGACTAACAAAGTGTGGCAGTTGGGGGAAAAGAGGGGAGGTGTCACAGGGCTGGGATTTTCTTAAGTTTGTAATAGCTTAGGGAAGAGTTATGAAGGCAGAGTAGGGGGAAAGGTATTGGCATCTACAGGAAGGTACAGAATGGATTCAGTGAGAACTGCTCAGAGCCAACCCTTAGCTAGGAACGGTGGAAAGAAAGGTTTGGGAGCATTCTTGTACTGTGAGCTCAAGGTCTCCAAGTGAGAAGAGAGAAAGGGGTACATAGATAGAGAAAAGTGTGTTTGCGTGCTAAAGTTTCTACCAGACCATTCTGTTCATGCTGTTTTCCTGAGACAAGGAGGTTAATGCCATGGGTCCAGTGTTCAGTGAGTATGACATAAATGTGCAGAACCTGTCATAACTAAGTTATTTGTATACCATAGTTAATACATGTCATGCACCCAGGGAAAGACTTGCCTAGGGAATAAAGAGAACCAACACGCGCGCACACACACACACACACACACACACACACACACACACACACCCTTTTCAAAAGCAAACACTCATTCTCAGAATAGTACAAGTTTAACCCAGAAAAGGTTGGGAAAATCTTTTTCAACTGCCTCACAATGTGCAAGGCTCCTCTCTCTGAAGCAATACTTTGTTTTTGGAGTCAGGTCAGAAGAGTGTCAGTTCCTTTTGTTTATCAATGAGTTCAGAGTGTACCCTTCATGCCTTCCTGCAAGAAGAAAGGAGTGAAAATGGATAGGTTTGTTGTCTACTCTCAGCTACAATAAGACGGGGTCAGAATTTTGACACAGCCTTTCATACAGATTATATTGAAATCATAGCTCAGGATTCTTATTTTCTTTATTTCCTGACTAGGGGGACAAGGAAGGAGGGAGGTTTAGTCAACTTATTCTTTTGACTACATTATATTAGAGCAATAATTCAAGGGCTTGTTATATTACTTGGATATGTGAAACAAATATATGTGGCATACTTAAGAGTTGATTTCTAATTTACATGCATCAAACAATTGTCAACGTTCTATATACTACTACATATAAATTACCTCATAGAGTCCATTCATTTTTTTTTTCCAGCAAAAGCAGTGATTGAATATACTATGTTTCAGGAATGTGCTAGGGGCTGAGGTTATAAAAACATGTCAGATGTAATGTTTGCCCTCAAGGAATATTCTAATAAGGGATAGAGGCATGTAACTAATGACTACAATGTCATGAGTGCTAAGATTAGAATCTGATATGGAAGATATAAAATTACAGGAATAAGTATTGTAATAAGATGAGAGACTTAAGGAAAATTTCCTGAAAGATGAAATATTTCAGTTATATATAATAGATGAAGGGCATAATGGAAAAGCTATAGCACAAAAGTTCACCAAGTTATTAAGTTATTAAAGAGATTAATGACTATTGGGGAAACTAAGGACTGCTCTTATTTATCACTGAATCACGGATAACTATATTTTCTTTATAGGGATTTAGTTAAAACTGATTATTAAAAATGATATAGTTAGTTTTGTGGCAATAATGCTAATTGTCTCTGAATGCACATTGTCTTTTTATTAGTAATGGAATTACTATTTTAGATAGGCACACGGCACCTTGTATTAAGCTTGCAGCTAAGACAGACCTGTCATTAAATTGTAATTTATAGGATACAAGACAGAGAAATGTCCTTAAAGAACAACAAGATGTTCTACTTTACCCTTCCCCCCTTCCAAGTGTCAGAAATATGGACATGGTGGCCAGAGCATGGTGTCCAATGCAGAGAAAAATGTGAGGTAAGAATAGCAGAGAAAAACATAGAAGGAGCCAAGGTCCCTGACCTGACAGAAAACCATTTACCTTTGGATTAGTTACTTGAACATCTTCTACTGGAGAGATAAATAAATGTGTATATTGGAGATTTTCTATCACTTGCAGTAGATAAATAAATAAATAAATACAGTCTTATTCTTACATCCCTAATTTTAAAATATATTTTGTAAATAAATGCAAAAATTAAGTACAACAATATTTATAAATCACATCTAGTAGGCTAACACTTTGCCAGGGTGTAGGTATCTCAGGATTACAATGTCCTGCAAAATAGGCACTATTATTTTATTTTATTTTTTTTAATATATTTTATTGATTTTGTACAGAGAGGAAGGGAGAGAGATAGAGAGCTAAAAACATCAATGAGAGAGAGTCATCGATCAGCTGCCTCTTGCACACCCCCCACTGGGGCTATGCCCACAACCAAGGTACATGCCCTTGACCGGAATCGAACCCAGGACCCTTCAGTCCCCAAGCCGATGCTCTATCCATTGAACCAAACTGGTCTCGGCAAAATAGGCACTATTATTACCTGAATTGTTTACAGAGGAAAAGTTGTAGAGTTTAGTAAGGGACCGAGAGAAGATTTGAATCAGGCAGTTTAAATCAAGTGTCTGGTTCTCCTAGTCCTGAATGTTCTACCTCCCTAACTAGATATAGTTTAGAGGAAAGCAGTTCATTTTTCCCTGTAAATCAAAAAGATCAAATTATAAATTTAATAAAATTACTCAGCACTTATGAGACATTTTCTATGTTTGTCAATAAGCATGTAAAAGGAAATATATTTTAAAAATAAAGACATAAAATAATAAAATTCAGGCACATATATTATAATGTGTATGTACTTGAAATAAAAATAGAAAACAAAATATAATAGCAAATAGAAACAGAAACTTGTGAAAATACAAATTAAATAATAATTGTTAACATTTCCTTTGAATGTCCAGATTGTCCAATGTCATATAATTCTATAATTTCTATATTCTTCTCAATTGATAAGACTTCTCTTATTAAGTGAGTAGTTAATAAGAGTAGGGAGTTTTCTTTCAAAATTTAGGTAGTTGTATAATTTTCAAGCTGGAGTAGACCTTAGAGAAAACCTAATCCAACCTTTTAAATTTATTAATAAATGATTGCTCAGAGAATTAAGAAAAGTTTATACTGTAGCAAGTTAATTTCAGTTAGAATTAGAGTTAGACTTAGTTATCATAATAATCAATGTAGTAATAGTTCCACTCCATCTCATGCTTGAACAGCATCTCCTACTGACATGTAATGGAAAGGGACAATATGTTTAGTGTGACGAGGTAACATCCCCTGCTGAAGTATAGTGGAGGATGAAAGACACAGATTGAAGGTTCCAAGTAACAGAGTTTTGTACTCAATGGATTAGCTGGTTCAGAGTCTTCAATCTGTGGGTGGTTAATGTAGGTTTATGAACCACCTAAAACTGCATTGCTAAATGTTTACATGCATATTTACCTGAGGATAGAATACACAGTTTTTGTAAAAATTTCAAGGTACCTAGTGATCTAAAAAGATGGATAGGCAGTGATCTCCTCAACTGTTCTGACTATCCTCGCAAGGAGTGTTCTTTCTCACCATCTTATGTAGTATTCTGCTCTTACAATTTTCCTTCTGGAGGACAGATGTGTATTTAAGGAATCCTGCTATAATTTGGAAAGAGAGACAGGATCCTTGAAAGAAAAGAATGACCATAATTGCGCCTGGAAACAAGAATGACCATAATTGCCCCTGGATAATTGTCCCATTCAGTAAAACTGTAGATGTGTGTGGGTGGCTTGGATAAAACAATTGAAATGTAAAGGAAGTGGCTGTAAAGATAAAATGGAATCCTGGCTCATATGTGCAATTTCCAAGGATGGCCAGTAGGAGGAGTGTCCCTTGAATGCCTCCCCTCCTTAACCCTTAGCAAAACAAAGAGAATTGGCATTTACATAATGCAATCCTTTATGAAAATCCATTAAGAAGCTTGTCTGACTTCAGGGCTAATTCATATGAGCTTGTTCTTCACGTGTAGGGATGTCTTTGGAGGTGGACTAAAATCATCTTACTTTTTAGCCAGCTCCAAAGCCATCCCTGCACCTAAGGAACAAGCTCCTGTAAAGTATCTGAAATCAGATGAGCTTCTTAAAATGCTGAGACTTTCAAAAACACCAGTCACACCACACATCCCACACCCTTAACTAAGAACAATTCCGCACAGCGAGGGGTCTCATCTATAAAGAGTTCCAGTATAAAGTAAACATGGCGAATGAATTCCCCGCCTTCCCTCAGAGAGGTCACATTCAAGGTTCACTGGCAATGCAAGATGGGAAGGCGGGGCCTGTGCCCACCTGCTAAGAATTAAACAGAGAGCTGCAGTCTGTTGTACAATCAATGCCTGGTCTTTAATGGGAGGCCCCAAATCCATCACCAGAAACTCTGACAGGCTCATAGGCCATTTATTAATACGTGTTAATTTGGGCATCATGGAATTGCTCTAACTTAAAAATAACAACCTTCCCCAAATGTGAGAAAATTCTCAGGCAAAACAGAGGCATGCATTGCTTTGGATAATCAAGTTACCAAGCAGGTTTTATTGTGCTCTTCTCAGCATGGTGCTTCGTATATAAAACCCCACCACATGTTGCAACAATAAAGTTATGGGTTATCGACCAGACCTAGTTGACAACCAACAAATGCTGCCATGAATAATTTCAGCCTTCTCCTTGGTAACCCATCATTGTGTGTGTGTGTGTGTGTGTGTGTGTGTGTGTGTGTGTGTCTAGTAAGTAGTGATCAATAATGTTCAGGGTAGCAAACCTCATAGAGAAACACACTGACAAATACACAGCAACGGAAACCACAAAACAAAACCAAAACAAGGAAGAAAACCTATGTATGGAGAGACATCCTCTAGAAACAATAGACTAATTTACAACAAATTTACAGTAAATCATCAACTAAAGTACACAAGGAGAAAAGTATTTATATTCTTTTTTTTTTTTTTAAGGCATGAGTAATTCTAGACAACACCATGTTTTTTATTAAAGCCTAACCTTGCAAGGAACACTGGACTATTCTTAGGGATGGAAGGGCATTTATCACCCTCCTCTTTGATGGAAGGTGTTGATACATTTTTGGTGGTAGCTTAGCTACATGGTTCTTTAACTTCTTCAGAAGTTTTTAGATGAAGACCATTTGAACTTAGTGATTTATGGCCGCTTAATTTCTCATATTTTTTCAATCAGGTCTTTGTTTTGGTTTCTCTGACAGTTCTTCACCTTCCTTCTCTGTACAAAGTAACTCCAGGATAGATACTTCTTCATCATCTTGGATGGAGGGCCAGGCACAAAGCACCCATTCAATTCCTTGGAATTCTTTGCAGTCTCTTTGGTTAGCTTCATTCCCAACATAATAGCCTGTGAGACTAAGTAAATCTCCAGGATTTTGCAGTTATGATATACTTATCTCAAAATGATTTTTTTTGTTTTATGAATAACTGCCTTTTTTTGCTTGTTTTAAACATTACCCATGAAAGTCAGTGCTATAGGCTTTTATCACTTATCTTTTATCCTCCCCAAACAAAACATCTTTTCTTCATTTATTTTACTTTTCTCAGGGTTCATGAGTCTCTAATTCTGTATCATGGTGCAAGTTCTATGCTATTTCTATGGATTTTAATTTCCTACCTTTTCTCTGGGGAAGCTTTCTGGTGAGTCTTCTTTTCTTAAAGTTTTCTTTGAAACCTCAAGTATCTGCATGTGTTCCTTTAATATAAAGTTTTCTATGAAAAGTTAAACCTGAGTATGTCATTGCTGCTGCAAATTTCTAATTTCTCAGGTTTTTTTACTCTCAGACCAATAAGTCAGAACTGGCAGAAACTATACCAACACTCTAAATACCCAGATATGGTTATTATAAAAAAAATAAATAAATTCATGATTATCCAACAATGAGACAAACTTCATGACTTACATTTTTAACAATGTACAAATTTCAGTATTGGATGTGCCACCACCTCTTAAAATGTGCCACTGTGTCAAGTAGCAAGAATAACAAGTCTCCTCATCTATCAACCCTGCCCCCACCCCTATGCTCTACAACAGGCCTCTGCTGTAATGCAAAGCTTATGTCCTACATTTCATATGATAAATCAATCACAGTGGAACATAGGTTTCTTATTAACATATGCCAATCACTCTTTGGTAATCTACCAACACTTACGTAGAGTAACCATAGTTTATCCTTCTTTATATAAATAAAACAATGTGTCTCCCTCACTTTTCTAACCATTTCAATATAACACCTAGTGGCAGAAAAACCAAACTGAGAGGTGATGAACCTGCTCTTACTTCTTCCAGATTGAATGTGTATAACCGAATAGTTCCATATTACCACCGATTCTCTTTTGCAAGAAACCGTGGAAGAATCACTGAATTCCTACTATAACTGAAAAGCATACAAATCTGTCAGCAAAACCTAAAAGCAACTGTGCAAAAAAAGAAGTCATAAATCCAATACATGCTTTACTGTTACTAGGGAAATTTTCTGGATCTCAGAGCACCTTCTAATCATCCATTTCTGTTACACAGATCATTCAAATACCCAGATCACTTGCAGACCTCATTATCCCTATGTCCCAAGCACCCGCAGTGCACAGGAAGCCCACCTGGGTCTTTATTCATCTGGTAATATTTGCGCCTAAATTCAGATTCTGAGTAGTCCATTCTTGGCAAAAAACTCAGGCCTTATATCAAATAAACAAGGTTTAGATAAATGTGACCAGTTGAATAGTGTTTCTCCCAAATTCATAAGGTGGATGCTTAGAACCCCAAAATGTGGCCTTATTTGGTAAAAACACTGTTGCAGATGTAATTACTAGTAGTTAAGATGAGATCCTACTGCAACAAGGTAGACCCCTACTCTAATATGACTGGTATCCTTCCAGAAAGGGGAAATTTGGGCACAGAATCATGCACACAGGAAAAACGCCATGTGAACACTGGAGTTATGCTGTCACAAGTAAAGGAACTATTTACTCAAAGGGAGGAGAGAGGTTTGGGGAACCATGGTTCCTTCAAGGGAACCATGGCCCTGTGGACCTTGATCTTAGATTGCCAGCCCCAGAACTATGAGGCTATGAAATTAAATCATTGTTGTTTAAGCCACTTGGCTTGGTATACTTCATTTTGGCCTTCCCAGCAAATTAATGCAATGGAATTCAGCATAGTTCATCAATATCAAATTATGAATCAGATAAATGAGGTTGGTAGGTAGAGATATGGGAAATCTATAGGAGGATTTTTTGAGGCTTATTACATTTAAATTGAAGTGTTACATTCCCCCTAATTTTGGGATAAGTATTGGCTTGCTCCTCACTATCTCCATAGCCTTTGTTACATATCTATGTTAATATTTCCTCATCGTGCTATTATAATAATTTGTCTGAGGATGTTTCTCTTTTGAGCTGGAGATCTGAAAAAGTGAAGACCATATATAGTGCCTTCATCTCAGAATCTAATATGATACATGATGCATAGTATACATGATGTTTATAGTACATCATTAAACAATGATGAAGCTAGATTTGCCACAATATTTTATATATTTAACCAGATTGTTTTGTTAAGTAAAGTTTTCACTCAGAATACTTATTTGTTCTTAACCAAGACTCATGGAACAGTTTAACAAACTGGACTCTGGCCATGTCTTTTCTCAACCCTATCATTAAAAAGGAGATGCTATGTTTTGTTGTTTTTAAAGGGTCATGAGAGATCATATATACTGCTGATAAAGTAGACTGAAAGTAACAGTGGAAAGACAGAAAACAGTCCCTGGCCTCTAACTAGATTTCTATTTGTAGATTTGTTGTCTGTTCCTTAGAATCTACTACCAATAGAAGGTATGAAAATATTGACATGTATTAATCTCCATTCTAGGCTCTGACTGCCCTGCTTGGCCGAGGATGGAAGTGTGCAAGCTGACATACACATTGTAATGGGAACCAGGCTCAGGGGGGGATTCACCACTGTCTCCTGCCAGGTACGCAAGCCTTCCAGATTCTCTGCTGTCTTTTGATGATCTGCCTATAAATACTTTCAGTCTCTGAAACTGAGCCCAAGTTTCTCCTCCTCCTCCTCCTTCCTCTGACCTCCCCCTCCTCTTCCTTCTCCTCCTCCTCCTCCTTCTCCTCCTCCTTCTCCCTCTGACCTTCTCCTCCTTCTCCTCCTCCTCCTCTTCCCCCTCCTCCTCCTCTTTCTCCTCCCTCTGACCTCTACTGTGTTTTATCTGCACTGTGCAATCTGACACAATCTACTATGATTCAGTCTCACTTTCATTTTGCTGCATCTGTTTTACCATATAACCCTAATTTCTGTGTTTCCAAGAACAGCCTGGCAACTTCACTCCTTTTCCTAACAGATAACTTAGTTTTCTTTCCTGACTCTGGATTCTAGCCTAACTCTAGTTATCTAAGACATAGCACTTCACTATCACTGTGGGAGCCTAGATAT
Organism: Pipistrellus kuhlii; assembly: GCF_014108245.1. NCBI lineage: Eukaryota > Metazoa > Chordata > Mammalia > Chiroptera > Vespertilionidae > Pipistrellus > Pipistrellus kuhlii. The sequence goes on along the minus strand of NW_023425405.1, from coordinate 43,831,899 downwards.
TTGATATTTGTCCCCAAGCCCTGCATTTCATCCAGGAGGATGTGTTCCCCCAATGAACTACTACTGGCAAGATTCTATATATTAACCAAATGGGGAAAATAAAGCATGTATAAACACACTATTTCTCAAACTCATTGGTTTAAAACATATATTGAGTATACTCATAGAGTAAGGCTAAACAAGTCTTCCTTGTACGAAAACATTTTTTTTTTTTTTTACTTTTAGCAACATTCAACAATTTTTCATAGAATTTACATTTAGAATAATTTGCCTGTTTTGCTTTCATTGCTATTATTTTCTATCATCTTGTAAATATTCAATATAGTTAGAATAAAGATGAAAAATGTAAGGACTCATTAGATTAAAGACAATTTAGAATTGTATTATCTTGAGCTGATAATATGCTTATAAAGAGTATTTATTGTTAAGATGTAAAACCAATATATAATCTACCCCACCTACAACAAAACCAAACAAAACTAAAACAAAACAAAACATGAATTCCTAACTGAACTTGGGGGGGGGGGGGGAAAGACAAAAGATCTGATAACATTATGTTTACATTCTCACCTGGCTGGCATTGGGCTCTGGTATATATAGCCTCACTGCTCCCTATTGTTCCCACCAAGCTTGTTTGCTCATCTGAGATAGATGTTGGCTCCTGTGTAAATTTAAATCGCCTGCAGGAAACATGATATTTTGATGTTTTGCATATGATTGTGTCCAAATCCCACATCCTATTGAAATTTTTTTTTCAATGAAACATGCCTATTTTCAAGTATAACTTGCACATGAACTGACCTGCTCAGTACAGTTACATATGTCTCAGGTTGTAGGCTTTCCTAAAGCATAGAACTTTGACCCTATGGCTATAGGCTTTTTGTTCAATAAAGAAAACCATCAATTATGTTACGTTATTTGATACGAAAATGCTTTGATCTTTTGAAGGATATTTATTACAAAGGAAAACAGGGTGAGAGTCCTTTGACAGACATCAGACTTTATATGAAAACCTCACGCTCCGTGACTTACTGTCATGGGACCATTGGTGTAAAATGTTTCAGATCTGATCGACTTCAACTTTCTGGGTTTGATTTCTATGTTTTTCATCTACTTGCTGTGTGTGTGTGTAATTCTCAGTCTTTGTGGACCTCGATTCTTAATTTGTCGCATTATCTTTAAAGTTTCATATATGATCTCTAAAGGCCCAATGAGGTCTTTAAAAAAACCTAATTCACCATAATTAGCACATTAGAAATTCTTGCCCACAAAACAGATATTTGTAGAACAACTTTGTAAAAAAAAAAAAAAAAGGAAAGAAAAAAAGAAAAAAAATGTTAAATGCATTGTTCCATAGGTGGAATATTGAATTATTTTAAAAACTAATTCCATATTCACCAGAATATGCTCAATTTCTCTTGGTCTTTCACCTTGGATTCTTTATTCTAATTATTTAAAACTTTAAATTGATTAAACTGCAATAGAGCTGTGCGACACCTTACTTAGATGTGAATCTTAAAAATAAATAAATAAATAAATAAGTCAGACTCATAGAAACAGAGAGTAGAAAAATAGTTGCCAAAGGCTGGAGAAATAGGAAAAGGATGGTAAAAGCGTGAAGACTCAGTTACAAGATGACTATGGTTTGAAGATCTAATGTATAGCCTGGTGTTATAGTTGAGAACACTGTATTGTATAATTGAAATTTCCAGAGACACTAGAACATGAAATGTTCTCACACAGAAAAAAAGGGAGGTGGTAGATATGTGTGTTTGTGGAGGTCTTAATGAATCAATGGGAGGAATCCTTTCACAATGCATATGTTTATCAAATGATCATATTTGATAACTTTACATCAAAATACCTTAGAATTTTATTAGCCAATTATACCTGGATTAATCTTAGGTAATAGAAAGGAAAACATATCTCCACAAAGATGAGCAACCCTAATTTGGCTGATCTTTCTAATATGACGAATTAGAATCAGTGAATTAGTTTTAGTTTTCTCTACCCCCCTGACCCTGAGACAACCAACCAGTCATGTGACTTGTAAATGACCCCCACCTGGTCCCGCCCAACCTTTCGGGTCTTCTAACCAGCCATCTATTCAAGCTTTGCTCTCTTAAAACTCTGTGACAGTGTCTTCAGAGTGGTATTTCTGCAACATGTGTTTAAGGATTTCTCTCCTCCTTAACATCATTCTTCTCATTCTCATCAGCGGTGTGAAGGCACTATGTTATCCTGGTTAAGAGCACAGGGCTTAGGAAGGTGGCAGGCCAGGGGTTCTGTTGCTGCTTTAACAATGGTTAGCTATGTAGCTCAGACAATAGCTGACTATGCCTGAAAGGTAGGCTCTATTTGAAATATCAAGTTAGAAAAAAACTGTACACTTTTTAGATGTCACGACCGAAGGTAAAATTAGAACCTATTGGTGAGTATAATTGGGTATGTATTTTAATGCAATCCACTGAAGAATCCTCACTCAACCTCAAAATGGAATTTAATGTTTTATAAAAAAAATATTTATCCTTCCCTAAATGTATCGAATTGTGAAACAATGGCCTACAAATTTAAGAAGAAAATGAAAATATCAGATATGAGAGACAGGAGGTATAAGAGATAATGAAGGATGTTTATATTCTGAGATTTTCATATTCTCTGATTTCAGTTTAATTGAATTGATTTAAAACTAAATTCTAGTTCAAGTATATATTATACTTGACTTTTAGGACTATTTTTATTTACGGAACTTTCGTTTAGTTTACTGGATATCAAACTTCCTTATAACACAGTTAGGCATTACAGAATAGTTCCTTTGAAATTAAAATTATTGTGTTTAAAGATATATGAATTTAACTCTATGCTAGGACCCTGAGAAAACTTAAATACATCTTATGGTGATCTATTCATTCACAGACATATACATAGACATGAAAAAGATTTTGTGATTACTCTGCCCAAATATCAATTGCTATGTTCCCCTGCCAATTGATCCAAAATACCAACACATTTAAAGTGTCATTTTGTGCTTTGAAATGGATACATTATTTATCAAAATAATTAAACCACTAATCTTAGAGTGTGCATGGTTCTGGTATCATTTATAAAAGGCTAATAAAAGAGTTTTATTTTGAAATATGTTTTCTTTCTAAATGTATTTTAACCAACCCCTGTTTTGCCCTTCATAAATTTTTTTTTTGCAAGTAAATCCTTTTTGTTTCTTTTAAGTCTGGATTTAAAGAAATCAATTACCAGAAACCCTGATGGCCTTCTTAATGCTTGTCCATGGGATTAAGTTGAGACCACCAACCAATTTCCTATAAGCCATCAAGCAACATCATGTGTTAACAATTTTCAGTCTCTTTTTATGTAGTTTGGATTCAAAATGGTAACGTAGAGGTGAAAGGTCTGATTTAAAAAAAAAAAACCAACTCCCATGGGCCAACCAACTTTTTCAATTTTCTGATTTAAGTTAATTATATAATTTGAGTTTAATGGAATTATCAACATGTTCACCTTCATTGTGAAATAACACTTTACCTGTTCAGATTAGAATCAATATTTAATGTTTACATAGATTATAAAGAAGAAAAAAGAGAACATAGTGTCAGGTTTAATGTATTTTACTATTCAATTTAGTAATTATGGTGCATTTTAGGATTTAATGAAGATAATACTGTTTTTATTCAGGGTAAAAAAGACATTTTGTGAAGTTCTCTTGGAGTTTCTATATGAAATTTGAGCACAGCATTACTTTCTGATGTGAACTTTATCATTTTTTATTTTAGTAAGTTATCTATAAAATGAAGGGAACTTGTAGCATTAGTTGAATATATTTACTATTGCATTTTCTAACCCTTATAAATGTATATTTAAAGTGAATACCTCATTATTCTAAAATTTTATAAATTAAGTTTAAATTCTGAAAAGTTAGGCATTTATATATTTATATTTCATTGTTGTTTTTTCCCTTCACAAATACTTTCACACCTAATTTTCTGTTTATAATTCCATCTTCATCTTTTTTTTCCATGAGGAAGAATCCCAGGGTTGGTTGGGCTTTAGTCTTTACATAAGTTGGGTCCTCTCTTTTGTTTAAAGTAATATTATTGCAGAGAAGACCTAAAACCCACCCAGATTTGCAGTCATTTCTACAGTCATAGATGTCTTCAACTCTGTCTCTAGGCCAGATAAATATTAAGACCCAAATTTACACTCTAACACTTATTGCATATTTTTATCCAATCAAGTCATTAGCCTTAAATTAAAAATATATATTTGAGAAAGGTAATATTTTATACTATCCTAATAAATGATTTTAACATTTTAAAGTATTTTTTTTTTACATTTAGTTTCAGTTGCTGAGTATTATTAGCTATGTTTGATTTAATAAATTGATATGAGATGAGAAATTTCCTTCCCTACCAAGGCCAAATTTTACTTTGAGTTTGTTTATAAAATATGGAGCCACTAGTCTCTTTCAAAGAGTTCAAGTCAGCTGGCATCCTTTTTCCTACTTGATTAAATTTTTAAAAATTGGCATTCACTGGTACTTTAGAAAAGTTCAAATAGTAGAGAAGTAGGAATATAGAAATGTGAAGATATTAAGTTGTTCTCTATGAAATAATTATTTTAAACTGTTTAATTATTTTAAACTTTTATGACTTGCATAAATGATGCATATATCCACAAATAGTTTTAGCATCATAAAACTTATGTTAGCTTCCAACTGGTATACATTTTAAAATTACCTACTCATACATTTATTGACTATATTAAATTGGTGATTTAATTTTTTATGCATGTTTTGATAATTCAAATCTGAAAAATAAGTATAATACCAAATACATGCATTGCACCTAATATGTCATTCCCTATTATTAGCTTCAACCCTATTACTTAAGTACCAATATTATTATCATTTTGTTGTTGAAATAGATATGGCAAAATAGCTCACCTGGTCATTTTCTGCTTTGAAATGGGTAGACTTATTTATAAAAAATAATTAACCATTAATCTTAGAATATGTATGGTTCAGATATCTACACTAATAAAAGGTTAATATGCTACTTAGACTGGACATTTTCCAGACATCCATCCAGACAAAGCCACGGTGGTGGGGGGCTGAGGCAGAGGTGGTGAGTGGTGATCAGGCCTGCAGGGGAGGGCAGTTAGGGGGCAATCAGGCTGGCATAAGAGCAGTAAGGGGGTGATCAGGCCAGCAGGCAGAGGCAGTTAGAGATAATCAGGCAGGCAGACAGGCAGGCAAATGGTTAGGAGCCAGCAGTCCTGGATTCCAAGAGGGATGTCTGACTGCCAGTTTAGGCCTGATCCCATAGGGGGAATTGAACCTGAACCAGCAGTTGGACATCCCCTGAGCATTCCCAGATTGCAGAGGGTGCAGGCTAGGCTGAGGGACTGCCCCCCTCCACTGTGTACGAATTTTGTGCACCAGGCCCCTAGTCATTTATAAAACGCTTATACAAGTTTTATTTTGAAATCTTTTTCTTTCTGAATGTATTTTAACCAATCACTTTATTGCCTCTGAGAATTTTTGCAGGTAAATCCTTTGTTTATTTTAAGTCTGGATGTAAAGAGATAAATTATCACAAACTCTGATGGCCTTCCTAATGCCTGGGATTAAGTTGAGACCACAAACCAATATAGCCTGGGTAAGTGGCACAGCAAAGTATTTTTATACACAGGCAATATATTTCTAAACTTCACATACTCAAAATACTTATATTTCAAGAAAGCAGGACAGGGGCATATCAATGACAACTCTCAGAATTTAAGTATGGTGGCCCTTAATTCATGTGTCCCCTTCAGGACTAGAAAAACATTAAGAAGAGAAGGTGGGAAATGAGTTGGGCATGCCACTCAAGGCCTGTTCCATTAACATTCGATTTAATTATCTGCATAAGTAGATCAGCAAGTGACCCAGGGGGGGAGTTAATGCACATGCCCAACCTCTTCTGAGTCCCTATTTAGCTACATCGTTTTGTACACTAATAGGTTTTAAAGCTGCTGTAGTCTAATATTTCTTCTCTCTTGATATTTATCCAGTGATATTAATTATAATTTCATATGAGACTAAGAAAATATGGGACAAAGATATACCCCCCCTTTTTTTATATATAAGAAAATATAACCAGTGGTAGTTGAATCAATAAACCTGAAAATCAAGTAGGAGGTACAAAATTGGGAATCATAATCATATGGGTCAAGGATGAAATCATTTATGTGATGAAATAGCTCAGAGAGGATAGAGTAGCAAAAGCAATTAACTGAGAAAAGGGGCCCACAAAGAAAACTAATAAGCAAGAATGATAAAAAGGATTTTAAAAAGTCACCTGCGTTCAATAAACCAATCAATTTCAATTCTATAATTCTTAGTAAGTAAGACTTGTCAAAATTACAGTTAACCCATGCATTGGAAGTTGTTTTTTCACACAATTTGTTATTTAGTCCTTTCAGGTAAAACCCAAATGTTCTAAATGCTAATATTTTCCGTTTCTAATAATACTTGAGTACATTAAAATGATTTTAATTCGTTCAAGTTAGCCTATATAATAAAAGGCTAATATGCAAATCAACTGATTTGTATGGTGTGCACTGGCCATGAAGGGCAGACACTCAACATAGGAGCTGCCCCCTGGTGGTCAGTGTGCTCTCACAGGGGGAATGCCACTCAGCCAGAATCCAGGCTCATGATTGGCCAGCTCAGTGGTGGTGGCAGAAGCCTCTCCTGCCTCCAGGGCAGCACTAAGGATGTCTGACTGCGACTTTGGAGATCTCCTAAGGGTTCCTGGACTGTGAGAGGGTGCAAGTGTACAAATTTTGTTAACTGGACCTCTAGTTAAGAATAGTCATGTAAATATTTGCACAGAAACCCTATCTTTATTTGGATTTTATCGTAAAAGACATTTTGGTTACAGTGAGAAAAAAAAATGCTAGAATACATTGGCTCAGAAATCAAATGCATAGCTGGATCCAGGAATGCAAATAATATAATCAAATATTATGAAATATACTTCTTCTTTGTGCTCTCTGTCTGCTCAATTTTACTCTGTGATGGTTTCATACTCAGGAAGTTTGTCTTCTTGCTGTCATCAGATACAGTTTGGATTATATATACTTATACCTAGCAATGCCAGAGGAAAGTACACAGCGCCCCTTTCCCAATATTTAAATCAATATTTACAAAGGAAATTGACTGAATCTTTTCCTTTTATAGGCAGCATGAAATTGAGAAAGTAAAACCAGGTGATTATAGGCTCTACCAGGTGGGAGAGAGCTGTCCTTAAAGAAAAAAAAAAGTTGCAAAGGAAAGGATGCCAGAAAGATAAAAATAACAAATATTCTCTACACTACTGAAACACATTTTAGGTAAGAAACATCAATATTTGAGAGATTTTATAACCCATTAAAGTGTTTTTCTTCATATAAATGTAGTATCCTTTATTTCTTACTTTTACATAGGATATTTCATAGTCTATATCAAAATAATTAACTACTAGTCTGTTATATAACCAGACATACAAAGACCTCAAGTGTTCTAATGAGGAATTAAAATTGTTCTTTATTGAATTTGTTAACTATTTGTTTAACCTGTGTTGTCAGAGGTATTATAAATCCATCTTGGATAACTGTTTCTGTCTTTTCTTTTGCTAGTTAACCTTGAATATCACTAGGGACTACTATCTTTTTTTCACAAATGGCTAATTTTTCTTAATTTAGACATTTGGATTGAAACAGAATAAAATATCATAAAATCCACCAAGGAAGGAAAGCCAAAAATAACACACCTAAAAAAAGTCAAGAATATAACTATCATGCCAGTGGAATATCAATTTAAAACATAATCATAAACTCAACAGGGAATTTGTAAAAACGTTTTTTTACATAGCACATGAAAGCAATGTCAAATCTTACTTCTTTCCTTCTGAAAACTATCTATGGTTTGGGAAAAGATTACATATTCCACATAATAATAATTTTACTACTACAGTCATTCACTAATCAAGATATATTTGATGAGCACCAATAGTGTAGAAACCACTATTTTTGATTCTGCAGATAAAATTCCTACTCATTAAGTGTACATAAGAAATAGAGTTTAAAAATTATGGCTATAAAGGAAAAAAGAATTGAGAATGACTGCTAGGCCTTTGACTTAACACATTGAGTGTTACCATTTACTGAATATGGGAGAAAAGCAGAATGGGGTGACAGGTGGTGGAGGGGAAGGTTTTACTTTGTACATAGTTTGACAGGCCTCTCTAAAGCCAAATGGAAATATCAAGTAGTCAGTTGGACATAGAGGCCTGGAAACAAGAAAGAAGTTAAGGGGGGAGATACCCATTTGGAAGTTAAATACAGATGCTATCTAAATTAGGGGACTGAATAAGATACTGTGGGAGTATATGCAGTTAGAGAAGAGGAAGGGACCATGGGTGAGTCTTCACGCACCTGCACCTGATACTTTAAAGATATGGAAGTGAAGGAGAAGTCCACTACAAATATTATAAAAAAGTTGCTCATGGAGTGGAGAATACAATTTTGAGGCCAATCGGAGAATTTCAAGGTGATGCAAGTGAATTAAATGTTGCTGAGAACATAAGTAAAATAAGTACTGAGAATTTAGAAATTCTTTGATTATCAGTAACCTCAGCAAGATAAAGTTCAGTGCAATGATTAAAGCAACAAAAGAATGAAAGCTGAGGAAATAAAGAGAACTGATAATTGTTTCAGAGCATTGCTATAAAAAGAAGTAGAATAATAGGGTGTTAACTAGGAAATCTTTTTATTATTTTTTTAATTTTTTGGGGGGGAAGGCTACGGAAACTTTTCTTTTTTTTAATACAGTTGTAGGCTGATGAGAATAATCAGGAAAGAGAGAAAATATGATTATGTAGCAGAAACAAAATCTGTACTTTAGAAAACAAAGCCTTAAGGGGTGACCAAATCTAGCAAAGCCCAATTGGAGATTGGGATTCATCTCCAATATCAGCAGCGATAGTTAATACAGAGAAAAGAAAAAAGAACTGGCATAAGTATAGATGTAAGTGGTTTGGCATATAGATTTTCTTTTTTTATCAGTGATATTATAAGGAAGGGAATTAGCGAGACAGAAAGGTGGAGAAGAGTTGACAGTTTGAAGAGAGAGGAGAAAACATGAAACAGTTCAGGAGGTAGGAAGGGAAAAGCTGGGGCCCAGGAAGAGTTAGGCCCTCTAAGAAAGTGCTGAGAAGATGAGTTTGTTAATTCATCACAGGCTCAAACAACACCCATAAGACATGATCCTGATCCTACCCAACAAACAACTGAAATATGGCTGCAGTGAATTCCATCTCTCATTGGGTTGCATGCTCTTGATTCAGTAGCGAGTTTGGGGCACTAGGTTTTGCAAGTTGTTGCAAATATTTAGATAATGAGAGTACAGATAAAAAGCCATTCCTGCATTTCACCAAAGCAGTATTTACAATAGTACAATAGTAGGGAAGAGAATAAGTGTTATCAATAAGTACAGAGATTTTTTTTTTAAATGTCACAAAGTCATATGCTGAAATGAAAGAACTAGAATTGCATAGATGGAATGATATTTGATCTTACTGATATATAAGAAAATATAAATTACAATAATAAATAAATTACATAATTATAATAATACAAAACAAAAACAAAAAGATGCTATTTCCTCACCTTGAAATTTGTTAAAAATAAAAATGCCACAATATCAAGTTTTGCCAGGGTTTTGGAAAATGTTCTTTCTCTGCTAGTAGGACTATAAATAAGCACAATCACTTTGGAGAATATCAAATAAAACTGAAAGTGTCCAAATCCTATAATACAAAAATCTCACCTCTAGGAAAGTACCTTAGAGAAATTCTTGTCAGTTTCACTAGTTGTACATGACTAAGTATAAAAAAACTGAATATCCATAGGAAATTAGATAAACGGTGTGGTACTGTTATAGATAGAATGCTCTGGAAAGTTTCAAATTGAATAAGCAAACTATATAGACCAGTGGTTGGCAAACCGCGGCTCGAGAGCCACATGTGGCTCTTTGGCACCGTGAGTGTGGTTCTTCCACAAAATAACACATGCGGGCATAGTTTGCTTAACACACGGTCTAGATCATTTCTACATGAATAAAATCCATTTACTCAAAGGTACATACTCTTGGGAAATATATGGAATATGCAGCAAAAGAAGCAAAAAAGATTTCCAACAGAAAGTTTAGCAAAATACTGGTGTGATAGAATAAATTGTAGTGACACAGCGAAAACTGTTTTACATATAACTTAGAGAACTTAAATCAATATATAAATGCAGTAGATAATGCTCTCTTTGTTTTATTTTATTACAAATTTCCTCTAAAGTATCCAGCTTTATTTTTAAACATTTTCCGTAATGGTTTATACATATTTATATGTATATAAACTGTCTATAAGAAAGTGACAATACATGTTGAAATCTATATCTTTGTATTTCAAAAATTTGGCTTATTATTGTCAAATTTAAACAAAGGCATCTGCCTAACCCTGAAAGAGAGGAGTTCACAAATAAAATGTTACTGGAAGTAGAGGACATATTAGCTACTATTGCAATGGAATTGTCATTCTGCCAAAATGCCTTACTGGTGTCTATTAAAACTTCACTACACAGAACACTGGGCCCCTTGGATGCCCTGCAATTTTCAGAGCTTTGCAGTGGTTTTTGTGGTGTGTGTTTATAGGGTGAGACTTTCTCTCTGGATTTAAGCTATGTTTTTCTCTCATCTCTATGCCTCTCTAAAAATAGAGGCAAGCCCTATTTTAAGTGATAACTTAAAAATTTAGAAAGTTTAAGTTACCTGACTTAAGACAGTGAAATGAAACATGATACATATAATTCTATAGTTTCATACTCTTTAGTTTTATATATTCCTTCTTTCTCTTTGGCTCATTCTAATTTATTTTCATATGGCACTCTACACTACATATGAAGATATAGTATATTTTGTTAACTATTACGTTTAATTTTTTTTAAATATATTTTTATTGATTTTTATTTATTTAGTTTTTTTTTACAGAGAGGAAGAGAGAGGGATAGAGAGTTAGAAACATCCATGAAAGAGAGTCATCGATCAGCTGCCTCTTGCACACCCCCTACTGGGGATATGCCTGCAACCAAGGTACATGCCCTTGTCGGGAATCAAACCCAGGACCCTTCAGTCCTCAAGCCGACGCTCTATCCATTGAGCCAAACCGGTTTTGGCTACATTTAATTTTTAAACAAATCTTTTAGAAAATAATTCAGTGTCAAATTTGATTCCCTTTACTAACATTTGTGAGTTAACTTCTTATTTGTGGATTCCTAAAATCTTCCATAATATTCAAGTAATATTATTAATTTGTTGGTAGTTTCACTTAGATAATTATTTGTAATGAAACAGTTTATAGGCTACATTGGAAAGAGTATAAAAAATAAAAATATAATATATAAATAGTCATTAAAGAAACATTTCTGAAACATAACTATGATAGAATCCTTTTCTGCATCCACCCTAACTATGAGAATCCTTTTCTGCATTCACTTTAACTGGCAGGACCAGGACTCATAGGTATTTGCGTATATATATATATACACAAACACACACACACACACACACACACACACACACACACACACACTGTATATCATATCTTTTCCTGGCTCTTCAGTTCACACACAAGGCCATGCTACAGGATCCAGGTTTGCATGTAAGAGCTATAATACAATAGTCTGTTCTTGGAATTGTTGCTCCCTACCTCTTACCCCTTGCTGAACTATCAGTTCCTTAATATAAATATATATTGGCTAATTCTTTGGTTTTCACACAGTTTTTAACACAACATGTGATAATTCTCTTAAACAACTTCTATGAACCCTTTAGGAAAAGAAAAACATGGAAGAGCAAAAGTATTTATTTTGTACTTTTATCATCTAGGAGTAGGTTGCTAAGTTGTGAAAAACAATATAGAAAGATTTCCTACAATCTAGATGTTTAGAAAGCATATATATATATGTGTATCAATATATATATACACTACATATATATATGTATATATATACTACATATATATGTTACATATTAGTATATTATATTAACATATTCATAATATATGTAATGATTAATGAATGTTTGATTTTAATATAATAAGAATTTTCTAATACATATAACAATTTTATGTGTATAAGTGCATATGGTATAAACACACATATTCATGAACCTAAAAATTAATTTTTGAGCCCTTTCTCTGAAAAATCTGCAAGCATTTTTGGAAGATGGATTAATTTCAAGATTATTAACTAGGTTTTGATAATCAAATCTTCCATTAGTAATGGTATAAGAAATAAGAAATAAGTAATGAGAGATACATTTTTCCAACACACTAATAATCTTTTCAATTAAGCTCTTTGTTTGTAAAATTAAAATGGAATGACATTCATTTCCTGTAGCAAAGATTTTGTTCTCCTAGAACCTGCCAATCACTTATTTCCTTGTCAATATACTTTAATAATTAAGATCTGGCTTTACTTTTGGTTGGTAACAAGAATGAAGGCTAAAACATTATATGTATATTTAAAGATACACTGCTGTCTGCTTCTTCTAGTTATTATTCAATTAAATACCTTGAATTGCAATAAAATGGGTTGAGGGAGCCAGATACATTTTTCCAAATTAATGTTAGTTGCAGTATATAGATTGTCTCAAGATTAGATAAAATATATAGGAAGAAGTATGCAGATATGTTTTGAGGACTATCTAAAACTACTTCTAAAATTAATTATATATGTTTATAATTCTCATTATTCTTTAGATAACTGAGATGTGCTATTGTTTTGGTAAATATTTCTTTTGCCATATTCTATCTTTTCATTTATTTCCCTCTCATTCTCCATTTCTGTTAACTAACTTCATCCTTGATTAGTAGTTTAGTCTTCATACAAGCCATAACTATTTTTATTAAATCACTAGAAATTAATTTAAATATGTAAGAATAGTTTAGTTTATTATTAACATAAACTCTAGAATGTTACTTTAACAAAATTTGCTAGTGAGTGAAATTTAGCAAAATATGAATCAATATTTGATTCTTTCAATAAACATTTACTGATTATATTTATAGGACAAGACTGTACTTAATAGTAGAAATAAAAGATAAACAAGAGACATTTCCTATAAGCCAGGTGCACAAGCATATAGAGGAAGTGTTTTTAAAAGAGGCCAACAGGTTTGCTTTTGTTTAGAGAAACTACTCATCCAATTTTGCATGTAATTGGAGTAGGAGTGGACTCTTGACCTAAAAAGGGTAACTAGATTTTCTCTTCCCAAAACCTGAAACAAGTGAGTAGAATATACAGTTTTTCAGTAGACTATACAGAGTAGAATATTACAGCTGTAATAAAAAGAAATAATACAACCATTAATAAATAATAGTACAAATATAAATTCTGTGTTTTGTGTACTTAAAACTGTTAACCTACTTTTGCCTACCCCTATTGAATCCTGGACCATCACTTTGGTTTTGTCATTATGGGTCATCTGCCACAGGCAGAAAGATTAATAAAGCACAGATACTAGTAAGAGGAGGAGTAGAGACCAAAGGCATTAACAGTGCACAAAAAAATACATAAATATTACATTCTGCTTTCTTGTTCTCATATGACCCAGCCATTCTAGCTGTAATTGAATTCTGTGATATTTCATACTAGCTTCACTTATCAGCAAAAAAGGGGTGGGCAGGGGAGGAAAAAACAGGAAGGTCGGGGTAGGGAAGGGGAGGAAAAGGCAGAGGTAAAGGGAGTGAGAGGAGGAGAAATAAAAGGAAATTTAAAAAAATAAGCTAAATGTCTCTACAACCACAGAGGTTTTTTGAGAAGGGTAAACAACAACAAAAATAACAATTACAATAATTAACATTTATTAAGTCTTTTGTCCATGTTGATACATGTAGTATTAAGTAATACATATGAGGTCATTCCTACTGTTAGCTCTATTATACAGATGAGGAAACCAAGGTACAGAGAGCTTAAATAACTTTCCTATGTTTTCTGTCTATACCATGGATGAGTTTGGAACTGATTTCTGACAAAATGCAAAAAATAGTCTCTTGGGATTTGGGGTTACAAGTTTAAAAATGCAAGCTGTATTAACTCACTTATTGTGGTTAATAAAACAGGAGGAATTTGGAGCTCCTGGGAAAACCCAATGAGAAATATGTGTTCAAGAGAGAAGCAAGTGGGAAGAGGTTAAAGATTGCAGCAAAGCAGAAAGAGCCAAGAAAAATAGTCCTGATGGAGGAGATATTTAAAGAGATTTTCAATAATTGAAATTTCAGAGAGTGAAAATTTGCCTATAATATAACCTCTCCCTTGGCACCTCAGTAACATCCACTAGATTTGTGAATGTTTGTGTAAGAGAAATGGTGTATCTATGTAGGTGTGTGTCCAGGGACTGGACAATGGAGAAAAAGTGGGATTTCAAGTTTGCATCAATGCGGTAACTTCCTTCAAGAATAAGGATGAGCTGGGGCCATGAGCTGGCCTCTTCTCCATTCCAAGGAATACCTAATGCCTTAGGGGACAGCTTGAACTTCCTCTGTTCTTAGAAGTGAGGGATTTGATGCCATTTTTCTTGGATTTGAATAGGTTGAGATTCCTAAGTTTATATCTAGGTTTCATTAATATCAAGCCTCCTATTTTTTTTGCTTGAATTTATTTGAATAAGTTATGTTCCTTTACACCAAACAAAACCACTTTGTCATAGAATATGAGCAATAGCCAAAATGGTAACAGATTTTAATTCTAGTCATAACCAGATGAATATTTGTGAAGAAGGTACATGAATTAAAACTAATTATTATGCTATAGAATGATAAATGCCATAATAGGTATATGCATACAATACTAAAATACAGTAAAGAAAAGACACAACAAAGGTATTTTGAAATGTGATAGTAAATGCTTTAGTGGGAAAATAACCCATGACTGAGTCTGAATGAGTAATTTTTAGATTAGCCAATTGACAGGCAAAAAATATATATATATAAAGAGATTATAAATCATTTGGTGTAGACTCAATATCAGGTATGTTTGTGCTTATCTGGAGTCTAGGTTATAAAAGATTTTACTTTCAACAAAATGGAAAATATATGTCAGTATGGTTTGGGTGAGGAGAGGTTGAATTCTGTTTAATAATATTCAAAAGTGAGAGTCATCAGGCAACAGATAATTATTTTGATTATCAGAATTAAAAACAGATATTTGTGAGCCATAAACTTATGAGAATTAGTTAAAACCGTAAACAAGAAGCAGATCAGGCACAGACTTGTATATACAGAGAACATTTTGAGGGATGTCAGATGGGAGGGTTTGGGTGATGGATGAAAAAGGAAATGGGATTAAGAAATACAAATTAGTAGTTATAGAATAGTCATGGGATATAAAGTACAGCATAGGGAATATAGTCAATAATATTGTAATAACTATGTTTGGTGTCAGGTGAGTACTAGATTTATTGGTGTGATCACTTTGGTTAGTTATATAAATGTCTAATCACTGGGTTGTAAACCTGAAACTAGTATAACATACATCAACTGTAATTGAAAAATTTTTAAATTATTTTTAAAAGAACAAAAAAAAGAATCATATTTGTCAGAGTACATAATATAAGAAAATAAGGATTGCCAGAAAACGAATGTTTTGTGAGAAAAGACAAATGGAGGTAGAGCCAGGGAGGTCATTCACACTGAAGCCACGGAGGAGAAGTTGAGTTAAGAGAAAGTTTTGCGGCAGATTAAGGCAAAAGTGTCAAATTTAACAATTAACTATTAAGTTGACAAATGACTCTTTAGAGCTTATCATGTGTCTGGCTTGATGCAAATCTCTGGGGATGGAATGGTAGATCAGAGGCATGGTCCTACTACTTGTCAATTTTACTGTCCAGTGGAAGAGACAAATAATGAATAAATCAACAGATAAATGATGATTATCACTAAGGTGATGGTCTCTTTGGGATAATATTTTAGCTCAGAAATGAAAGATGAGAAGGAGTTAACCAATGGGGAAAACATTCGAGGAAGAGTAAAATGCATGGTCTGAAGACTTCAAACAAGAAAGAAATTGGCATGTTTTCAGAAACATGAAAAGGAATCCACAGAGTTGCAAAGATAAGGTTTGAGAAGTAACCAGGGTCAAGTCATATTTAAGAGTGAAGACTGTCAATATTGTGACATTTTATTAAAGACTAGGAAAAGAATACTTACACTGAAGCATAAGGCTGTTAAATTGCAAAGATTCTGGAAGAAATTAAGGAAAATTGCTACATTCTATTAAAAATATTGACAATGAAATGATTAATTACCTGCACTAGAGGCATGCATTATTCTGACATCTATTTCAACACCTACTCCTACTTCTTCTCCTGTGAAATAATTCTTCAAAGAATGTGATTCTTAGATGACCTTCATTGGAAACTGCTATCTGCCGAAAGACAGGCGAATGGCCTAGGTGAGCCTACTGAAGCGCTTCCCTAATATGTTGGCTCTGTGCAGTCTGCTAGGAAACCACATCTTCCCAGCTCACCAAGGGAAATACTGCTTACCACTTGGGGAAGTTTTCAGAAAAATGAAACCAACAAACTGAGAACAGCATAGACAGAAAAGCAATGAAGGGCATTATGAAGATTTGCAAGTTCTTGGGGCCAGTCATCAATGGGACCTCAGCCCAACTGAGAGTTTGCTCATTTGACATGATACATTCATCTGTTTGTTAGTTTAAATCATTTAAGTTTTGGTCGTTTGAAAGCCTATTGTACTGATTTATATGATGGCCACATTTTTTCTATCATGGTTTGGGAATAAAAGTAAAAAACTTAGTTGGCAATAATTACACAAAGCTTGGGATGGCCAAATATGATGGGGATAATATAGTCTTAGTTGCATAATTTGCCCTGGAGAACACTAGATAGGGCAGTAGGTATGGAAAGAGAATAAAGGAGTCCATAGTCAGTTTTGACATTCAGAGTCAGACTGGGCCACAGAGATGAGCATAGAACCAGGAGACTCAAGCATTAATCCCCACAAACCCCTAAGGACTGGAAACCCTCTCACAGTCATGCATCTTGGAAGAAAGGGGGCAGAGAAGTAATCCTTCAGGGGATGACATGTTACACTGACTGAAGTTTTACTGAGAATAACTAAGCTACTCTTATTGACAAGTTTATGAATTCCCATTAACTAAAAAAGTAGGTGGTTTGTGAGAAAGATTATAAGAATTATCAAAAAAATTCTAAAACTACATCTTTTTTGTGCAAGTGCGTGCGAATGTGTGACCCTTCCACACTAGCAATAAAAGGGGCAAAAAACACCGGATAGCCTTATTAAAGGATCACCAATGAGGTGCTCAAGTTAATATATAGTTAATAATGTTCAGCTGTGAGCCACATGCCCCCCACTACTGACCACCTGCTGGCAGAAACTTTTTTATTCTTTTTAATTAAAAACATTATCTTTTCAACCCTACCTCTGAAATAAACATGCCATCACATGACAACTTATTTTATCAAGAGTTTATAACATTCATAAATGGACATGCTTTGATCTGGCAAGTCCCCTATCTCTAGTAAAATCTCCCATTCGTTTTTATTAAGTAACCCTTGTGACACAGCTTTTTATTAGTGCTGGGAGATAAAAATCTGAACATCATTCAGATGTAATGCCATTGATGTAAGAGAGGTAAAGTGCAGGACTTGACAAGTTTATGAAAATTACAGGAGGGATTAATAGTGCCAGGGGACCATTAAAACCTCTATGATTGTGCAGACTATAAAGTTCCCATGCTTAATCATTTGGGATTATCTCCTTGATTTTTTCTTTCTTTTTTTTTTTTTTCTCTCCTAAGAATAGGTCCAGAAGATGACCATTTTGAACATTACTTTTATATATTCCCATTAAAGAAGCATTCTTTCTTGATTTGCTGTAAACTGTATTTGGAAACAAACGTGAATCATTAATTACTCTTTAAGCAAATAAAAACTGTTATTAAATGGGAGCATTTCATGGAAATGGGTTTTCCGAGCTAACTTTCAATGTTCCAGAAAACATCAGTTTATTAAAAGCCACACTTGTACATTTGACATGTGTATTATTGATAATAGTAAAGCTGAAAATGGTATGATAAGGGGGAAGTGTTTGTCACCTACTTTTCTTGTCTAAGTAAAAGTTCAATTAGCACAGTAAAGGGAAACTCTGAACATCACAAAAGTGTAAGAATTCATTGGTATATTTGGTTCAGAGCAGACTGAAAATTTTTTGTTGCCATATTTAAATTAAAAAAAAAGGAACCACTGCAGCAATTCAGTGTTAAGTTAGAGTTCACAGTTTAAAAAGCTCTTTAAAATAACCCAGGATGAAAATAACTTGGAAATTGGGTGCTAATAACTACAGCTTTCTTTTTTCTATTTGTTATTTTAAAGAATTATGTCACCAGAGAAGCAATGTATGGCAGCTAGTCATTGTATTTACAAAAGAGAATTCCAAAGAGAGATAAGACTAATCTTTATTTACTTTTCTTTTATGTAAAATGAATATACAATATAAGCCTGAACAACATGGTAAGTTAGAGTTGCTCTAAAGGTGTAGGTATAATAAGTCATTTTAAATACTAGAAATTATTAGCGCTGCAATCTTGTCTAAAAGTCTGTTTTGTGGCATTGACACTCCTCATTTGGAATGATTCAATTATGATTTTTATTTAAATACTAGAGGCCCAATGTATGATATTCATGCAAGAGTAGGCCTTCCTTGCCCCGGCTGGTGGCACCAGCTTCCCTCTGGCCCCCAGGACCTGGACTTCTTTCCGGCCGCCTACAGGCACCCCGGACCTGGGCTTCCTTCAGAGCCCTGGTCCTCTGGAAGGTTGTCTGGAAGGATGTCCGGTCTAATTAGCATATTACACTGTTATTATTATAGATAGTATTTTACTCTGATGACACTGTAAAAAAAATTAGAATCTCTTGAAAGGCTTTCAAATGCTTAACTCCTTTTCAGCATTAAAAATATAAACAAAAACAACAACAACAACAACAAAACTGAAGTCTCTCCCTTCCTAGAAATGAATTTCTGGAGCTCTAGATTAAGAGAATATTCTAAGGGAAAACAAACTGAAAATATAGTCTATGTAAATCTATCTGCCTTTATGATTATTCCTCATATATGGATAGGAATGTTCCCAATGATTAGAGACAAATGACAGTATAACTCACAGTTGCAATGCAGTGATTTACAAAGAGTTTAACTAGCCAATGCACAGCTCAGATATTTAGGACTCTTTTCTGAACATGTCCTAAATATGAAATACATTACAAATGAAGCTGCTGTCATTCCTCTTTGCAGATTGGTTGGGACCATTAATGCAGTCCATCAACTCACCAGCAGACCATTACTTTCTCAGCAGCATTTCCCGCAGACTTGCATGGCTCACTTTGGACATATTGCTTTAGTAAGATCATTATTTCAGAAAGCTTGAGTTATCTGAAGCCTGGGAAGGAGCACTTCGGAACCTGGCAAAGTGCTTTCTGTAGTAAACAGTTTTAGAGATCACAGAGTAAAATGTATATTTAGCCTCATTTACATAAAAACATCCAGCACAGCTTTTCACAAATTAACAGAAATTTGATAGAATAGTGAATGATATATGACTAAGTTATTCCATTTCTAAGACTCCAGATGTGTTTTTTATGTTGGTTAATTTACTTTCTAATTATTTGTTAGAACTTAAGACATCTGTTGTCATTGTGTAGTATAAAATATCTTAATGGTATTACTAAATGCCATGCGTCTATCAGTGCCTAATCATGTATCTAATGCTATAAAGAAATGCCCTGGGTAGACTTTTCTACACAGATGTGGAACACCAGGCTGCTGATCATGAAATTCTGCAAAAAAAAAAACAAAAACATCCAAAACAACTTATCAGTATTTGAATTTAGATAGAAAACAAAGTGCTAAAATCAGGCAGAAATAATTCAGAGTTCATGCTTTTATTTGATGCTTTGTTGCAGCAGCTGTAATTTTATATAGTTTCTGTAATTGCACACTAAGCTTAATAAGCTTAATATCACTATTACTATTGATTACACCATACATCTCCATTTTATCTATCCTTCAGGAAAATAAGTTGTAGTATGCCCACTGTCTCATAACAACTCAAGGTGGAACTAATGCAAATCAGACTCTGATTAGAAAGATAATCATATAGTTATCCCTGCATAAACTGTATATACACTTCCTTATTATTGTGTTATTATCTAATTTTTATGGAATGCATGTCTGTGGAGGGGATTTAGAATATTAACTGCCAATTCAGGCTCAATTATTTTTAACTATTGATAAGAAAGGCTATAAAAAAATGAGGTGATGACAGGATGAACAACCAAAGACCTGGTAAATTTCAGAAATCAGAAGATTATAGCTCAAATGTGATATTACTTGACAATTTTATTTTACACATGCAGAACTCATGATAGTGTCCACAGTCCCTTGTGCTTCTTTAGGTCATAAATACTATCATTAGACACATGTATATTAAGAGGAAGAACACAGTGTTCTCTCAGGGCTATGATATTCAGCTAGATTTAGAGTAGTGATAACCTGGGGTCAACATGTTATGAGAAAGAGCACAAGTTAAATTATGTTCCTAAATTCGCTTTGTTTTGAATTATATACAGATAACTTGACACCATTTTAGGTAAAAATAGAATATCCTTTCATCAAGGAAAAGGATGTGGCTCCTTTCCTTGGCAGTGTCAGTCTTTCTAAATCTCTTATTAAGAAAGCTTATTTTTTTCTCTCTCTCTTGCTTTTATTATAATTCTCCTGGACCCATTGGTTTATCCTTCCTAAACTCTTAAAATTCTCACTCAAGAAAGTTTCCAAAGAATGTTGACCTGAATCATTGGAAAAATCACATTTCTCATTTGTCTACTTTTCTTCCCTCTTAAATTAAAGCTGGTTTTTTAGTTTGCTTTGTCCCATGGGATGTGGCAGAACTAACCACTGTCCATGTTTCAGATCCCAGGAAGTGAGGGATGTTACAGATTCCATCGCTGCTCCTTTGGAACTCAGGTGTTAGACTATTTTATTCTTATTTTTTTTCTACCTAATACTCATAGATCTATGGGAAACATTTACTCCTCATAGTAAATATTGTTGGTTTTAAAAACTTTCTGATAACTGGCATTATGGAAACATCACAGCTTATTATACAAAAAGTCTAGAAATCTAGGCATAAGCACTAACATTATTGTTGGCTAAGATAAACCTTGATTGCAACAAGTCCCTCATCCCCATCCATCAGTGCAAGTGAAGCTTTCACTATTTTAGTAAGAAATTTGGTAACTGCCAACATTTTACATGTTTGTTTCTGTTAGTTAATTCAGTTGTTGAGATCATGGCAGTTATTTCTGGTCCAAGGATACCTTATTCTAGCCAGGAAAATCTGCTTCTTTTGCAAAGGGATTCAATACTTGTATTAGAAAAACAATTCAGCGTATGTCCTCATGGTCATGGGTCAACAGCATCAGTGTCATATAAGAATAGTGACAAACCTTATTTTTGAATAGATTTTTTTTTAAGTTTTCAGACTAAGATGTGTATGTGTGTGTGTGTTTTTTTTTAAATTAAGTTTATATTCTATTATGTTTCCACTGTGTGGCATGGAAGTCAATATATATATATATATATATATATATAGTAACATATTTCTATTTTTTTATTTTATATTTTGGGGAGAGTGGGTTGCTTGTAGATATTTGGTGTACAAAACTAATGAAGTCCTACAAAACCTTCCATCTTTTAACTTAATCACTTAATATTATATATTTTCTATGTGTGAAAGTGTACTTGTGAGATTAGTTCCATAATTAGCAACCCCATTTATTGTACTTGCCACTGCTGTTTTATTGCTACAGTAGAGACAAACAGTAATTAGAACAATTACTGCACTTATTGCATACAGTCTCTCTAGATTTACAATAGGGTATTCTCCAAAATACAATGAGAAACCAAAAGTGCTTAATTCCTCGCATACTTGTCAGAAAATCTTCTAAGAATTTTTTTTTTTTGAGAAATAATTCTCTATGCAACTCTTCAACTTGTTCAACTATTGAACAACTAGATCTGCCAAAGCTTATAACTTACTTTAATGAATACAGACTTGAATCTTACTAACTTTAATAGCTTTTTAAAGTTGTAATCTAATAAATATGTTTTGATATAAACATAAATTATAATCACCTGAGTTTTGTATAAAAGTGTGTGTGTTTGTGTGTGTGTGTGTGTGTGTGTGTGTGTGTGTGTGAGTGTGTTGAAGAATAGGGCTAGTTGTTAAGAAAAGTTGGGTGATAACTCAAATGGACTTTTACTTAAAGAATAAAAAATTACTTCAGAGTTTTCCCAAGGCAACCACTTCACCCAGTTGCCCTTTCCCCCATAAACACTGACTGTTCTTTTGGGTAAGAGACATTTGGCTATATTCAAAAAGAGCTTTAATGAGTCAAAAACAAGTCAGAAAACATTTGCAACTTGTAAAAATCTCCTCCTGATTCAAAGCAACCGCATCTTTATAGGCAATTTTCAAACTGGATCACATTCAGCTCACAGCACAATTTACTTAGACAGATTCCCTGTGACAGAATTCAGTGTTCAAACAGGATTAAAGTATGCTCAAAAAGGAATCTGTCTGAACAATGATATTTAAATAAATGAACAAATAAATAGCCACTGTGTTTAACAAGTAGAGAATATACTAGATTAAACAAATGGCATGTCTTCAAGAATCTTCCTACACAAACAAACAAAAAGTGCTGATTCCTGCAAGTATAACATTTGTATTAATTGAATGCTCAAATAATTATTTGAAATCGCCCATAATAAAAATTATAAAATTACAACATTTTTTTTGCATTTTCCAAGACAATTAACTTTGTGGAAAATGCTGTACCATACTAACTGTCTTCTTAGAATTAATAAGACATGTGTGTACTCTTTCTTGCAGTTAACTCTACTATAAATCAAAGAACAATGGGGCTGGTAGTCACTACTCCTCATTTGAATTCTAGTTCATTGAGTGTGGCTCTTCCCCCAATCAGATTTTCAATCCCCTCAAATCCTTTCCTGTAGAGGTCAGACACACTAAGTCTGAATAAAATACAGAGATGCCAGTAGAAGAATTCTACCGATTTCAAGAAATACAAATTTACACTGAAATCCATTGTTAGAATCTCCACATAATGAGATTCTATATTTAGAGCTCCTGCCACTTTCAATATATGTGCATCTATAGCTTAGGGCACGTCAGAAATTATAGCGGTTAGGAAGTCTTAGATGATCCCAACGAAAAAAAAGTTAGATTTTTTGAATTTATAACTCCTGTTTTAATGCTCCATCCTCGCCCTAGATATCAAGCACATATTTTTCTTATTAAAAATATTTGGGGAGAGTAGGTCATCATATTCCTGTCAAGATCACCCTTTGTCATGAGTCAGAGTCATCCATCTCATCTCTAGTGACTTCCTTCAAGCACACTGTTTCACTAGAAGAGATATTGACACGAATTTTTAACCCCAATATTTTGTTCCCAGCAGAAAACACTCGAGAAACATTTAAAATGCTCAGGTTCGGGTGATGTGGAATGAATTAAAAATTAAAGTCAGGAGGTCTCTTACGATGTGTATTATCTTCAATCTGAAAGTGGCATTCAAAATATTCATATTTCACTGCCAACTTTAATATTAAATGTTAAGACCATGACATTTTCAGTGAACTTAACCTGATCCTGTGGCTGTGTAGACACAAGGCAGGATAGAGAGCTATTAGTCATTAACAATTTACCATGATGATTAGATTCTTGTAACATAAATTTAGAGTAAAATCATCCTGCTTACTTCATACCTATTTTCCAGAAAAGGAAGTTAGAGCATATATACTGTAATCCAATATGTGAAACATTAGGGAGTTTTGAGAAATTCCTTTTTCCCCCAAGTGTATTCTCTTATTTTATATATCTGTAAAGGGTTGCAAGACCAAGAGTTGTGATGAAAGCAGCCAGGATTTCACAAGGGGATAAAAATGTAAGAGAGAGGAAAATAATATACAATGTTCTATATGAAGCGC
The DNA here is from genome assembly GCF_014108245.1 of Pipistrellus kuhlii. Lineage (NCBI taxonomy): Eukaryota > Metazoa > Chordata > Mammalia > Chiroptera > Vespertilionidae > Pipistrellus > Pipistrellus kuhlii. The sequence goes on along the minus strand of NW_023425405.1, from coordinate 43,807,696 downwards.
TAACTTTCCCCAAAATAAATAATCTAAAACACAATTCCTCATATATTTTAAGTTGTCATGATATTTTCCTTATTACTGAAATTAGAAATGCAGCTATAACAACTGTAATCATTATGGAATAGAAACTTGAGGTTTTTAAATACTATACTGCAACATTTTACAATATTTTAGTATCATTTATTATTCTGGAATCATAATAATTTATTTAAATTCTTTTGTAAAAATATGTTTATTTATTTATGGTTATAACATTTTAACATTTCTTTCAACTAGATCCAAATTAAATCAAAGTCTTCCAAATTTATGATTCATGGATAGTTATGTTTAATATTTTTGGAGAATAATTTCCCTCTAACACACTTTAAAAATGTTTTCTGATAGTCTTCCAAATAAGATCTATCACAGAAGTAACTTATGGGTTCCTCAATGTGGTATTCTTAGTGTCTAGCAAGGTACTTGTCACATTTGTGGCTCCCTTACTAGCCAGTGAATAAGTAAATGATTAACTATCTTCAAAATCAACTACATCACTCTTTAAAGATTCAAACTAGTATGTAAAGTCTCACTTCAAACACTGTATTGTTTTGAATTTAAGGGGGGGCATCATATAAATGTTATTTCTTTTCATTTTTTATTATTTTATTTTATTATTTTAGTGCCATATGAATGCCTACTTCTTTCAACACTGTTTGTGAAAAGGTTCTTCTTACTTCATTGGATCACCTAGGAATTTTTGTTGAAAATCAATTGGACACCAAAAAGGTTGTTGGTTAAATCCCCGGTCAGAGTGCATATGGGAAACAACCACCTATTGAGGTTTCTCTCTCGCTCACTCTCCACCTTTGTCTCTTTAAAAGCAATAAAAACATATCCTTGGGTGAGGAGTAAAGAAAAAGAAAAGAAAAGAAATTAAACATATATACATGGCTCTTTTCTGGGATTTCTATACTGTTCTTTTTATAAAACTATATTTACATCAATACCATACTATATGATTACTGTAGCTTTGTGGTAAATATTAAAATCAGATAGTGAAAAACTTCAACTTACTCTGATGCCATTGTAATCACCTGGTTATTATTTAACAGGAAAGGAGTTAAGGGGAGACCAGATAATACAGGCATGTCATTTACACAGCTTTGTAAAAAAAAAAAAAAAAAAAAAAAAAAACTGCACTCCACACTCCAAGTCTGTTCCTAATGATCGATGGGAGAAGGGACTGGACAAAGGCAATTTGGACCATGCCCATCGAGGTCTGAGTGTGTCCAGAAGGTGCTTATTCTTCCCTCACACCTGGGAGCTAGCTAGTCAGTGGCCAGAATAGGCGTGGCCACTGCAACCTGTGAAACAGAAGATTTAATCTTTTAAGCAAAGGAGGATCACTTGCTATCTCTCTCTGGTGGGCCAGGCTCCTGTGACTCCTGCTGCAGGGGATCTTTCCCCTGCCCATGTGCTCATGGCCATGAGGGATTCCACACAATGGATTGCTGGACCGAATCTGGACAGCATGCTAAACTACACTGAGCTACAACGTGAAATGGGAGCTCTGGACACTGGCCTTGCTACAGGCTCCACTCTGTCAGGACTCCTTTAGGGCACGTGGATTTCACAACCTGAGAAATGTAACCTCACGCAAAGAAAGCCTCTTACTTGTCCCATTCTCATGTGGGGGCTTCTGAAAAATTCTTGGTTTAGTGGTGCTTCCAGAACCTCACTCCCAAGAGCAACAGAGGAGTTAAGACATCTGAAAAATATTGGACCCTAATTCCATGACTACAGAGTGAATCGCTACAGAAATCTTTCATTTCCTTCAGCAATATTTTGTGACTCTCACTGAACAGTCGTTGAATGTGTTCTGTAAAATTCATACCCATGTTTTTCTTGTTTTATGCTATGGTAAATATATTGTTTCTTAATTTCAATTGTCAATTGCTCATTTCTAGTACATGGTAAGGTGATTACTTTTTGTATATCCACATTACCTAGTGATTTGCCAAACTCTTACATTAGGTATAGTATTTTGCTTTTTATTTATTTATTTATTTATTTATTTTTTACTAATTCTTAGGATTTTCTATGGACATGATTGTTTTTTCTGTAAAAATACTTTTCCTTCTTCATTTGCAGTTTATATGCACTGTGTTTCTTTTTATTGTCTTCTTACTTTGGTTACAAGCTATAGAACAATGTTAAATAGAAATGTTGATAGTGGAAAAACTTGCCTTGCCTTGCTCTCTACTTGCCCTGTCAATTATTCAGGCTTTCACCACTAAAAATGATTTTAGCTGTAAATATTTGAAGATGACTTTTATAAGATTGAGGAAGTTCTGTTCTATTCCTTTTTGTAAGAGTTTTTATGATGAGTGGGTGTTGAAATTTTCAAATTCTTTTACAGCATCTATTAAGATAATTGTATCATTTTTCTCCCTAGTTCTGTTGATACAGTGAATTACACTGATTAATTTTTGAATGTTAAATCAAGTTTGCATTGCTGAAATAAAGTGTAGATAAAGTTATTCTGCATTATATATTGCAGAATACTATTTTATAGTATTTGGGTAAAATTTTTAGCTTTTATGTTTATAAATGACATTTAACTGTATTTTATGTTTTGAAATATCTTTTTTTATTGGGTTAATTCTGGCTTTATAAAATGAGTTGAAACACTTTTCTTCTATATTTTTTGAAAATTATGTTAAAGTATTAGTATTATTTGTTTCTTGAATGCAAAGTAAAATTTACCAATGAAGGTATTCAGGCTTGAAATGTCTTCATGTGAAAGTTTTTAACTAAACCACAAATTTCAGCAAGTCATATAGAGATATTCACATTTTTAGTTCTTCTTAAGTCAGCTTTGTGACTTTTTTTGACCTTCAATGAACTTGTCCTTTTTATCTAAGTTGAATATGTTGGCATACTCATATTATGCTCTTATTTTGCTTTTTATGACTCCAGAATCTCTAACAATGTTTACTCTTTTTTTTTCTGATGCCAGTAATTTGTTTTCTCATTTTAATTTTACTGATTAGTCTTGTTAGAAGTTTTCCAATTTTATCAATCTTTTAGAATATAAATCTTATAAAATTTTTGAATTTTTTTCATATTTCTATATGTTATTTATTTTATTCTGATACTTATTATTCATTTCTTATATTTACTTATGGCTTAATTTGCTCCATTTGTTTTAGCTATTTTTAAAATATATTTTTATTAATATTTTTCAAGAGAGAAGGAGAGTGTGAGAGAGATAGAAACATCCATCGGCTGCCTCAAACCATGGATCAAGCCCACAATCCCAGCCATGATTGACTGCCTTGCAGGCAGGATGTTGGAGCAGGTGAAGGGCCGGTGCCAGGCCCAGGCAAGGTGCCAGGTGGGACTGTGGGTCTGTGACCTTGGGGGCCAGAGCTGGGACCTAATTCCTGCAGGCCACCCTGGGGGACCCCACCCATGCACAAATTCGTGTACCAGGCCTCAAGTCTATATAATAAAAGCCTAAATGACCATTACAGCAGAACCACCAGAACAACCGGTCACTATGATGTACACTGACTACCAGGGGGCAGATGCTTAACACAGGAGCTGTCCCTTGGTGGTCAGTGTGCTCCCACAGGGGGAGCACTGCTTAGCCAGAAGCTGGCTCACAGTTGGTGAGTGCAGTGGCTGTGACAGAAACCTCCCCCACCTCTGCAGCAGTCCTAAGGAGCAACTAGCCAAGCATTAAGGAGCAATGAACAGGCAGGCCGTGAAAAGCAAGGGGTCCCAGACTGCGCGAGGGCACAGGTCAGGCTGAGGGACACCCCCCAGTGCATGGATTTTGTGCACTGGGCCACTAGTTGACATATTTTTCTCCCACAGTTGTTATAAAAGTTACTCAGTTGGCCCTCCAAATTGGAGAGTTTCACATCTCTGAATTTAACAAAGAACAACTCAAAAATACTTGCAAAAAAAAAAAATTATGTTGATAATGACGTGGACATTGTAGTTAGGCCTATGATGGTTGAGCCTGTGCTGAACATGTACAAACTGTTTTTCTTGTTATTATTCCCTAAATAACAGGAGAATGTAGTATAACTATTTTATAGGATTTACATTGTATTAGGAATTTTAAGCAATCTAGAGAAGATTTCAAGAATATAGAAGGATAGCCAGGCGTCTTCATACTACGGCCCGCGGGCCACATGCGGCCCGCAGAGGAGTCTGATCCAGCCCGCCAGGTTTTTTGGGCAGTGAGCGCAGCTGAGGTGTTACAGTAGGAATTAGTAGTTCATATAGTCTGGCCCTCCAGCTCCCTGAGGGACCATGATCTGGCCCCCACTTTAAAAAGTTTGAGGACGCCTGAAAGCAAATATTACATTATTTCATATGAGGGACTTGAGCATCCAAAATTTGGTAACTATGGAGGTTTCTGAAATCTATCTATCACAGGTATTAAGGGATGACTAATAATAGTTTATAATTTCACCTTTAATAGTAATATTAACTTTTCAATAAAGTAAAATAGAAAAAAATAAGTTATTTATTTACCCATATATTTTCCACTTCTGGTGTTCTTCATTCATTTGTATAGTCCCCAAATTTCCATCTGTTATCACTTGCCTTATGCCTAAAACTTCTTTAACATTTCATATACTAGATTGTATAGAAACGAATACACTGGGCATTTGTTTGTTATAAAAAAAAGATGTTAGATTATTTTTTTGTAAAATATGTTCTCTAGATATAGAATTCTAGGTTGATCTTTTAAATTTATCTGTTAGAATTATAATGGTGTTATTGTGTAGTGTTTGGATTACATTTATTTATTTTTATTTTATTATAATTTGTTGGTTTGTTTGTTTGTTTATTTATTTATTTATTTTTATTGTCTAAAGTTTTACAATAAAACTGATTAACCCCACCCCAACCCCATCCATTCACACCCCGAGCAAGCCCCCACCACCCCAGTGTCTGTGTCCATTGGCTATGCTAATATACATGCATACAAAGTCCTTTGGTTGCTCTCTAAAGCCCCCATCCTGCCATTTGTCTCTGGATCTATTTTTGTTTCATCAGTTTACATATGAGTGTTACTTTATTAGTCATAGAGCATGTTTTGTCCTCTGTTTCTTTTTTCTTTATATAAGTTTTCAGCAATTTGATTATAGATTTTATATGCTTGTATGTGTTTATTCTCTTTGAATTCATTGAGTTTCTTGGATTTGATTTCATAGCAGTCATAATATTCAGAAAAATATTAACCCCAATTTCTACAAATAATTTTTCTTTTCTATTTTCTTAACTGTGTGTACTGCAATTAATATTATCTCACTTGTAATGAAGGTGTTTTGTTTCCAGTCTTTTATCTCTGTGTTCCATATTAGCGTTTCTAGTCCTATGTCTTTAAGATCATTGACTTTTGGTTTTTACAATGTCTAATATATTAATCCTATACAATATATTTTAGTTGTTAACATACTATTTTTCATAATTAAAACAAAATATAGTTATTTACATCTTCCATTCTCTCATTTTATAAGTTTTTGCTTAAATATTCATATATATATATATATATATATATAGGTATATATATATATATACAAATATACACACACACACACACACACATTCTTGTATTATTATTCTATCATTGCCTTTGTGTTTTCTTTTATTATAGATTTTATTTTTCTGCTTATTGGAAAAATTTAGTAATTTGAGGTTGAAAATTAGGTACTGAAATTACTATATAATATCAAGTATTTAAATTTTGTTGTCTCCCTTTTTAGAAATGAGCTTTGTTTGGACAGACACTAAGTTATTTTCTAGTGAGTTTTATTCTCTGAAGGCCTGCTTTTAGTTTTCTTAGAAAAGGCTGAGTATAATCTCATTCCTTCTCAACCAGTAATTCATAACTCATCTCAACTGTAAAGGAATGGCTCCTCCGGGTCTCCGCTGACCACTCTGAGTAGCCTCCGAGGGTTTTCCACATTCACCAGAGAGGGCTCAAATGTCTCCCCACCCTTTCTTAACAAGGGGAAATTTCCTGGTAAAAACTCCTCCGTCATTTTTACTTGGCCTTATGAAATGTCGGTCTCCATATAAGCAAGTTAATAGTCAGCAAAAGTTTAAGGGGTCCAAAAACAGATTTCAAAAGCCCTTTTTTTCTGCATCTATTTCTTCTTATAAATCTATCTTATAATTCACAGTCTTCTCTGGCTCTCCAAATTCCAAATTTCATCAACTCACCTCAGTGATACTGCTGGGCTATGCTTAATTTCCCCTAACCTGCACCTGTAATTCAGACATTGGTTCTAAGAAGAAAGCCAAGGAGATTATAAGGTTCACTACCCACATCGTTTTCTTTCTCATAGAGACCAGATCCTTCTCCAAAGTTTTTTTTTTTTTTAAAGTTGTCTCATACATTCTCTTACATGTTCTAGTTATGTACAGCAGGAGGCTAAGTCTAGTCCTTACTATTCCAGTGTGGCAGAAACACAGTTTATTTTGGAGCCCAGACCCTTAATTACTCTCTGCTGCTTTTATGGATGCCTGGTTTTTCTGTAGGTGCACCATGAGCCTTTGCAAGTTAAAATCAACAAGTCTTTTCCAAGTGAAATGATCTCAGATGAAAAATTTTAACCTGTATTATTAGAAAAATGAATATACGGATAGTTCAAGTCAAATATGGATCTTTGCATGTTACTGAACATACACCCTTGGCACATCTTGATTTTGTTACCATTATGTAAACTATCACTGACATTGCTTTTCATTTGCAAATGAAATCAGAACTGCCTTCTATTTTATTATTTTTTTCTTTTTCCTTTCTCTTATTAGTAAAACTGTTGAGCCATAAAAAAAACTAAACACATACTGACTTCATGGAAAAACTTTATCCAATTTAGAATCCACCCACATACATTTTCCTGGTTATCCAAGCCCTTATCTCTCCTATAATCCGGACACATTTATCTCCCTTATCTATGAACAGATCATGAGAGATTTTTGACAACTACTATGGCCTGTGTCTTCAGCAATCATTTGATCTAGGACTCTAATAACACAGTCTAAAAGGAAATTAGGCTTGTTTGACATAACTTACTCCTTGTGAATTCATGCTGGCTTCTAACATTCCCTACATTCCAGAGAGCACATAAACCATATGCTTAGGAACCCAGTGAAGAATTCTATGATGCCTTAGATAGTTCTGAACGTTATCCATTTCCTCAGATTTTAAATTGAGTTATTTACTACTTCTGCTTATCTTTCATTTGCCTTCAAATTCTAAAATAAATGCTGCTTGACTACGCGTACTAATATAATTATAATTAATTTTGGACTAAAATATAACTTGCCTAGACCTAAAAGACTTAAACATTTTTAATTTAAGAGACCACGATAACCCCTCCTTGCCTGTTTTATAAGGTCTGAACTTTAAAAAATGTATAAAGGTTAACTGAATGATCTCTTAACTTTAGGAGTCAGGAAGCAAAAACACTGTCTTAACTCTCATGAAAACCACAACTGAGGCGGGGAAACATAAAAAAAAAACTATTAACGTAATATATGCAAAATAGCAAATGTAACTCTTAAAGATGGTCCCAAAGTGTTGTGAGAGTAGGAGAATTGACTGAATTTGGAAAGTTAGAGAAGGCTTCCCTATGGTGAATTTTTTAAAATTAGTAACAACAAACAAGCAAGGACAACATGAGCAGAGGAACTGGGGAAAGGCCACCTTGTTTGTTTGCCTTTACAGCACCAGTGGTGTCTGTCCAGCAATCTGTCTCCCCAAGTAATAAATTGTTCTTTCTTTCTACTGCGCATTTACACTGCAATGGGAGTTTGCTTTTCCTGCTGAGTAACGAGCACTTAGAACAGTGACTTTACAATGCTGATTCAATAAATGTTTGTTGAGTAAATGAATGAATAAAAAAAATGAAACAAGAATGAGTAAAACAAAACTATCACCCACTTTTTATGTATTTATCATATTTATTTTTTCCTCAACTTGTTCAGGTTGTTTTCCCTCTAGAACACATTTCTCCTTTTCTACATAGTCAGCATTTTACTCTCATGCTCCAAGTCAAACATTCACCCACAAATCCCTTTGTCTTGCTCTCCTCTGGGTTAGTCTTTCCTCACTCAGCTTACATTGCATCATACTATCTGCCATGTTATTTGGTACATCATTATAGGTCGCCTTTGTTACCGTCTCTGATTTTTCCTCATCTATCCACTTAACTTTGTCCGTTAAAGTGCAGAGCCTACAGGCCCCTCTAAATAGTGTCCACAGACAGTTTTATATGGCAACACTCCGATTCTTGAGAAAATGAGCGCTACATATGTGTCTCAGTTTCCTCTCCTGTCTCATTTATCAATGGGCTCAGTAAATTGATGTATTTTCACCTGTACTGAGCCCTCATACTTGTAGAACATTGTTTGTATTACCTACGGATTGATTTCATTAAACTATACTTTGTTGATATGTCTCTGTCACATACCAATTATTGCTTTTACAAAACAGTTGTATGAAATTCCACATAGGAATCGCTGGAGGAATGTTGTTAAAAGTGCTACCCATTGTCATTCACTGTGTCCTTTCCCCCCTGCAAAAGCTATTGTTTAATGTGCGACTGGCACTGAATCATAGGGGTTAGAGAAATAGGCTCTGAAGCCAAACTGTCTGTACTTGATTCCCAGCTCCCAGCCTTACTACTGTGTGTTCTTGGAAGTTATTTAGCCTCTCCTTGCCTCAGCTTCCTCATCAATAAAATAAGGATGTGAGTGATGATGGCAGAAATAAAAGTTCCCCAGACATATTCCACCTCAGTGACAATCATTTGCAGCCAACCACACATAAAAGTGCCTTTGTGGGAGCTTTGGGATCCAAGTAAGTAATTCTGAAGCCCCAGTGGAATCCAAGTCAATAAAGAACAATTTTGAGAGGGCAGGCCATGCCCAGGGGGTGAACTTACTTACGGTAGTCCTGGATATAGACCTGGAAATATCACCATACCTAGGAGACTCAACTACAGTGTCATTTGGCCTTGGTCATGGCTATCACTGTAAGCCTAGGATCTCAAAGGAGTTACACATGTGTGGCTTAAATAATAAGACCACAGATGACAGTCCCAGGTGTGAATCCTAAAGTGGCCATAACCTGGCTCCAGCCACTCTTGGCTGCAGACCATTAACCCCTGGAAACAAACCTGAAAAATGAGTGCAATTGTAGATCCCAAAGCAGCCCTGTACTGGACTCTAGCCGCTTCCATCTGTAGTCTGTGAGCTGTCCTGCTGGGCAGGTAACCAAAGGGAGATAGTCCCATTTGCACCCTTGGAGATCCTGAAATGGCCCTGCCTTGCTAGCTTAGGGTTCCATCAGGAGACATGCACATCAGTACTTATAAAACCATGCCAGCCAAACTCTGTCAGCAGAATCTTAAATGGCCCTGTAACATGGTTCTATTGCATATTGGCTAATCCTATCTAATAAAAGAGTAATATGCAAATTGGCCATACCTCCACTACACACAGAAGCCACACCCACCAGCCAGGTGTGAGTATGAAAATTAACCCAACCAAGATGGCTGTGGCCACAGAGAAAGCAGGAGGCTTGGGTTTCCCCAGCAATGGAGGAAGCCAAGCTTCCCACATACCCTGGCCAGCCCTGGACTCCACTCAAGGCTACAAAGTTTTAATTATAAAAGATAAATAAATCCCAACAAAAATGGCAGCAGCCATGGAGCTGAAGAGAGCAGAAGGCTTAGGTTGCTCCCAGTGATGGAGGAAGCCAAGCTTCCTGACCTGCCTTGGCCTCTACTCAAGGCTACAAAGTTTCAATTATAGAAGATAAATAAATAAATACCAACAAAAATGGTTGTGGGCACAGTGAGAACAGGAAGGTTGGGTTTCCCCAGTGATGGAGGAAGCCAAGTTTTCCTCCCCCCTTGGCCTGCCCTGGCCTCTGCTAAAAGCTACAAAGTTTCAATTATAGAAGATAAATAAATCCCAGATACCAGGGCTTCTGCTTAGAGGGCATTGCCAGCCTGCAAACCACCACAGGCCCCTCGCCCAGGCCATTCTATGCCCTGAGGGAACCCCACCCTGATCCAAGACACCCTTCAGGGCAAACCATCCGGCCCCCACCTGTGCACTGGGCCTCTATCCTATCTAATAAAAGCACAATATGCAAATTGACCATCAATCCAATGCACAAGATGGCTGCCCCATGTGGAAACAAGATGGCCGCCACAGTATGGCCAGCAGGGGAGGGACCAGGCCTGCAAGGGAGGGCAGTTAGGGGTGACCAGGCTGGCAGAGGAGGGAAGTTGGGGGTAACTGAGCCTGTAGGGAAGGGCAGTTGTGAGGCACCCAGGCCTGCAGGGAAGAGCAGTTGGGGGGACCAGGTCTGCAGGGGAGGGCAGTTATGGGTGACCAGGCCAGCAGGAGAGGGCAGTTAGACATCAGGCTGGCAGGAAAATGGTTAGGGGTGATCAGGTTGGCAGGCAGAAGCAGTTAGGGGCAATCAGGAAGGCAGGCAGGTGAGCAGTTGAGAGCCAGCATTTCTGGATTATGAGAGGGATGTCCGACTGCCTGTTTAAGCCCAATCCTACCGGAATTGGGCCTACAAGGATAGTTGGACATCCCTTGAGGTGTCCCAGATTGGAGAGGGTGCCATCTTGCCTCTGGGACTCTTCCCCCTATGCATGAATTTCATGCACTAGGCCTCTAGTATAAAAGAAAAGGCCTTCCTGCTCAGACACCTGGTAGGAGACACACCTCATATATTGGATCTATATAAGGAAATCTACAAAACTCTGATGAAGGAAATAAATAAATAAATAAATATTCCATGTTCATAGATAGGAAGACTCGATCTTATTAAGATATTAGTTTTTCCCATATCAATTTATATACTTATTACAATATCAATAAAAATTCTAGCAATTTATTATATGGATATTGACAAAATAGTTCTTAAGTTCATATGGAGAGGCAAAAGATACAGAATGGCCAACATAATATTGAAGGAGAACAAAATTAGAGGATTAATACTGCCTGAATTCAAGACTTATCAGAAAACTGTGCATTAAGCAAGACAGTAGTTCTTGGGGCTGTGGGGTAGGAAGAGGTAAATACAGCAAAGTAGGGGTCCTGAAGGAGGCAGCTGATCAATGATTCTCTCATCCTTGATATTTCTATCCCTTTCTCTCCCTATAATCAATTCAAAAATTTAAAAAGGAACATCAACAGTATCTTGAAAGAAAACCAAAAATGGCTCTACACGCTGGCTCAGTGGTTGAGCATCAACCTATAAACCAGAAGATCATGGTTCAATTCCTGTCTGGGCATATGCCTAGGTTGCTGGCTTGATCCCTAGTATGGGCCGTATAGGAAGCAGCCAATCAGTGATTCTCTCTCATCATTGATGTTTCTGTCTTTCTCCCATTCTCCCCTCCTATGTGAAATCAATAAAAACATATTAAAAAAAACAAAAACAAACCACACACACCAAAAATGGAAATGTAATATATTCAAAATTATATAATACAGTAAACATAGTTCAAAAAGGAAAGTTCATAGAAATAAATGTCCATATTAAGAAAAAGAAAGATCTATCATAAACAAGCTAACTTTTAACCTCAAGTAACTAGAAAAAGAACAAACTCAGTCAAAAGTTAACAGAAGAAAGAGAATAATAAAGATAAGAGCTGAAATAAATGAAATAGACATAAGAAAAAAAAGAGAAAAGCAATAAAACTATGAGCTGTTTTATGTTTTTTTTAAAAAAAGATAAACAAAATTGACAAACCTTTAACAAAGAAAAAGAGAGAGGACTCAAGCAAAAGTCTAAATGGAAAAAGAGTCATTACAACTCATATCAGAGAAATATAATAAATCATAAAATACTTCTATAAACAATTAAATTGAACACACTGCAAATATTGGATAAATTGCTAGAAATAGTATGTAACCTACCATTACAAAGTCACAAATAAATAGAAAATCTGAGCAGACTCATAACAAATAAGGAGATTTAATTAGAAATCAAAAACCTCCCAACAAAGAAAAGCTGACACCAGATGGATTCACGAGCACATTTTATCAAACATTTTCAGAAGAATTAATGCCAATCCTTCTCAAACGCTTTCATAAATAGAACACGATGGGGGAACACCTCCAAATGCATTTTATGAGGTTAGCATTACTCTTACAACCATGCCAGATAAAGAGAATATGAAAAAAAAAAATGTAGGCCAATGCACTGATTAACATGGATGCAAAAATCCTCAACAAAATATTAGCAGACTGATTCCACAGCACATCAAAAAGTCCATGCACCGTGACCAAATGGGATTTATTCCAGTACCACATTGAATTATTTGCAGGTATGATTCTGCAAATAATTCAATGTGGTATACCACATTGACAAAAGGAAGGACACATAGTAAATGATCATTTTAGTAGATGGCAAAAATGTATTTTATAATATTATTTTCATGATAAAAACATCCTCTCATGAGAACTCTTAGCAAATTAGGTATAGAAAGAATATACCTCAACTAAATAAAGATTATATAAGAGAAGCCCAGGCTGCTGGTGTGGCTCAGTGGTTGAGCATTGAATTATGAACCAGAAGGTCATGGTTTGATTCCTGGTCAGAACACATGCCTGGGTTGCAGTCTTGGTCCCCAAAAGGGAGTGTGCAGGAGGCAGCTGATCAATTTTTCTATTTCCTCTCTCTCACTCCCTCCCCTTTCCTCTCTGAAATCAATGAAAATATATTTTAACATATGTTCAATTTATATTTTTATTATATTGCTATTTTGTTTCTTTTAATTTTTACTTTAATGGCAATGATATTCCCTTGTTAATTTTGTCTTATGGGAACTCCAGAACAACTTTATGATTCACCATACATATCACTCTAATCTTGACTTCAGTGGGCTAATCTGCCCTATTTTTCCTTTACCTATGTCATCATGGGACATTCTATATATTTGCATTGGTGATCCAGCCTAGACACTACACTACAATTAGTCTGACCAATATAAATTATTTTATACTACTTCTTATCAACCTTGCATTTATCTCCTCTGTTCTGATTGCCTTGAGAATTAGAATCATGTCTTATTTTTGTTCATTTATTGACTTGTCTTCTTCTTAGTGAATGAGACAGTAACTATTTTTATGGCCAAACTTTTTAGAAAACATTCACTGAAAGTAATGGAAATAAGAGGATACACAAATTTTAAAGCCATTTTTAAGACAGCACTAAGAAAATATCTCACAGCCATGGAAGCCTAAGGAAGTGTGTGTGTGTGTGTGTGTGTTTTCCTTAGGAGATGTAACTTTTCATGTAACAAATCAATTGAATAATACTTTACACAGATGTATCACATATCCCAGAGCACAATCCAATACCAATGAATCCTGAAACCTAAAGAAGTTTCATGACACGCCCTAACTCACCCAGCAGGCATATTGCAAATCTGGCAACGTAATTCACTTTGAAATTAAAATGTTTAAAAATGTCTATATCTAAACAATCGCATTGAACCCTTTTCAAGGATTAGAGAACTACCCATCTGTGGGGAATACTGAAGAATATAATGGTGATGAAAACTTGACAACAACATGACACATGAAAGGAAATTCCCGCTATGATGGGAGAGGTGAAAGCCACATCTGTTATTAACATTAAACAGGAATAAGGCTATACAATAAAAAGTAGTCTGAGGACATGCAAACAAAATTGCCATTTTGATTTTTTCCCTTTTCTTTAAAAAAAATCTATCAGACCTTTATATTAAAAAGGTTAACAGTTATTGAACACAGATCGAATATGCATGAGAATATTAGCAATTTTACAGATATAGAGTTTTGAATAAGACAGCTGGTACTAGTCAATGCATTCTAGTTCATTTTTTTCATAACTAAAAAAATGTGATGATATATTCATATTATTTCTAGAATTATAGAGCTTAGATGTTTATAAAATCCACATTTTTATAATTATTCTATTAGATTTTCCCCCATTTTTGCGTGTACCATATGGTTTTAAATAGTGGTGACTAGACAGAATATATGGCCTTTGCCATTCGCTGCAGTTGAAGATTGGATAGTCAATGATACAACACTCAGCTGGGAAAATATATTATATCCCCTTGTATGCTTTCTTTTCTTTTGGAGATTCACTTTCAAATCTAATTCAGTCTTGGACATTTCAATGGCTTTTAGATGTTTGGAATTTCTTGGGAATATTTGTTACTAAGATTATATAGATGTCATATAGGGGGTATCTACTAGACCCATCCTTTTATTTGAAACTGCCTATCAAGTTGCTTCTTCTCTGGAACAATTCTTTAATGTAGTTACTCTTTCTTTCCCTAGATGCCCTTCATGTTTCATGTTATCATATAGACAGAATTATTTTCTTCACCTGAGGGAAATACATTCTCACATTAAAAAAATCTACTGACTGTAATTTGCATGAATATTGAGTCCAGCTACCACTGATTACTGACTTATCATGCATGGAATGAGAATGATGATGAGGATGCAGTGCTTAACAACACAGAAATTGTTCACAAGGATTAATCAAATAATCAGCAGGGAAATTACTAATTTTGGTTTTTCTTTCATATTTGGCCATCATCCATATCCTACATACTAAGCTAGTGATTGGATTGCATTGCATATGTGATTTTTTTTTAATTCTTTGATTAAGTTGTAGCTTTTCTGTAAAAGATGGGGGTGATGATGACTTTCATACTTCTTCAGTTTTTTAGTAGATAAGATCTCCTTCATGTTGAGCAGATTTATACCAGATTAAAGGAGATTTGGATTTCCATTGAAGAATTTAGAAGTGTTTCCCACAGTTAAATTTCAATCAAGGGAGAAACTTTGATCTGTGTGTACCTGAGATACTCAATGAAGATCAGGATTCCTACTGGAGAATACAAAAACCCTCAAAAGACAATATAATACACATAGGAAGAAATATTCTATTTAAAAAAAAAAAACCCAAGGAGTGGATGAGAGAGAAACTACTGACAATTTAATTTTCTAAGTTGTTTTTGTTCCTTAAAATTGACTATCACACTGTTATCTCAGCCATCTATTTGTCTTTTTGGGTGTTTATTGTGGAACATAAAAGAGGTATGTGCATTGTAACAATAATATAATTCAGTATCCCGTAATCAAATTCAGAATAATTAAAATGGAATTAAGCCCATGTAATATATTGAAGTGAATGCAGTTTGACACCACATAGATCTTTATTTAAATTGCCGCTGCTTTGCCACTTTCTCACTAGGTGAATAAGGAGCAAAATCAATTAATTGTTTTTAGTCTTCATCCAAGGATATGTTTGGGGAGAGGGAGAGAGCAAGAGAAAACAAAACAAAACAAAACAAAACACAACGCAACAGCATCAACATGAGAGAGAAACATCAATTGGTTGCCTCCTGTATGGGTCCCAACTGAGGATCAAGCCTGCAACCTAGGTATATGCCCTGATCCGGAATCAAACCCACTAACTTTTGGTGATGGATGACACTCAGCCAGGGATCAATTAATATTTCTAATTCCTAAACTGTCAAATTAAAATAATAATGCCTCCAACACTGATTTGTTGGGAGAATTTATGATATAAAATATGTAAAGTTCCTAACAAATAGCAGGCACTTAGTAAAGATTAGGTATTACAGTAGTAGTGATAGTAATATGTCCAGGTCCAAAACAACCCAAGGCGTATATGACACAAATTATGTAAACATTAATTCCAGTGACTAGACATGACCTCAGAACATTATGACTGGGATTAAAACTGGATTAGGATTAAAGGTAAAATCCTTAACTGATAGAAGTTGATATTCCCATGATCCTGCAGTTTGAAAGACAGAAGCTCTAATGGAGCAGGTACCCTCACCTATGAACCTAGTTATACAGTCTGTGTAATAGAAATAATTCTGTAGTGTTGACAAGTGTATATTTAGCTATCATAACATGAAAGACAATATATATGTGTGTATATATATATATATAACAATTTTAAAAATCATATTTTGATTCTATATTCAATAAACAATCTTCTAATTATAAGTTGGTATTCTATGTATTTTGCCTAAAAAGAGAGAATGTGCTTTTCAGTAAGAGTACATCTGTCCAGATCCATAGTTGTTATTAGTTATTGAACTAGCCTCATGTATGAATTAACCACTATAAACATGGTTATACAGGCCAGATTTCTTGAGTCTGATCATTCTAAATTACTGAAAATCTAAGAATCTGGAGCTGGAAAGCTGGGTTCCATACCAGGACTATGAATTTTCAGCCAAGGCCATGTGATTCTATTGGATGCATTAGGACACTGATTGCTTCTGTTGTAAGGCACATTAATCTCTTACTTTTACCAAGTCTTTTGAAAAAAATCTTTTGAAAACTTATTTTTTTAATGCTCATGCAATATATAATAGTTATATTTTCAGCTTACATTGATTTAAAACCAATAATGAAAAAGTAATTAAGAATTTAAATAGAGTACTAAATAAAAACTGTGATAATTAGGCTATTAAGAAATAGTTTTCTTTCTCTTCCTTCTTAACATCCAAAAAGGCACTTCTCCACTGTTTTTGACAACATCAAGCAGAACAATATGACTTACTTTATCCAATAAAGTGTGACTTTAAGCAACATGTTTTACTTCTGGGCAGAAGCTATAAGAACATATGTGTAAATTACCACATTCCTTTATCTGCTTTGAAGATTATGAAATCATGTATAAAGGTGGAGCTACAATCACTGTAGGCTCTTGAATTATTGCAATGAGTCTCTAGACTTTCCTCCTCCTGCTATTACTCATTGGTTATATAAAATGAACAAGCTGTTTGAATTAAACCACTGATATCTGAGGTTACTTGTTTCTATAACATAACCCAGTCAATCCTAAATCATGTGACAATTAACTGCACACTTTTGAGAAAGGCATTTTATAAGTTAATACATCATATTGTCCTAGAAATATTAAATGATTTATCACCATATCAACTCTTAGATCCTTTGCTATTATTCTTCTGAAGTATTGGGAGTCCACAGATGATATGATAAAGTACTACTTGTGTCACTGAATACCCTAGAACATATATGTTAATATTATGAAATCTCAAATAATGAAAATATATATCCCTATACATAAAATTCAAGTATTTTGAGGGATGTGTTGCCTCTGTTGTAGAGAAAAATTAAACCTTGCTTTTTAGGTAGATTTTCAACAAACAGACATTCATAGGCCATCTAAGGATAAAGACAATTATCCAGTTTAGTTCTCACATTCAACACTTATATGTTTTGCATTACAATTCATGCTTTTATGCATTATTCCAGTTGTTAATGTTTATGTGTGATTAATTATAGTTACATAAATATGTTTAAATACATACACATGCACCACAGGGATAAAACAATATAAGAGAGATAGATCAATGGGCTTATTAATTCTATTTCTTAAAAGAGTTTGAAACTGAGGTTGACAGCATAACCTAGTTAGTTAGCTTAGGAGCTTGTAGGAGAGAAACATCAGCTATTGAACTGTCCTCAGTGTGGTACATGGCAGTAAAGCTGCTGATAAGATGATTGCCTTTCACTAAAGATAATACCTATAGAATCAAAGGAAGTGAGGTCTGTTACTAATTTTCAAGTTAATATGCAACACAAAGCACACTTCTCTATCGGTGTGCTTCTTAATGGAAAGATAAACTTGTCAAGAGTTGCAAAGAACTAGCAGAAAGCAAGTAAAATAAAATGTTAACTATTTCCTTCATGAATGATATGTTAATATATTAATACATTCATAAATAATAATCACACAATAAACTTTAATATTGACCAGAGAAAGCTAAATATGAGTTTTTATGGGCAGGAAAACAAAAATGTATTTTAGGTTGTCCAACTAAATAAGAACACATGCTTTAATATAAAATTTGATTTGCTAGCAATTTGAAACAAATTGCAATGTTGTTGTTTTTATTTGTACTACATAAATTTTGTCTTTATATTTTCAGTAAAATATATTAATTAATCTATTAGCTAAATGCTTTGTAATAGATTGTTCAATTTTGTATGTAATATGTATCTATACAGAAATTATCTATATACTTATATATCTATATAAATTAAAGCAATTTTAACTTCTCTACAGAAAAAAGAATGAGAATAAAAAAGTAGAACCTTGCTAAGTTTGGTAGTCATCATGTAAAAATGCTTAAATATGTGTAATGCATTTCCTTCTTAATCAAATAAATATGTGAATGTATTAATGGAGTATTTCTAACAATGAAGGCTTTTTTTTTTTTAATCAATGGAATCATAGCAGGCCATTGGAGCAACAGCCATAAAGCCTCTTAATTTAAATTATTCAGGATATAAGGAGTAAATTTAGAGAACCACATGAGTGAAATATAAGATCTGGACTTCCTGAATGATTCACTTAGGGCAATAACAGGCTATCAATAAAAAGCTATGAACTCTCTCAGCCATATGTAAAAAATAAATAAATAAAATGCTGCACATACAGCTAAATCTCATGTTGCAAATTCTTTTTATATCCACGTTTAAATATTAAGTTCTAAAAAGAATACCCAAGAGAATTGTGGACAATGGCTGGTGAAGTAGGGACAAAGAAATGCATGGAATGCCTGCAAAGAGCTTATTTTATTAAGCCCTGGAATAACTAAAAATGGCAAGAGAATGGTTAGAGTACTCTAATTTCTGGGCTGGAAGCCTGTTCCGCAAGAGCAATCTGTGTGCATTTATTTATGCTTCTAAAATACTAAAATTCCTGACTCAAAGCTTATACAATGAATCTCATTCTGGAAACCGTTCAGGCAACTATAAGAATCAACTAAAGAGAATACTAAGATGAATGAGAAATTATATCCAAGGCATCTGGTGTCAGCGTTGCTCGGACTGGTCACAAAGGCATGAGCAAGTCATGCAAGCACTCTCAATTCCAATGGAACGTCGTGCAAGTAGGGTGCGCTGTTGCCAAGAAAAAGTAATGTACTACATTTTTAAGCAGCAAATAAGTTAAAGATAATTTTATAGATGACATGACGCAAAAACATCTGTTCACTCTGGCTTTTATATCTTCTGCACATTCAGTCTTAAACAGGGGGATCATAGATGGCATATCACTTAGCTATTGGCACATGGGTGGCAAGTTAAAAACAACCATAAAAGCCTCAGAGATGTACAAACATGTACATTTTTGTACCTTACAAACCTGGGGACCAGCTACAGGATAGCACTCTAGGTGGGGCCAGAAAGGGCTTGGCTCCGCTCCATGTGTTTCTCATTCTCTGAGGACCTCTGGACCAGCCTGCATATTTGCTTCCCACCTGCATAGCAGAAGTGCAAAAGGGCAGGCCTAGCATTGCAAGTGCTTTTCAAGCAGGCAGAATCTGTGTAATATTCCATGAGCGATTTACATGGCAAAGGCAAAGTCAAAAGCCTCTGTAAAATCACACATGAAGACCTGATGACGTTCAGGGAGCAAGCTATGCTTCTATTGAAACAAGCAACTTTCTCTGACAGTGGTTAACACTGAGAGCAGAGATTAAACATAAAATGGGAAGCACAACATCAAAGTAGTCAAGAGTTGAAACAAAATAAACAGATTGCAAAGCAAAATACCTATAAAAGAAGAGGTTAAGTAGGCAACAGCAGACTAGCCTGTGTGCAGTTTGTTGATTGTGTGGATTTTCACTCTGAGATGAAAAGTTACTGGAAGTTTCTAGACAAAAGAATGAAAAGTTACTGGAAGTTTCTAGACAAAAGAATGAAAAGTTACTGGAAGTTTCTAGACAAAAGAATGACAAATCCAACTGCACTTTCAAAGGATCACCATGGCTATTGTTTTGAAAATAGAATTGAGAGGGACTATCTGGAAGCAAGGTAGGAGACCAATACATTATTCTGATGAAAAGAAATGGTGGGGGAGATGACTACTATTGGTTGGGTGTACTCAGTCATTCATTCTGTCTACAAATATTTATTGACCACCTACTATGTGCTAGGCACTTCATGTAGCTTTATCTAGTAAATATGTTTTTTAAAAATATATATTTTATTGATTTTTTACAGAGAGGAAGGGAGAGATATAGAGAGCTAGAAAGGTCGATGAGAGAGAAACACCGACCAGCTGCCTCTTGCACACCAACGTACATGCCCTTGACTGGAATCGAACCCGGGACCTTTCAGTCCACAGACCAACGCTCTACCACTGAGCCAAACCAGCTTCAGCTCTAGTAAATAGGTTTTAAAGACATGCTCTGTAGAATTTGCTAATGACTGTATACAAAAGTCCTTTTTCATTAAAACAAAAATAAAAAAACCCCAACATTTAGGAGAGGGAAAGGAACCTCCAGATTTGGTGAAGCAACATTTCAAGCTGTTTGAACGTATTCAGTGACCTCACCAACCCTGGAGTCTCCTGTGTCTCTTTTAAATCTTGGCTTCTGTGTTTTGTTTTAAGAGGGAAGACTTTCCCTAACAGAAGAAGAAGAAGAGGAGGAGGAAGAAGAAGAAGGAGGAGGAGGAGGAGGAGGAGGAGGAGGAGGAGGAGGAGGAGGAGGAGGAGGAGGAGAGAGGAGAGGAGGAGAGAGGAGGAGGAGGAGGAGGAGGAAGAGGAGGAGGAGGAGAGAGGAGGAGGAGGAGAGAGGAGGAGGAGGAGGAGGAGGAGGAGGAGGAGGAGGAGAGAGGAGAGGAGGAGGAGGAGGAGGAGGAGGAGGAGGGAGGAAGAGGAAGAGGGAGGAGGAGGAGGAGAGAAAAGGAGGAGGAGGAGGGAGGGAGAAGGAGGAGGGAGGAGGAGGAGGAGGAGGAGGAGGAGGGAGGAAGAGGAGGAGGAGGGAGGAGAAGGAGGAGGGAGGAAGAGGAGGACGAGGAGGAGGAGGAGGAGGGAGGAGGAAGAGGAGGAGGAGGGAGGAGAGAAGGAGGAGGGAGGAAGAGGAGGGAGGAGGAGGAGGAGGAGGAGGAGGAGGAGGAGGAGGAGGAGGAGGAGGAGGAGGAGGAGGAGGAGGAGGAGGAGGAGGAGGAGGAGGAGGAGGAGGAGGAGGAGGAGGAGGAGGAGGAAGAGGAGGAGGAGGAGGAGGGAGGAAGAGGAGGAAAAGGAGGAGGAGGAGGAGGAGGAGGAGGGAGGAGGAGGAGGAGGAGGAGGAGAGAGAAGGAGAAGAAGGAGGAGGGAGGAGGAGGAGGGAGGAGGAGGAGGAGGAAGAGAAGGAGGAGGAGGAGGAGGAGGAGGAGGAGGAGAAGAAGAAGAAGAAGAAGAAGAAGAAGAAGAAGAAGAAGAAGAGTAATAGCACAGGTAATATTATATTGAATCTATAATTTTTAAAGTTAATATCAAAATGTAAATAGTGAGCAAAAGAAGAGAAATATGAATGTTACAACAATACTTTAATACTGTACCCTAGCTCTGGTTTGGCTCAGTGGATAGAGCATGGCCTGAGGATTGAAAGGTCTTGAGTTTTTAGATTCCAGTCAAGGGCACATAACTCAGTTGCAGGCTGGATCCCAGGCCTTCCTCCAATCAGCGTGTCGCTCTCACATCACTATTTCTCTCTGTCTTTCCTCCTCCCTTCCACTCTTTCTAAAAATCAATGGAAAAATAATCTTGGGTGAGGATTAACAAAACAGAACAAAAACCCTGCATTAACTATTCTATTCAGTTAACTCAAGTTTAAAGCTCCATTTGCTTCCTATTGCCTATAAGACAGCAGAAAAGCAGCGAAGTGCTGACAGCTAAAAAAGAACACAGGGCATGTTTCACAGTCGAACACATCCCTCCAAATGACCCGTGAGGAACAGAAATGGACCATGTACTGAGTATGCTAAGGCAAAGGCCTCAGCGAAGGTTTAATGTAGGATGTGTGGCAGGAAAAGAGTTGAGTAGAAATTGAAACCAGCTCTTTGAGGTGGTAGCTTTTGAGCCTGTCCAATACATTCCTCTCTTGTGTTACAGGGTACACATGAGGAGGTCATTTCCAAAGGTTGACAGGCCTAGTGATAATAAGTGGAGATGAGCTGGAACTGAAATCTGTGACATGTCTTCCGGCACACAGTGCCAAAACACACATGGAGAACCCAACCTGCATAGCGGAAGGGAACTGATCTCCTGTATGGAATTATATTTGCTCTTCCAGCTCTCTACATCCTGTTCATAACTCTTAAGTCATGGAGGGTTATTCTTTTTTTTATTAAGAATATCTCTTCCTTCATCTGATCATTTCCACTTAACACACTGACGACACATATCTTAAAAATTGTTGTCTGAAAATATTAGCAGTGTTGCTTTATTTTTTGAGGAGGAAACTGCTCGAACTGAGTACCAGTGAGATTATTTTCTTATGGACTATATTAGACAATAATTCAATTCTTGGTTAATATCGTTTAGAAACACAAGAAAATATATGTACATTTGTATTGTGGAGTTAAGTTAGGTTTTATGGAAACTCCTTTTAAGACAGAGGAAAATGTAAAGAAGACACAATGGAATACAGTTATTCTGAAGTATAGTGACTTTACCGTTCTCTAGAAGCTCTAAAATAAACTTCAAATATAGCTGATCAGAAGAATTTTTAATATGTATTGACTGCTCACCTAACTATTTACAGTAAATAGTTCAGAAATGTGGAAGCTCTGTGTTATGGAATATACTTACTGGAAACAGTTTGTTTTTAGGAATCGAGTTTACTAATATAGCTAGTAAATTTAAGCTAAAGTTTTCAATTATCTTTAAAATTAATATCTTAAATTTATTATCTCATTCCATTTTCATAGCTGAAAGAGAGAGGTTTTTATATTTCTTGTATTTAATAGTCAAGATAAAAAGGAAAATAAAATTTGTGATTTGTCAAAACCATCTGAATCACGGCAAGAATGGTTGCTATTTTTATGATGTCATATTGTGTGCAAAAATTAGATCAGAGATTTAAATTTGTTTGGTATGATTAGAAACAAGCTCAATAATTTTTTAAATATTTTTTCATACTGGATCTTTAATTTTTCAAATCTGGTTTCAGCCCTACAGTCCTCCAATGTAACATACAAGTTATGAGGATCAGAACCTGTTAAATGTGAGATATTTTAAAGTATAATATAGTTTCTGTTTTCTATAAGATAAAGAATTGTACGTTAAGCAAAATCAGTCCATGTGCAGCATTCTTAACACACCAGATTTTTCTCAGTTTCTAAAACAAAAGTTGTCATCCATAAACAAAAGCATGTGATGTGTCCTCAAACAGCTCATTCAATGTTCTAATTACAATTCTACTCACTTAGCTTATATACAGTTCAATAAACATTTGAGTGACTTTTATGTCAGGCATCAGAAACACTTTCACTGAATTTAGAATCTAGTGAGGAAGACTGACAACAAAATAGAGAATTACAGTAATGAAAAGTGCTAAATTAGAGGTTTACAGAGGTAGCTAACTCTAGGTTAGAACTCAGAAAATGTGCAATCAGTTTCTGGCTTATCCAGTAGACTCTTAAATATGGACTATCAATAAAAAGAAAAGTGAATTAATTTATGTTCAGTTACCCATTTCCAGGATCAATATAATATCAGAAAAAAATCTGAATTTTGTTCACAATAAATGTGACAATTTTTAAAAGCCATAAACTGAAATATCTAGTTTTGTGACTATATTTTTGTGGATATAATAAATACATTAAAGATGAATACATTTTGTAATAACTCCTCACAAAAGAAGTTGTTTAAAAAGACCACTTATGATATTGTAGTTAACAACACCCCTTTCATTTATATTTGATTTTTATTAGTTGGTAAAATTATTTTTTCAAGAAATGTAGATTAGTCAAATATACTTTTAAAATGTAGCACTTTTATGGAAATATATGATTGCATTCCTTTATTTTCATAATTCAACTCTTCAGTGCATTAACTTACAGTTTTTTTTTAACCCTTATTATTCATGGTCAGTTTCTCTGGGGAATAATAGGAAATATGGCAACAATCCATATTTTATCACTTAGCAGGATGAATATTTCTAAATTGTCAGATTTAATAGCACCTTGGTACATATCAAATACTTGCCATTAATATTTAAAAACCATTTTTCTTGGCAAGTTAAGTTTCACCTTGTTGAATACTGATTGCCCTTATTCTACAAAAAAAAAAAAAAAAAAAAAAAAAAAAAAAAAAAAAGCAAAGGAGGAATGTAGAGACCCTGTTGAAAAGCCACAAATATTAACATATTTTATTGAAAACTATAATATTATCAACTGTAAAATATATTATAATTTGATATACTATTAAGAAAGAGACTAGCCAGTGTTGCTCAGTGGTTGAGCATTGACCTATGAATCAGGAAGTCAATGTTCTATTCAAGGACAGGGCACATGCCCAGGTTGCAGGCTAGATTTTCAGTGTGGGATGTGCAGGAGGCAGCTAATCAGATTCTCTCTCATCATTGATGTTTATTTCTCTCTCTTCCTTTCACTTTTTCTCTCTGAAATCAATAAAAGAATAACAACACATTAAAAAAGAAAGAGAGAGAGAGAGAGAGAGAGAGAGAGAGAAAGAGAGAGAGAGAGAGAGAGAAAGGAGGGAGGGAGGGAGGAGGGGGGAGGGAGGAAAGGAGGGAAGAAGGGGGGAGGGAGGAAGGGAGGGAGGGAGGAGGGAGGGGGGAGGGAGGGAGGGAGGGGAGGGAGGGAGGGAGGAAGGGGGGAGGGGAGGGAGGGAGGGGGAAGGAAAGAGGGGGGAAGGAGGGAGAGAGGGAAGGAAGGAAGGAAGGAAGGGAGGAAGGAAGGAAGGAAGGAAGGAAGGAAGGGAGGGAGGGAGGGAGGGAGGGAGGGAGGGAGGGAGGGAGGGAGGAGGAGGGAGGGAGGGAGGAAGGAAGGAAGAGAAAGGAAGGAAGGAAGGAAGGAAGGAAGGAAGGAAGGAAGGAAGGAAGGAAGGAAGGGAGAAAGAAAGAAAGAGAAAGAAAGAAGGAAAGAAAGAGCGAGCCCTAGCTGGTTTGGCTCAGTGGAAAGACCATAGGCCTGTGGACTGAAGGGTCCTGGGTTTAATTCCAGCCAAAGGCACATGCTTGGGTTGCAGTCTTGATGTCCAGTAGGGGATGTGCACTAGGCAGCCAATCAATGATTCTCTTCCATCATTGATGTTTCTATATCTCTCTCCCTCTCTGAAATAAATAAAAATATACTTTATTAAAAAAAAGAATAAAGTGTTGCCAATTAAATCATAATGAAAGTTCAAACATAAATGTAGACGGCATTGTTATTCCAAAGTGCAAAAATTAAAACAAAAAACGTAAATTCTGGATTTGATGAAATATAGTAATATTCAAAGTAACAATAATTCCTTAAATATTATGCAGAGATTAAATTCTTCCTGGTTTTCACTGCAATTATTTATGATCCTTTGTTTACTCTATATGACATGTTCATAAACCTCTTCTTTTGTAGAGTACAAAATCAATATCTTACAAGACACCTTGGCTATACTGATCAGTTTGCTGCCTTAAAGAAAAATAAAGAAAATCTGTTTACACAATAGGGGTGGCTTTTAAAATTTATTACAACAGCCTTCTTCCCACTACGGCAGCAATAGGACAGGCCTTCCCCCCCAAAATTTAGTCATCAATTTGGTTCAGTTTGAAATGCAAGCACAAACCTTCCTCTAGGATCTTTCAATATAAGAACCCATGGGATTGTGAATAGGAGGAAAGATGTCTTAGGGGCATGTAAACACTAAAACTTTGGACACCACAGAAAGAAAGAAGTCTCTGCAATTAGTACTTCAAAAAAATCTGATGCGACTCTGCATATATCTATGTTGTATATTGATCATATAATTCAGGACATATTAAGTTATGTTACAATAATAAGCAACCCCCATGTTTTTAAGGCTTAAAACCACAAAAATTGATTTTCTGGCTCACACTATGCCTTCCCCACTTGATTGGCAGGATATTCGGTTTGATATACTATCATTGTCCTCCCCAGCAAAAAGCCACTTTAGACTAATAGCAGACGGAGTCTGTGGCAAAAGAGAATGTAGCAAAGCAAGCCCTTAAAACCTAACTTGAAAGTGACACACATCGTTTTTAATCATATTTCATCAGCTAGAACCAGTTACAGATCCTTACTCAACCACAGGGTACCAAGATCCTACTGCATGTCTGAAAGGTGCAGACATGGAAATATTTACTTTGTAGCATTAATAACTACCATCTGGACCAACATAGCTCACAAATGTGATGAATGGATAATGAATGAGGATGATCTAGACAAGAATGGGGGCAGGGATAACTTTTTTTGCTTTACATTGCTAGTGTTTCCACCAATCCCTTCATGTTGAGTACAGTTATTAAATTAATAGCACAAATCATGTGTTCAAGGCTATCTATAAATGATTGGCCAATCAAACACATACATAAACATGCACATGCATTAAGGGCATGGCTTTAGTTACTTCCATCTAATCCTTTTTGTTTTTAGTGAGGAAGCTCCCAGGAAAAAAAAATTGCTTCTATTGTTGAATTCAATTGTCCGTATACTATGCAGTCCCTGGGCAGTTGCAGGCAAGGTGCTGGATTCCAAAGTGAATAAATTATGATAATTGAATAATACATGTGCAATATCTGTGATGATTCTGTGTGAATTCCATTCACAAAGTGCAAAATACACTAGTGTTAAATGCATTGGCAATTATATTCAAATACTGATTACGGAATAGTGTGATGTTTAAGAATATTAATTCTGGAGTAAGTCTCCCTAAGGTCAAATTTAAGTTCCATTATTTATTAGCTGTATGATATAAGAAAAGCTGCTTAACTTTTAACTTTTCTCAGGTTAAGGATTATAATCATACCAACCTCACTGAGTTGCTGTGAAAATTAAATGAACTAAGCCACACAAAGTGTTTAGCTCAGTACTTCACACTAAAAGATGGTGGTGATACCAACAAGATCCACAAGGATAATCAAAGTCTGAAAAATGCAAACCTTTCCAGATGATATCTTTGCTTATCTGCAGTTTCACCTTTTTGAGCACTGCTTGCCTCTTATTCTACAAAAAGAAGCAAAGAACAAGTGCAGAGAGCCTACTGAAAAGCCACGTACAGGAGCATAACACTGCTTGCTTCTAAATGGCATGTTTTTTCCCCCACAGCCCTTTCCTCTTTTTGAATCAAGTTCCCCATCTTTTCTTGAAAACTCAGAAATCACCCTTGAATTGTTCCATTTGGATCTTTATTTTTTCCTTATAGCAAACAGGACTTCCCAGAGAATGTCCCGGTTTTTCTGGAGTTTGAGGTGAATGGTTAAAGCTTGTCTTTCACAGACTACCCCAGTGTTATCAGAGAATTGTATGAATGGCCCTTTTCTAGTGCTAGTGAGAGCAGGGTCCTTACGGGTGCTGCTGGAGGTCCCCACCAGAGGATGGGATGTGATTGAAAGCTTTATTTGTGTGGAGTTGCATTCCTCAGGTTGCAAAGTCCCGTTTCCCTTAAGCAAGTCCTGGGAAAGGTGCAGCTGGGGGGATTCAGCAAGGCCAGAAGCAGTCAGAGTCCAGAGTTCCCATTCCAGGGTGGAGCTGAGTCCAGTATGACATGAGGCTAGTTCCAGTTCACCAGTCCACTGTGTGTGTGGTCCACGTGGCCTTGAGCCTTGTGGGCAATGGAAGGGGCGTGAGAGCACTCCCTCTGCAACAGGAGTCCCAAGAGAGCAAGAGAGAAAGAGAGAGAGGAAGGAACTCAGTTGTTAGTAGAATATTTGGCCTTCTCTATGTTCCTTCCCATTCATTAATAACTGTGCTAAATACAATGATGTCACTAGCACTTCTCACAAATATTTTGTTCTCTTTCATTCTGAATAGTTTACCTGCATGTTCCAGAAAAGAACTTCACACACACACACACACAGGCTTGTTGTATGGTAGCAGAGTTTAAATGGCTGCAGAATTCTCTCTGAAGTTTCAGTCATGGATCACCACATAAATTCATTCTGAGCAAATAAGAGCTACAGCGATTCACATTAGTATTAGCATGTGAAAACAAAAGGAAATAGGGCATTTCTCTACCTCCATCAGTTACTCACACTGAAATCCACTGGTTCCTGGGCTCTGAAAAGAGCAAGACTTAACTGCACTTACTAGTGACCAGGAACTCCCTCCAGGCGTCTCCCCACTGGTGAGCTCCCTAAATTGAACTTGCTTCCTTTAAGTAGAACAGCACTTCTACTCACCCTGATCCTCACCTCCACCCACACTGCTTTGGTACTTCCTTCTGAAATCTCCAGTTTCCTTCTGAAATCTCCACTCCCACCCTCACAGCTGATGACCCTGTCTCGTACTCTTCTGAGAACAGTTCATCTTGCTCATTTAGATCTTTTCTAGAAGTGAGGTGTGCTTTTCAAACTACAGTCTGGTACAGGGCATAGTTATTTGTTAATAAACTTCACCTGGAACTATGATAGTACTCTCATGTGTTTCATTTTGCTTTTATTCTTAAAGAAAACTAGGAATTTCTGTGCCAGAAAACAAGGCACGTATGACTTCACATTCTTCAGAAGACAATATAATGTGAGATGAAAGAGGAAATGAATACAAGCAATCTGCCCATAAACCGTATTATCTTCAAAAACACATGTAAATATCTTGTTAAAGCACCATCTTCAGGGATAATTTAGGAATAAATAACTTTTGCATACAAATTATTTCAAGTTTACTCTATACCTTTAGTTTTTCATTCAAAATGCTGACCAGGAAGCCCCTCTGAATGATGTATCAATGTGGGAAACACTTCAATTTAACGTAGTGTACTTTCAACTGATTTTGAGCAGTTATACTTAAAATTAATGAAATTACATAAATTATGTGATAGTGGTGATTTGGAATCTTGCAAATTAGATTCTGTTACTGTTTGTGATTGATGTGTCTCAATATCCCTTTTAGTGAAATGTTGTTTAAAAGGTGTTTTTTGATCTTCTATTTCAATGTTTAAATTAAATTCATTAACAGCTGTCAACCCCCAAGGAAAAATGCCAACACTAATCAAAACAACATCTGAAGGTGTCATCTTTCCTTCTTTTATCTCCTGTCCCCAGAAGGTACCAAGCCATCAGGTAAAAAACTCCAGGTAATGACAGCTTTTGTCATTCATTAAATGTGATTAGAATGCAGTTGCACAGGCATGCATATTGTTCCAAGCTTCCAATGGCACTTGCCTTAATTTTTGAAATGAAAGAATACACATTTACAAGCCTGACTTTTACTGTAGGTCTGCACATGACAGTTTACATCGTTTGCTTCCGCCCACAGAGATACTGTAATTATTTGATTCATTGCATCTGTCACACTGGGCACATTCCATTGTTACCTAAGACTCCTCTGCTGCCTTTCTCAATCAAAGACTAGGGAGTTTAAGTAATTGATGATTTTTATACCACATTTTTCAGCTTATAAAATGAAGAAAAAGTTAGTAATGGTGATAAATATTTTTGTATATAAATTTACCCATCTGTGAGAAGGAGGCTTTTGCTGCCATAAAAGCTTTATTAGAGAACTTACCCATTTGAATTATTCATGTACTGGAATGCTTGGGTGGCATACTATATAATTATAATAAAGTTATGTATTTATTTTTCTAAGATACTTGCAGCAGAAAAAGATATCAATAACAAGCAAAGAAATGTTTTAAGTATAATTTCCTAGATTAATCTCTTTTTCCTCTCTTTTGAAATGGAGAATAATACTGTGTGTGTATGTACTATGTGTCTGTATATATATATAATTGTACATATAAATTATATATAGTAAAATTATATACACAATTAAATGAATTTTGCAATAATGGAAAGATGAGAGAAGACTAAAATGTGTTTATTTATTAAGATGTAATTAATATTAATATACTCAGTCCCTTTAATGATAGCATATTTTCTAAATTTCAAAGGAAGAAGAAATATTGGAGATCATTTTGTTTATTATCCTTGTCTTGCACATGATTATACTGGGTCCTTGAAATGTTAAAGCATTTGCTTTCAATTCATCAACTAATTTTAACAGAGACAAAAATAAAATTCAGACACTTCTCATGTAGTCAAGTATTATTCGCAATTAACTCTTTTATTACAATGTTTATTTCTATTATCATTATTTTTAGTGGAAGTAGTCAATGCTTATTAAGTGTTAGCAACATGCAAGACCATTTGCTAAACTCCTTACATAGATTAGATTACAAGGTAACATCTATTATTTAGTCTCATGCTCAAATTTGAAAACAGAGGCACAAAGTTATTAAGAAATTTGTCCAAAATCATTTGGAAAATAAGTTGTATTCTAACAACTTTTGTAAGTTATTTCCCATGGTATCTAATTTTATTCTTATAGAAATCCTATTGCATATGTAGAGCTAGAATAACTCTATCAAACTTTACAAATGATGAAGCCAATTTCCCATACAATT
Organism: Pipistrellus kuhlii; assembly: GCF_014108245.1. NCBI lineage: Eukaryota > Metazoa > Chordata > Mammalia > Chiroptera > Vespertilionidae > Pipistrellus > Pipistrellus kuhlii. Next base: position 43,777,224 of record NW_023425405.1, on the reverse strand, counting down.
AACTTCTTTTCCTGAGGAAATAAATTTAGTAAGTGGCAAATACAGGAGTTGAGTCAAAGTCTCCAGCACTTGTCCTTTGCTTTTTGTATCATATCACATCATGGAATTAGGTAAGTTAGATGTTCTAAGTATAAACTCTCATTTTGAATAACAGTCTGAAATATTATCTTTTCATAAAATATTAAAACAAAGAAAGGTCTTATTTTAGATGGTAAAGCTAAGGCCCAGAAAGATTAATTGTTTCCACTCAACTTGCAGAAGCCTAAGCAGGATCCAAGAATTCATTAAGAAAAATAAAAAAGACTAGTCACAAACAGAAAAAAATTTCAAAGTATATATTTTATAAAATATGTATATACAGAATGTGTGTATATATAATTTATATTTTATATGATATATATATATATATATATGCCTAAGCAACCATAGTGACTGAATGACCAGACAACCAGCCAGTAGCTGTGACATGTGCAGACCCAGACCTTGCTGCTGGGGCCCTAACAACCCTGAATCTGGTTCACCCTCACACAGAATCGGACATCCCTTCGTTTTCTGCTGGGGCCCCATCAGCCCCAAATCTGGTTCTCCTGCACCCTGAACCCAAACAGAAGGGAGAAGGGAGCCAGATTGCTTTCAGAATGGCTCATTGGTTAGCTTGCTACTGGGGCCAACCTCCTGCAGTCTGTCACTCCAGACTGCCAGCCTCTCCTCTCCCCCCCATCAGCCCTGATTGGGGGAGAGGGATGTTGGCTGGTCAACCTCCTGCAGTCTCTCTCCCAGGAAGACTGGCTCCCCTGATCACTCCAATCACTGGCCAGGCCAACACATCCCATCCATGCATGAATTCGTGCACCAGGCCTCAAGTAAATATATATTATGCACATATGCCTTTTATGACTCAATGATATGAAGAGATACAACTGAATTTTTAAAAATTGATAAAAGACTTGAATAGACATTTTGCCAAAGAAAACATATTGCTGGCTAATAAGTGCAAGAAAAGGTGCATAACATCATTATTCATTAGTAAAACGAAAATGAAAACCAAATTGCATGGCTATAATTACAAGTCCAACAATGACAATACAGTGAGGATCTAGAAAAATGGTAGAGCTGGTGTGAAAAAAACAAAAAAAAAAAACACAATTTGGTAGTTACATAAAAAGTGAAATGTAAACTTACATATGACCCAGCAATTTTGCTTAAGATTGTACAAAGAAAAATGAGCTGTAGCTCGGCCACCGTAGCTCAGTGATTGACCCATGAATCAGGGGTCAGAGTTGATTCCAGGTCACGGCACATGTCCTGATTGCAGGCGAGATCTCCAGTAGATGGTGTATAAGAGGCAGCTGATCAATGATTCCCTTTCATCATTGATGTTACTCTCTCTGAAAATCAATAAAAACTATATATAAATGAGATCTCTCCTGAGACTGAAGATGAAAAAATTATATATATATTTACAGCAAGAAGGCTTGAAGGAATTTTTGGAGTGATACCAGTAAAATGTTTTAAAATTGGATGAAGTAATACACAATTGTGTCAATTAAATAAATATTATTGAATTATACATCTATAAGAAATGGATTTTATGATATTTAATTATACCTCAATAAATTTTCTAAATTCCAGTATAATTTTAATGACAATGACATAAGGGAAAGAGATTATGAAAATACAAATTGCATTAATTCCAAAGTCAATAATTTAATACTAGTATGGTTTGGGTATAATTTAGAGGGGGATGAAGAAGGGATATGGTGTTTTTATGAGGAAATAGTGGAAAGGGGTTAATATTAGAAAATGGCATTGAGATTGTGGTGAACTGTAAAATGCTTTTCCATCCTTCCCCTCTCTTAGCTCTTCTCTCCCTTTTTCTGTTGCATCTTTCACATGTTCTTGTCCTACAAGAATCCAAGTGCACATCAAGGGATTTCATGTTATATTTTTTAACAAAGGGACCCAGGAGATTAACCTTTGCATTGGCATTTGAACTCCTTTCCGACAAATAAGTCAATTAAGATGAGAACATTTGAGCCAATGTGTGTCAGCATTATTCTTTCTTAAAGCTGCTCTTTTGCCATACTGATGATCAGTATGTTTTGTTACTGACCTGCAAAAGTTTATGCTTCTCTAATTTTTCTTGATTTATTATTATTCAATGACGTACAGAATATTTGATGTACATGCTTTTACCTCTATAAATTATATAAAAGATGATCTAACATATCTTAGTCATGAAGTCTAAGTCTTTAAATATTAGCTAGCATATTACAATTATGGAACCTAATAATTATTTTGTTTCTAATAATATCCCTTCAGATTTTATTGTTAAAACTAGAAAAGGAAATTTGAAAAGGTGAAGTCTAAAATTAATAAAATAAAAATAGAAGAAATATAACAGAAGAATAAAATCTAAAACATTGTTCTCCCAAAATACCAGTAAAACAGATACAGATAATTCTTTTCAAAGTCTAATAAGGGCAAAAGAGGGAGAACATACATGTAAAATAAAAAGTACCTAAACACAGATAAGAAAGTGACTTTAAAAAATTGAGACTACTACATGCTGCTATGGTAATGAACCTGAAACACAGGAAAACATATAAATTTGTAACAAGGTAAAAATGACCAAAATTGGCTCAAGAGGAAGTTTAAAAAAGAAGAAGAAGAAGAAGACATGAGCATTATTATTGAGAAAAAAAGTGTTAAATCTTTTAGAAAAATATAATTACAATGATACTAAAACTTTTTTCCAGGTATAAAGTTCCTCATTTTATTTTGTAACATCAACATGATTTTTATAAGGAAACACATGACACTAAAAATGTTATTATAGATTCACCTAATGAATATGTATGCAAAATTCTGATATATTTGTTTACCAAATTTTAAGTTGTAAAGCAATAAAAATATTTTTACATTAAAAGAAGTATTAGGTAAAAACACAAAAGGTTTATTGCATAATCCATCTGAGTTAAACCCTAAAACAAAGAATGCCCATCAATGACTATTAATTTGTACTTTTGGGCTTCCAATGAAAGGAAATGTTGCATAACAATGGGATAAAATAAAATTAGAAACAATTAATATAAAATTAGAATCATTCTATCAATGTGATGGATCTTAAATATCCTTTCTCTAGCCCTCATGAACTCTACCACTGAAAATTATGGAAAATAAGAAATGTCTCCAACCATAATGTTAATTTGTCCTTGCTCCGCTAAGACTAAACATGATTAAACAAAATTGTCTCTGACCCACCCTAACTGCTTCTTTGTGGAAATATTTCTTCCATTAAAAACCCAGAATCTACTTTATCCTCATTTTCCCTATCAAACCTAGAACTCATATATTACTACACAATTTTACGTCCAATGGAAGTACAGTAAACATAACCAGGCTACTTATCCAAGCTATTTGCATATTAATCTTTTGTATCCTAAAAATCCTTTTAGTGGTGTGGAACGAACATATCTATCTATTGCTACAAAATAGTTTTCAATGTCAGGATATCAATAGGCAGAGATTGCCTGAGGGAAGCTACTAATTTTTTTCATAAAAAAAAAAAAGTCTCCAAATTGCAATCTCCAATTCAATTCAAACTTGTAGTTACAACTTCTTTAGCCCTTTTTATGTGGTTTAGTGTTTTCATAAAGAAACAGGAGGGAAGGTGATAAAAACAAAGCCTGATTTTAATCCCCCCTTACTTCTCTAAGGAGGGGAAATTAGCTAAACCCGACTGGAACATAAAGGCCTTCTTTCAGGAAAGACCAAGAGACAAGCTACAACCTTAAATCTGATCTTCGGTCTAACTATTGCCCATGTGATAGGCATTGGGAAGAAAACATAAGATACTGATTCAGGTTTAGTGGAATGTGTAGTCTAGTGAGAGAGATGCATTTAGCAGAAGTGATAGTTGTTCCCTGAGAGGCATATGCCAAAAGCACTGTGATAAAACAAAAGAAGGTGCTAAGGGAGACCTTGGGGGTTACAGAAAGGGGAGGTTTCCTGGAGGAGAATATGGCTGAGTTGAAACTTGAAGGAAAGGGAGGGAGAAGGTGAGCTGGTAGAGAGCACGCATTACAATATGGACAATGTCCAAGGAGGAAATCTAACAGCATCTGACTGCTTCGAGTCTGGGTCTGGCTTTTTGCTCTTTGCCTGGTGCTGCTTGCTGGTAAATATACAGAGTCCTTCCTTTAAAAGGATGTGGCGCTGCACTCTGTGGTTTTCATCGATTAGTGTACAATTCAGTCCAAGGTGGACTGGTGGCATGTGTGTCTGGGTGTCTGTTCACATAGAGATGCCTTCTGCCTTAGACAGTGCGTGCTTTCAAAGGGATTTGGAAATAGTCCAGTCTTTTCTGCTGACTCTGTTGTCTGCAAAGGGAATTAGGAAAGGCTGTGGTGGCCCTGCTTGATTTTATCTTAATCTTCACGTGGACCCTTTTATTACTTAATGGTCTTTAGGAATGGGCCAGAAACGGATGCAGAGTATGGAGGGTATTTTTTTATTCTCTTTCCCTTTTTTGACTGCTTATATGTAAAATACACTTACAAACAATAGGTTTTTATCATTTTGAAGCAGTGACCTACAAATAAACTGTGCTTTTGCCAAAACTGGTTTGGGTCAGTGGATGGAGTGTCAGCCTGTGGACTGAAGGGTCCCAGGTTCGATTCCCGTCAAGGGTATGTACCTTGGTTGCGGGCTCATCCCCAGTAGTGGGTGTGCAAAAGGCAGCTGATTGATGCTTCTCTCTCATCGATGTTTCTAGCTCTCTATCCTTCTCCTTTCCTCTGTGTAAAAAAATCAATAAAAATATATTTTAAAAATAATTAAAAAAATAAACTGTGCTTTTAAATTTGATATACTACTAAGAGGGAACTAATATTTACAATTGCATATAAGAATGTAAAACATGTATATAATGTACATAAACCTGAACATGATATGCAGGTGTAGAGCTGCAAGAGAGTTCTATAGGAATACATTTTATGTTTTAAATATTAGTTAAATATAAAACTGTAGGGATTAAAAAAAAAACACACAACAATATACACTTACCAAAACCAGTCAATAAATCACTGAAACTAATATTTGAAAACCCCCTCCAATTTAATTTCAAATAGACTCATGGTGATTTCAAAAGCATTTTACCTACAGAGAATAATGATAATTTAGTAAAATTTCCCTGAAATTACAGGTAAATGGTTGCACCTGGTTGTCTTTTTACCCCCCAAAGTTGGAGTGGGTTGGTATATTTTTATAAGAATTTCTCTCATTTAAAAATAGCTGCACGTATCTAAAGGATATATTGTGGCCTTTAGTAACATAATGAGTTCTTTAGGGTTTACTTCATATAATCTTTTCTTTCCCCTTCTGTACTTTGCATACTTAACACTCCACATGCTAATATTAACACTAATGCCTTAGGCCTAAATAGCAATAATTACTGGATGACACACTGGCTTCTATTTCAGTTGACAACTCAATAACTTGACATATGCATTACATCTCTATTACACTGGAATCTAAATGGCACTTTATGAAGCATTCCTTTTATATTTAGTTCACTGACAGATCAGTCTTGAGCTTGGGTTCATCATGTGTCTTCTAAAGACTGGTGAATATGTCACTATTTCTAAGACCTTGCCAGTGGTAAGATAATAGAATCATCAAAAGCTATAGTTACAGATAAATGTTGAGGTTTTGATGATATGTTTCTTGGACAGATAAGAGTCAAAGATGATTTCATAATATATAGTTTAAAAGTTCTAAGTAGAATATGTCATACTTAAGAAATTCAGCCTGGGGTATGAGGTATATCCACTTATATTTTTCTCTTCAAATATGTTCAATACACAGATATACTTTAGAAATAATTTTTATGTTTTAAGAATTTTTGCTTAGGTAGAATTTCAATTATAAAAATGTAGAGCTTAATAATTATAAACCATCTTTGTTCTTGTTACCTAAATCTCATATAGTTATAAATGTTTCAATCCATCCTATAATACACCACGGAGTTTAAAATATGAACATTGTTTTGTTTCCTCCCCTCCACTCCCCTCTTTCCCTTTTCTCCTATCCTCTCCCTTCCCCTCCTCTTTTCTTCTTTTCTCTCCCCTTCTACCTTTAATTCTTTTTCACCTCACCTCTCCTCCTTCTCCTCCAAAAGACTTAGGCAGAGATAGTAATGATGGTAGGCATAGGGTTTATGTGGAATGAGACAGAAAGTATGGTCAGAAGGTGGCCAGCAATAGGTGGTGAGAACAGTCTTATAGATAAGAGTAGCCACACATAAGGGACTTATCAAATATGTAAATTTATTAAAAATAATTGGATTAAGTTTCTCACTGACAGAAAATGAAGGTACAGATATTAGAAGACTTTAGCATTCAGTGTTCATTTAACTTCTCAACTTCTAAATACCACACTCAACTAAAAAAAGATCAGAGACTGAATGAGAAGTAACTGAATTCAGGGCTGAAACAAAGAAACAAATACCTCACTGGTACAATGGAGAAGAACTCAAAGAAAAATGGGAGTATTATAAAAGCATCCAGAAGTCTGTTCGAAAGGGTTTTCAATGGCCAAATAACCTACAAAATGATAGTCCCGAAATCTAGAAAATTATAAAGGTTGTGAAATCAAAGAAAGATTGAGAACGTTACTGAATGAAGCTGACTAGAAAGTTATGAAAATTGGATACATGTATAATCCTGGCTTCAATGATTTTATTGTAAAGTGACATGATTGAAATGAAACTTTAAAAGGTTCTGTGGATTTAGGGTGCACAGGTGTTCTTGGCATTGTTCTTGCTACTTTTCAGTAAGTTTGAAATTATTTCAAAATAAAATCAATATTTTAAAAATAAAAAGCTGTTTTGAATTTCTTTATAAACACTTTTAAATAACTTTACTAAATTGTATCTGATATATACGGAAGCTGCACACATTTTATTTATACAATTTGATGAGTTTGGACATACACATACACACATGAAACCATTACCACAATCAAGACAGTACACAAATCCATCACCTCCAAAAGTTTCCTCCTGCTCTCAAGTGTGTGTGTGTGTGTGTGTGTGTGTGTGTGTGTGTGTGTAATACTTTACATGAGATCTATCCATTTAACACGTCTTTAAGTAAACATCACAATATTGTTAAGTATAAATGGACTTTTTGTAGAAATGCTTTTCTTTTTGTTTTTGTCTTATGCTGTTTGTGTGGCAGAAAACGTAGGTTTTGACTAATTTCCCACATATGCTCTCATAGACACTTCCCAGGAGATACTCATACTGATGTAAGAGCAGCCACGATGGGAGGAGTGCTTTTGAACTTCCCTTTTATTTCCTTTGACCTGGACACCTGCATCCGGGATGGTATCTCCCTACCTTCGTCATGACAGTGAGACAGGAAATGGCAATCTTATCGAACTTCCTGGAAATCCTTTTTTCCCAAGGAAAACAAGGACACACTTTGCTTAAGCAATGGTCCTCTTCAGGGGGCCTCAAACAGTGTCCTCCGACTATGAATTTGTTAGCAGATACCCTGAAGGGATGGTAGTTTTGTGGCAGAAGCCAGCACTGTATCCGTATTTATTAACTGCCCTTCAAAGTAGCAATTCCCCTTGAGATTGCGCCCTTGCAGACAGCACAACATAATGTCCAACGCTTCACATGAGACATGTTATTAACTGCAGAACTATTTATCATGTGGTCCGCCTCATTGTGTCTTTTTTTTTTTTTGCTGATGCCAAATGAACACAGAATTTCCCAGAAGCAAATAAATGGAACACCACAAAAAATGAGTGCAGAAGGCAGTTCATGTACCTCATAAAAAGGAAGGATGAAGCAGGATAAGGTCAAGGGAAAAAAATCAGTGCTGACGGGCACAGTGGGGTGAAATGTTGCAAGAGGACTGATGGCCATTTGGAAATGTCTGTGAATCAACCACCTCAGATGTGTGTTCTGACATTCTGAAATTGACCAGTAAAACAAGTCAAAGAATAGCTTGAAAATGATCAAAATGGATCTTGATGACAGATGTCAAAAGAGTATCTGTTTCCTCTAAAATCGTTGTAAGAATATTATTTAATTATCTTAAATTCATATTGATTCCACATATATTTATTTGACTACCTGCTACTCCCCAAACACTATTGGAGATAATGGGGTGGGGGAGAGAAGACAAACAAGGATGTTGATGGTAAAATCTCTGACATCAGGAAGCTGAAAGTCTCAGAGATGACCCTGCTCTAGGACAGAGCAGAACATGGTATATTCCGTTGGGTTTTGGCCAATGTGCCTTGGGAGGCTAATGTCTCAAGAGGGTAATGCAGAAAGCCATTGTAAAACTTGATCAAATCTGTACAAGTCTGCAGAACAAAAGGGGGAGTTTAAAAGTTTTCATGGGGATTACAGACAATCCACATTTTTAGGCTGACCATGCCTGACTTTTTCTATGTATGGTTGGCTAGGCAAGATTATCAAGGGTCAAGAATCACAATCTGAGTGTCCCTGAGAAGTACAAAAGTAACTGTGGAATCATGATTTTTGAGAAGGAGGAGAGAGAAGTAATACAAGGAGGAGGGGGTGGGCAGAATCAGGGAGAAAATAAACCGGATGTACTTCAATATTTGCCCAAGGCCAATGCAGATACTACAACTGTCTGAGTGAAACATGGGGAGGCAACTAAGAGGCCACAGACCTCACATCGCACCTCACAGCGGCGGCTCACACACGGCCTCCACACCCAGGGATTCATTACGTAAAGTCCATATTCTATCTGGACACAACAGTTTCTTCCCCTCTCTATGTTCTGTTGTTGTTTGTTTGTGTCATGTGCTCTGTGCTAAAGACTGTAAGTACGTATGTGGATTTCAAGTGCTTTTAGAAAGTACTTGCTCAGCACAAAGGAAAGGCAGAAGAAAAGCTGTTATATATTTTCTGCAAAAAGGACCCTGTGCCTAGGGTTCTGATTCACTTTGAAAAAGACATGTTTGCAATAAATACATGGAATTTCCATTTCCAATGTTATGAATCACATAGTTTGGATCTAAAGGAACAACCCAGGGCAGGAAATATATTTTTCTTGATCTTTTCAGTGATTTATTTTATGGCTTGTTGTGGGCATTTGGTTTACAAACTCTTAAAAGCACAGATAATTTTGGAAACAATGAACCCTGAACAAAAATGTAATGAAAACAAAATTAAATAAGCAATTCTCATGCAAAAAGTACAGTGTACCCAACATTTTTTGTTGTTGTTGTTGGCAAAAATATAATTATAATATCCTAAATTTGAAGATAACTTAGAGTCTAAATAATCCTCTTTTGCATAAACCAGGACAAACTCAACTATAGAAAATCTCTGAGGAAAAAGAAATTAGTCATTAAAGAAGTATTCTTGTAAGTGTTTATTGTTCTCCCTTTGTTTTCCTTAAAGTCATTCATTTTTATATTGGTTTGAAGCAGTTTACAAGTTATCTATATATATAAAAGGTTAATATGCAAAATGGCTCCTTGGGAGTTCAGTTGGGAGACAGGGAGTTGCATCACCGGCTATAAAGTGTGCTGACCACCAAGGGCAGCACAGAATAAAGGAAGGCCCTGGTTGGTAGTTAGAAGGTCCCAATAGACCCTGATCACCAGCCAGCCTGGGGACCCTGCCTGAGCATGAATTGTGTGCACTGGGCCCCTAGTTAATAATAATGATAGCTATAATTATTGAGTGATCATTACCCTGCTTGGCATTAACTAAAGGTTTTACCAAATAAGAAGTCCCATGAAACATCTTAAAGCAAACTCAAATGCATATATATATCATCTGTGAGAAAGAGTTTGTTTGACTACAGACTAGTGTAACACAGTTTGGGAACAAGCTATTTTAGAAAACTGTTTTAAAGAATTTAAACAATTTTATTTTTAACAATTCTCATTTTAACTACTTTTGTCAGATGTCTTTCTTTGATTGAAATTTGGGACAACTCTAAGGTTTTAAGACTATGGTGACTTTCCACAGAGTAGATGTAGCATATATAATGATTTCCCCTAGAAAATATCAGCTTCCACAGTATTTCCTATATTCTACTCACATCTTCCACAAATTGTCATTTTAATATAAGAATTAGTGCTCAAAGTGCTGTTAGCAGAATTGGAGAAGCCGAGGTTAAGAAACTGTAGTTGGAAAGACAGGAAAGGAGACACTGAAGATCTCAGTGTCAGCACAAAACGTCTTATAGAAAAACTGCTACAGTTCTCAAGAATACCCCAAAACATCCACCAGTTTTCTCATTGTGCAGTAGCAAAGCATGTTGTTCTCAACTACAAGCTGAGAACCTTCTGCGGATGTGCAGTCACCTTTAGAGTCTCACTGAACAGCATGCTTCCCTTCTGCCTTGCAGATTACACTGGGGTTCTTTGGTTGGCAAACTTCAACTGTAACTCTAAAGAAAAGGGAATTATTGTTTGAGTGCTAAGGACACTTTGAAGGAATATAAGTGAGGCTGAGTTAGCAACCAATAATGTACCTATAACATAAAAAGGTATACCTATTTAATTAAGCCCTATGATCACTGCCTTATTTTAAACTAGAGACCTGGTACACAACATTCGTGCACTTGGGGCAAGGGTCCCTTAGCCCAGCCTGTACTCTCACACAGTCCAGAAGCCCTCTGGGGATGTCTGACAGATGGCTTAGGCCAATTCCCTAAGAGCGGGTCATAGCTGTCAATGGACATCCTTAGCACTGCCTCAGAGGTGGGAGAGGTTCCTGCCATCACTGCTATGCTTGCTAGCTGTAAGCCTAGCTTCTGGTTGAGCAGCGCTCCCGCTGTGGGAACCACCAAGAGGCAGCAGCTCCTGCGTTGAGCATCTGCACCCTGGCGGTCAGTGTGTGTCATAGTGACCAGTTGTTCCACCATTTGGTAGATTTGCATATTAGCCTTTTATTATATAGGATGGTAGGCCACAGTGACAGGCCACACCTAGAGGGCAGCTATAGACTAGGGAAAGCTGAGGGCAGGTCAGGGCAGAAATCAAAATATTCTCTCATATAGCAGGTTCCATATAACATATAAAGTATAAACCGAAAGGTTTACTCTATACCAAGTTCCAAATAGCCTATATGTCAATTTTGAGAATTTAGCAAACAAAATAAAACAACTTCTCTTAGATAATTAGAAGTGAAGAGCAGAAAAAGTCATGCAACTATTAAGAAAGAAAAGAAAAAAAAAGAACAAGCCTCTGACCTTCAGAATCAGGCCTAATACCACCAAGCCATGCAATTCTCCTAAGGAGCCAAAATAATCTTATAGAGCACCAACTGAGACTAGGCTGCTCTGAGTCTATGACACAATGAGACAAAACAAGCCTAGTTCATAATTTTGCCTAAGTCCAGTCAAAAGCAAGGTCACTGTTCCAACCACAAGATACCAAACATCCCCTTATTTTGGTTAAAATGAGTGTCTGACTGCTCACTCTTCTTTATGAATTATAGCCTTATCCTCATTCAAGTCTTTTTTTCCCTTACAAATAAAATGTATGGAGATACCAGCATCCAATATGCAGCACCACCGCCATTGTGTCTGCTTCCTTAAACCCTCCTACAAATCACCCAAAAAAAGTCCCCAAATTTCTACAACAGATTCTTTTCAACACCCTCTCATGGAGACACTCCATGATTACTACTGTGTTGATTAATTTTAAATGTGAACTTGAGCAGGTGCTGGTTGTTTGGTCAAACACCAGTTGATACATGTGACTAAAAAGGTGTATTTTTTAGATAGTCTTAAATTTTAAATCAGTAGACTTTGAATAAAGATCACCCTCTATAAGTGGTGGTCCTTGTCCCACAGTGTCCTCTCTGCTACAACAAGCACTACATGAATGTGTTTAATTAAATACTTGTGCTCCTCAGGATCTTTCATTAAAGGGCATAAATACTACCCTGTCCTGTGTGAGTGCTTACATGTAACCAAAAAGAAGGAAAGGATATACCCTAACTGGTTTGACTTAGTGGGTAGAGTGTTGGCCTGCGAACTGGAAGGTCCCAGGTTCAATTACAGTCAAGGGCACATCACCAGTAGGGGGTGTGCAGGAGGCAGTTGACAGATGTTTCTAGCTCTCTATTCCTCTCCCTTCCTCTCTGTAAAAAAATCAGTAATATATATTTTTTTTAAAAAAAAAAGAAGAAGAGAAGGATATCATGTATCTCTAAGAAAATAAATAGAAAAATCAGGATGCTTTTTTATTTCTTTCTTCATAAAAAGAGAATGCTAAATACTTGAAAACTATACACAACTCCTATGTTTTACACAATTAATAAAAATTTTAAAATTGTAAAGTATCAAATCAATGCAAATGTATCATTTTAAAGAAGATTTTGTGTCAAATATTGATTACTCTCAGTTAGTAAAATACACATTAAGTCTCTTCACCTTGTTAAGCCTAATGAAAATATTGCTAAGCCGATAATTAATGCACATGAGCAACCTCCCATAGAATTACAGGTTTCTCTCTAAGATATGAACTTCTTTCTCTCAAAACATCAGCACTAGTACAGGAATAGCAAGCACAGCTCAACAAGTTTTATTTCATGTCCTTCCTATGTTCTGGTCATCATGTTTTTCTTTACTTGTACTTCCTGTACACAGAATTTGGACAATTGGTAATGTTCCACTCTTTCATAGCACATTAAAAAAAAATTATGAGAATCTTGAGTGTTAAGGCTTATGACGCAAATCAATCCTAATTGGAAATTGGTGAGTTCATTTACAACCAGGAAACCATTAAGAATATTCTGTTTTTTTAAGAAATCCCATTTGGTCAGATGTTATTGACCAGTTGCCTGATTATATCACCCTGGATGTAACTATCAGAAAAAGTGCTTTCATAAGTTTGTGGCCTATTGCCACTGCACCCCAGCCTATGATCATATCAGCACTTGCAAACAGATTAGGGTCAGGTAGGATCTACATTTTGAATGGAAACATTCCAAGAAAAACCCAGGTGCTCCATGGTGTCAATTCTAACACAATCCCCCAGCACGGGGCAAGGAAGAAATGCTGTGCGACAGGCTGTCCAAACCAAATTTTTATGGTGCACTCACAATTTCTTATAGTTAACTGGGACATTTTTATAAGCTGCCAATTAAATGTGTCCCCCAGGGAAAAAATTATGTAAAATATATTGTGTCTTTGTTTATTCTCTCCTTACCTAATAAGAATTATATAAAAAATATTGCTCATTTAAATAACTCTAGCTTTGAGTAGTATTAAAGATCATTTGACTCAAGCCTTAGTTGTTCTAATTAGAAAGGAAATCTTTTACAGGAGATGCAGAATTTGGTCTTTGACCAGGCTTTCTGACACCTAATTCTGCTAATCTTGTTCTCACTGATTTTCTTCTATCGTACACTATTTCCTATTATCTAAACAATGTATTTGTTGTTAATTCAGGAGAGATTTTTTAAGTCAATGAATAAATAACATTTTAAGTTCTTTAATATTAAAAAAAAAACTACTAGAATATTTTTTCGTGGTATTTTTTTTTTTTTTTGGTTTGTTTGTTTTTAATAGGGCATAGCAAATATATTTTAGATATTTTGGCTAACTTCAGATATAACCCTGATTACTTCCAATATTACCCAATTACTTTAAAAGATTTGTTTAGTTTCAGACCCACATAGTCAGAATATTTCTGAAAATGTTCATTTGATTATCAAGTGTGATGGTCCAAGATTCAAGATTCTTATGTTTAGAACTGAAATTTTCAGATTCATTTTCAGATCTACTGTTCTGAATATAGCAATAAAGATGATCTTACAGAGATCAAATACTGCTGAAACAAAGAATAATGCAAAGAAATTATTTTACTAAAATGGAATATCAGAATTCATAAATTAATATGCTTTCTAAGCTAAGAGCAGTGATTATTGAAAATTTCATTAAGAAAATGTTACTATCATAATCTGTAATACTGAATTTAGGAATGCCAACTATATCATCCACAAGATCTAAAATGGTTAGCGTTAGCTCAGCTAGAGTGTATCAGGGGTTGAGCGTTGAGCTATGAACCAGAAGGTTACAGTCAGGTTCCTGGTCTGACATATTCCCAGAGTTCTGGGCTTCATCCCAGTGTGGGGCATGCAGGAGGCAGAGAATTGATGATTCTCTCATCATTGATGTTTCTACCTCTCTATCTCTTTCCCTTCCTCTCTTAAATCAATAAAAATATATTTTAAATATAAAAATAACTAAAATGGTTAGCATTACATTCTAAGCATTTCAATAGTGTGGTGATTTTGGAGGTGGGAGTTGGGGAGGGAGAGGTCTTAAAGGGGATAAATGGTGATGGTAAAATAAAATAAAATAAAATAAAATAATGTTATGATATAATCTATGAATACAGAATCTGTTATTTGGCAATAACAGCCAAAATAGTTTCTCTGAAGTTTAAATCAATTTAGATTTTTAATGGTCAAATTTATCCTGTGACAATTTTAATTTTAAAAAATTAGAATTCCTATGTCAATTGCAATCTTATCTAATAATAGACAAACATGTTAATTGACCATACCTCCGCTATGCCCACAGCCAATCAGAGTGAGTATGCAAATTAGAAGGCCAAAGATGGTGGCCACCCAGCTGCTTCAGGTGCGGAGTGGCCAGGTGGGGCAGGAAGCTTGCTATGAGAGGGAGGGCAAAGGCTGAAGGGATCTTCAGGAGTAGAGTGCTGCAGCAAAGACATGACTGCAGACTCCAGAGTTTGCAGCTAAGACGAAGGTGGCAGACTCCAGCCAGAGCCTGCAGCAAAGACGAAGAAGGCAGACTCTGGCTGGAGTGAAGGCCTAGATCCCAGGTGCTGGAGGAAAACCTGTGCTGGAAGCTAAGGGAAGGAAGGCCATTTGCACAAATCTCTTCATGCTACAGGTTTCTAGTGTTAGTTATAATAGTCAAGATATGGAAGCAACCCAGGTGCCCATAAATAGATGAATGGACAAAAAAGCAGTGGTACATACAATGGAATATTACTTGATATAAAAAAGAACAAAGTCTTACTGTTTGCAAAACATGGGTGGACCTAGAGGGTATTATGCTAAGTGAAATAACTCAGAGAAAAACAAAGGATTTCATTTATATGTGATATCTAAATAACAATATAAACAAACAAACACAACTGAAAGAGACTTATAGATACAGAGAACAAACTCAGGATTGCCCTGGGGGGTGGAGAGGGTTGGGAGACTGAATTAAAAAGGTAAAGAGATTGAGAAGTACAGATTGGTAGTTACAAAATAGTCATGGGGATATAAAGTACAACATAGGAAATATAGTAAATAATATTGTAATAACTATGTTTGGTGCCATGTGGGTACTGAAAATACCAGAGGTAACACTTGGTAAAAAATGTGATTATCTAACCACTATAGTGTACACCTGAGACTAATAAAAATAATATTGACTATAAACTGTAATTGAAAAAAAATTAATGAGGAAAAAAGCTAAAATCTTATAACACAAAGAAATTACAAAATAAGTATAAAATAATGTTTGTAAATACTGACCACACATTCATTTGTAAAAATGCAAAATTTCAGATTGCAAAATTTTGCAAAATTTCAGATTGTGTTTGAAATTATAAAACATGTTTAAAATTATAAGGGAAATTGAATAATTGGTTGGAGAATAAAAATAACAATTTTTTTTACCTTTTATTTACTCATTTTATAGGTGCTCTTTCAATATCTATAAATGAAAATATGTGTCTCAGAGTAGGAAAAATAAGACAAATAACGTATTTGGCATCAAGAAACTCAAAGCCTAGTTGGAGAAAGAAGATATTAGATTGGTAAGAAAACAAACTCCTGTGTACATGTGTCTTTTGTTTGTTTATTTAACTGATATATTTAAAGTGCAAAGTGGATTGAGCAAGAATCCTCAAAAACTGACATTTTTAAATTCACTTTTTTTTAAAAGAATTATTATTGTATGATTCCTGTAATAATAATTCTACAAGCTATCATTGTATGATTCATTTTGAAAAACTATTAAAACATTTTAAAAAAATGTTGTATGCTCCTGTCTATTTTACCCCTATTTTGTCATAAGTAAAGCTAAATTAAAAACAGTTTAGGAAATAAACACACTTCAAAGTGGTTATATAGGCTTAAGCATTATTTTGATCTGGTATCTGAAGTTGGAAAACTTTTAGGGGACTCATCTGGTCTATATAAGGGAGTTTTTACTTACAGTTCATGTGAAGAACATTCAAAGAGGAACATTACCCTTAACTCTCGTAGGTTAAACTCAGTGTAAGTGGGATCGGTGATTAGCATGGGGAGAACTATGTATCCAAATTCAAAATTTGGTTTGTTGATTTGAGGGAGGGTGACAGGGAGTTGGCACTGTGTATAAAAACAATTTCAAATAAAATCAGGATTGTAAGAGCCTGTGTTATTCATGCATTGATAATAAATAAATTCATATACTTATTACTTATTTAATCATATCTTTAATTATTTACCCAAAGTAGAGATCCATACTTTTGTTTTCTTTATTTTACATAAGGAGAAACAGAACCAGAGTTTAAGTAATTTGAGCAAGGTCATAATGAATCTTTGGTTTAATACTTGGTAATTAAAACACAAATTTTTGCTTGGCTAATTTGCATGTCTGAATTCTGCCTTCATACTCGATTAGTGAATGACCCTATAGATTGAAATTACTTTCCCTAAGAATGTCAAAGGTACTTCTCCATTGTATTCTTGGCTTCCAGGTTTGCTGTTTAGAATTATAATTATTTTAAAAATAATTTTATTGGGCTTTTAAACATGTTTTTATTGTTTTTTAGAGAGAGAGGAAGGGAAAAGAAAAACATCAATGTGCCAGTGAAACAGCTATAGGCTGCCTCCTGCATGCCCCCTACCAGGGATTGAGCCTGCAATTCAGGCATGTGCCCTGATGGGGAATCTAACTGGCAACCTTTTTGTGCATAGAATGATGCCCAATCAACTGAGCCACACCAGCCAGGGTGAATTATTATCTTTATCTTTTCATATTCTCACTTAGTAACCTGTTTTTTGTTTGTTTGTTTGTTTGTTTTGTTTTTGTTTTGTCTTTTGTTTTTTCTTATTGTTACCAGGGTTTGGAATTTTACTATGATGCCATAGTGTGTTTTTTGTTTTGTTTTGTTTTCATTTATTGTGTTAGGTATTCAGTGGGACACTTCAATTTAACTCATGACATTCAGAAGTGGGAACATTTTCCTTATCTCTTTCTCCAGTCTCTATTCTTTTTTGTGTCATATCAATAGACTATTTGGAATAGTGAAAGACATATCTTCATTTTCTAAAATATTTGTTAAATTATTTTAGTGATTTTTTTTCTCTTCTAATTTTAATTTTTAAAATGTTCAAGGACTAATTTTTGTTCTCTGATTCTCCACTACTATACTACACTACACTACACTACACTACACTACACCATACTATACTATACTATACTTACTATACTGTTTTTGGTTCATAGTTTCCTGAATATATTTTTAAAGTTTTATTATTCCTTTCAATGTTTTTTTTCACTGTCTCCTTGTTTTTCTTTCTCCTTTTTTTAATATCATCTCTGATCTTCAAATTAGGAGTATCTATACAATCTCCTGTGATGCATAGTTGTGCTTAGTGAGGCAGTACAAACAGCTGACCATTATCTAGTATTTTGTTTCAAATATCCGTATATCTGATGTTCTCCAAGTGACAGAGTTTCTTCAGAAAATCCTCCAGAATTACCTTGTAGGTATTTTCCTTGCCCAAATATTCAAGGAGCAGAGTGGTAAAATAGTTTTTTATCTTTTGTGTACAGAAAAATCATCTGTTTTCAGTTAAGCGTCTCCGCTCTGCCTTCACCATTGCTTGATGCCTCAGAATAAAAATACCCTGACTACTGGGGAAGGATAGTTGATCTGGGTTGCAGAGGAGGTGTTGGTATCTAAATCCTCATTATACAAATTTTCAACCAGTCCTCCTTTCTGAGTCTTACAGCAATCCATTTCCAAAGCCTCTTTGCTTTCAACTCCTGAGCCATCCAGGTTTTGAAGCAAAATTACAGAGTTGTTTTTGTTTTTTTTAAAGTCACTAACCTCTCTATCAAGGAAAGAAAGATCTGAAATTTACATGAAAACATTATTTTCAATCATGGAAATGAAACTGGAAGCAAGGCTTCTAAAGAACTAGCAGGTATTTTCCCCACCATCACCTCAAGACCACTAGCTTCTTGTTCAATTTTCAAATGACATTTCTTAAGTAGAATTCACATAGCAACTAAAACATTTTTTAAAAAGGGAATAGATTCAAATTACCATAAAGTGTCCCTTGTTAACAAAGTGGTTTTTCTCTGTACTGCCACCCTTCAGATTAACATAAAAAGTGCATCATCATCAATATTGTTTATTAAGGTTTCATTGTATATGACAAGAGGAAAACATGTAAAGCGTACGATGCAAAGCGAATGAAGTACACATGACTTCTGCCTTTCAAAACAAACCTACGTTCATTATGTACATACTTTCTTCTAAAGTTCAGAAATGTAAAAGTGTGCATTGTAAAACTAGACATTTTTTGCAATGGATACTGAGTAGTTGGAGAAAAGTCAACAGTAACTAGAAATTGCTTGAGTTAACATGATCTATTTTTGGAATCTGACAGACCTCAGTAAAAACTGAAATGATGGCACTCTCTTTTGAATCTGTCAAATTAGGATGATAATAAAAATATCCATAATTATGGGAATTATAAAAACATCTTCTATTCCTAATGTTTTTTGGCATTAGCAGGTGCTTTGTTAATATGGATGGTATCATCTTATTCACTCAACAAATATATGTTATGCAACCATTATTTGTCCGTTTCTGTGTTATATTCTAGGGAGAAAATGGAAAATAATCAAGTGAGAATCCCTATCTAGTTGGATTTAAAGCAGCAAAATTCATTTCATTGATTGTTTATCATTTTATTTTGGCTCTTTTCTAGAAATGTGATGGCAAGTGAAAAAAAAATGGCTTCTTTTTACCTGAGGAGAAGTAATAGACAAAATTATCTGAAACTCAAATATAAACTCAGAATATAAAGTGGGAAATTTGGTATTAGGGTTTACAAAAGAATTTCTTGGGAAGTGACATTTACACCGAGAGCTGTGGGGTAAGATAACTAGGCAGTGGCTAAGCGAAGGTGCTAGGGAAACAATTCTAGAATAGTACAGACAATGTGCGCGAAGTCCTAAAGAAATAAGAAGCATGGTGCTTCAAAGGAAGAAAAAACAAAAACATTAGTGTCACTGGAGTATAAAGGGAGAATGGCTTGAGGTGGAGGGGGATCGGGAGCAAGTGCCAGGTCAGGAAGAAAAATGTTGACTATGTTAAGTACTTTGAATTTTAAGATTACTCTTAGAAAAAACAAACCATAAGTGTAGGGAAGACACGTGGAGAGGTCACTGAAATATTCAAGGCAAAATAGGTAACCTGAAATGGGTATGGCAATTATAATAATAATTACATTAAGTTTTATGAGTTAGTAAATACATTGCATGTAGGGACAAAGACACAGTACTTCAACTTGGTTTAGACAATGAAGCATTCTGACTAAATTTGTGTTTTATCTAAGTTCTCTCTCATTTTTTAAATAGTGGGTTTTGTCTAGGTTTCATGAATATCCTGTAGTAGGTAGTCTGGGTGTCATTCTCCCGTTCCTTTTAAGAATATCCCTTCGATATCATTTTGCCTAACTAATTTTGCAAAGTCATTATTGAACTTCTATCAAGATGCTGTGTCTTTGAAAATCAAGGAGTAAGACAACTGGACTCTCTTCTTAAGTTTGGAATCTTTAGAATTTAACAAAAGGATAACATTTTGCTGCTGATTATTCTTAACAGGTCCAATCTGATAAAACCACCAATTAACTTCCTCCACTTGGAGCCTTGACTCTGCCCCAGTTCAAGCTTCTTCCAAATTTGGTTCCTCATTACCTTTAAGCTTTTTGATCTATTTCATGTGTTTACAATAAATTCACATTACGCTAAAGCCAGCCAGAGACTGTGTCTGTTGATTGTAACTCAGCAGATGTGTACTAAGCGATTAATATCATGGAGACTAAACTGGAGAACCTCTAGGAAGAAATGTTGAAGATCGCGCTAATAGTGCAGTGGTCCTGAACTTTTTGTGGATGTAAGGTGGACATGGATTTTCTTCCTATAAAAATTTATATATGCACAAACACATGATACCTTGACTACAATTTCAGGGAGTTCATGAACCCCCCAAATCCCTTCCCTAGAACTCCTAGGTGTCAATGGAGCCCAAATTAAGAACACCTGTCCAAATATACAATTCACTCCACAAAGCAGTAAAAGACTAAGATATTCTCCACATTTATTTCAATCTTGAACTCCACAAAGTAGGTGATGTAGAATGTGAAGAAAACCATAAAACAGCAATTGACCTAAAGCACAATTGTTTTAGGAGCATTTTTCATTTCAAAGAGAAAGGTTAAAAGAAATTAATAGCAATGTTTTCTCCTCCTTCTTAAAAAATAATTTAAGTATTTGGCTTCAATTTACATGATATACATTTAAATTTCATCTGAAATGGAAATTACCCAGGCTCCCTATGATTATATCAAAGTCTTAAGAAAACCACAAAGTTAAGTTTTAGAAATCACATAAAAATATTGAATATGTATAGGAATCTCTATAAACATTCTATTATCTTTCAAATTGAGAATTGTATGGATAGATGTGTTTTTAGTGTCATTGTATCAAAGAAAGGAAAATTTTAGTTGTAATTTTCATAAGTAGTCTGATTTCTGCTCAAAATTGGCACTTAGGAACCTACTAGAGTAATTTCTGACTTCTTGGGTAATAATACTATTATCATTGCTATAATTTAGAGACACGGTATGTTGCATTAAAGTACTTACAATGATCATTTTATGAAATAAATGACATTAATTTGGAAAATTTGGGGAGAATGAGGGAATAATTTTCAGTTATTGAAAATGTTGAAGAAAACATTGAGCGTGGCACAATGCAGGATGCAATTATTGTGTTACTGATTTAATTTAGAGAGATCTTTCTCAACCAGTCTGTCTATTATAGACAAACACAAACTGCTAACAACTGATCTCACCTGCAGAAATTCAGTGATATTTTACTGTTGTCTTCACAAAAATGGCTAAGAATTAAATGAAAAAAAAGTCAAGTATCTAACATATATCCTTGCTTGCTCAATATCAAATATTTTTATATTTACATAAAATTTATTCATGCCATATATTTACATTTACAGAATTAAATACAATTTATTTAGCATTTCTGTGACAGAGCTAGGCTTCACCATCTGTTTAAAATGCATCACATTTTTTGAAGATCATGAAAGTTGTCAATGTTGTAATTCTATCACATACTTGAAATAAATATGTGCAATGCATTTCATTAGACATGCAACATATGCAACCAATGGAAAAATAAAAATTGTTTCCGTATGGGACTCTGTATTCTCACTGTCTTCAAAAAGATAACTCAAATGTAATAGATTAGGATCATTTTACAGACTGGATGGTAGCATTTGGATTTGGAATGGGGAAAAAAAAAAAAGCAACTGCTTATTAAAGTGACTACATTACTGCCACTGTAATTTGCACAAGAGAGCCTAAAGCTTTGATACCCAAGATTCTGTCCTCACGCTTTCAAAAAGCTAAATAAAATCAGGTTAATTATCTCTCCATCTGTGTAATGCAGATGGAAAAGTCCTTTGACAAAAAAGGATGTGCTGGTCAGGACACTGATCTGCACATTACCAGAAAACATCTAAGATTCATTTTCATTTTACGATTAAACCAATCTGTTTTCCAGAGATTCAAGATCTTGCAAATTAGCCCCTCCAGACTCTGGGAAAAAGTTGTAAAGATTCTTTTTTTTCCTCTTCACCTGTCTGAATTGAGAATGGAAAACAAGTGTGAAAAGTGCTTTAATATTTCAAATGTGAAAATCCGGACTTTGATCAAAAAAGAAAATCTAATCAAGATATACAGAACTGAAACACAGAGGTATAATATTTTATTTGGAGCAGATCTTGGACTATTATAGTCTTACATACCGTCTAAAAACATGAAATACTATGAAAAAGAAGATATTTAGTCCTTAGGGAACAGGCAGGCGTTCTTAAATTTAAAAGCTCTTCTCTATGAATTCTTTATTACGTGTTCTAAAGGAAAAGCCCTATCATTTTTGCAGTCGATGTATTCCATACTTCTTGAAGCTCTCTATTTCCATTGTGCTGTCTTTAATCATGGGCAACGTCTCGGCTCTAGTCTGGGATTTCAGGAAATTGCACAAGTAATTGTCATCACAGACAGCTTAATTTCTAGTGTAGTGATGACACAACAATTTGCCTAAGGCCAAACCAAAACAGAAAAGTCTTTTATAAGACAATGGGTGGCTTATTCCATAGCTTCATAGTTTACTATAATAATATTAAGAAATGTAAAAACACACACACACACACAAAAAAAATAACCTTATTTTTAACTTGAACTTCAAAACTGTAATGCGATCGATTGCTTGCGGATTGTTCAACATTGCTATGAAGAAGTAATCCTATGTTACAACCTCTCTTACTCATATGGACTTTCACTTACTTAAAAATATAAATGTTACACAGCCAAAACACAGGGAGAAAGTATAGATAGAAGAATAAAAATATGTAGGGACTTATATATAATTTTATTCACAATTGGAAGTCAAAGACGTTTGTTTAAAATACTGCTCTGTCACACTTTAATTATGAAATCTTGATAAATTTACTGTGTTTTTGGCATTAATCTTGTAAGATTCTTGTATATGAGATTAAATTAAAAAAAAAAAATAGGCCCTGACCAGTTTGGCTCAGTGGATAGAGAGTCTGTCTGCAGACTGAAAGGTCTCAGGTTTGATTCCAGTCAAGGGCATGTACCTTGGTTGTGGGCACATCCCCAGTAGGGGGTGTGCAAGAGGCAGCTGGTCGATGATTCTCTTTCATGGATGTTTCTAACTCTCTATTTCTCTCCCTTCCTCTCTGTAAAAAAATCAATAAAATATATATTTTAAAAAAATAGGCTTGTAAGCTATTTGGTATGATACCTACCAGCAATCAGAAGAACATTAATAGATAACTATTCCATGTTTTCCTATAACTATATCATGCAGTCTTTGAGCTTTAAAGTCTAGGCCTTTAAATTCTGTCTGATATGAGTATGGCTCAGTGGGAGAAGCTGATCAAGCAACCTGAAGTGCGTGGTCAGAGAATGGGTTTATATGTGCACCTATACTTATATAATTGGAACCATGCTCAATATAGAGTTTGTAACTTGTCATTAAAAATTCTTTGAACACATTTTAATGACTTAACGTTTGCACCAGATGGATACAATTAACCATTTCCCCTTTGTGGTTGTTTTCAAATATTATAATTTTAAGTAACTGTGATGAACATACCTGTACATAAATTTAAGAGCCACTAAAAAGCAAAAGGACAATTGTTTTTGTTCTAAATAACCCAATGCCTTACTTTCTAGTACCCAAAACCCCAGGCCAGGGAAATTAAGGAGAATTCAATGGAATCACCATTAAATCATGGTGATCTCAAAAATTAATTTTTTAATGCTGACACTTTTGATGTGGTAGTATATTATATTTACTACATATAGATCATTTTATTACATTATATGGCTTGCCTGATCACTACATTTGGTCTGCTTATTTCTGAACATGCTTCGTGAATGATAATTTACCATATAGTTCTACTGCAATTTTCTCTACAAAACTAGATATATACAGTACTCAACAATTACTGAAGTCACTGCATCACTGCATTAATAGTGTCTGGATAATTCATAGTAAAAATTTTTCAGATTGGACTTTGAGAAGTCTTTCTTAATTACTGTGAAGAACCTAGTAAATCACACTCACACAATTTCTCCACTGGATTTTATTTGTTGTACCAATACATTTGGATATGTTTCTCTACTCACAAGATTCCCCCAATTTACTTGGGTTCTTGGACTATCAGGAAATGATCTTTATTACTACCTATGAAGCTGGAACCCAGTAAGTCTGATAATAGGCCAGATTTCCTCAGAGAACTTTGAAAGCATTAACTTCATGAGTAAAACCAGCCTTTGTTCCATAAAAGTAGCTTGTCATACTTTTTATTTTATTTTTAATATATTTTTATTGATTTTAGAGAGGAAGAGAAAGGGAGAGAAAGATAGGAACATCAATGATGAGAGAGAATCATTGATTAGATGCCTCCTGCATATCCCACACTAGAGATAGAGCCCAAAACCCAGGCACGTGCCCTGACCAAGAATCAAACCATGACCTCCTGGTTCATAGGTTGATGCTCAAACATTGAGCCATTCCAGCCAGGCTGGTCATACCTTTTAAGTGAGGAGTGTTCTCAAATGTGACACTCCCAATAATTTGCTTAAAATATTCTGGAATAAGGAAATCAGATTCTTTTTTTTTCTATATATATTTATATATATATATATATATATATATATATAATTGATTTTTTACAGAGAGGAAGAGAAAGGTATAGGGAGATCAGATTCTTATTAAAATATGCAAATCACTATATTGCCATGAAAAGTGACTTTAAAAAATTCAGAGTTATTGGAAATCAGTGAGAATTTGATATCAGTTACAAATGTTTTATGGCATGTCACAAAAGCAGAGTTTATTAATTGGTAAGGAAAGTGTAAGAAGAGAGACTAAGGTCTTTTTCATTGAACAGGAAAATAGAACATTAAGATAATATCAACATTACTCCAAACAAATATTCATAATAAAATTCCACTCATGAGTTAACTCAGTATTATGTAATTAATCCTTATCTTAATACATCTTGGTCCAGCAATTTTTTGCTTTCATGAAGTTGTCTGCTTCTAAATAGTAAAAAAAAAAAAGTCTTCATGGTTCTTCTGAGATGGTCATTTTTTGTGTGTGGAAGACAGACATTCTGTTATGTGGCATAGGCAGCATATGGGCATATGGTAAGTATATGAATAAAACTAAAATTATCTGTAGATGACAGAACTTCAGGCAAGAATCAGAATAATATTAAAATTATCTGTAGATGACAAGAATGTAATGGTTGTGATTAATTTATACCTGGTAATTTTTCAGTATGAAAGGCCTGACAAGGAATTATAATAAGACTAATGCAATAAACAAGGAAATTTTATTGCTTCAGTGACATGCATAACAAAGATTATAAAGCTAAAATAAATCATTCCCCTCCCCCCCCAGAAATAGAAAAAATCCTCTAAAATAAAGATCAAGTGGAATTAAATCTTATATCTGACTTATGAAAATGGATCAACTAATTTTGGTGGGGGAAAACATTGATATATTACACATAGTAATACTGAAACTAAAAAACACACAAATGATATATCAGAGAGAAATTCAAAAGACTCGAGTAGGCCTAGACTTTAAAAGTACGTGACGTGCAGCCCCATGAAATCCAGTAGCCTAGAAGATGTTACATTCAGATCAAAGCAGTCAGGTTGTGGCCAAGTAAATATTTTCTATAATAACTGACATTATGGCTTAAAACACTATCCTACTATTTAATATCATCAGACAAAACAGTACTAATAAATATAAGAAAACAAGAAACTATTTCTTGAACTTGGGTTTTGCTCAGTGTGTTTGTTCTCTGAAGGTAAAAACATGGACACTGTGCAGTATTTATGTATCTCAAGAAATTTCTTGTAAAGCATAAAATTTCTGAAATACATGTATTAATAATATTTTACTTATACAAAGGTAACCTAGACCAGGCTGTTTACATTTTGTAAATTCTTCCCATGAAATCTCATAATGGTAATACTAGAGGTCTGGTGCATGAAATTTGTACACAGGTAGAGTCCCTAGGCCTGGCTAGCAATCAGGGCTAAACTGTGAGGTGACCAGTTAGAACTTCAAGTTTTCTAACAATATGGTAATTATATCTACCTCAGAGGTCAGAGTATATGTAAAAACTAAATATAGTCAGCTCTGAAATTATTGAGTGAAACTACTATTGTTATAATGAACAATATGAACTGACTTAACCACATGGCTAATTTGTGTAGCCTTTAATAGTTTTCACATATGTATCTATTTATTTATTGAATATTAGTTTATGTTTACATCAAAGAAGGTGAGCAATCTAAATGACAGTTTCTGGTATCATACCATTTCATTCACCACTTACTGCGGTAGCCACCTTCATGAGTCTTAATTAACACAATGTCACACATATGACATATTTGAAATAATATTCCAAAATTCTGGTGGTTTTAAAAAGTGAATTCACTAAAGAAAAAATTAGATATAGTTTCACTATATAATGTTCTTATCTTCACTAACCTAGCACAACCTAATAAAATAGATTACAAATATTGAGACAAGTCCTACTTTTTTTTCTTTTCTTTTTTTAACAGTTACAGATGTCTCCATCCCCCAGCCCTTTGCTCACATCCACCCAGCCCCTGCACCCACTGTCTCTGTTCATCACCACAACGTTGTCTGTGTCCGTGTGTTACATATATAATACATACTTTGGCAAACCCTTCACCTTCTTTCATCTAGTTCCTTCCCACTCTGCTGATAGATGTCAGTCCATTCAATGTATTCATGCCTCTATTTCTATTTTGTTGGAAAAGATATAGAAGATTTCAATACTTGAAAGTCAGTTAACTATTAGCTGGTCCAATAAAACCCTTATTTGAATTTTATGAAGACTTTATTTTTTAGGGCAGTTTTAGTTTCACAGCAGAAATAAGGGGAAGATACAGAGGTTTCCTTTATACCCTCTGCCTCAACATATGCATAGCCCTTTTTTCATTATCAATATCACTATCAGAGTGTTACAAAACAAAACAAAACAAAAAACAACAAAAAAACACCAAAAACTAAGGATGAACCTGGATTGATATATCATCCAAAGTTCATGATTTATCTTATGATTCATTCTTGGTATGGTACATTCTATGACTTTGGACAAAATAGATAATGACATATATGTGTCTGTATATATGTATATATGTATATTATTTATATAATAAAAGCCTAAGTGACCATTACAGCAGAATGACCAGTATGACCAGCCGCTATGATGAACACTGACCACCAGAGGGAAGACACTCAATGCAGGAGCTTCCTCCTGGTGGTCAATGTGCTCCCACAAGGGAAGCACTGCTCAGCCAGAAGCCAGGCTCGCAGGTGGCGAGCTCAGTGGCAGCCTCTCCTGCCTCTGCAGCAGCACTAAGGAGTAGCAAGCCAAGTGGTAAGGAGCAGGGAGCAGGAGGGCAGTAAGGATGAGGAGTCCTGCGCATGTATAGAATGCATATAATGCACTATAGAATGCATATAATGTATATAATGTATAGAAATAAATATATATAAAATATCCTATAGCAGGACATCTAGGTTCCATGAAAATCAATAACTTCTGTGAAACATGACACTGAACAAATTCTGAAGTTCAACACAAATTGTGTCTAATGTTTATGAATTAACACTTTTTATTCAATAATTTGCTCATTGGTGTTTTCTAAATTTTGTATTATTTTATAAAAGTAAATGCCACAGAAGCTCCATAATTCAGATTACCTTAATCATGGTGCAGCTGGTGAAGAGATAGAAGCACAAGTGCCAGATTACACAGGCAACACACTGAACTAGTGTGTGTAATCATCAAAAGATTTAGACAGAAACCACTGAACAAAAAACACTTTACATTTTGATTAAAAATTAAATCCAGCAATGTTTATTATTTTATGTCAGTCTATCTTCACGGTGTAAAGGAATATTAGATTTGTTTAATGATGTAAGAAATTAGAAAATGTAATTACCAGCAAAAAAAATGCATAAAGCAGACAGCACAGTCAATTTCTGACCAAAAGCAGGTGCTCAATGACTGCTAGTGGTATTATTACTCACTTAATTAATCTCCTAAAAATGGCTGGATAACTGTATTTTATAAAAAAAAAAGGGGGGGGTAGGAGGATGACTCTTACCCAGACAATAATAGATTTGAGTTGAATTTGGATGTCTCTTTTTTCACTCAACTGCTTGATAAAGAAGCATTAGTAATAAAATACTAATTTACATGAGTTATAAAGTAGCTAATCTATTCACTGCCCATTTCCAGTATCATATAGAATATGTTCAAGTATTAAATAATACTAATCGTTTTTATATTTAAGCATCTCACATTCTGTAATTCTATACTGAGCTAGTTTAGTCAAATATCTAAATTTTAGTTACTTTTATAAAACAATCATTACTTACTATAATATAAATATATAATAGATTAATAACATACAAATTCTTGATTCCATATACATTTACATGATATGCTTAATAACAGAAAGTTATATGTTTTCTTACTTCCAACATTTTTGTTATCTATTCTCTACTAAAAAAATATATATATATATAATCATCATAGACCCTCAATAGTATTGATAGAATTTTTCTGTGTTCCAAAAATTATTGTAACAACTTTATTGCATACAAAATTCAATGATTACCAAAGTAAATATTCCAAATAATCAAGAGTAAGTAGCCTAGCCAGTGAGGATCAGTGGCTGAGCGCCAACCTATGAATCAGGAGGTGATTATTCAATTCCCGGTTAGGGGATATGCCCAGGTTGTGGCGTATACAGGAGGCAACTTATTAATGATTCTCTCTGATCATTGATGCTTATACCTCCCTCTCTTTCCCTTTCTTTCTGAAATCAATAAAATATATGTGTGTTTTTTCCCCAAAATCTAGAGCAGGAGGATGAAACACTTTTTAAAAAGAGTAAATAATATAACTTCTTTCCCAATAAGTTTTATACTCATTTATAATTAAATATGGTGGCCATCAAAGATTTTAGCTATATAAGCTGAGGAAACTACATATTTCTCAAAAGGGAATCAAATATATGGTGATATGAGAAGATTTGACTTTGGGTGGTAAATACACAATGCAATATTTACAGATGAAGTATTATAGAATTGTACACTTGAAACCTATGTAATTTTATAAACCAATGTTATCCTAATAAATGTAATTTTAAGAAAATTTCCACAGACATTTTTACCACATTTAAAATAATTCCAGAGAAATAATCCAGCACTGTTCATTGATTGTAACGTAAATAAATTTCAAATGAGTGTTGTATGGCAAGCTCAAAGTACATTTTGCCAAGTATTGTATTTGGTTACCTTTTCTATTTATGGTTATAAATACTTTAAAAGGATCTAATCCAGCCCTGACTGGTACGGCTCAGTCTGTTGGGCATCTTCCAATGCACTGAAAGGTTGCCAGTTTGATTCTTGGTCAGGGCACATGCCCCAGTTTTAGGCTTGTTCCTGGTGGGGGCATATGAAGGAGGCAGCCAATCAATGTTATGCTCTCACATCAATGTATCTCTCTCTCCTTCTTTCCTCTTTCTCTAAAAATCAATAATCTATTCTTTTTTTTAAAGCATTAATTCATATGTTCCTGATTCATTTATGCATTTACCTCATTGTAATTTTCCTTTAAAGAAGCATACAAAACCAAGAAGGCTTTTAAACATTTTTGGTTTTTTTTTTAAAGAGAATTTTAGAGTGAAAGGAAGGGATGGGAGAGAAAGAGAAAAGCATCAATGTGAGAACAGCTGCCTCCTACACACCCCATCAAGTCCTCAACCTCAGCATGTGTCCTGACCTGGAATAAATCCACAACCCTTCAGTGCCCAGGATGATGCGCCACCAACTGAGCAACACCAGCCAGGGTAAATTTTAGTTTATTTTTAAGAATGAGGAAGCCATCCATGTTTTTTCAGCTATAAAGGTATTCAAGAAAAAAAAAGTAAACATTTTAGACATGAAACCCCCTGTTCGTGGAATTTCCAATAAGCAGTTTGTTTTTATTTTCTGTTTCTAAGAGCTGACAGTTCCCACTGGAAGATTGCTGTTCCATTTGAAATAAATCCGAAAGGTTAGGTCTATTCTGACATAGGTGTACATTTAAAAATAAATGTATTAAATCACATGAGACAATTTAGAGCATGCTACCTTTTTAAAAATAACATCTTTTTTTTTTTAATTTACATATACTATGTATATTTTTCCAATTCTACATTTATAGCCTTAAACGGAACTTTTTGTTGTTGTTGTTTAGCACATAGGCCTTTAGTTCCTGCAGCACAAGAGCACCCACACAGGCTGACAAGCAACAGTAGAATGAGGAGCGCCTTGGGGAGTAGGGCAGGTACCAAAGGGGTCCTGGGAGCCGACTCCAGTTGTGTATGAGTAAAGGGTAGGCAAGGGTGAAATATTGAGAATGAAGATACAAGGGGTAGTGAGGGAAGGACAGTGGTAGGGAGTAACTGGGCCTTGGGCAGGAGCCTGGACACTGCCAAGCCAGGGAGGTTGGGTGTAGGCACCCCTCCAGGCAGAGTGACTCAGGCACAGAGACAGTTCCCATGACAATCAGTAATTAGCAATTCAGACAGAAAAGGGCCAGGCATGGGGAAGTCCCTGAAAGTCAACAAGGTCTGGGGAACCACCTTTAATTTGGGGGTCAGAGGGTCAAGAGCCATTTAGCTCTGTATCTTGTGATGACAAAACATAGGGAAATATGAGGACTATCCTGCAAAAGCAGTTAAAGGAGTTCTGAGAAGCATATACAGCATGAAGACCTTCAATAATACTCAGCATCAAACTCTTAAAACTGTGTACAGTTAAAACACTTAAAAGTCTCATAGGCAAATGGACTGTATAGTGTATTTATGACTGTGTTGTGATATGTAAAACCTAAAAAAACTACAATATAATCTTAATTCATTTATTTGTATTTTCTTTAAATGCATCTGTTAAAGTCCCAATTAAATTACAAATTCATATTCACTAAAAAATGAATGTGACACAGTCTGTGCCTTTAAAGAAATCATGATCTAAAAGAAATAAAAATAAGAAATATTCCATTTTGTAATACTCTTGATTGTTTATCAAAATATAGAAATAAAAATTACTATCTTGAACATGAAAGGAGTATTTTCACTAAAAAGATTAAATATTTGCCAAAAAACTCAGCAGAGAAATATTCATACTTTATAAAGAGAATTTTAGGTGTAAGCACTTATCTGTTAGGAAATAATCAGTTTCACTTGGCTGTCAAAGGGATCTCAATGACCTTTAGTCACTCAGATGGAACTGAGCACAAAGCTGCTTTTCCATTTCATGGGATAATGAGCAGTTAGTTAAATGGTCTAAGTACATAGTAATTGTGGCAGAACAAATTCTATTTTTTAATGATTTTTGATATAGTAAAATTATTCATCATATTTCCTCTCATCCCACAAAATTTAAAACTTAATTCAGAAAATAAATTTTAGACTGATGTGAATAGAGATAAATTGTATTTTTCTATTTTTTTATTATTATTTGCAATTTGTAAACATTATTGCACTAAACCCATCTAAAGAATAAAGAGTACAATATTTCAGAGCACAGTCACATCCATATAAATATATGAATAGAACTATGATGTCTAATATGGAAACCACTAAGTGGCTATTTGAAATTAAATTGAAAATCTAATTCTACATTCATACTAGATGCATTTCAATTCCATTTCTAGGATCAGAATCTTAAAATTGCTTACTTTGGTGCTTCCATCTAAAAACACATTCAAAATATGGATCTTATAACTTTCTATGGCTTGAATTGTGTCCCCAAAAAAGATATGTTAAAGTTCCCAGCCCAATACCTATAAATGTGATCTTATTTATAAATAGGGTCTTTGCGGATGTATTTAAGTTAATACAAAGTCATGCTAGATTAGTTTGGGCCCTAAATGCCAGGAATCCTTATAAAAAGAGGGTACTTTGGACGCAAGTAGGCAATACACAGAGAGTACATGAAAACAAAAGCAGAGATTTGAGTTATGCTACCACAAACCAAGAATTGTCAAGGATTGCTGGTAACCTTCAGAAGCTAGAAATGACAAGCAAAGACTCTTCTTAGAACCTTGAAATCATGCAGAGCCTGCTTGCCATCTTGGTTTTGGACTCCTAGCTTCCAGAAATGTCACCCAAAAAATGTCTGTTGTTGTAAGCTGAGAGTTTGTGGTAATTTCTAATGATGGCCCTAGAAAACCAATGCATATTCTGATAGCGTATAAAGACTAATCCATTGAGAAATTGAGAATCAAGTTTGAAAATCTAAAACCCCAAGGTTTGCTGATTATCTGTGTCCAACTAGTATCATTTCATGACCAGGTCTAGGGCTTGCTTGCTTTTAGAGTGATGGAAGTACATGGATCATAAGCTTGTTTCCGCTGACCTTGACCATCAGCACTCATATGCTCATCTGAAGTGTAACACAGTCAGTGAATATTAAAAAATATAAATAATATGAACTGAATTACCTGAATTTTGTACTAATCTTTATTCTTTCTAGTTACATAATGCTTCACAGAGCCATATTGATAAACATTTTCATTTGATCTTCTCAAGAACCACAAGAGACAGGCTAGATCTAACTCATAAAAAAAGGTGGACTGTGCCTTCCTTAAGAACAGAAGTGTTGTTTGATATTTATACTTATCTTAAATAAAAATATTATTATGCACTAAGAAAAATTTTTATTTTGTTTTGAATGAATCATCATTTCCCAAAAAGCTCAGTCTATAGTGATTTTGAACTTTAACTATGTGATTCTATTCCATTTTTCTTTTTGTTTCCATCTTCCCATATTGCATTTAGGAGTAAAAGTAGTAGTTTCTCATTAGGAATAGGTCATTTCTGCCTTGAGCTTATGGGTAACTCAACTAATTTATAAAATATTTCTCAGTAATATACAGCATTTATTCTAAATTTACTGATCCAATGTTAGATCAAATTTACTGATCCAATAAAAAGATCCACCAATTTGATAAATTAAGCAAGCTATTCAAGCACAATATCAAAAGAATTAATTAAAAGGGAAATTTTTACAACAGGTATTATTAACTTTGGTGCTGAGACCTAAGTAAATTAAAAAAACAAGCAGAATAAAATTTCCTTAATGGTTAAGATCATCTCATGCATTGTGTTTAGGTAACAATAAAGGTTTTTAAAAGTAAAACAATTTATCCAAAAGGGGCAAGAATTCTTATTCTGGGCATCTCTGCCACTCAATGTTCATCAGAATGTGATCAAATAATCTATATCTTTGTTTATTTGCCTAAGAGGTCTTTCCCACCCTAATAGCAATCTTTCAAAGGGCCTAAGTGCATATTGTATGCAATATAACTTCACACAAAACTGAAGCAAAGTGATCTTATTACAACATTGGATGGCAAATGGTGGACATTTTCTAGACATAAAATAAATAGAGCTAAAAACAGATGAAAAACAGCTGGAGTTCAGAGTTACAGAGTCTATATTTCCATGCACCTTTCGGTGTGGCACTCTTTCGACTAGATGTTAGTGTCCTAAAGGAACTTTCAGGTACTTGGCTAGTAAGTAGCTCCAGAACCATCATAAAATAATGCACCAGGAAAGAATGTGTTCAGATCCAAAACCCAGTGCCCCGCATTCAAACAGTTTATTATGCCCAGAATGACTTACAAATAAAACATAAGTTTGGTTTTATAAGGTGACATAAAAGATTGGTGCTTTAGAGGCAAACTGGTCTAGAAAGCTTTATTGCCCCCCATAATTTATTATGGAATTAATCCATTGTGTGTTTGCACCAGGTCAGTTCTCTGAAGGGAACCTGCATGGTATCCAAACCAGACTGAGCATTCCAAATGGAGAATCCCAAGTGGAGTACTAAGCACACTTCAAAAAGTCAAGCATATGGAGTGTGTTATAGTTTCTGAATGGTTTCACTTGAGTCATAAGATTAGTCAGGAAAAAGAAAAAAAAAGAGTAAAAAGCAGCCATCGCTATTTTTTCTACCTAGTGCCTGTGGATAATCTAGAAAGAAACAAGTTTTTTTCTGTTAAAATGCAAAGCAAGTTATTTTATTTCAAAGACTCTTCAGCAAGAACTTTCTCTCTTACTCTCCTGGTTCCACATAAAATTACAAAAAAAAAAAAAAATATTTGGATAAAAATGTCAGAGAAAACATGCTGAGGCACTTATTCTAAGCTATTTAGAAAAATATTACTGTTTTTTTAATTTATTTGTTAAGGTATTACATATGTGTCCTCATTCCTACATTAACCCTCAACTCCCCCACTTGTGCCCTCACCCCCTGGTGTCCATGTCCATTGATTAGGCTTACATGCATGCATACAAGTCCTTTGGTTGATCTCTCTCTCTTATCCCCAACCTCCCCCACCTTCCCTCTGAGATAGTAGTTTATTGATCAAAATTTACGGACTGCAAATCTAAGATTACATTGTATGTATGACTAAACATGTAAAAGTTGCTGTTTTTGACAAATAAGTAAGCATTATAAGTCAGAAAAAGATCAGGTTAGTGGGCAGAAAAACTGAACTTGGATTCTTTCTCTACCACTAACCAATAACTTGAGCCCTATAGAAATTGTTATTTTCAGCTCTAAATTAGAAAAAGTATTCACCATCTGAAGATTAAATGTTAATGAGAGGATGAAATGAGGTAATATTTGTGAAAACATTTAAATATCTGAATTATATACATATGATATTTTATTAATGTATTTTTTAAATATATTTTATTGATTTTTTACAGAGAGGAAGAGAGAGGGATAGAGAGTTAGAAACATCGATGAGAGAGAATCATCGATCAGCCACCTCTTACACACCCCCCACTGGGAATGTGCCCGCAACCAAGGTACATGTCCTTGACTGGAATCAAACCCAGGACCCTTGAGTCTGCAGGCCAATGTTCTATCCACTGAGCCAAACCGGTTTCAGCTATTAATGTATTTATTTTATTATAAATGATTCGTGCAACTAAGTTCAATACCATTTAGCTTTCTGGGGGAAAATAAATTCCTACTTAACAATAGTATCTTTTTTTGTGATTCATAATACCTAAATTATGTTATGAATACATTGGCATGTGTTAATAAATTATTAATTATGAGTTGTAATTAATGATACAAAATAAATATGATGAAAGTACATTACATTAAAATATGCACACACCTAAGGACATTAATACTTAAAATGAATATCACTCCATTCTCTATATGTAAGTAGATATATATATATATATATATATATATATATATATACACTGACACACATATAACTTGATAGACTATCTCTATATATACATGTTCATTTAAAATTAATAGACAAAAGCATAATCTAGAAATCACACCTATATGATTAAAAATACATTTGATTAGCGGATCTTCCCTTTAAAATTTCATCCCAAAAGTGAGTTTCAAATAGATGTATTTCTTCTCTAAGAAATTTCTCTTAAAAGTCTTATTTTCTTTTGAATAACTTTCACATGTCATGAATGAGGAGAGGGTGATAAAGTGAAGTCACTCTCCTCCAGGGCATGAAGGAGAGTTAGGAGGGAAAGTGTTTCTCACTTTTCTCAGGGTCACATCCTGCTCTATGTCTGATACACCTTTGAGACCCATCTGGCCATTCTTTTCTTTTCCAATTATTTTATTGACAAAACATCTTAGTAGCTTTAATTTTGCTTCAACAGTATTTCTTACTTATGTTAACTTATAAAATAGACCTTAGCTTTCAATCATAACTTCAGGCATTTCATATCTATACGTGAAAGCCCTGTAATTTCTTTTTCTCTGCCTCCTCTGTGCTATTGCAAGCCTGGAATTTGACCCATAATTTCAACTAAAGACCCCATTCACCTATCACTTTTTGAAATGTTTAACCAAACACTCTTAACTTAGTCAAAAGTCAACCAGAGGAGAGCCTCCTACTGGGCATCTTCAGGGCTGTGTGGCTCACTGACAGCTGTGAGAAGGCTGTTAAGCGTGTCAGATTCGCCCTGTTTTATGTCTTCCATGTTTCACTGGAAAAGCCGTCATCAGGTCACTGGCTAGGCCTTCACAGCTGAACACGAGAGAGGTGAAGTGTAAACAGTGATTAAGTGCCTGCACGATTCTCAGATTTCCAGAGCTCCAGCCTCACAGGTGCTCACCTTGCAGCTGGAATAAGGTCTAGTTTTATCAGAAGTTAGTTATCTATTTTAATTGTGGAAAGTGTACGGTATGATGGAAGGGCCTGAATTTGTTTATTAGTGCTAATGTAGAAAAAGCAGGTAAATTGATCAAAATGTTTTATAGATTATCTTCTGGACCCAGGTCAAGTATAAAAAAGCAATAATAATGATGATGGTATATTGTCTTGAACAGATGAATACAACTAATTTATCCATAGCATGCTGAGCAGTATAAAGAACACACCAAGATGGTAGAGGATATGAATCTTTTGTTTGATGATTTAGACAACTGAGGATGTTTCACTCGAAATATATACTTGTGATTTCTATTTTTAGGTACTTTGAAGAGCTGTCTGTAGAAAATGGATACAATTAATTCCAGAGGGCAAAGCAGTGACTACAGATTCAAGGTTATAGGACAGCAGATTTCAATTCAAACTAAGAAGAAACTTCCCAGCCAGTGGATCATATGAAATTTTAAGTTATAACAGATAAAATATCCATTACTGAGTGTTAAAGAAGAGTTGAGTGACCATTTTCTATAGTGGCTGCGGTGATAATTTCCAAAATGAATGGGATTTTGTATTAAATGAGCATTATGATCTTTTTTTTTTATGCTAAGCTTTAATGATTCTAGTATCAAATGAAGTGTGGGTGTACAAAGGGAATATGTCTTCGGTTTGGTATACTGAAAAGTGTAGGTTTTATCATTTGAGAACCAGGAGTTAAATCCTATACTATCTATTTATCAATATTACTCATCTTGGTAAATTGCTTAAACTCCATTATAATTTCCTCATATCTAAATAAGGAATATGCAATATCAAACTGTTATGGGAAGGATTAAATTAATGGAAAATTCCGGGGACAGTTTCTGGAATATTACAAATATTCGATAAAAGCTAACTAGCATTATTACTGTCTTTGCATATGTTTAGGTACTTGATATGACTTTCAAAGTACCAGTACACATGACATGTAACACATGCAGCTATTGTGTGTGTGTGAACAATATTAACTGGTTCTGCCTTTCTTCCTCTTGCCTCCACCATTAAATCCAACCTCTAGTTGTGCTATGCTGGCAATATTGCGGCGGTCTAAACTGCCTTTTCTCCCCTCAAACTTGTTTTTAATCTTTTCACCCAAATTGCATATTGGGTTGCATAAGAGAATTTCCTTTTTAGATCTTTGCAGCTGATTCATACTTTGAATGAGATAAATAGTAAATTTTATAATGGATAAGGATGTTACCTTGAATATTAAACCCAATTATTTAAACAAAGACTCATGAATCCTTCTCCTGTTTGCTTTAACAAGAAATCTCTATTTTGCAGCTATACTGGCTGGTGTGTGTGTGTGTGTGTGTGTGTGTGTGTGTGTGTGTTTTCAAACATGAGTATGCATGTTTGCTTTCCCTCCATTAGCCCTCTGTTTGCAGTCCTGAAGTTCTGCCTACACCATTCGGTTACTATGAGAACTA
Source organism: Pipistrellus kuhlii (assembly GCF_014108245.1). Taxonomy (NCBI): domain Eukaryota; kingdom Metazoa; phylum Chordata; class Mammalia; order Chiroptera; family Vespertilionidae; genus Pipistrellus; species Pipistrellus kuhlii. The sequence continues at coordinate 43,739,554 of NW_023425405.1, read as the reverse complement.
CCTTTTTTTTATTCACCCAGTCAAATCCTCTCACTTCATTAAAACTTTCCTCAAAACACAGGTTTTCTATGGAGCCTTTCCAGATGAACACCAAACCCACAGACCACCCTGCTAACGGGTTTATGCATATCTTGTTTTACTGAATGTATGTCTGTTACTTGAGTATCTGCATAGTTTTACCCAGAAACTTTTCATGTATATTCTGTATTTTCTAACATTCCTATTACTGGGGTATGTGTGTAATCAACACTGAACACATAGCTGATCCTACATCTTTTAAATATTTACTAACCTTTCATTTGTGAGAAGCACTAAGTTTTATAGTCCACTAAAGGATTCGAAATTGAATCTATAAAACAAAGCAAGTATTAATAAATGAGATTGGTAGGGAGCATTTGATACTGTTTAGAATTATAACAAAATATGAAGTTACAAATGTGTGTCTGCGTGTACTATAAAGAGAGTGATTGCTCATAACATGCATATTGTATTATATCTTTCTTAAGATAAAAAGCAAAAGTTACCTCATACACATATTACAATTAGATTTTATGATAAAATCATATTCCTAAACAGCTTCCTTACTTAAACTATCTTTTGGGATAAACTCTTAGCATCCTTAACTAGACATCCAGGGAAAATTAATTAGTTAGATGATTTTTTAGACAAGAAATTTTAAGATGAATATATAACATTGGCCGTAGAATTACTGTAATTAGTAGAAAGAAACACTGTGGTAAGCAGACTAATAATCCCCTCCCCAAAGATATGCCCTCTCTAATCTTTTTGGACCTGTGCATATGTTACTTGATGTCCAAAGGAACTTTGCAGATTTAAGAACTTTGAGACGGGTTTTTTGGCCTGCCCATTGCATCGGTGGCCCGGTGTAATTATGAGGTTCCTAAAGGAGTTAGAGAAGTTATGTGATGACAACAGAGAGTGCCATTGCGATGTGATAGAAATTTAAAGATGCTATGCTGCTCTGGCTGGTTTGGCTCAGGATAGAGGGTCCCGTGTTTGATTCCCGTCAAAGGCCTGGGTTGCCCACTCCATCCCCAGTAGGAGGCGTGCAGGGGGCAGCCGATCAATGATTCCTTCTCATCATTGATGTTTCTATCTCTCTCTCCTTCTCCCTTCCTCTCTGAAATCAATAAACATATATTTAAAAAATAAAATAAAGATGCTATGCTGATGGGTTTGAAGATGAGGAAAGGAGTCTTAAGTCAATGCATTTAAGCCATCTTCAGGCAAAGAACCAGATTTCTCCTTAGAAACCTATAATATTAAAATCTTGATTCCCAGTAAAACCCATTTCCATTTCCTGACCTCCAGAATCCTAATATCTATAAAGAGCTAGGTGGCATCATGACAGAACCCGCGCCAGGTCACCATGAAGTGCATGGAGCACCTCTCAGTCCCTCCTTCCTCCCAGCCACGGAGCAGCTCACCATGGGGGGGGGGGGGGGGCTGGTGGCAGGGTGGGACTGGGGACTGTTGAGTGGCAGTGGCGGCTGCTTCGTGAGGTGGCAGAGTAGTCACCTAGGTGACAGTGAGTTTCTCTAAGCAGTCTAGCTGCAAGCTTCGTGGAGCAGTTGAGTGGGCGGGGGTGAGGGTATGGGTGGGGGGTGGATAGAAGTAGGGAGGGGAGCTTCACGGAGCAGCAGTTGTGGGGCGGGGGAGTTTTGCAGAGTGCTCAACATTCATGGAGAAGTTGAGGGCGGGGGAGTCTAGGGGAGCAGTCGAGGGGCTGTGAGCATCACGGAGCATCCCTGGGACTGGAGCTCCACGTAGCATGGCAAGGCGGCAGAGGCCATGCGAGGGAGGCCAGGCTAGGCCTAGAGACCTAACCATGCACTGGGCCTCTATGTTAAGATTTAAAAAAAAGCGTATTGTCTTAAATTACTATGTTTATGGTAATTTACTATAGAAGCAATAGGAAACTAGTATAAACACTAAATGATTTTGTTCAAACCGTTAGGCCCTGCACATATGTTAAGTATAGAAAGGAAGCAACCTACAGATTTTTTTTTCCTGTGAGGATAATTGCCAATGAAGAGATCATCAGGAACTCAGAAGAAAATGAGGAAACAGGGCATTTGAAGGCAGTCCCTTTCAAACTGCAGCAAGGACTGGCTTCCTAAGCCTGTGACCTGTGACGTGTGAAGTTGCTTCGCAAGGCCCCTGCCTTGTTTTAGTGCCCCACTGCCACATCTTAAAACCCTTAACAATTCTTTAAAAAGGTGTCCTGCATTTTCATTTTGCACTGAGTCATAGAAATTATATAGTTCATCTTGGCACAGCCTTGCTGTTTACAGTTATTGTAATACTCAATTCACTCAGAAAGACAAGAGCAATAACATATCAATATAACAACAACAGATGGGGGCGGGAGGAGGAAGGAAAGGAGGAGGGGGAAGAGGAGAAAAATTAAAAGGGCAAGGCAGCATCTCCAGAAATGTTTCTGTATGTGTTATCTTCCCCTCCTCTTCCAACTTTTACATCAGAGTGTGTGTGACCCACAATCGTGGGAGCTTTTTATCTCGTGGAGTTAAGAAAGTAAAATATATTTCTCAACCTTCAATTCAGTATATGTTTTTTTAAACTATAGAGTTCAAGATACAATTAAAAAGCTACAATAACCTAGAGGACTATTGGGTGACAACTTGAGTTATACACTTAAGAATGCAAAATGCCATCCTATAAAAATTATTAGAAAATTTGAATTACTGACAAATCTATAAAAATGAATCTATCACAACTAAATAAAACCAGTAGGGAAATTTAAACCTGATGTTATTTGCATAAGATAACTAGACATTAAAAAAACCACATATCATTATCATCAAATACCAACTTCACCCTGTTATTTCATAAAATATTCTTGCTTTCTGAAATCCTAACCGAAACTGATCCTTTCTATTAAAAATGAAAGACTATTCCTCATTAGCCATTCTTTGATGAAATCTATAATTCCAATAGAAAATTTTAAAAAATTGTAGAGAAGAGTTTCTAAATATGGCATGATATGTATACACACATATATATTTAAAATCATGTGTGCAGCCATTAAGTGCCATTTGTTATATATTAAGGAAATGAATAATTCATAAGTGTAAATTTAAATTAACAAAGAAAAATATTTTTTTAGACTACTGACTTGGCAGTAGTAATTGCTGCTTTATTTTAGAGAAGAAATCCCAAAAGTACAATATTTGTAACCAATTTTGCAGGCATAATTAATATAGCCAGTTTTCAAATTACTCAACAATAAAAGGAAAATACTGTATTTGGTTTAACCTAATGCAAAGCAGGTACTTCAAAATGCTGCCTAAAATCTTTTTTGAAAATGTATTATGTTCTTTTATTCAGTGGATTGTCTTTTCTGTTTGTTGATTGTTTTCTTTGCTGTGCAAAATTTTTTAGTTTGATGTTGTTCCATTTGTTTATTTTGCTTGTTTGTTTCTCTTGCCTGAGGGCATATACCAGAAAAAATATTGCTATGAGAAATGTCTGATATTTTACTGCCTATGCTTTTTTTTTCTAGGATTTTTATGGTTTCAAGTCTAACATTTAAATATTTAACCCATTTTGAGTTTTGTGTATCATATAAGAAGGTGATTTAGTTTCTTTTTTCTTTCTTGCACCTATCTTTCCAATTTTCTGGACACAATTTATTTAGTAGATTATCTTTTCCCCATTGTATGTTTTTATCTCATTTGTCAAATATTAATTGGCCATAAAGGCATGAGTTTATTTGGGGCTCTCTTTTCTGTTTCATTTATTTACATGTCTGTTTTTATGCCAATATCATGCTGTTTTGATTTATATGGCCTTATAGTATAGTTTGATATCAGGTAGTATGATCCCTCCAACTTTGTTCTTCTTTCTAAAGATTGCTGAGGCTATTCAGTGTCTTTTGTAGTTCCATATAAATTTTTAGAATATTTGTTTTAGGTCTGTGAAATACACCATTGGTATCTTGATAGTAATTGCATTGAATCCATAGATTTCTTCTGGGTAGTATGGACATTTTAATTATTTTAAATCTTCCTATCCACAAACAAGATATATGCCTGCAGTTAATTTGTACCTTCTTCAATTCCTTTCTTCAGTGTCTTGCAATTTTCTGAGTGCAGGTCTTTTACAACATTGGTTAAATTTATTCTTAGGTATTTTATTCTTTTTGAGGTAATTGTGAATGGGATTGTTTTATTAGTTTCCCTTCCTGATTGTTCATTCTATCTGATAAGGGGTTAATATCCAAGATTAATAAGAAACTTATAAAACTCAACACCCCAAAAATAAACAGTCCATTTTTAAAATGAGCAAATGGCCTGAGTAGACGCTTCTTCAAAGAGAACATACAGATGATCAATAGACATATTAAAAAATGCTCAAGGTCACTGATTGTCAGAGAGATTCAAATGAAAAGTACAAGGAGATATTACCTCACAGCTGTCAGAATGACTACCATCAATAAATCAACAAGGAAGTGGAAAAAAATAAAACCCTCAGGCACTATTGTGGGAATGCGGCCACTATGGAAAGTAGTATGGAGTAACCTCAAAAATTATAAAAATAGAACTAATTACCCAGAGATTCCATCTCTGGAAATTTATTCAAAGAAACTGGACACACTAATTTGAAAGAATATATGCACCCCTATGTTCATTGCAGTGTTATTTACAACAGCTGAGATTTGGAAGCAGCCCAAGTGTTCATCAGTTGATTAGTACATACAAAAGCTGTGGTATAATTTACATTATGAAATACTGCTCAATTGTAAAAAGGAAGACATTTTTATCCTTTGTGTTAAGTGAAATAAGCAAGTCAGAGAAAAACACATACCATATGATTTCACTCATATATGGGATCTAATCAACAAAATGAACAATAGAAATTGACTCATAAATAGAGAACAGGCTAATAGCTACCAGGGGAGTGAAGTTTGAGGGCTGGTTAGGAGGGATGGAGGAATTGATCAAAACAGAAAAAACTCATGGACATGAACATGGACAACAGTGTGGTGATTAGAGGAGGTGGAAGAGGTTCTAAGGTGGATAAATGGTGACTTGATTTGATGTGGTAAACAACAATATAGTCTACAGAGGATGTGTTATGGAATTGTGCACCTGAAATGTTTATAACTGTATTAATCAGTGTCACCCCAATACAGTCAATACAAAGGAAGAAAAATAAATAAAATATGTTATAAAAGAAAGACCTTGTTCCATTTCATAGCTACATGATAAGTATTGTTCAAACTACTTTTATCAATATAAGTTGTTTTATAAGGAAATAAAACATATTACTTCTCAAAAATATATTTGTAATATAACATTTTTCAATTATAAATACTGTAACTGAGAAATTAAAATTGAATTGAGAAAAAATATCTGGGTTTTGATAACCAGTTTTTGTGTTTTGGCTTGGTCAAGTCATTATATATTTCTGGATCCTTTTTTTTTTTTTTTAATTCATCTACCAACAAGAAATCTGTACCAAATTGTTTCTAATGTACTTCCATATTGCTTCCAAGGGAATTAAGGAATATCCCCAAGAAGAAGTTAGTACTGCTCCGACCGGCTTAAGAAAAATGATGAATCATGGAAGTGAGATGCTTGCTCTTTAAATTCTAGTTTCTTTTGAATAAAAATAGATGTTGATATTTCTCAAGTTCAGAAAGAATCTAAAGAAAATGTCTAAACTTCAGGATTTATAGAGACACCTGTGGTACCTATAATTTAGACTCAAATGAGCACAAACCCAACTGCTGTCTTATAAATACAGTAATAAGTAAAATGTATTGTTCAGTTAAAGGTAATTTTCCATTAACTTTGATGATAGTTTCTTTGTGCTTTCATACTAATGTAGACTTAGTCTAAAAAGCATCATTGTGCTGTCAGAAACCTACTGTCATATTGATTGTCCTATCATTTTCTCTAACCACAGGCAAGGACATTTTTAAATGAATTATCCACAACCCTCGTCTTGAATAAAATGTCTTTTTTTCTTACAATTTAAAACAACTCTTACAAAAATGTTTATTTGACTTTAAGAAGTAGTTTACAATCTCCAAACTAAATAAAGCCCATACGTTTTAAGCTGTCATTCAAGAGCCTGTACAACCTGGCGCCAACCTATCTTTAGAACTTTATCTCCTCCTACTCATTTGACACATCCCAAACTCCTAAGCCATTTACTTTCCTAAATATGTTTTGTGTTTTCCTGCTCACCTATCTTCCTGTCTTGAATGTCTTCCAAGCTGTCTTTGCATATCTAAGTCTAACCTATCTCAAGGCTGATCTAGTTCTAGGTTATTAATAAAAACATCCTGGATCCTGTTCTCTCCCACATCCCCATCTTCCCTTACCACATCATTGTCAGAAATTATCTCGCTGTCCTCTGCACTTCAAAAGTAATCTCCTTTTTATAGTCCTAAGATTATTTAGCACACCCAAATATAAACTAAGAAAAGTTCCCTTATGAAGTTTTTTTTTAAAGATTCTTAAAGCCAGAAACTATATATTTTAGCTTTCTTCCCCGTATCATTAAGCCTAAGTTTGAGAATATGCATACATACAAAATAATATGTGAATGAGTATTAACTAGTAAAAGGAATGAAGGGTATATTGTGGCTTTTATTACAGCAATATTACAGGCTAAAATAGATTTCAACATCATGGTTCAAGCAAAATTGCTTATGTGATCTTAAATTATCAAACATAATTGTTTTAGGACTGTCATGAGATTTTATATCAATGTAAGAAATACCCAGTTTTAAAACTCCACTCTTTAAAATCTTTACAATCCTAGAAGACAAGCCATTACTCTTTAACCCTCCTCTCCTTGGACTTTATCCCAAGGCTGTAATAATGTTTTATTAATTATATATAGATTTATATTTTCAAAGCATTTTAGAGCCATTAATTTGTTAAGACAAACAACATACAGTAGAACAAGGTGAGTGTGATTAAATGCAGTTGACAGATACGAAAACAGCAGAAATGCAAAAGGGGTCTTTTCACAGCCAGGGGCAATCTGGAGTTTCTTTGAGTGTTAGAACTGCATTTTTTCCTCTGCAAAAACAACCAAACATTGACCTACACTTATTTGTTTTAATTTCAATTAATGTTCATTTCCATAGTCAAACAGAGTTAGGAATGAATCTTACGTTAATGGTCTTTAGTTCAAATATATGACTAACTGTAAAATGAGATTTTAAATTTTCACTGTTATAATTTTTGGGGAAAAAAATACTATTCTCTGTTTTCAGTTTAAATGTCTGAAGATACCGATGGATAATCAAGCATTATAATTCTTCGAATATCATTGAAAAAGTAATCATCAGTACCTAGATAAATAAAATGAAACCTACAACTGCATTTTATGGTGACTGTCATTTACCCTGGGTTAAAGAACAATCTTTCTAAAAGAAATGTGGGTGTTTTTTTTAACTCTAATGTTATGAGAAAATACATATGTATATGATAAAAATATCACCTCAAAATGTAATATGCATTTGTCTTCAGAGATATAAATTGTTCCAAAGACAACTTTTCCCTTCAAAGTTTTAGTTACACTTGTCATTGCAAAATTGATTTGAGAGTAGATTTTCTTCCTTTATGTTCAAGGTTGTGATTCTGGGCAATGTGGTAATAAATTATTTGAAGTTCTTTTCTCTATACTTTTGGACCAAACAATCTCTAAAGAAATTGTCTGTTCCTAGTCAGCATCTCAGGAATGTGTAAAGTTATTTTACCCCAGTGGGGATGAGGGCTTTTCACCTTTATTTATGGCTGGCACTTTTATGCTTTTGACTCACACAACCACTCTCTCACTGTGAAGCCAATCGTATTTCCTGAGAGGTTAAGATAATTTACCATTCTTGGATATATTTTCCCCTCGTACTGATGCAAAGAATTAGACACATGACTCCTATTAGTGTCAATTCTAGTGATCCATAATGTAAAAATCAGGACTTTGCATAAAAAGCATCTGCTTACTTTGATTCAAAAGCTTTAAAGTGTTTGCATATGTCTAGGTACTGGGGAACTGGTTCATAGGCACAGCAAAAGAAGCTAGAACCGATCTACAGAATGTGGATCCTCAGTGGTCACCTGCATGGAGAAGGGGCTGAATGGGCTGTGGAACCCACACATTTTAAACCTTCTGTTAATGTTTCCTTCGAATTTATTATGCAGATCTAACGAGAACACTAAGGATTTATAGCAGATCGGTAATTAGAATATATAGATTCTACCCAAATTGCCCATACCAATTATAGAAATTTCTTCTTTGCAATTCTATGCCTCATTTTCTTGTATCACTTTATCACTTTAGTCATTTTCACATAGTCACAAAAGAAATTGACAATACTTCAAATACTATAACTGGCATGGAGTTTCTTTGAATTTATTGTACAGATCTAAAAAAAAACTAAAAAAAAAACTTTCTCTAAAGTGACTGATACCTGAAAAGAAAAAAAAAGAAAATAAAAAGGAAGAAAGGAAGTAAGGAAGGGAGGGAGGGAGGGAGGGAGGGAGGGAGGGAGGGAGGGAGGGAGGGAGGAAGGAAGGAAGGAAGGAAGGAAGGAAGGAAGGAAGGAAGGGAGGGAGGGAGGGAGGGAGGGAGGGAGGGAGGGAGGGAGGGAGGAAGGAAGGAAGGAAGGAAGGAAGGAAGGAAGGAAGGAAGGAAGGAAGGAAGGAAGGAAGGAAGGCTCATTCTCCAAAGCAGCCAACACATGTTGCACTTTTTAAATTGAATTTATTGGGGTGATATTGGTTAACAAAATTATACAGATTTCAGGTGCATAATGTTACACCACATCGTGAGTATGCTGTATTGTGTGTTCACCACCCCAAGTCAAGTCTCCATCCATCCAGGTTAAACTTTTAAATGTCTTCAATTCCCTCTCCTTTCAAGTATCTTGAGGGAAGTGAGAGTGCAAGGGTCAAACCTGCATCTGAGTTTCATTACAAGACACTGTACTGGGATTCCTCTGGAGACCTTTTTTCCTTCAAGTTACAGCATGTGTTATGCTTAAAGGTGGAAAGGCTGTTTTCTCCCTCCACATCACTGGGAACCTAGGCATCTTGCCTCATTTAGGTACTTTGATGTTTTCATTGGAGTTGGGGCTACTAGAGGAATTGATTTAAGAGCGACTTCTGTTTTAGCATCATGATTGCTTTAAATGGCAAAATAACTGACAAATGGCTGGCACAAAAGAAATTAAAAAAAAAAAAAAAAGGACAAAAAGCAGTGCAAATTTTTCCAATCTTTAAACTGGAAGTATACTTATTCATAATTCTGTCTTTTAAATGAAAAAGAAAATCAGCCACATTAATGGACACATAAGAAAATTAATTCTGTTCATAGCAAGTATATGCATATTTATATATGCATTTATTGCACACTTACTAAGATGTACCTAATGCTTTAGAAATAGGAAGTACATGAACTATTCAAGTCTCTTGAAGCTGCATGAACTTCTTAGTGACTTTAGTGTTTGTTTAACTGCTGTTTTCATTACATAGTAAAATCCATGAGGCACTAATCACTAAAGATTACCTCTAGGTAAAGTAAAAACAACACTTTGACCTGTGTAGTTAGCCTTCCCACTCGCTGGTACCATATAGTGATTGATTTCTTAATGCAAGGTGGAAATTAAACTGAGCATCTGGAGATCACTCCTGCCCCATCCATGCTATTCTCCCTGCTCCCTAAACTCCAAAGCATATTGTGTTGAGGTTTGAATATACCAACTCATCCCTTGTCCTTAATTGTCTGTAGTGTCCAAGTGTGTGGTAATGATTTCTTATCAAATAAATTCCAAACTATATGATAAATGGCTTTTTAGAAAATAAGCTACTGAAAAAGTTTTTTGGTTTTTTTTGTTTGTTTGTTTTTATTTTGTTTTGCTTTTTTGTGTTTTTTTGTTGTTGTTTTGTTTTGTCTCCCTGTAATGGCTGAACAAGTTCCAACATTTGATCACAAACAGAAAAAGATTCACACAAACATAATCAAAAGTATGTAAGTGTAATTCAATGTAACATAGTGATTTATTTTTCTTTTCTATTTTCTTACTTTTATTTTTAATAAACTTTTTATTTTATAATAGCTTTAGGTTTATAGAAAAAAATTACAAAATTAATACAGAGTGTTTCTAGGTACTCCACATGTAGTTCCTTATTCTTTATATCTTAAACTGATATAAAATATCCATTATAATTAATAAGCCAATATTGATACATTATCAGTATTGTTCATACTCTATTCAGATTTTCTTATTTTTTAAAAAAAATCTAACACCATTTTCTGTTTTGGAATCTCATCTATAAAACCAGATTGTGCAGTGTGGCTCAGAGGTTGAAGGTCAACCTAAGAAATAGAAGGTCATGGTTTGGGCACCTGCCCAGGTTGTAGGCTTTATCCCCAGTGTGAGGCATGCAGGAGGCAGCCAATCAATGCTTCTCTCTCATCATTGATGTTCATATATATATAAACATCAGGCTACCTGATGGATTAGTG